>NC_088601.1:0-1200000 GCF_036426115.1 Kwoniella botswanensis | reverse complement strand
GGGAAAAACCTGTAAAGGTCATGTTTTGGGTGGGGAAACGGAAACGAGGACGCTATGTTCATTTTTGATGGCAATCATCTTTGCACTACATGACACCTTTTTGTGCTCGAGACATATGTCATTGGTTCTTATTGTCATACATCATATCCTTACACTTCACATCCTCATCCTATCCAGTCTTGTCCTTCCTGTATTCATCCATACCTCACATATACGCATACACATCAATCTCACACTTTCCTATTGTATCTTGTCAACGGTATACTGATTTGTTATTACTCACCTCAGTCTCAAAGCCCTTAACGAACGATTACAAACCCTCGGACTAGGTGGACCATCGATTGATTCCTTGGGCACATCCATACCTCGTCAACCCCCACATACCACCACCGAAAACCCCGCTGTACATACCCAAACCACCTCTGCCATATCCCCATCTCCCACACGGTCACCCAACGCCCAATCTCAACTCGGATCCGGATTCCGTACCAATCACTTCCTATCGCCCAACTCAGCATTCCAGCAGCCGATTCAGGCCTATCCTTCCGTCACGGAACTCGCACCGGGAGATTCGATAAGTATGTATCGACCTGCTCGTGCACCCTCCACAGCGGCTAGAAGTCAAAGGAGAGGTGGGACCAATGTCGATCCTGGTGAAACGGGTGAAACGCCTTTCACACCTGAAGAAGCGTACGAGAATGCTCCAGGTGATGGAGCGAGCTACTGGTCTCAGGATGATATCACTGCTAGATCACCAAGAACAGGTGCAGGTGGATTAGAGGATGAAGCCTTGACTATTGGTCCGACAAGCGTATGGACGAGGGGTGATATGTGAGTTCTATGTCTTCTTCGATGGTCCTTTGGAAACGCTCTACCTCCTTTCTAATATCCTCATCACGCTTCCGATGAGACGTCATTGCCCTGCTTCCGACTTTTGTGTGTTGATATCTTGGACTGTAAGCTAATTTGGTTTGTATGACAGGGGAAGAGACATGTACGACCACCGTGATCGACTTTTACGACAAGAGTCAAATCGCAACCAAGAACATATGGAAGAGTTGCAAAGACAGATCCGAGAAGCTCAAAATTTAGCTACTACAGCTACAAAACTCGAAGCTGCAGAAAAGCAATTGAGAGAGTTACAAGCTAGGTTGATTGCTGAGCAAGTCGCTAGAACGCAGATCGAACAAGAAGCAGGATTGAAAGAAGAGGAAATGAAGAATTACCAGAATGAATGGGCCAGTGCTGTCCGAGCATTACGGAGAGCGAGAGACGAAGGTAAAAAGAGTGATGAGGAGAAAAGGAGGATACAACGATGTTTCGAGGAAGCAAGGGACAAGTGAGCACGACTCTTCTGATACCTACCTGCTCTTATGGCTGACATACTTGGTAGACTATGGAAATACCACGAAGCTCTGAGAGTACGTGAAGCTAGAGCTCAAGGTAAAGAAGAAGGTAGAGCCGAGGTATGTTCAGCTCGCTTCCTCATGCTCCTCAGATAAATCAGCTGACAATTACCCTATATAGGCATGGCAAGAGGCTGAGCGATGGATGGGTAACTCACCACCCATCCCAGGTGTAGAGCCTGTTCAAATGGTACCCGGAGCTGTCTTACATCAGACACCGATGATGCAAACGCAAACGCCGTTATTCCTTCAGTCTCCGACCAACCAATATTTCCAACAAGCTGCTCAACAGCCTCAACAGCAATATCATCAGCCTCCACCGCAGCCACAGCAGCAACAGTCTCAACAACGACATTGGCAAGCACCTGTCTCGCCTGGTAACAACGCTCCAATGCAAAGTATCGCTCAGCTCATGGAGTATTTCGCTCAAAACCCAGGAGCATTCCCCCAATTCCAACAGGGCCAACAACACATCTCCCCACCTCAACAGATTCCATAACCTCAGGCTCAGCAGCAAATGCCATCTCAACAACCTGCATCTGTGCAGCTGCCTCCGATGGCCCAGTCAGTGCAACAATTTCCATCTAACCAGATACCCACTACCCAAACCCCTGGTCACTCTATGGCTCCTATGCTTCACCAGACTCCCGGTCAAACAGCTCCGAGTCTCATGCCTCAGCAATCCGGTGCGCCATCTCAATATCCTGGTGCTGCAAGCCAGTTTATGCACCCTCAGCCCACCGGGCACCCTATGATGCCTCAGCATAACGGCCAACCGTCAGTGACTCCGATGATGCCTCACCATACTGGTCAACCGATGATGCAGCCTCAATCTACAAGCCAGCCCATGCAAATGCCTCAATCGACTGGTCAGGTCATGCAACCTCAACATACTGGTGCACCAACCGCTAAACAGCCCACTCCACCACAACCAACTGCGATTCCTCAACCTATGGTGGTCCCGGTTACGGTTCCAATTGCTCAAACCACCCCTATGGTCGTTCCTGGTACCATTCCGGTCAGTGTCAGTCAGCTTCCTCCTAACCCGCCTACCCAAACGCACACCACTGTACCAGCTTATACTCAGCCTACCATTCCACCACAACCTCCCTCGATGTCCCAAAGAACACCTCGAGCACCTGCAACAGCCATTCGCACTACACCAGACAGGAACAAGGCTCCTACTTCTAGTCGAACCCAGGCTACTCGATTACCTCCAGCTAATCGAACAGGCGTATCTACCGTTCCGCAGGTCCCTCATCCAGAGTCTGTCCACCAACCCCATGCGGCTGACAGCTACTTGGATCGATTCGAGCATGATCCAGATCTGAAGAAGATGATGGGTGGAGCAAGATCGAAGACCATACATTCATCAGCTATTCCACCTTCGGTTACCGAGCATTCACGAGCACCTACTCAGCCTCTGACAGCGGCTCGATCAACCTTTGACGATAATGCTTCCAACGTCGATAAGCCTTTGCCGAATCCGTTTCCCCCATCTCAGGTGTTAGGTCGAAGTCACACCCATCGAACACCCTCCACCATTAGGCCGAGTCAAAGTGCCAACAACAGCCAAAAGATGGCGAGAAGGATGAGTCTATCAGATTGTTTACACAATTCTCACGCTATAAGGATGAGTCAAATTCCCGATGGCGATCGATACCCTGCTTTCCCAATTGGCGGTAATCATCAGGGTAGGACTCACTCTAGAAATACTAGTTATGGTTCTGCGGATCCAGCTGGAATCGGACTTCCCCCGTAAGTAGTCATTCGTTTATCTGTTTGATTCCCCCATAAGTGTGTACATAGTTGACCTGACAATGAAACAGTTCAAGGGGTGTGTCGAATGTTCAATCACCCAATTCCGAGTATCAAGGAGGCGGACGAAGCTCTACGCGACAAACTCCCATCAGGAGTGGAAGGACCAGCGCTCGCAGTCGAGTAGCAGGTGCTCTTAGAAACGATATGGATTTCGATGGTGAATTACCAGGAATTCAAGAGGATGATGAGGAGGAGATGCAGAGGCATGGTCATGCGCAGGTACGTCGTTCTGCACATCATTGGCTGCTTTGCCAAAGCTGACTCGGTGAGTACAGGTACCTCCACCGATGATGCATCCCAATGGTAATGGCATGCCACCTTCCCAAGTGATGCGTCCGATGCCACCCCACAGTGCGAGAGGTCCACCTCGTGCACCACCTAGTATGCCAAGCATGAGACATCGGATCAACGTGAGTTACTCATTCCATCTGCCTGGGACTTCAGACTGACATCTTTGTAGCCGGTCATGCCGCAACCACTGGGCGGTGGACCACATCCATTAGCAGGACCCAATAAAACCTTCTCCGAACCTCACCCCACCCGAGTGGATAAGGGTCACAAATCTCATCATTCTCTCTCAGCACTTTACCATCATCGAGATCCGGCCGGCGCTCGATCTGAGCATTTACCAGAACCGGGATCAGTCTACCATCCACCAAAGACACACGACCTGTTCGTACCACCCGGTTTGGCTCCTGTAGCTGTCAGCGGCGGAGTGGAAGACGTACAAGGACCTCGAACGTCCGCGTTGGGGCTTAGTGGTGTAGGTAGTGATGATGGTAGGATGAGAGCGCCAACTGTACGTGATCAATCTCAACGTCAAAAACGTTCCAGCTGGTATGGATAAAGAGAGAAGATATAAGCTCACGAGGAGCCTTTTTCACGCTACGACGAATCTGGACTATCGCAAATTCAATTTCAAATTATAATGCAAAATCTCGATCAATTCGATCTTCTGTGATGCTGTGACCAATCAACCATTCACGATGTATCAATACCAAATCGATTCACGTTGTATCCATTGATAACAAATGCCTTGAACATATCTACGCCGGCAACTTTATGTGACTGAAAACAAGTAGATTACTGTCCAACCTCCCGTACGTCTTCGTTCAAGATTACCAAGTATGCGTCAAGTGTAGAAGAAGAGTAGCAAGCTTACAAAAATCATTTCCTCCCTCTCTACCTCTTACCATATATCATGCATACACTGCCCAACATATCTTTTCCTACCTGTACACAAACAACAGTCATCCCATTCCAGATCTAATCATCCGACCTCAGCTCTTTTTCCACCTTCACCCAAAACCCCTAGACCACCCCAATCGCCTGCTCGAACTGAAGTAGCCAGTAAAGGAGGTAGACAGGTTATCAATCTCGACTCACCACCTGCGCCAGGAACCACCCGTCAAACAGTCATTATCACCGAGCGATCCGATCCTCGACCGGAAGCTCATGAGGTGTCCTTGCCTAAATCAAAGAGTAATGCACCTACTGCATACTCTGGTATGAGTCCAGAGAATGTTCAAGATCCGAGAGATGTGCCATTACCGCCAACTAAGACGCCCGATCCGACTGTCTACTCACCAATGGATAAGGAGTTCTCAGTGTCACATCGAGACACCTATCACCCTCCTCCGACTAAAAGCCCAGCTGGGGTTACTGCCACTCAAGCTCAGAGAATACCCCTACCACTACCAAAATCGAATGCTCCTACAGCTTACACCCATGCTCAAGGGAAACAACCATTCCAATTCCCTCTTCCGCCATCCAAAAGTACTGCTCCAACCGCTTACACCACCAAGGAACCTCATCAGGTACCTCTTCCTCCACCTAGGAGTATGGCTCCGACCGCTTATACCACCAGTCCGCCCGACAACCACACTACTCCTGGGCCGGGACCACAGGTGAGATCGATTGATTTTGCAAATGTACCTTTACCTAGAGGAGGGGGTACGGTGTATGATATGAGAACTCAAGTCACTGTGAGTACACCAGCATCGCTTGTATTGCTTGATTACTATATAGCTTCGTACTGATTAACTATGATGCGTTGCAGTCTGAACCTGATATCGACGAACCTCGAGGTTCATCACGATCGGCAACGCACAAGACTCCACCACCACCATGGAAGACTGCTTCAACTAAGAAATTACACAGGAAGCCAGTCCCTACTAACGGTGGAAATGGGAATGGCAATGGGATAGAACCTAGGATGTATCCTTTACCACCTAGTCGAGCACCTACGAGAGGTAATAGAGCGAGTACGTATGCGGCGTCTGTACCGCCCATTGAAGAGGTGACGGAGCCTGAGAGTGGAAGGGAGAATACACTGGTAGGAAGACAATCTAGGCTGCACTAGATTAACTGTTTATGGTGAAGGAAATAATCTGAATACACGATCTGTATATGAATCTAGATATAACTTCGGGATTTGAGGAAAAAGAGAGAATTTCATTATACTGTACATACGTAACTCACACATTTTGCTTTACAACACTCTGTTTTATGTATATATATCCAACCTCGTACGATTCGATCAGCTCCATATTGCCTGAGCATGATTCCCATCAAGAGCAGGAGAAGCCATTGGCGAATTGATCTGAGTGGTGTTATTAGTGGTAAATCTGGAATGAGTTGATATAGCTGGTGATTTGAGGGAATCAAGTCTACTCAATCATAATGAGTCATCGTTAGTATGTATGTATATATATCAAAGATCAACAAAGGCGGATTGCGCTAAGAATATAAATCATTGTACTCACCTCCATTCCGATCTGATCCTACCATATACCGCTCTAAAACTAGACAATGCTCCTTTCTCCTGGACCATCGTCATACTTGTGGTAGTACCTCTCGGACTGCCAGGAATGATTGGCGAGTTTGGTGGATGTGCGTTATTGGTAGTGGAAGACCAGATGGAGTGAGGTAGGAATTCGATTCGGAATCGTACGGATTTAGGTATGATTATACCTGATACGTCTATACACGGGAAAATCAGTCAAAGATCAACCCAGAAATCCGAATATACACTGTGCGGAATAGATAGACAGGTATTGATTAAGAGCTGACTTACCCCTTATCTCGTCTATACGACATTTCAATACACCCCAACCATCTGCATCTTCTAATATCACACTGGCCCCGAACGATTCGAGAAGCTTTATACATTCCGCTCGGGAGCTCGCGCAGTCATCTGCAGAAATTAAAGTGAAGGTCTACGAATCAAAAGATAAGATAAATCAATGTTGAGTTTTGTTTGAGGTTTACGGGGCATTCTTTTGACGGATGGAAGGGATACTCACGGCGGGTTTCCAGCTGAACAAATTTGAGAACCAAGAAGTTTTCACTTCGCCTGAACTACCTACCAACAATGGTGAAGGTGGGGTGGGACTTCCCGAAGGAGGGGTGGATAACCATGGTGATCCGGTGGGAGAAAGTAATTCAGAGCCTATTTTGGGTGATAGATCCAGTGGAGCAGCTATTCGTCACGCAAACATACAATATTTCAATATGTAGAAATTTACTCAAAGACAACGATTGCTGATCGTATCAACTCACGCTTTGACCTCCTCTTTTTCTCACTTCCATTAGATACTTTCCTCACTTTATCGAAGCCCGTTGAGAACCTTTGCGGCTGAGCAACGATATTCGCTTGATTACTATGGGTGATCGTCGAATCACCGAGGTATGACCTTCTTTTGGTAATTTCAGGTAATTTCGGTTTAGGTGCAGTGCTGGGTACAGGTTGTTCAGTCATACTTCTCCGTTGAGCTGGTCTGTTTATACTAGTCATCATAGGAGGTATTTCGATGATAGGTGTAGTAGGTGTAGTTATGGTCTCTTCCATTTGAGACAGTGCTGGACCCGCCATAGGCGAAGATGGGCCACTTGGACTTGTGCTTGTACCGGGAACGACGATAGACGATCTGGGTGAAGCTGATCCGATCAATTGAAGTTGTTCAGCGATATCATGGAAGAACTTCTGCAATGCTGCATCTTGAACTTGAGGTACATTTATATTGCCCAATGCGGAACATTGCATTCCCAGTCCGACGGCTGTGACTGTAGCTGGTGATGGAGATGGCGGTGATGAGTAAGTCGTGGTAGATTTATTAATGATATTGAGGTTGAGTCCTAGGCCAGTTTGAGCAATTTGCGATTGTTCTGTAGACCCAGGAGTAGATCGCTGTAAAGTGATTTTGGGTAATCTAGGATCAACAGGTGTGACAGTAGAAGGTTGTTCGACAATCTTCTCAAGATGAGCTGGGGTTCTGGGACCGGTACCGGGCACGTTGGTAGTTTGTTTGTTCCCTACACGGTCCTGTAGCTCGTTTGGGTTGGGGGACGGTCGAGGTCCAACTACTCTCGATGTGGGCGTAGCAGGTGATTTGGTCGTTGCTACTGCTGGAATAGGGACAGGTGCAGGTCTAGTAGCTGTATGAGGATTGGCATTTTCCTTGTCACCTGAAGTGGATGATCGATATCTCTCCCGTTCCCTTTCCCTCTCTTCTCTTGGTACGGCTTTTCGTACAGACCCATTGGCTGGTGCAGTAGTCGATGTGGTAGATCGAGTGGATCGACGATGAGATGATGATATTGATTCTGGTTTTCTTCGTCGTTCTGATGTAAGGAGACATAGGACAAATGGTCAACTCTGAGAACAAGTTCCGAATGCTAGATCAGACTTACCTGTAGTGATTCTCCTAGATTCAGGCTCAGGGTTGAAGTTCTCCAGATGTTTGTTCCTATACTGAAGAAGCAAAAAGTAGAAAGCCTTTTCCCATGTTTTCCTGAATAACCATTGGTCGCTTGGTTAGTCATCTAGTCATCTATCATTGGTAGGACAAACTCACTCGTTGGACAAGAGAGAAGTGACAATCTCTTTTTCAGAAGTACCATTCCACAATGTCCTCAGATTCCTCAATATATCTCTATCGATCTCTCTTTCAGATCTAACTGGTCTAGCGATCTCTTCCAATCTTGGGGGTTCGACGAGGTTGATCCTTCTGCCTGAATCTGTATCTTGTTTCCGTTGACAGAATGGATGTCTCATTATCTCCGCCATCTGATCGAGTGAACCAACCGAATTTCATCAGTCATTATGACCGCTGTCTATAGTGGAGAAGGGGGATCGCTCACAGTGATTCTTCTCTCCGGATCGACAACCAGCATTCTCGTAATCAGATCTTTAGCATCGGCGGGTAAATCCGCAGGCATGACGAATCTACCGTTCTTGACCTTCTGTAGCAATATTCGAATATTCTCATCGTCAAATGGTAATCTACCCGTGAGCAACGCGAAGAGGATTACACCGCATGACCAGATATCAGAAGCTGCGCCATGATACGACATACCCTACGAATACGGAAATGATCAGCAAACTGTAAATGATACTCTCATCTGAGATATGACATTGGACCAATCATCGGATGACAGAGACCGAGAACGGATGTTTGTTAAACTGCCATGTACTCACCGCAACAATCTCAGGACTAGCGTAATGCGGACTTCCACAACTCGTTTCCAAGAGCTTATCACTCGGTTCCAAAGCTGCCATACCGAAATCTGCAATCTTGATATTCTTCTCCGCGTCTAACAAGAGATTTTCAGGTTTCAAATCTCTATGACAGATGTTGAACCTGTGACAATAGTCTACACCTGCAACTATCTGTTGGAAATACCTTGAAGCTTCGTCGGGGGGTAATCGACCTTGAGAGACGAGGTAGTCGAATAGTTCACCGCCTTCTACGTATTCTAGGACGAGATACCTACGGTATACACGTAACATATCAGCAACATTTCATCCGTCGCCTTTCCCTTTCATCCCCAAGTACGTCAACCTGAAAGATTTCATACTCACAGTTCTTTGGCAGTCTCCCATACATCATATAGACTCATGACATTCGGATGATCAATCAATTTCATGATCACAATCTCCCTCTCGATACCCAGCACGGCTTTATCATGTTTAGCGCCTGCATCTGACATTGACATCCTCGAAGTCATCATGAGAGCATGCTTTGGTACGATCTTTATAGCGGCGTATTGTCCCGTTTTGGAATGTTTGGCGATCTTCACCCGTCCTATGAAAAAGCATCGAAACATTGTCAGCTGCTTTGGGCGGTATCACATACGTCGCTAGGCTGAGGTCGACTCACCACTCGCTCCTTTGCCGATAGTCCTCCCTATCCTCCATGGTCCAATGACTTTCGGATCCCCAGGTAGGTCAGCGGAGGATTTACCTCCTGTCGCCGCTGCCTCCTTCTCGAATCTTGTCTGGCCTCGTCGCTGGGAGTGCTTTACACGCGGAGGAGAGGGCGTAGGCGGATTGGGAGAGTCGGACATGGTGAGAAAGGTTTGTTCCTGAGAGTAATAAGAAATTGAAGGATAGCAAGAGGATAAGATGTGTTTTTGGTGTATAGGGTAGAGATCAAGTTGAACCCCTATCAGAATAATGCGAAGTAGCTACCAGCTACTTAGCTGTTGGAACGAAAAGTAAATATTATAAAATCCAAATTATAAGTAAATAACAGCGAAAACAGAACGAAGAAAATTACAATTAGTAGTGCCGAAATGATAGAAGAGGAGAGAGAACGCTTATCCTTATGTTATTCTTTGATTGAATTCATACAAGTGTCTGTAGAAGGTCCCTCTAGGTAGAACAAAGAAAGCTGGAGCTTGCATATCGGTAGGATTTCGAAAGGGGAGGCTAGATGGGTAGACTTGTGCTTGATGAACATGTTGTTTGCCTTGATCTGGTATTCAGCCAACTGGTGAGTGATGGTATCCCATATCACGCGAAGGTATGAAGGGCGAGTCAAATCGGTTGCTAACTGAATTGATCATCTACCCTAGATTGTTCCGGGCTTGACATTTGATGAGTAGCCGAATCACGGGTGATAAATTTGTGAAGGTATATTTGCTGGAATCAATTGACTCATGCCTGACCCTACCGTTCGAGTACAAGGGGAAGGACAAAAGGTAAAGTAAGGTTCTCATTGAAACATATTCCGAGTGACTGATCGATGGATGACGATCGATCGAAGCGGAACCGGGCCTAAAAAGGTGATGATCATCCCCGATTTTCATGCGAAATCATCTGTCCACGCTGAGACTCCTTCCGACGTTGGGCACGGAGGTATCGATGGTGATCGGTCTGCCAGATTGAATGCATATGGATAAGTGGATTGCAGAAAAGGTAAAAACACGGCTCCAACTGTCTGAGTTCGAAAGGGTCCAATCGATTATCGATGGATTAGTCAGGCGCGTCTTTTTGTACCCGTGTGGCACTTTTCGTGCGACATGTGGCACATCATCTCTCAGTCACTTTTCTTGATGTTTCTCGGCTCCCAACGCCCAAATACCTCCTTTTTTGGTGTCATTCGACGCAACCGAGGTCCAGAAGATAGCGGGGACACAAAAAGCCACGAGCAAGGGGCTCAACTGGGAATTGAACCCAGACTACGTCCAGTTTTCCACGACTGTTTTCATGGGGACGAGACGCGCCCGAAGGACGCGTGCGACGATTACACTATTAAGCCATGCCATTTTCGCCGCTTTTGAGTTGTGACTAGAACTGATGCAATTGTCCAGTCCTATGGATGATGATCAACATGCTTCATGCTTCTGGCTCTTGTATACGGGCTGAGAAGCGAGCAGAATATGCGGACGCTGTCAAATCTGTTCATGTCTTCCTGAGACGCATTTTCTTTCATGTGCATTGGCCACATTTCGGCGAGCGTAGGCATATCACCTCGTCGATCCAGAGTATTACTCACAGGTGTTCAGGGCTTGGTGTATCTTGGGGAATCAAGACATCCGGCAGAAATTGTCCGAATAAGCTAAAATTCATATATATTCATCATGATCCTTTACAAAAAAATTCTGTACCGCTACTAAGCCGAACGCAATCGAAAATATCGCTCCCATCAGAATTTACAGATCGCCTACAGATCGCCTACAGATCGCCTCATCAGATAGCCTTTACCACAACTTGCCCTGGCTCAACATTCTTTTCACCATAGTAATCGTCCTCAGTAGGAGTTCTGCGCTCCAAATCCTCGATTGGGGTAGGCGCTGCGGTGTTGCTACCGAAGATATTGGTCGTGTATGCCTCTGAGTCGTCTCGAATCTTTGGAGGGTATCGTTTTTCAAGGTATAACATGAATGCAGCGAGACCGATCTACCGAGCAGTGTCAGCAAGACAATCACGATCAGCCCGTCTTTGATGCTACTCACCATGGCGGCACCAGTGACGAGCGTGGCAATCTGGCCATTTCGGAAACGAGGAGTATCCACGACAGGCCAGCAGACAATCTGATACCATAAAGTCCAGCAATTACCGATAACGTTCATTGAGAAGATGGTCACTGCTCGTACGACCTCGTTATCTCGCGTGACTGAAGTAGCCCAAGCGAACTGTATTCGGAGTCAGCTTGATATCATGGGGGAGCAAGTGGGAAACTAAGCTTACATTGGTGACTTGCACGGCATATCCACAACCAGAAACGACGTAGGCGAAGAACTTGGCGTTATCTGAGATATTCCAAACCAGAAGCATCACACAAGAGATGAAGGTCGTGCAGTAGACGATAGGTTGTATGATGAATCGATTCTTGGTCAAATCCGAATACATCGTCAGGATATAGGTGCCGACGATACCCCAGGCGGTGTAGATACAAGGGTAGTAATTGACTTGACTCGGGGTATACTTGCCTGTCCATTTCAGCCAGAATAGGAATTCCGAGTAATTTCCCGTTTTTTCATAGGCACAAGATCCCACACCGAACAAGATAGGGAAGGTGTAGAACTGCCAGGAGGTGACAACCGTCTTCAAATTCTTGCCCAAGGATTTGACGGTGAGAGTGGTGTGCTCTTGGGGTGGAGATCGCTTGACACACAGTTCTCGCTCCTCCGGAGTCATCCAGACTGCAATCACTGTCATCAACCGGTCGTATCAGAGGAGCATAAATCACTCACATGCTTGGGTAGTGTGGGGAAGTCCTGGGAAGAAGATAAAGCCATAGATAGCCACGGGGACTGTGATGATAAAATCAACGATGAAAAGCCATTGCCAACCCTCTAAACCATGTAGTCCGTCCAGGTTCTTGATGATACTTCCTTGCATGACACCCGAAAATAGGGTACCGAGCTGGGCAGAAGAGGTAAAGACAGCTGATCGTCGACCAAGCTCACCATCCTTGTACCAAGCGCCAAGGACGTAGTGAGTGCCGCAGAAGGTAGAAGCTTCGAAGAAACCTTGAATGAGTCGGAGACCCCATACTTGATGAGGGGTTTTGACGACTACTTGAGAGTCAGCATGCCCATATGTTGCTTTGAAATGTGAGACGAGACGTACATGCCAAACCGAGAGTAATAATACCCCAACAAGCGCCACAGAAAGGGAACCAGAAGCGTGGAGAGATACGGTTAGATGAGAGTACCAAGGCCGAAGGGTATTGACCAATGATGTATCCAGCAGTGAACATCGAAACAGCATAAGTATACTCGTTGCCCTTGACTATTCACCTAATCGTCAGCTTGGGGTGCTACGGCTCAAGATCTGGAGGCAGCTTACAATCGAGGGCCTCTCTCATACCAGATACGTAGGCGTTTGCCAAATTGGCTCTGTCGAGGTAATTGGTGAAGTATGACAAGCACACGTAGGAAAGTACCACTCCATCGATCTGTTAGTTTGGTAAAACATCAGTCAACGTCATGTCTTTCTGACTATCACGGTTTGTTGACTTACCTTTCGAAGAAGCTTCCTTTCCTTGGGATCGGCAGGTGGCTTTCCCCAAAAGATGGTCTCGATTTTATCAAGTCTCGCACCCATGTTGTCAGATTGATGTACAGGTGATCGTTGAGCAGAGAGTACTGAGCATGAGAAAATTCACTGACAGGCTTCATATGTATATATATAGGTCGGACTGAGGCCATGATCGGCGTCTCCGATACGTGACATGTCTCTTATCAATGACCTTGACCAGTTTCCTTGCTGGGCAAGGTAGACAGGGTCGACCACGCCCGAAACTCAGGCAACAATGCCGGAAATGGGCATTGCCATTGATAAGCTATTTAAGTTACCTGAGGTCGGACGCGAGATGTTCGAGCTCAGTATCACCTCCACCTGTAGTTGCTCTACCACGCATGACCTTGTGACCGGCCGTCTCAAGATTAGCAAGATCATACCTTGTGAAATTGGATTGTCTGTCAAAATCCGACAACCTCATCCCAAGCCAACCGAAGTGCTTGGAATTCATCTCCTCATCCTGGTGTCATGGCGACTTCTTTCTTTGGTGGCAAGAATATCGTTGTCATAGGCAGTGCCAGGGGAATAGGCTTCGAGCTTGTCAGACAGCTGGTATGTGACATCACTCAGATCTTGGTCCATGATCACAGCCGTGGCTAATCAGGTGTCAGTCTGAACAAGGCTCTCAATACATATTGGCTATCGATCGATATGAGTCAGAAGACATCTCAAAGCTAGTCGCCTCAGTCGACAACGTGAAATTCGCTTTAGCTGACGTGAGAGACAATGAGGCTTTGAAGGTACGTTTCTTTTCAGATAAGTCCACTGATAAGAAGAATGCTGCAGGTCACATCTATTTGGTCGATTGTCTGCTGTGCGTATCGGGCGTACTAGGATCACCTTCGCCCCTTCTAAATCGTCCGTCTTCAGAGCCCAACCCTTCGGAAGATATCCTGAATGTTTTCGCAATCAACGTCCTTGGAACATTCAATGGGATCTACGCTTTTCAGTCCAAAATGCCATCTGGAGGAAAGATCATGCTGATGAGTAGCACCATGGCAAGCTTGGAAACAGCGACACATTCGCTTAATCCGGCTTACAGTATCGCCAAAGTGAGTGATACCTGGTAAGCAGCATCTAGGAAATGCTCTGACGACAGTTCGCCACACGGTATAGGCTGGTGTGAACATGCTTGGACGAAAACTAGCAGTAGAGCTCAAAGATCGGGATATAGACGTGATCCTGATGAGTCCTGGAGTGGTGCGGACAGTAAGTTGACTTGATTTTCATGTATGTGTACATTACTGATACTATGCCAGGAAATGAACAATGGGCAAGGTGACATCTCTACCCAGCAAAGTGTTGAAGGTATCTTGCGGGAGCTTACACGGTCAGGCACTAGTGGAACATTCTTAAGATATGATGGGCAAGGATGGCCATGGTAAAACATATATGACAAGAACATGCATGAACTCTTCTGATGTCTTCATGCTGCACTATATCCACCATCGTGACAGATGGTCTGGCCAGTAACATACGCAGCTTCATCGGACTGGAAGATGACTCAGCCCATTTCCAAAGAAATCTAACAAATCTCACTCACCGAGAGGTACAGTATCGAATAAGCTGTCTCTTCAGCTGTTCCCCATCGATTCAGAGGGGTACGATCCAGCATATACTGCTTCGAGCTTGCGGGCCGAGTGGAATTGCGTGTCATTCCTTGATTTCGATGATGTTAGCTTTGGTTCCATGCGATGATACGAAGAATGCTCACCAGTAATTGTCAATCCCGGTGCTACGCAATTAGCTCTTATTCCATGCTTCGCAAAATCTATAGCGACGGTCTTGCACATGTGAGTACATGCAGCCTTGCTTGCCTCATATGCAAAACCCCCTCCCATGGAAATCACGCCAGCGAGCTACCTATCAGCTGCGCTTTCAGATGTCTTTAACTCACCGATGAGACATTTACAATTGATCCAGGTTGCCCTGCCTCGACGAGACCTTTGATGAAGACCTGCATTCCGTACATGATGGCAGTACAATTGACGCTCAGCACGTAATTCCATTTTTCAATGGTAGTGTCCAGCAGACCTTCTCGACCAGGTATGCCTACTCGCCAATCAGCTCCTCGGTTTCGTAAATCTGCTTCCAGGATCTGCTCACCCGCACACTGCACCAGAACGTCCGCAACACCACCTAGACTCTTAGCTTCTCGAAGAGCTCTCGACCATACCTGCTCATCACTGCAAGAGAGTCAGTCACGAAAGTGAACAGGTCAGACTCACGTTACGCTGCCCGGTACGAAAACCACTTGCTCGGGATAAGGAGCTTCGGGCGCGACAGGTTCGTTGAGATCGATTGAAACGACTTTGGCTCCGTGTTTGACGAAGAGTTCAACCGTTGCCCTCCCACTTTTAATGATGTTGATCAGTATGTAAGTGAACTAGCTGGACTTACATTCCGCTACTACCCCCCGTGACCTGAGCTCAAGGGATTTCATCAGGCTGCTCTTTTCACGGAGATGGTGCCCCGACCACTTACAATCGCAACCTTTCCAGGCAATCTCGATAAACCGCTGTCGGTCATGATGCTGCTTCTCTTACTGTATAATATGAGATCAGGGCGACGAGATGATGGAGACAAATGCATGCAATGAGGAGAATTTTGTGATGAATTAAATACAAGGTGAATTCCCTCGCGGTCAAATCCGATCTGACTTGCCGCTTATTTAGGCATCTTCCGCGCAAGACCCGAGATTATCTTCCACCATTTTCTGCTTGTTGACACCCCCTACTTGGCTTCTGTTACTCTCTCACTCTATTCATCTGATTCTTCCTATCTACCACCTCCCTGGTATCGCCTGATTGCTCTCATCTTGTTGGGCTCGCGCTTTCATACCTCATTGAAGCACGGCAATTGCCTGTCATTTTCAACATTCTTGGTCCGGCTCTGACTGAAGATGAGCGGGAATCGGTTGGGCACAGATAAGTCTGAGCAAATGGACTCTACGATGGCTGGTACGCTACGGCTTTTGCATCGTAACTCATGACGTGCTACCATACACATCACATCCTCTCTCCGCTTGCCTATCCCCCTTACTCCCGGTCTCGCAGGATCATAGGCTGATACATTCCCAGCAAATCTGTCCAATGGTGACGCGTCATCATCATCGATACGCCCTCAAGCAGTACAGAGACCCGGCGAGAATGCCAAGGCGAGGCGCGCAGTAGCTGCTTGTAGTCGATGTCGGAGATATCGTCAGAAATGTGTGATGCATTGGGCAGATGGCCAGCCGTTGACACCTTGTCAGGCTTGCGCGAAAGCAGGGCGAAGAATGGCTTCTGATTGGTAAGTCCACTTAGTGTAAGTACTGTACTGATTGTACCAGTACTATTCTACCTAGAGGTCAAAGTTCTGCCGATCGCAATGTATGTTCTCGTCCTTTCCCCATAGCCCGCCAGCTGATAAGGCGCAGTTCCGACGCAGAAGAAGACCAACCTCCACGAATGATTCCGGGGCGGATGAAATAGCAAAAGAAATTACTAGGTCTCCGCAGAGGACAGTGGCCCAGCGGAGAGGTGCCAATCCAGTCGGAAGGATGGCTGATATTCTGTGAGTCTCTTCGCATGTGTCTGTCATGTCGACCCAGTCCTTGATGCTACCCAAGCTCTGCTCTTCTGACACGATTGTCCTGTAGGAGTGAAGAGGTACCAACAGATTCTTCGCCATGCCAATCAGTTCATGGTCTTTCGCCGAGCTCCATATCGGATCTCCTTCCTCCTCATGATGAGGTCATTGAAGGAGTCCGAGTGTTCCTGTACAACTATTTCCAGCTTGGATTTCTACCTCGGGCGTTCTTCTTAGAACAGGTGGAAAGGGATATGTCCTCGGTACCACTTTTTCTCCTGCTGAGCATACTCACCCTCTCGGCCAGGTTCACGCCTTCTCTCATCAAACGTTTCGGAGGAGGCAAAGAGGCAAGCATAGAGATGAGACGACGCGCCATGGGTTTGCTTGGAGATGAGATCATGGCCGCCAGCGTAGAGAGGATGCAAGCGTTGTTCCTTCTTGGAGTGAGCGAGTTTGGCGAAGGGAACGGCGGGAGATCGTGGGTACGCTACGTTTGGTCTACTTCGTGTCGTGACCACAGCACACGGTACTCATAAGATATCCATTAGCTGCTCACCGGTATGGCTATTCGTATGGCAGCGACCATGCGCCTTCACCGTGAGGCGACATACAATCTACCTCCCGGGGCCTCACCTGAGGACGCTATACGGTCAGAGATGACCAGGAGATCTTTTTGGCTCATCTACTGTGGGTAGCATGCGTCATCTGACAACAAGAGCTGATCTTCGCCCAAAATAGGCCACGACCAGCAAATCGCCGGTAGATCGCCCAGTACAACCTTCCCACTCTCTACCATTGACGTTCTTCTCCCCTGCGAAGAAGAGGATTTCATCTTCGGTCAAACTCCAACAGCTGGACGTGCAGCTCTTCCTGGATCAGCAGCAGATCAATCAGCTCTCGACTATGCCACGGAGTCTCACCGCTCGCTATTCGCGACCATGATCATCGGACAATGGTTATGGGCTCGTGCAGCAGAACATGCTTCGAGTATGGTGAACCCACGCAACGTTCGGCCTTGGGACGTGAACGAGAATTTCTGGAAATTGAACAGGGAGCTCGAGCTGTGGGAGCTCAATCTCCCTCCCAGACAGACTTTTAGCCCGTTTACCGTCAGGGTCTTGAAGGGCCAGCACCTTGATCTGGTGAGTTGTCATCCGTTCAGCACCAAGCTGATCGTTCAGGGATTTCTGTCTATACCCATGCTTCTTCGGCTCTCGCATATTGTGCTTCGGCGGGCTTATCTTCCGTGGATGGCTAATGCTGTTGACCAATCATCCACGAAAGTAATTGACTCAGATGCCCCTCCCAACTTTTGGCAAGGCATGGCCTTGCACATGGTACAGAATTGTATCAACCTGCATCAGACGATTCAGACAGGCTTGGCAACGCGGTCGATGAGAGGCGGTTTTCCAGCCGTATTTGTGAGTGATCGAATCTAAACCTTCACGTTTGGCACGTGATCTTCACTGACGAAGTACATGGCCTAGATCTTTGCAGTTTATATGTGCGGTGACATCGCATACTATCTGAACAGATGGCCCAAGTTGTGTCCAAAGCACGCCCATCATGCTCCAGCAATTCTCCAGTCCGCCTTGGAGCTGCTCGAACAGCTTGAAGAGGCCTGGCCTCTGGCGACTCGATGGAGATCGACACTGGCTCAACTGGTGCAAACCTCAAACCTGGACATTAGCTTTGGCAATGCTGCACGAGCCAGTCGTGATGCCGACGAAGAGACTGGTATATATAGGGAGCCTAATAGTTCCCCTGCTAGCAGCACTCATCGGCGTGCGTCTTGATCTATGGTGTCCATCTCGGGTTATCATCGCTGACACTCTGTTTATTAGCTGGCTCTCTACCGGCGATTTCCCCAGCCTTTGACCCTCAACATATCAATTTCGCTGCGACGAACTCGGACACAATTGCTCAAGTCTCACGACACCAGCCCCCAGTTCCGAACTCAGTGACTGTGGAGTCGGTTTCTGCTTTGATTTCTCTTCAGAATGCTGAGCCTTCCATTCAATACGACCTATCGTCCGTCAATAATTTCAGTACGGACATTTTTCATGGGCAGGATGGCACAGAGTCACTGCCCTTTGTCGGTTACGATGCGTTCGGTGCTGATCTCACTGCTTTCTTGCGGGGAGAGCCTATGGATTGGTCTAACCCTGGAAGTCAAATCGGTGATTCTAGTTTCGGTGGTGATCAGCAACACTCTCAGATCGACACCAATATCAATGCTACAGTTTTCGATCTCGCCGATTTGTTCGAGCAGAATACATCGGGACTCTGAACGGGCTTGTGCCAGTCGTACATAAATCGTGCGGTGGGGTTGATGTTGCACATGAATGCATTTGATTTTTTGCAGTATGCACTCGATTTCATCGTTGAGATAGTTCAAATTGTCGCCTTGCCGACAAATCCATCCTGGCCATCAGTTTTACATGTCTCACTGGAAAAGACAGGATATGCTACCCTCAGAAATACTGTACGCTCCACTTTAGGTTGTCGAAAGGCCTCTGGAAACTTTGTTGATAAGGGTACAACTATGCATAAGCTTCAATTTGTCATTCGGCATGGAAGAAACAGTATTTCGGATCTAACCGACCCCCTGGTACACTGCCCATGAACGGGCACTTGCCCAGTTAAGAACATATTAACCATGCCGGAAACGAGTAATCTATCCGCATCGCAAGATAAGCTCAACGCATGCATACAACATCCTCTGTTGTATCTTCTTGCATGATTTGATTTATCTATTCTGTCCCGAGTGTCTTCACATCAACATAATATCGATTGAACCCCAGCAAAATGGCTTCTTTCACCAACGAGCAGTGTCTGCCATGGCACGAAAGAGATCTCGTTAGTACTGATGCGTAAGACATTCCGACTGCTAAACTAGTGTGCTGATTATGTGACAACAGTACGGGTACGCTAATAGCCCTCCCGATCCAAAATGGCCAAATGGAGCTAGGATAGCTGTCAATTTCGTCATGAACCATGTCAGTATTCCCTCAGTATCCATCACCAATTCCGCCTTAACTAACCAAGAATCCAGGAGGAGGGTGGTGAAAGTAGTGTGGAGCTTGGTGATGATGTGGCCGAAGCTTTCTTCCATGATTTTGGACCGGTGAGCTGTTTCTTCGTCCGCTGGACTGAGCAAGACTAATGACCTGAATCCAAAAAGCCTGGGATGATAAATCCTGTGCCTGGTGAACGGGATCCATCAACAGAGGTAAATTTGGGTATGCTACTTAATCTCGCGGTATCTTGGCTAAGTGATACTGTAGACTCAATTTGATTATGGCACTAGAGTAGGAGTTTGGCGTTTGTTGAGATTGTTCGAAGCCAGCAGGTATGTGTGTGGGCGACCATGTCCCGCCTCACGACTGACCTCAGTATATCTCAGTATTCCCATCACTTTTTACGCTGTCGCCAAATCGTTCGAACGAGCCCCACATGTTGCGAAGTATGTGGAGGAGCATGGGCACGAGACCTGTTGTCATGGATATCGAGTGAGTAACACCACAATACCTTGATGATCAGGATCCAGCTGACAATCGCACAGTGGCGATCGTACGGCGATTGTGATGCCGAGTTGGAGGAAAGGCATGCCAATCTTTGCGTTGAAAGCTTTCGAAAATCATCACCCAGTGGCAAGGTGCCATCAGGCTGGTAAGTCTGTCGTATCACTGCATATATAATACCGGTCCTCATTGTTGTCGGCTGCAGGTTCCTTGGGAGACCCAACGTGCGTTCTGCTCATATCGCGGCGAAGGTCTACAAAGAGCAAGGGGAGGAGCTTCTCTACTGGGCGGATTCCTATGCAGTGAGCTGGATTTGAGGTTCTTTGCCCTTTTTGAGTTCTCAGCTGAGTCCGGACAGGACGACTTGCCCTATTGGAAGCCCAATCCAATCGACCCATCCAAGGGTTTATTGATCATGCCATATTCATTCGACAACAACGACACCAAGATGTGGTTTGGGCAGATGGGCTCCGATGAGGCATACACTCAGCATATAATCGATTCGTTCACGTGAGTCTGGGCTTGTCAAAATTCCTATGTTTTCGAGCTGAGAAGCGGACTGATATCCTGTTACTCTAGCACGATACGTGAAGAAGGTCTGGCTGGTAGACCAGCATACATCACTGTGGCATTCCACTCTCGATGGATGGGTCGACCTGGACGGTTCCAAGCTCTCAAACGGATTGTGGATCACATGAAGCAGTTCGATGATATTTGGTTCGCCACTCGAGAACAGATTGCGACTCATTTCGCCAAAACCATTCCATACGACCCTGCGGCATTTATACCCGGTACGGGACGTATGAAACCACCTTCAGATGTCCGATCGCAGGTAAATACTCTCAAGGCAAAGGTCAACGGTTTCCATTAGATATTTTTCAATCTTATCTGTATTTTGCATGCATCTGATGCGCTCCCATAGGCAACTTTTCCTTCTCCATTTCTGTTGCGATCAAGTTTGAGTCCGTTCCGCTTGTGCCGTGGGCATGACATTACGCAGGAGTGTTTGAAAAGGGAATGAGACGACGGTATACCGGTATAACTACAAATATCACTGTCTCGAACGCTTGCCAGCCTGGTTGTCGGCCTGACTGTAGCCTTTCTGTACGAAAATGCATATCGATATCAAATTCTATGGAAAATCTACACCTGACCGCCGACCGAAGCACCAATGCTTGAGTATACACGCTGCTTCCACTCGAAGTTTGACTCCCAGGCATAAGCAGCACGGTATAGCGTCGCTTCGTCATAGAATTGGCCCACGATTTGCATACCCACCGGCAACCTTGCGGTTGGATCATCGAGTGGCGAGAGGAAGCCGACCGGGATGGATATAGCAGGGTGCCCAGTCTTCAACAACCCTGTCAGCTCAAAGTAAAGAATAAACTGACAGTGATCTCACCAGAGAATAAGGACAAGTGTTTAGTCCGACACCAGCTGCATAAGACATTTTCTGTAGGGGAGTAGGGTGCTCCGGCATATTATCGATTCGCGCTGGTAGTTTTACCATGGTCGGAGTTACAAGAACATCGTATTTGCCCAAAACAGCATCGATCTCATCCCTCACTTTTCGCGAAAGGTTCATCGTCTTGCCCATTAACTGAAAAGTATGACTTCGAGTTTTAGCCTGAACTCCTTTCTCGACGCGGAAATCACATACCGATGGATCAAGGTTTTCCCAGGCGTAGGCACCGTTAGTCAAGGTAGCAATGACACTTGGCCACATCTTGTCTAATTTCTCCTGAGTGATGGGTAGGAACTTGGCCATGAAATCATTGAGGTACAATCCTCGATGACCACATGCCCTGCCAATAAGGTTTTGATAGGATGACAAACGGGCAATGACCTTGATCAAGGATATCGTCAGGTAATGTATCATTGTTTGTCACGGTCCCCAGGACGACTCACCATCCAGAGATCTGATGCTAAGACAGTACCAGGAATTGAGACTGGCTCGACCACTTCTGCCCCGAGGTCTAAGAACTTCTTGGCGGCATCCACGACGAAATCCGCATATCGTTTGTCCGTCAATTCGGTATCGAGACTCTCCGATACGATACCAACGCGAAGGCCCTTGATTGGCTGTTTGGTCAAAGTAGGATAGTCGGGCACCTGTGAGGGAGAGGGACATCCAGCGAGCTGTCGATCATCGATGGAGTCGGAACCGGCGAGAACTTTGAGAAGCAAAGCATTGGATAGGACGTCCTGAGTTGAGGGTCATCAGATTCATCGTAGGACCCCGAGACTATTCGAGACACGCTTACCTTAGTCATGGGACCTGTGGTATCGATCGTTCGTTCGAGTAGACAGATACCCGTATAAGGCACAAGACCATGCGTTGGCTTCATTCCAACGATTCCATTATGTGCAGCAGGCTGGGCTGTGGTTAGCACAGAAAGGAACACGCTCTCAAGTGACTGGGAGATGGGAGACAAACCCACAAGTCGTATAGACCCTCCTTGATCACCTCCAATGGCCATGTCACATTCACCCCGAGCCACCAGGACACCGCATCCGGATGACGAGCCTCCAGCCGAGTAACCTTTAGCGTAGACGTTATCTATTCGACCTATCCGGAGCGATACATGCGTTAGCTACATGTTCGATAAGCTTCATGGTATATCTTACCTGTTCCGCTGGAGATTGAGGCTCCAAAAAAACTCAGATTTTCACAAACAGCTTTCCCTGTGATTTCTCCTCCAGCTTCGAGTACACGAGTAGCTACAGTAGCATCGGTATTCGGAACCCAATCGTCGATGTAGGATGTCCCGACTGAGCATGGTACATCGGCGAAAGCAATATTGTCTGAAGTTCCGTAAGTTGCCTTTTCAGCAGTTCTTAAGCATTATAAGATGATTTACCTTTTAAACAGACGGTCAAACCCTTCAAAGCACCCTCAGAGCCTTCATCCTTGACAGAGACTTTCCAAGCCCAAGCATTGCTCTCATTCTCTGCAGCAGTTGGCTTGTGGACATTCTGTCTAGCGAATCGCTTATCTACCACTGGGACATAGTCGGGAAGGTCAAGTATCTTCTGAAAAACTTCGTGAGTTCCCGCCAGTATACGCGTATAATCTACCACGTCTTCGGATTTGAGCGACAGTTCTCCTGATCCAAAGCTAGACAGAGTCTTTTCCAAGACCTCCTTGGTGACGGGGTTATCAGCAGAGGTGTTCAAGGAGATATGCGACATAGTTGGACCGTTTGTTGTGTTGGGACTCGAGGAAAAGACGGATGAGGGTGTGCAGATGAGTGCGAGAAAGATATGATGCATCATGTCAAATCTAACAAAAACAGATCACACCGTGCATGCGTTTGAGGAATCCGCTCTTCGCCGTTACAGTGTAGGCAAAATGAGATAAGCGTGTTCCGAGATGCCCATTTCCCGGCATCTCACTAGGATCGAGTATGGACCACTCAACCGCGTCTCGTCCCTTATCAATAAAGCCTTCACGATAGTTGCACGTCCGCTGATTCCCATGTTCCAACGTTCTTCGATTACTGTTCACTCTATAATGGCTAGTCTAACAGCTCAAGAAACTGTTTACAGTACCACCGATGACGGCAAGTACGTCACCTATCGAGCTGGAGGCAAACCAGGCAAACGTCTAATCCGTCAACCCGGTGAACCAGGTTGGGTCGAATCATTTGACCGAATCCCAATTATCGATTTCACCAACGTCAATCATCCTGACATTGAGGTGAGACTAAAGCTCGCCAATGAGCTGGCTGAAGCTGCTGAGAATGTCGGTTTCTGGTATGCTGCTAACACCCCTGTTGATGAGGAATTGGTCGGTGAGTACGATACTTACCAAATGAGACGTGGCTGATAGATTCGATTAGGCAAGACATTCGCAGCTCTGGAGAAATTCTTCAGTCTACCGGTTGAACAAAAGTCCGAAGCTAGTTGGATGAAGACCCCTGGAGCTAGAGGTTACGAGTCTTTCGCAGATGTAGCTGCCAATGAGGGTTCTGGAAGTGATGCCAGTCAGTAACGTCGCCGCACAGAGCGGGATGTGCTCAGCTGAACTCTTTTCCCCAATAGCGTTGAGAGAATCATTTATCATGGGTGACGACTTACTGGATCCCAAGCAGTATTCAGGCTCTGTACCAGAAGGCATGAAACCTCAGAACATTTGGCCGACCGCCATGCCAGAATTCAAAGAGGCTCTCGACAACTACTACTCCGTCCTCATGCCATTTGCAAGATCCATCCTGCACCTGTTCTGCCTTGCTCTAGGTCTGGAAGAGACTGCACTCGATGGATTGCATCAACATCCCATGGCTGCCCTTCGTGCACTGCATTACCCGCCTCAAGATCCTAGCGAGAGCGCAGCCGGGTTCCTCGCTCATGCTGATTTCTCCTGTGCGTGTTAGTGCATAATGATACCCTTCGGTTTTCATGCTGACATTGTCTAATTTCGGTTAGCCTTCACTCTGGTATTGCAAGGTGCAAAGTACGGCTCGGGTCTTGAAGTACTCAACATGAACGGACAGTGGGTATCTGCCCCTTATATACCCGGAGCTACATTCACCTGTAATGTCGGTGATTATCTCCAAGCTCTCTCTTCAGGTCGATTCGTTAGTACAGTACATCGTGTTGTCAACAAATCAGGTAGCGAGCGATACTCGTTACCTTTCTTCTTCTCTCCCGACCCTTCGGCTGTCCTCAAACCGGTGGTCAACAGAAAGCAAGGTAGCGATTACGAGGCTGAATACACGGACGAACCGATCGGTAAACAGTTCATGAGGAGGTTGATGTTCGCCAGAAGATTTCATCCTACAGCCAAGAGACTCGCTGAATTGGACATTCCGGATAAAGACTGGAAGTATGAATATATCACTGGTAGTCTTCCATAGGTATAGATTGATTCGTAGTTTTCTGTAATGTTTCTGGATGCATTCTGTTTCCGTTTCAAAGCCGCCTTTGTTTCGTTCAGAGATGCGTCGCACATGGTAGTGCTCCCCTACAATGTCCGCCCTTTTGCCATGGTAACTGTGTGAGCAGTGATTTCTAGTCTGGATCGATTGAGAATTCGATGACAAAATCACACCTCAAAGAGCTGCCTGTGCCGAGGGTGGACCCGATAGACTAGATTACCTAGATGCCCAAAAAAGATAAGATGAGGCACAATTCCGGCATTTTTTCTGGCAAGTTTCCATAATTCGTTTCTCTAAGATCTGTCTTGGGTTGGCATGATCTTGATGTGATTGACGATGCAGGTCGATTCAAATCAATGATTTACTGGAATATCAGCATGATTAGTAAAAACCCAGAGAACGAGTCGACACAGATTCGGAAACCCGATTGACAGGCGCCATGAACGAAAAGGAAAAGGAACTAGTCGACCAAGCCTTCAGACCAGCTGGTACGCGATTCGTAAGTTGCGAGCTTCTGACGGTCTGGAAGAGTCCTCGATGATGCTAAACATTGATCGAGCAGGTATTTATCTTCTCCACATTACAACTTCTCCTCTTCTTGGCGTTTGTCGACCAGTTCTGCGTCTCTACCGTTCTACCATTTATCGGAGAGTCACTAGGTGTGGCAAATCGGATATCATGGGTTGGAACTGCTGCTATCGTGACCACCATTGGTAGTCAGATGATCGTAGCGAGGTGTAGTGATATCTTCGGTGTGAGTGAAATGATAATCAATCGTCGATGACCACGCTGAATGTGAATTTGAGAATAGAGACGAAATTCACTTACTGGGATCCTCCTGATTTTCATTTTTGGTAATCTGATGTGCGGATTCGCCCAAAATGCAATCTGGCTTTTTACCTGCAGGGGCTTGTCTGGAGTGGGTGCAGGTGGCATTATAAGTCTGACAATGGTCTGCGTAGGTAAGTCTTTTGCTGTGATGAATATCACAGACTGACTTGTCATACGTGAAGCCGATATTGTTCCCGTTCGACAAAGAGGGAAACTACAAGGCTACACGGGGTTCACTGTAGCTTTAGGTTCCGGAATGGGTCCTTTGATCGGAGCGGCGATGGGCTCGAAGATCTCTTGGAGATGGGCCTTCTGGATCACTCCTCCTTTCCTCGCACTGGCTATCCCCATCCTTTACCTATCATTGCCAAACTTCAGAAAACCCAAGGAAGAGACGACCTGGAATCAGATGAAGAAAGTCGATTACATCGGTAGTCTCCTGCTTTTCGCTGGCTCCATCCTTATCCTCGTTCCGATCTCTGGAGGTGGTTCGATCTTCCCTTGGCCATCAGCAACATGCATAGTCCTCATCATTATTGGGGTGCTACTGGTTGTGGCATTTCTGATGGTAGAACGTTTTCAGGCTGCCGTGCCTATCCTACCACCCAGACTTTTCCATCACAAGGATGTCAACCTCATCCTTTTAGCTACAGCGACACACGGTTGGATCTACTATGGAACCATGTTCTTTGTACCAGTCAGTCATGTTTGACATACAGTATGCGAAGCTGGGTTTACTGATTCCTGTTATGGCTTTCAAGTTGTATTTGCAAGAAGTCCTAGGTGTTTCAGCGCTGAGAGCAGGTGTATTACTCCTTCCTATGGTAATTTCCCAAGGATTAGGACTGGGTCTCGCAGGGAAGATCTCAACGATGACAGGATACGTGAGTTCAAACACATGATGATCTCCGACTAATGAAACAGATTGTCCCACAAATGCAATTCGGGTATGCACTCGGTCTCCTATCTTGCGGTCTGATGTATCGATTCGATGTCGATACCTCTACAGGGTATATTGTGGGGATACTATTCTTAGTGGGATTTGCAGCCGGCTGTACCTTACAGACAAGTGAGTTTTACAATATATTCTTGGTCCAGTAAACTGAAATTGGGTCTCCCAGCTCTGGTTACAATGCAGAATACCGCTCCAGAAGATCTACGGGCCATCATCACGGGAGCGAGAAATACCTTCCGTTCATTCGGTGGGAGTATTGGTCTAGCAGCAGCTGGTCCTATTCGAAATTCCGTTGTCACTACCGCTCTGCTGAGTATTCCATCGTTGACCGACAAGCAGCGCAAACAAGTTATCAGCCTTGGACCATCTTCAATACTGGGTGGTCTAGATCCAGAAGCGAGTATACTGGTCTTGAGAGCGATGCGGCGTGGTATTCAGACCGTCTATCTCACTTTTTTACCTTTGATGGCTGTATCTCTGATAGCCGTGATGTTCGTCAAGGTGAATTAGAGATTGTCATGAAGTTGACAGAGGTATATGCTGATACTGTGTTACTGGGTGCTAGCAACGACGCCTTATAGACGAGGATTATCTGGCAGATCGATCGGCAGAGCTGGCCACGGTACCAGTCGTATTGTCGAGCTCACCAAACGAGGAGGTTGGCAATCGTCTTGCCGTGTCCCAGGTACCAAGAGATGGCTTCGATGATGACGTGAAGAAGGTTTGATGTGTATATCAGTACAGCGTTCGCAGACTTATAAAACGATTATGCATGATCTAAAACAGTATGGTACAGCCTGTCAAATGATCTCTTAGAGTTTTTTCTGCTCGATCGCTGGTAGGGTTCTACTTATAAGCAAGTACCTTGAGAACGATCCATTGTTGATGAACACTACGGTGTGATCTTGGTACTTGATCTAGGCATGCAAAGGTATGACTGGCCGAGTGTCGGACTTCCAATATCAAACCGATGCGATCAGTCAAAATGCCCGATTACCTTAGATGCCCAATATTGGGCCCATTCCGCTTTGATAGATCCTCATATGCTGACTCTACTCGATAGTTGAAAGACTTGATATATAGTGCTCAAATTCTTCGTCCGTGCTGCATTATAAGGCATCGTATTCAATTTCAATAACAAAATCTCCGCACATACCAGAAATTAGGTCCCAGCCATCCAACATGCCTCTCGCTCACATCCACGTTATCAAAACAGCCTACACCCCTGACGAACTCCGTCTGATCGCAGATACGATATACCGAACGATGCGAACTCACTTTACTGCACCGGACGAAGATCGATATCAGATGATCTCACAGCATGAACCATACGAATTGATTTGCTCAGACACCAACCTCGGTTTCACCAGGACCGAAAGACTCATCTTCCTCCAAGTGGTCCAACAGGGACGAAGTGCAGCTGTTAAAGAAACTTACTATGGAGTCCTGATGGCTGCGTTGAAGGAGAAGATTGGTCTGGGAGAAGGTGATTTGATTATCAGTGTTACGGCGAATACTAGAGAAGATTGGAGTTTCGGAGGTGGAAAGGCTCAGTTCCTCAATGGCGATCTGTAATCTTGCATATGTGAGCACATTTCTAAGCCTTTGAATACGTACAGGAGGGGACAGCTGATCCGAAGGTTCTTTTCATCTCAATTCACTTAATATAGATCGCTGATACCTATCCGCTTGCACGGCTCGATCTTGAATAAACATGATTAGTATACTGCATGAATGAGCCTCAGTCTCTATGCATTATCTTCGTTCTCCCTGATCAGCCATTTTTAAGATGACTTTTGAGACGCAGTCGATGCATCATGACTCACTCGTATATCGTCGCAGCATTCGAGCCTCCTCACAATCAATTTCGAGCATACAGCAAGGAAAATAGGTAGATGTCCCATCAACGGTGACTGGGTTATTGTGGGAATTCGGAATTACATAATACTGCTATGAGCAGTAGTGTGGGTTTCCACAGTGCACGAACAAGCCTGGTGTCGGGTGTGCAGTATTTCAACGATAATCAGCAACTCCAGCTCATACATCTGCATGTGCTTTGTTTCAAGTTGAGAACAGATACGCATCTCATATGAATGGTATCACCATCCAATTGAAAAGGGGGGATATGAGATTACTGACATGCCGAGGTAAGTTACCGTACGAGAAAACGGGTGCCGATCTGCCTAAACCTCCTAAATACGTAATTGATGGAGCCTAAACACTAGTCAGGTTTGTGGATGTTTGTCTAGATCTTCTCCATATTCCCCAGTTGCATTCACCGAATAACCAAATGACAAGAATAGATCAACTCGTGGTACGCGTGTTCCATATCTCTGCTCTGTATGCATCATACCGTAAAAAAGACCATATGAACAGATTGGAGGGGCAGAGCAGGCAGAAGTGTATTGATAATTGCTGGTTATTTTGGTATGAGATTAGTTCAGGGTTTTCTGAATTTGCATCTGGGTTTTCTGATGGGCACGGATTACAGAGTGACGTCGGTCACATCCATATACTGGTATCTTACATTACATCGCCATTATATTATCGTACATATGCCCAGCTGAATATAGCATTGACCTGCTAGCGACCACAACAGGGAGGTCTGCTGTCGACAAATATCAAAAGGACGGAATTGCAACAGGTGGTGCATAGTCGACCTGTTTCCGGGACGACTCGTCAAGTTCAAGTTTTCATCTACTAGGCACTCGACTTAGATCCAACCTAATCAGTTTTTTTCCGCTCTGTCAAGCGTCTCTGAGTGACTCGTTCGTCGCACTCCATCTCATCGCATTCCTGCGCATACTCTCCCTCTGCTCAGTCATTCGCCACCATCGGTGATCGTCGCTGTCAATTCTCAATCCTTTCAAACACCAACTCGAGCTTCATTACCTTGGCGGATCAGTGGGATCGTGATCACGAGGATCGACGTCACTTTTCGCTGCATACATATAGCACTGGCATCTATATCATACTTTCACCAACAGCCAAGAATAACACGACTTGGCGACGTTGACCCTCGTCAATACTCAAATTTTCATCTGCATCGGTCTTAGAATCGTAGTCGTGACCTGGGAGCAGGTTCAGAAAGACAAAGGACTTGTATTGATATCAAAGGACTCATCGGACATTCAGGTGAGTACTAAATGTACAGAAGAAGGGGATTCCAATCTAGACTGATCTCGAAGGTCAGTCTAGCGTTTTTTTCAGCAAGCACTGACATCGCTCTTTTCCTCGTCAATACAGTACATTGCATTCTATAACATTGCACATATCACCTCCATCATCCTTTCACCGTCTTCACAACCATGCCATCCATATTTACCCGACATCGTCGAGCATCCGAAGCTCTCCCCCCGTCTTTCGGCAAGGACGATTCTCCTGCTCGAAGACAGCGTCTTTCCATTGATCTGACCCACTCTGACAAGCTCAATGGTTCACCACCCCCAAGTTCAGGAGGAGGGAAGATCAAGGCTTTCTTCGGAGTTGGCTCGTCACCTGATCCTGAAGGTAAAAACGCATCACTCAGAAAAAAGTTGACATCGCCTTCGTCATTCTTCAAATCTTCGGTTGACCTAAATACACCCAAAACACCACCATCTCAATCACCTGCAGATCCGACATTAGCCAGATATACGGACCCTTCACCTAGAACCAAAGTCAATGGAAGTGCAACGGGAGAAAGATTCGCATCTCCCACTTTGGCCCCCGAGGCCTTCGCTTTAGCGTCGACAAGCTCACCAGAAGGTACACCCAGACAGAGTAAGGATGGACGAAGAGCGTCAGTCAGTTGGCAACCCTCATATCCACTAGTTGTACCGGAGGATGAATACATCAACATACCTCCAGATGGTCATGCGGCCCTCAACGGACTGGCACCTTCAGCGAACATAGCTTTAACTCCTGCGGATGAGAACAGAAAGAGGAGATCGTTAGATGCAGGGGATAGATTGTCAAGTTGGCCAGCGATACAACCTACACCTAAACCTGTCACTCCACCCATATCAACGGTACAAACCCCAGTCACACCGCCTAAACCTCAATCCGCCTTACCAACCCCTCCACTATCAGCCGGATCAGACAAGAAGAAACTGGATGGTCTGCATCCACCAGAACAGCCTGGTGGAAGGCGTAGACCCTCTCTCAGCATCGATATCTCTGATGTCGCGATGCCAGGTTCAACGGCAGCTCTCGCCGCAGCTCAGAAAGAGCAGACAAAACCACTAGCATCAGACTCGACCCAATCCGCGGTGGATACAAGATCCACTTCGTTAGCAGGTTATACCCGTGTACCACTAAATGATACAGCCTCCAGAATCTCCTCTGTCTCCGTACCATCCTCACCTATAAATAGTACAAGACAGCGTCCTAATCCCCCCGTTCGCAAGTCAACCCTCATCCAGAGTCCTCCAATGCCCCAGCCGATCAAGAATCTACCTACACTTCAAGGATGGCCGGGATCTCCTCAACCTAGTGGTAGTACCACACCTGGATGGGGATCTTTGGCTAAAGAAGGTGGACCGAAGACCCCCGGTTTTTTAGGAACACCAAGTGGTCAGCGGACACCGGGATTAAGTGGATTCCCATTTTCTTTACCACCTGTTGGAACACCCCTTGGAAAGGGTAAGGAGAAGAGCACGTTGACGGAACAGGAGGTGCGAAAAGCAAAAAGAGCAATGGTGAGAATATGTCTCGTTTATTGCAGACCCTGAGTAGTTCCAATTTTGACCAACTTTTATAGCCTGTCATGCTTCGTCAACCGTCTACGAAACCGGCTGAGGAGGAGGAAGGTGGAGACGCAGGAGATGATGATGATGAGAGTGATGGAGAATCAGAAACTGAAATCGAGGGTGGTCGATCCGATGACGATTCTGATGGAGGGACAGAGACAGAATCGAGAGCTTCGAGTTCAAGAGGTGCCATCGGACTCGCAGGGAGATTCGTGAAAAAGAACAGAGGGAAAGGAAAGGCTTCGTCGCAGGTGTCTCCCATGGCTAAATCCGTCGTCACAGAGGAGGAGGGTGAGTCTCTTCACAGTCCATGACAATCTTCGATGTACTTACCTATTGCCGCTTAGATACCCACACCTCTCCTCCGCCCACTTCAGAACAACCACTCGCCGAAAGAAGACAGATGAACTGGGCCAGAATGCAGCAAAATCAAGCGATGGGGTCACCTTCAATTATCATCCCTAAAGCCAATGGTAAATCTGTGTGGTCTCTGGGAACACCGTCGGAGAAAAGACCTACCACCAACTGGGCTCAATTCGGTTCTGCTTCTCCTAGAGCTACCCCTGGACCTGCCCCAACTCCCGGAAGAGCTGCTCTCAACCGTAACTTATCATCTTATGCTTCCACCGTGACTACCTCTGAGGAGGGATACTTCGATTCCGCGCCTACGTCCTCCCAAGTCAGTACAGGGGCCACATCAACACCACTGCGGTCTGAAGAACCCACGCTGGCGAAAGGAACCGGAACCACAGAACTTGTCAACAGTGCCGTTGCAGGACTACAACTGGGTCAGCCGGTAACGGCGTCACTTATCGCAGTTACAACTGCAGCTCATGATGACGACGATGACCACGCGGTAGCAGATGATGACAGTGATGATGATTCTGATGTGGGAACCAATGAGGGGACCAATGAAGATTCGGTCGAGTCTCCCCCAATACCTTCTCAACAAACAGAGGCCATGCCTATTCAAGTGACTAAACCTACTGCACCTGTAAGGCCATCCCCCTCAACCAGACCATCAATGTATTCTCAAGTCTCCCGATCAATGATTAACCTCCCCCCCAAACCCGCCGGTCCTGAGCCAGAAGGACCTTCAGACAAACTATCAGTGAAACCTCGTTTGGAAACTGTTCCATCAGGTGAACAAGTACCTCTGCGGATTGACCTGCCACCGAGGATTCCGGAGGGTAAAGTCGTGGGCAATGGTCCAGCGACACCCGCAGAATGGGCCAAACCACCTCCTACGCCTGCTGCAGGATTGAGCTCGTTCAATTTTTGGTCAGGCGGCGATAAGAAACAACCCGCTCTGAAACGACGTAGATCGGCAGATGATCTGATGCAACAACCGCCCAAGTATGAACCTCCTTTCCCTGGAACGTTCATCCCGAGACCTAGAGATGAGGAAGGAAGAGAAAAATTACCTAAATATTGGTGTTCCGTGAGTCCACTACGCACGAAGTCTTCGTTGATCATTGTTGAGCTAATATCCTACGCATATAGGTCCACATCGAAGGGTTGTTACCGAGAAAAATGGAATTTTCTGCTCCCAGCATGCAAGCTCGAGATCGATCATGGAAGAAACTATATTTCATCATTCACGGAACTTCACTATACGTGTACAAATTCGATCCTCATCGATTCCCTCTCAAGGTGGATGCTCCCGTTCCGACCATAGACGAAGATGAGGTTGATGATAGTCTGCATGTGCACTACCCGCCTGCTTCTGAACGACGAGGGTCTGTCTCCTCGCAGACAACCACGATGCGACGAGGATCGATCTCAGCGGCTGTCGGTGTAGGATCTGGATCCGATGGTGGTAGGAGAGGTAGTGTTCCTGATAATTTCCATTCTGCGGCGGCCACTCAACGAAGAGGATCGAATGCTGGGTTATCAACTGCAAATGGTTCAATAGGTGGATCATCGGGATTGAGACGTGCATCCGAATCAGCATCGGGATCAAGTTTATCGGTCCCTAGAAGAAGTTCGTTAAGTATCGTCACCAATGCTTCAGATAACAACTCTGGTGATTTGAAAGATCCAAAACTTTTCCCAGGGAACAATGCCAACTCTGCGTCAGCCAGGAGAGGCTCGACATCCAGTCAGAGTGTAGCAAGTACGAGTGGAGGCACCAGTTTGGCATCTCATTTCCAACATAATTCATTGGTCAAGCAATATTCCCTACAGAATGCGGAATCCGGTCTGGCAGCAGATTATCACAAGAGGAAGAATGTTGTGAGAGTGAGAATCAATGGCGAACAATTTTTGTTGCAGACGGGAGATAATAGGGAAGTGGTATCCTGGATTGAGGTGAGTCCATTCATTTCCTCTTATCTTTCCCCGTTTTCTAAAGTGAGTTCGAAGATACTGATTTTTGGTTTCGTTTTCGTCGGGTGTCATAGGCTTTCCAAGCTGCTACCAATGTCTCTCTTGATTTGGACGTCCGACCAATGCCTAAGATCATTACATTACCTAGAAGACGACGAAGAAGGGGCGCAGCCGCCACTGCCGCTGCTGCTGCTGCCCGAACAGCGACCGATGCGAACGGTGCAGCTACGAATGGTACGGCTGATACTCCCTCGGGTAACGCCCAGGCGGTATCGGCTGCGGACGCTGCTGAGAGGGAGAGGGAGAGGATGTTAGTAGAGGATCAACAGGCTGAAGTGGTTGGTTAGTTAGTCAGCGAGCAACCAATGGAAATTGTATAAAGGTTGAATTTCATTATAATCATCATGTCCAAGAGTCAATCAACTCGTATAGAAGGACGATACTGTAGCATCTCATAATTTGATTTCTCAATCCTTCTATCTCATGGGTCTCATTTTTCGGATACTACCTGCAAAAATTCACATTCCGAATCTATAATAATGTTAGCATATGTATTCGTAATTGCAACTTGCAACATTCCGTTCAACGTCATTGTGAATTGTAATGTATATATAATTGATGCTTGGAAGATTTTATCTGATTGACGCTGGAAAATGCTAATTTATACAGATATGGAGACTTCTTGTCACGTATTATTCTTTCCTCCAAGCATCTCCCTCCTCACTTCATTGTCGTATGATTCATCTTATCACGTTAATTAGTATCTCCCACCTCTCATGGGAGGTAAACCACCATACCTCCTATCAGCTAAATGATACATACCCAATCAGCATTTTTCCGAATCATGTACACATAGTTTCAAGCGTCACTGTCACTCACGATCCGCATATCCTCCTCTACCACCTTGTGGTGGAAGGGGTGGTGGACCACCTGGACCAGGCGCTGGCCCAGGGCCTGCTCCTATTCCAGCACCTCCTGGAATACCAAGACCTGAAGGAGCGATGTTATTGAACAAACCAATTATATCATCAGGTCTAAATATCGGTCCTAGAAAACCAATAACTCAATTAGCTGAGACAAAGTGATCAGAGGTGTTTCTGAATTACTTACCATCAAAAGCCCTTGCAGAAGGTAGATTCCCAATGAACCATACCAGAGGTTTACCCATCCCACTCCTATCTTTATCCAATGCTGCAGGTGGTACTCCAGCATTGTTCATCGTTATAGGTGGAACACCATATCCAGCGGGAGGCGGGGGACCTCTTGAACCCATTTGACCAGGAGGTGGGGGTGGGGGTGCGGTAGAAGTAAATGGTGATCTGTCTCTACCATTAGTTAGGGGTGGTGCATTGTATCTTCCCCCACTAACATTCCTATCCCTGTCTCTGTTATCCCTAGGAGGGAAATCCCTCTCTCGTTCTCTTTCTCGATCGGGATATCTCCGTGGTGGAGGAGGTGGTGAATGGGCTTTGTACCTCTTTGGCGATCTATCAATAGATCCCCGTCTGGGTGATCCACCATCGGGTAATGGTCGTTTATAAACCCCTGAGGGTGAATGACTCGGTCCGCCAATGGGTGGTACGACCGCTGCAGCGATTGGTGGTGGTGGTAAGACAGGTGTCAAAGAGGCAGTTGGTAACGGTACATTAGCTTGCGCCAGAACCGGTGGTCTAGCCGACGCAGAAAATCCTAAATCCCTTAATGCGATTTGGTCGATACCGTTGTATGTATATCTCTGAGCGAATCTCTTCAAAGGCGAATCGTTGGGGAAGACCTCGGCGAAACGCGTCTCGAGCTTGTGGACGGCCGATAAGTCGCCGTAGAGATATTCGTATCGCGCCCATACGTCCCATAGCGATCTTGAGGAGCTGGAGGGGATCTTGATGGCAGATCGTTCGAATAAGGCTCGAGCATCTAAGAATAGCGTTAATCTGTCAGTAGTAGACGGTATAAAGTGGAAAGACCACTTACTGGTGTCGTCATTGATACTCAACAAGAACTGAAGGTACTTGATGACATAATCGACCTCATCACTGAAGAGTTTTAGACCAAGCTCGAATATCCTGATAGCAACCGCTGAATCCTTGTTCGAGTGGTACTCCATCATTGCTATTACGATACTGTTGCATCAGCTTCTATCTTGCATTCTATCACGACCTGATAGTCACTAACCTGATGCTTCGAATATGTGCCATGTCAAATAAGGTGATTTTCTAGCTCTACCAAATACTGCTCTAGCAGCTTTGATACCCTGGTTGATTCCATATCTCAGCCTCAAACCAGAAAGACACTCCTTTAGTGAATAAGAGACTCACTTCAGCACGTCTGGCGAATCTCATATACATAATCCAACCAACGTTGATTCCCCTTGATAACTCTTGTAACTGTTTTCCACGTCTCTCCTCAACCAATTTACCTCTATTTTCACGTTCTTCCACCATCCTCTGATACTCTGATAGACCATCACCATCCATCGTGACATCTCCTCCAGCTACAGGCGGTATCTCAGGTCCTTTGGCCATCTCCACTTCCCTTTCGATCACTTTCTTCAGATCGTTAATTTCGGGTGAGAGTGAAGATAAGAAGTTTTGATATAGCTCATGCACGGCAGTGAATTGAGATAGATCTTCAAGGAGCTCGGTCAGAGCGAATGTGAGCAAGAAGCTGTAGAAATGGAATATCAGCTGACGATCAGAATGTCCTGACACATAGACCAGCTCACCTCTTCGGACATGCTTGCACACCTGCTCTGAGGATTTCTGTAGCCTCTTCCTTCTGACCTTGCTTCAGATAGTAAGTAGCAGCGTAGTGCCTGCAAACGCACAAAGAACGTCAAAACGAGCTGTCTGATCGCGAATCAAGGAAGATGACTTACCATAGTTCTGGGAAATGTCTCATCTCACTCAAACATTTTCTCAAGGCATATCCTATTCTGGCATTTAGTACATTCTCATCGTCAATCACCAGAGGATTGCCTTCTTCCCATTTCAGATAATTCTTCCATCCTAACACAGTCGCTCGATCAGATTCGTTGAAAGTGGGTTGAGGGGGTAAGATGGGTTTAGGCAAATGTTCAGTCAAAGTTTTCAATTCTCTCAAAGCAGTTCGAGCAGTCATGTACGCAGGTGATCGTTCAGCTAAGAATTTCTTAGATGTAGCTTTGTTGACGGATGATTCGAATGTGTCGTATGATTTCCATAGTGTCTCTAAATTGTTCAAGGGGATACAGACGGCTCGTTGGTATAATTTTCGGAGACTATCTTGCTGAGCTTGAATTTCCCATTGATTCTTGGCCTACAATCATAACATACGATTAAGACTCTTCATTGCTTGCGATTCCTCTGTAAAAAGATAAGTCTACTCACGGGACCCTCAGATACGAATTTAATATACTCTTCCCAGATCTCACCACTCTCCCTATCGTATCCGCACTCCTTCAAGGCAAACTCGTACGCCTTGGTGATTGTTTCCCTAACAGCCTCGGCATTGGGTGCACTATCGACAATTGGGTTCTGTCGTCGGATGTAATGAAGATATGCCTCTGCGAGAACGAGCATCACGTCAGCAAACACTATTTCGATGTGAACCGCTCTTGACTCACTCCAAATGCTGACATCAGCCGCAGCGGTGATACCTCCCGAAGGACCTTTCAAAGCTTTTGCGAACAAAGGTTCTACTTGAGCGAAGTTTGATAATGCCAATTCAAGGTTGATCAAGGCAAGGAGAGGCTCAACCTAAAGATCCAAAATCAGCTACCGAACTCTGCTTAATATGAAGAGCAAATGTTAAAAAGGACTCACTGCTGTTGGATTATCAACTGCTAAAGCGTTATACCACGCTCTTGCATCTGATATCTCGGTTCTTTGGATAGCCCAGTTGAATAAGGCTAAGAGTAGCAGGGAATTCTTGGGATCTGTAGCAGCAACGGGAGAAGTTGAGTTAGTTGACCACCGATGGACTGATTCATATGCGATTGATATGATGCGCTCACTCACCTTGACGCCATGAATATATCAAATCTCTGTTATTCACCACACTCGATGAAGTCTCTGTGAGACCTTCAGGTAGGGGTACTTCCGGTGATGCAGGTTTGACTACATTTGACTGTATTTGAGGCAAGGCGGGAAGTGCAGAAGGGATAGTACTGATAGGTTCTTGCTTAATTCTTGGATCTGCAACTGCAGGAGTAGGCTGAGGTGCTATATTCCCTTCAGCACCTGGAGTTTCTTCCTTGCCAGGTGTCGATGAATCATTTTCCGGATTTGTGGCTGCTTCTACCACGTTCTCCATAGTAGGTTGTTCCACATCAATGATGATTTTACCAGTATCTTCCTCATTGGCGGTTTCGATTATCGTATCATGTGCTGGAGGAATGATCGTTTCAGGTAAGACTGGGTTGTTCAAATCTGCTTCTACTGCATTGAGTAATTGTACTGCTTCTGATGCTGCTCCCTGAGATTGAGTTGCGACTTGAGGTATATCTGAAACTGCTGGTGTGTTATCGATAGGTTGTGTGGTAGAGTCGGAAATGGTTTCTTCATGGATGGGTGCAGGCGGTATCGATGCTTCTAAAACATCTTCGATGGCATCTGCATTCTCCAATAGAGCTTTCTCAGCCTCAGCAGAAGATGAGTTGGTATCTGCCCCTGGACCAGCGGATTCTTCTTGAGGTTGTGATGGTGTTTCTGCGGATTGCTCGTGCTCCTGCTCGTGCTCCTGCTTCTGTTCAACTACTGCCAAAGCTGTATCTGCCAGATCACCTTCGATATCTGTAAGAGTCTGCAGCTGCTCCACTATCGCCGTCGGGTCGGAAGAGAATTCGGACATGATGATTCTGGTTCGAACGAGAGTAAGAAAAGGGAGGAAGGAGGATAAAGGAATTGCTAAAGTAAAAGCTATGAATTTGCTCGGTGATTTTTTATCGGTGGACAATGCAAACCTCGTGCTAAATCTGTGTTGAAGATACGATTGCTGATGGATGGAGGGTGACGTATCTACACGATATCCATTCGAGCCCGATACCTGGTATACTATACGGAAACGAAGGAGGCGAGAATGAAATCCAAAGAAGAAAGAGCAGAGAAGAATCAGAAACATGAGGAATTATATTTGTGTTGACGACACAAGCGGACGAGGGACGGAGAGCGGTGAGGACCGATCAAAGATGACAAGTGCCACATCGGGTGAAACGCCGACAGAGAGCTGTATATATGCTCAGCACCAATCAGTCTCATGTACTCCGACTATGGAGGAGAATGCATGAGATGTATCAGCGATCCTATTGATATTCCAGCAGTATAGCCTCTTATCACAATGTGAAGAGCTAAGCTGCCATTCACCTCGAGTGCCAGAACCAATTTTGAAACCGAAGCCCACTGTACTCTGAGTACAGTACGAAAAAATAACCATGATCCTATAACGTCATTTCGATCATGGAAGTATGGAAGCACGGAAATGTGGAGACTCCGCAGTCGATCGTCGGTTCACGATGATGGGAATGTTATTATTCTGTTTGTTGATTAATTTACATCGTTCCACTTCTCCCACCATCAGATCGAGCACAGTAGTGACATATAGAAGCCATAGATATATAGATGGGAACAAGGACAGTCATCTCTTCTTTTTGTATCATAGTCACATAGCAGAGATATAGACATCATCAGACAATGGTACCTTCAGCTCCAGCTCGGTCGCAGCTCGACACCTCTCATTCGTACTTTCTGCAACCATCTTCTGTACCTGGTGGACCTCCCGTGGGCTTACTGCTTCGAGGTGTAAATCTCAGCTCCACATCCAAGTTCCCAACACTACCAAACTCTTTATCCCAATATCAGGATCTCACAGGGGTTAGCAGATCAGATAGAGATCAGAAAAGACAGCTCTTAGCTGGACAACAGAGTCATTTGGGTGAAGAGGAAGTTGGGTTCTACACTGAAGCTGAACAAGGTGGAAGAGATGGATGGTTCGATGGAAGACCTTTTCCCCTGGAGGAGGCAGATGTGAGTCGGCATTTGCATTGGCTTTTACACTCCACCATCAGCTGACTCAATCTACATAGGTACATTTGAGAAGACTGAAAGCGTGGGGATTCACTACAATTCGATTTTTGGTAGTCTGGGAAGCATTAGAACACGCTGGACCGTACGTTCCCTCTCATTCAGTCATCTACTCATCTATTCAAGCTAATCCGTCATGTGTGTACATAGAGGTAAATATGACGAAGCGTATATTGACTATACCATATCAATCTTACGGAAATGTCGTGAACACGGGATGAGAGTTTTTATCTCCCCTCATCAAGATGTATTCTCGAGATTCACTTCTGGTTCAGGTGCTCCCTATTGGGTCTTGGAAGCATTAGGTATAAACCCCAAAAGGATACATCAGACTGGCTCGGCGGTCGTACATCAATGTTGGTCGACGCAAGGGTATGGAGGTGAAGAAGGTATACAAAATATCAAAGATGGAAATTTAGATGATTGGCCTGATAGTGTGTCTCTACTTCTCTTGGAAGTACAGTGTAGATTCAGCCAGCTGATGAGGAATTGCAGTGATTTGGAATACGAACCTTCATCGTCTGGCGGCAAGACATCTCTTCACGATGTTCTGGGCTAGTGATAAGTTTGCTCCGAAATGTAAGATTGATGGTATACCAGCCTCAGACTGGATACAGAATCATTTCATCGCTGCTTATGGACAGTGAGTTACATCGCAGCCTCGCGATTTTGTCTGGCTGGAACTGACCAAGAATTGACTTACTCGATATAGTCTCGCCGATCGATTGAGGGATGCTGGAGATATACTAGACGAGTGCTTGATAGGATGGGATAGCATGAACGAGCCTTCGGAAGGATTCATCGGTATTCCAGATTTGAATCAATGTCCGCCTGCTCAGAGCTTCAAGTGAGGCCTCCAGGCCCTTTTGACCCGAATTCGTTCGTTATCAGACGCTGATGAAAATAAACTTTCTTAGGAAAGGGCCAAGTCCAACTCCCTTGCAAGGCTTCATACTAGCTAACGGTCATCAAGTTTCCGATGTTGAAATGGCCGATTTCACTTCCACTGGACAGAAATCCAAAGGAACGATATCGATTACACCGCCAGAGGGAAAGGGGGTGTGGCTGACACGCCAAGAGACAAGAGAGGCAGAATCGAAATGGGGTTATAAATGGGATGATGAGTGGGATTTCTGGGATGAAAATGGACAAGGTGGTTGCATTTGGGCTGGACATGGTGTGTAAGTGAATCTTGCCCCTTCATGTTCTGTCGATATACTGGCGCTGGCGCTGATCGGATGCTTCGCCGGGTACATAGATGGGATCCTCAGAGTGGGTCCATATTGCGGGATCAGTACTTCAAACCTCCTGGAAAGACTGAGATTGATTTCATAGAGGAATTCTGGAGAGGTAAGAGCATTTGACCTCTTCTTCTTACTCCCCTACTTCCATTATTTCCCCTACTTCAATGATGCAGTGATCTGATTGACGCAATATCATACTAGTCCATTACACGAAGTTCATCAAGCGTATACGACAATCTCATCCAAATGCTATTTCATTCATCAACCCTCCTGTATTTGAGGAACCACCCGATTTGTCTGAAGACGTCAAAGGAGGTAGAATAGCCTTGAGTTCTCATTTCTACGATGGTTTGACTTTATTGAACAAACGTGAGCTATTTCGCATTCGTTGACCTAAAAAAGAGATGCAAGCTGACATGTATGTGTTATAGGGAGGCATGTGTTTAATGCTGTCAGTCGGCTTCCACGATGTAACGTGAATGATGAGCTGACTCAATTTTGTACGTAGGATGCAGTAGGCCTGCAAAGAGGTCTGACCAATATACTCTCAGCGATCAAACTCGGCGAGAAATCAATCAAATCCACTTTAAGGGGTCAACTGGGAGAATTGAAATCTGATGCTCATAAGAGTGAGGGTATGGCTGGCCATGGTGAAGGTGGAAGTTATCCAAGTGGGTTTTTCTAAGACAATACATCAACAATTGTTGTCTCTCAGCACTAACATTTTTTTGAACGTGCACTTTCAGCTCTGATAGGAGAGATCGGTACGCCATGGGACATGAAGTCCACGAAGCTACTAGGATTGGCCAAAGGTAAAGCTGATAGAAAGGACTACAAGGAGCCAGCTAAGGTGAATCAGGCCGGATCATACCAGGACTGTTGCTGTAGAAGCGTAATGCTGATGATGTGGATACTCAGGCAATGGATCAAGTGATGAATGCTTGTGGTGAGTGGGCGATCTCTTGCATCCCTGGTTTTGAATCAGAAGCTGACTCCTTCTCTTCCAGATGGACACAATGCCCTCTCATATACTTTATGGGTATACGAACCCCTTTCAACCCACAAGTACGGCGACGGATGGAACGGTGAAGATCTATCTTTAATCTCATACGATGAAATCCCCACTGAAGGTCCAGAGAAAGACGATGATTTGTTGATACTCAATCCTGCTGATCTTCGATCGTTGATCACATTGGGAAGTAGAGGTATATCAAGTTGGTGTAGACCTTATCCTATTGAGAGCGTCTCAAAGATCGATAAATTCAGCTTTAGTATGAAAGATGGGGAATTCAACTTACAAGTTTTGATACAAGGATTGGAAGATCAGAAAGTATGGAATTCCGACTGTGATCTAAACCAAATCGATGGAGATGAGGCTGGAGATATAAAAGGAACCTCGAAAGAGAATTCAGAAGGGATTTTCAAAGGGTATACAAAGATATACATCCCCTATGTCCATTATCTTTCCCAAGCGGATACTTCTCCTTCACTTTCGAAAGATACTGGAAGTATGGCGACGACGAATAAATCTAGAATTATAGGTGAACCTTCAGAGGACAACGAAGAATGGGTTAAAGGTAATGGGCCTGCTAGGAATGATATTGAGGTATTGGAGATTAGTGAAGGATCGTTGGAAGTTAAGGGTCAATGGGGCTGGTGGACTTATGGGTTGGGTGAGAAGGGGGAGAGAATAGCAAAATTGAGGATTAGACCTTGGAAGGGGTAGATAGTATCGAGGTGATGCCTCTGCGTTCGCCTTGTACGTAGTGCTAGAGTATCAATGGCAGAGCAATGGAAAGTCATCTTTTGCTTGCCATCTATTAAATCATATCGAAATCGGGAAGTGTGATTAATGAGGTCAGGATAGTTCTTTATGTACAGTATACACGTGCAAGCTGTAGAAGTTAGGGGTGGTTGTAATCGGATTGTAATCGGATACACCATATAATACATGCATACATCTATGTACCAGTGACGAGTCGTCGTCCGAAGAGAAGAAGTGAAGGAGCCAGTAAATTCCCAAATTCAGTAGAGGCAGTAAGAATCAACCATCTATCGCTTCTTGTTGGCTTTCTTGATTCGCTTCAATGCTCTGACCTAAATAACACGAAGCAGTAAAATCATATCAGTTCTTACCCCAGATCAGACTACGAGTCATTATACGTTACTTGACTGACCTCTTTCCTCATCCTTGAATCAACAATCTTATATTTCCCTTTGACCCCCTTCGGTCGTCCTTTAACACCTCTATTCACACCCTTAGCAACAACAATTTTCTTTTCTGCAGCTTTCTGTTTACCTCTCGCAGCTTTAGCTAACATCCTTCTGACCTGTCTTGCTTTCTCTCCATCACCCATCTCTTCTGAACCCATAACGTCATCAGCCTTCTTCTTAGCTTTCTCCATACGTTGTACGGCCTTGAATTTCTTTCGCTGTTTAGCTTCTGCCACTTTCTTGATAGGTCTAGCATCCAACGCTCTCTGTCTAGCTTTGAGAGCTTCAACAGCTTCCTTCGTAATTGGTATATTAGGTTTGTAATATTTCGATTCATCATCCAAGAACCATGATGGTAAACCATCTTTGTTGAATGATGAGAGTTTGTTGAACCCTTGGTCGATTAATTGAGAGGCTGTGATTTGTCGGTTGACTAATGATGTGGCTAGAGTAACTGCTTCGGCGGTAAGAAGACCTTTGTCTAATGATGCGAAAACGACATTTGGTAATCAATTAGCTGAAATTGACACACCTATGATTGTGATGTATTGTTTTTGGCTTGGCCGACGAATCACTCACCTTTGATGATCTTCCTCTTAACCTCGTCTTGATCTTCATCCTCTACGTCCCAGCCGGTACCGTCGTCCTCCTCTTCTTGAGGTACGATCTCAAAGTCCTCATCATCCTGAGAAAGTACACATCATATCAGCCTCACATCAACCTTCAAAATGGAAAGCTTGACAACCTACCTGATCATCCTGTAAGGTCGAGCTACCTTCATCTTCCTCGTCAGACTCCATCTCGACATCTTCGTCCTCATCCTGTTCACTTTCTTCATCCTCATCCTCCTCCTCGACTTCAGTCTCATCCTCCTCATCCTCATCCTCATCCTCATCCTCATCATCACCATCGAGAGCAGCTAGATCACCAACACCCTTGAAGACGGATTGGTCGAACCACAGCTGGGCTTGTCTACTCATTTGAGCTCTCTTCTCAGGTTCTTGTAACGAAGTGACCAAGGAAGTGTTATTCCTGGATTTAGGTTGAGCTTGTTCGAACTTGACACTTCTGCTCTTGACTTTCTTGGGCTTCTTGATCTCTTCTTCGTCTATATCTTCTCCTTCATCTTCATCAGAATCCGAATCAGAGTCGGAATCTTCATCATCCGCTTTTCTACCTTGTACCAAATCCCAACCACCTTCTTCGTCTTGTTCATCTTCTTCCGCATCTTCATCATCCGATTTATTCTCCTTGATACCATGCCAAGCATCGAAATTCTTATCTTTATTCCTTTCATTCTTCACTTTCCATTTAGCGTCCCTCTCTTGCATTCTCTCTTTGTAAGTCTCATACAATCCATCTAATTCACCTTCCAACATGGCAGTCTTCCTTTCCCTCTCTTCATCCGAATCTAAAATCTCATCATCTTCCTCATCCCCTTCTTCGGAGGAAGCTGATGATTCGTAATCCATACCATCTTCATCATTCACTATATCCCTTAAAGATTTCTTTGAAGATTTGCCTTGTCTTGCCGCTTCGGCTTCACCTTCCTCCAAATCGAATATCTCTTCTTCGCCTTTCAAAGCTAGATCGTTCGTATCTAGATCTTCTGGAGCAGTCATATTGAGTTGAAGTTTGAGTAATTCTTTGGCTTTCTTCTCATTGGCTCGTTTACGCTCTCGTTTCGTTCTGGCTGATTTGGCTTCTTGTAGTTTTTTCAACTATTAAAACGACATCATCAGCTTTTTTTCCAACATGTGTAGGGTATATGTATATAGACCAGGGCTTACATCTTCCGTGATCTGCTCCTCCTCATCTATAGGTTCAACGGTGATTTCTTCGGTTGCATCTGCAGTAGTCTCTGCCTTTACATCTAACCCGATTTCAAGCCTGATAGCTAATCTCCATTTCATCAAAGCCTTGAAATCGCCTTTACCCAATACTTTCAGATCGTTACAGTTGGCAACCACATCGGGAGTCGTATGACGAGATTTGAGCCATCTACGAAACCACGATACAGGTCAGAACGAACTATGGTATGGTGAGGTTTCGACTGGACGACTGTAACTCACTGTTTTTCTTCATCAGTCTCGAAAGTAATCTTATTCATACCACCCAATAGCAGTACGGGATCCACACCCTTGATGAATTCCTTTGCTGTTGCAGTGTGATACAACGTATAATCACCATCCGCGTAACCTTCTCTATGTCTCCTCTTTTTCTCCGGAGCAAAGACGTTGGAATGGGCATGTGAGTTGGCGGCGAGTCGGGCAGCAGCTGCTGCGGCGGTGGAAGTGGAGGCTTGAGTAGCGGCTACGGAAGCTTCTTCGGTGGTGTTGGGGAGTTCAGTGATGGATGTGGGCAATGGGGCGAGATCTTTGAAAACATGTTTGGGGTCAAGGAATTTGGGATCAATGTGCTTGGGAGCAATGAAATCTCGGCAGACAACGAAGATTTCTGCGGATACGTTTCTGATTTGATAATATATCTGATCAGCTGAAAGGTTCATGGTCTCAACGAGGATAGGAACGAGGAGTGAAGGAAGGATTATGATGAGGCTGGGAATGGGCAAAAGGAAAATCTTTCTACTCACCTCGACGAAGGGGGTTTCGTAGCTTCTACACTCTTGAACAACTGACCAAACACCCACATCAAAGAATTATAATCTTGAGATCTAAACACTTTCGTGACGAAATTACCACCTTTAACCAAGAATTCCGTAGCCAACTTCAAAGATTGTAATACCAATTCGTTTTGAGTGAAAGCATCTTGAACCCATGCTGAACCGACGTTGGGTGCACCATCATGCATCACCAAATCGGCTTTCCAATCGTGCATATGCTGTTTCAGCATCTGTCGACAATGAGGTGTAGTGATATCCGATACGAAAGTCGTTACGTGAGGTAGAGGTTTGATTGGGTTTAGATCAACACCAATGATCAATGATCCTTTAGGCATGTATTTCTCTGCTACTTGTAGCCAACCTCCTGGAGCGGCACACAGATCGATAACACATTTGGATTTCGACAAGAGATCATATTTTCGATTCAAGTGGACAAGCTTGCTATTATCATGAAAGACCAGTAGGTTAGCATTGCATATCTATCATCAAGTTTTGATTTGGTCGTTGATGATCAAACTCACAAAGCGGAACGAGCTCTATAACCTTGTTCTTTCGCTAATCGATAGAACTTATCCAAACGACCTTTGCCTGTTTTCTTGTCGTGCTTACCCATCTTGAGAGATGTTGATGATGGGATATGACTGAAGGGCGATGCCTATAACAGATGAGTATGTAGATGGTAAAATCAAAAGTTGTTATGGTGGCAACAGCAAAAACAAAAATCCTCGTTGAAAATTCAGAAACATACCCACGGAGATGTAAGCGTAGTCCATTCAATCGTACCTTGAAAAGCACGCTAGTGAAATTACGTAAAACAGATACTACGCGTCGAACAAAATCAAAAACATGTAAGCAAAGCTGAAGCTGAAACGAGGGTACTCCTAGGTGTGTGTGTGTGTGTGTGTTCTCAACGCACTGACCACCCATCATCGACACCCATTCCATCATCATCATCATCATCATCATCATCATCATCATCAACACCAATGTCCTAATGTCGACATAATCACATTCAAACTCTCAAGACACATCTGCAGGCCCACTGCAATGTCCGACAACACCAGCGCAATAACCTCAACATCAACATAATCAACAATCGATAATCCCCTCAGCGAAATCAACGACAACGACTGGCCGACCAACGAATTGACCACAACGACAATGTCGGGAAACATGGATCAACACGCCGAGGTATCGCCACCTCGCTCAACATCAGGATTGGGAAGATCACCCAGTATATTCTCTTATCAGACTAGGATACTGAACAATCGTACACCGACAGGTGATAGACATGGCAATAATGCTCAGAGACAAATTCCCAACTCACTCTCTTCCTCAACCGCTTATACCTCATTAGCATCTATGGTAGAGAATGATGGTAGACCTTCACCACCTTCTACACCTATCAGGAAAGCAGTAGCGAGGATGGTTGTAGATAATGGCTCCCCGCCTTCGACAGCAGAGGAAGGGGGCAGAGCTAGATCAGGATCAGGAAGAGGTGTAGGATCGGGATTTGGGATGGGTGGGAAACCAGGTCATACGAAAAGTAGCAAATCCGTTGATCTGGTCAGAAACCAGTGGCAAGCTAAGATAGATCAAATGAATAATAACAGCGATGAACCTATCAGACCTCCGACTCCTCGATCCGTCAAAAACTCCGCCTTCTCCCCTCCTTTGCCATCTTCTCCAACCATCCCTTCAACAGAGACGACACCTTCGGCGACTCGTACTTTTTCTCAAGCTTCTAGTTCACCCATTGTACCGGATCAGACAGGTTCCTCGCTAGTCACTACAGCTACGAACGATACCTCAGCCACGGATAGCGGTGTAGGTAAATACAAGAGTGCATACATGGCTCAGAGGGCAGCGAAGAGAGCTACAGTTTACGGAGCAAGCAGTTTCGACTCTGCCAGAATCCCCTCGACAACTTCAAATGGTTCTGCTGGTTCTGCTCCTGCACCTTCAATAACTTCTGCTTCAATCGACCGACCTACGTCCCCATCAGTCTCATCTTACACATCTATGCTCTCGCCTAACCCCACAGGAGAAAGTACAGCACCTTCGGTGAGAGGTCAATCAGTGGAAGAGAGGCTGGCAATTGCCAAAGCCAATGCTCTGCGGAGAAGGGAAGCTAGGGAGAAAGCCAAAGCTGGAGCAGCTACTGCTTCGTCTTCGGGAGATACCAAAGCCGGTGAAAACCCCACGGTTCCATCAGAATTTGGAGGTACTTCATCATCCAAAGCGTCGCCATTTGCAAATTTATTCACTCCACCTTCGAAGGATGACGAACCTACACCTGCTGCTCCATCGAAGACGTTGTCTTTCGCTACTGCGCCGCTGACGACTGATCTTACAGGCACATCTACACTTTCAAGATCAGCATACCGATCTATCGTCACTGCTCCTACAGCTACATCGTCCCCCAGATATGTTCCGTCCGGTCTTTCCTCATTGACATCTGATCCCTCCAAGGAAGATGGACTGAATCCACCCTCTGCTCCCGGTAAAGATAAATATGGATCTATAAGTAAGACCGACCGAAGGAGATTGGGCAGACATCTGCCCCGGATCGCTTCAGGTGGAGAAGGCTGGGATGAAGATACAGCCAAAGGTCATAGTAAAGGGCCTTCTGAGGGTAGAAGGGTACCTTCGACTCTCGGCAGAAACTCGGAGATACCTAAAGCAGCAGAAGAGGAAATTGAAAATACGCCACCAGCTGCGTCTGTTCAAGAGAATAAGACGAACTTGAAAACACCTTCTACTCCTACTGCAGGTGTACGAAACAAGAAATCACTGGAAATCCTTGTTCCTTCCACTTCACAGAATCATCCTCCCTTTCAACCCTCTATCCCAACAACGCCGACCGCCAAACGAAAATCAGCTTACATGCCCTACACTCCCAAATCGACAATTGCCAATCCAATTGGGCCGACATCACCTCGGGTAGAATTGACTGGAGCAGAAATGAAGGGCTTGATGAGTGCTGTAGGAAGTCTGCCAGCTAGAGGAGCGAACAACGACGAGGAGGATGGTGTGACTGGTAAGATTTCATTTGCCCGCTTGTGGTTATGGTTTGAAAAGTGAAGGCTCACTCGGTCGTAAATACATAGGTATGTCAAATAGACTTCGATTGACTAGGGCTCGACTCCCACCTTCAGCATCATCCGCATCAGTCGCACCAGCCCCACTACCTTCCAGAAGACTGGCCCAAACCAACTGGATGGATAAGCATAGACATGCTATAGCCGCTTATGAATACCTTTGTCACGTCGGTGAAGCTCAACAGTGGATCGAAGGGTGCTTGGAAGAGGAATTGCCTTTCGGTGTTACCGAGATGGAAGAGGGTTTGAGAGATGGTGTAGTCCTGGCGAAGTTAGCAAGGGTGTATGAGGGCGAGGCGGTAGTGAGGAAAATCTGGACTGTAAGTTTTCATCCGAGATTAAGCTATATCCGGTAATCGTGCTGATCGATGGCGACTCATACTCAAGGAATCAAAACATCGATATAAGCAATCAGATAACATCAATTACTTCCTCAATTTTGTACGGAACGTAGGGATGCCAGAGGTCAGTTGATTTCGACTCGCAGAGGTCAATAAAAGCTGAAAATTAACGTCACATAGACCTTCATCTTCGAGTTGACTGATTTGTACAACAAGAAGAATATCCCGAAGGTCATCTTCTGTATTCATATCCTAAGTCACTTGCTCGCTCGACTTGGTCGGGCTGAAAGGATCGGTAATTTAGTTGGACAATTCGAGTTCACCAGTGAGTTCAACAGCTTTTGGTTTGTAAACTCTCAGCTTAAGTCGACTGACTGACGAAATCATCCAGGCGATCAGCTGGCTGCTACGCAGAAAGGTCTTCAGGGTGTGGCTATGCCCAACTTCGGTGATGCTAGCAACTCGTTAGCGAAAGAAGCGAGTTGGGAGCCCGAAGAACCGGAAGAGACTGAAGATGAGAGTAAGTGAATCTTCCGACTTTAACGAATGAAGCTGACCTGGTGTCATAGGACGAGACCGTGAACTCCTTGAATGTGAATCATCCATTGTCGACCTTCAGCGACATCTTCGAGGCAGACTTGCTCGAATGCGTGTGTCTAGAACTCATGCTCAACTCGAGCTTGCAGAACCTATCATTGTACGATTCCAAGCTAGAGCAAGAGCATCTCTCGTTCGTGAAGGCATGAAAGCCGAACGAGAAGAGCGAAAACAACTACATGGGTTTGCTAAAGCCATACAAGCTGTTGCTCGTGGCCATACTTCAAGACAAAGATGGGTCACTAAAATCAATGCTATCCATGCTTCTGACCAATCTATAGTTGGTGTCCAAGCTCAAGCTAGAGGCATGATCACCCGAATTAGGCGGTCGCTGGAGCAAAACAGACTGGACAAGTCTATAAAGGGTATCGTTGGTCTTCAAGCCCAGTGCCGAGGAAAACTCGCGCGAAGGAACAGGCAATCTCATTGGCAGATCCTTGCTCATCCCGAAATCATACAATCCGTTTCGACTCTTCAAGCAGCTTTACGAGGTAGAATTCAACGTCAAGCAGCTGCCAGGCACCAGCGTGTCATCCATGGTCAAGTCGCTACCTTCACCTCACTCCAAAGTCAACTGCGAGGTGCTTTGGTACGAAGACGTATTCGAGCTCAAGAACAAAAGATGGACGATGCGACCGATTATGTGGTAGCTATCCAAGCTGTATGTCGAGGTGTTCTTGCTCGTCAGAAGAAACGCTCTTTCACCTCAACTTTACAGCAAGTCACTCCTGCTATTTCGTCATTACAAGCGATCGCAAGAGGACGATTGGCCAAACAAGCACACAAGAATATGCAGAAAGCTCTAGCTAAAGTTGAAGTGGCAGGCTCGGTTGGAGGTCTGCAAGCGTTCTTGAGAACCAGATTAGCCAAGAAGCAGACCACGGAACAGAAGAAGAAACTTGAGTTCGTTCAGCCTGATGTTATCGGTTTCCAAGCTGTGGCTAGAGGTTATCTGGTCAGAGAAGAGTATCGAGAATGGAGAGATTACCTACATGATGGTAAGACCATTGGAGCGTTGGTGTTCCTTCAATCGTTAATTCGAGGATTCTTGGCAAGACGAAGATTATACATCCACTCAAGCTATATACATCGAAATGTCGATAAAGTCATCAAGATCCAATCACTTTGGAGGGGGAGAGTTCAACGACAGATGTATGAGAAACTCGTTACAGGATATGATGTCGATGTGCCAACTATCCAGAATTACATGCACCTGTTAGATGATACCGAATCGGATTTCGCGGATCAAGTTCGTATCGAAGCGTTGAGAGGACAGGTGGTAGATCTGATAAGGGAGAATCAAGGATTGGAAACTGAAGTGAAAGAATTAGATACGAAGATAGCTTTGATCATCAATAACAAAATGTCTTTCCAGGAGTTAGCAAGGGCGAAACATCGTTCGAACGAACAGAGTACTTATGTCACACCGAACAATGATCCTTTCTCAGGTGGTGTACATTTGGATAGAACCAATCAGAGAAAATTGGAATTGTTCGAACAGCTTTTCTTCATGTTACAGACTAAACCTGAATATATATCTAGATTGCTTAGGACTTTAAGTAATAGTATCGATGAGGATGAAAAGGTCGAGAAGGATAGGAGATTGTTGGAAGGTGTCACGATGATTTTGTTTGGGTTCGGTCATGAGAGGAGAGAAGAGTATCTTTTCCATAAGTTACTTCAGGTGAGTGTTGCGCTTCTGTTTCTGCTTTTTATCGGAATGACAGATCGCTGACTGTCTCTATATTGTACCCTTTGATAGTTGGCCGTGCACGAAGAAATACTCCTCGCACCTACACTTCATGACCTTGCTCATTCACGATTTGCTATCATTTCGGTCGCTGCTCAATACATCAAACCTTCCCTTACACCTTACATTCAAGATGTATTGTATGATCATATTATGAGGATTGTTGGGGCACCTGATTTAGATTTGTGTACGGACCCTGTTAAAGTATGTGTTCGACTCTTATCTTTTATTCATAGCCTCGTATACTAATGACAACTTCGATGTAGATATATCAAAGCATAATCAACGCCGAGGAGACTCAGACAGGCGTACCCTCGCAATTACCAAGAGATAGAAATGCGGATCAGATTCTACAAGAAAATGCCACTGCCCGAGCAATGTTCATCAGGAGTGAGTGCTTCAACTTCTTCAAATGGGCCTGATAATTTTCATACTGACATCTGTCATATGCAGATCTTCAAGAGCTGAGGGCTTTGACCGAATTCTTGATCACCGGTTTGATCGACTCACATGCGAGATTGCCTTACACCATTAGGCTGCTAGCTAGAGAGGCATTGTTGGCGCTCCAGGTGAGTAGATCCGAACCACAAGATAGTTCCTCATCATGTATACTGACCAATCTCATGTCTAGACCAAATTCCCAGAAGCCACCGATGAAGAGCTGGTACCAGTCGTCGCCAGGACAGTGGTGTTACCATTCATTTTACCTGCCATTATGTAAGCTATACTCGTTTTATCATGAACAACAATGTACTAATCTATGGATCCGCCTGTCACAGCGCACCTGAACAATACGGCTTAGCACCCGATGGAGTAGGGCCTCAAGAACGAAGAAATCTAGCTGAAATCACTAATCTCGTATCTCATGTGGCTGGTCAACAGTACACTGATACTCCTGATCAGAGACTGGTCAGGACACCTTTGGAAGCGTTTATCAGTGCTTCGGCCATGCCGTTTAGGGAATGGATCTTGGATGGTAAGCTGCTCAAACGATTGTGGTATATCAAGGCGAGAAGCTTATTTGACCTGAATCATAGTGGCCGACGTTGAACATGCCGAAGGGCAGTTCCATGCTCATGAATTGTTCGAATCAACTATCGAAGCTAAACCTATCAAGATCACGAGGCTGGATATTTATGGTATGCTGAGTATGCTCATCCAGAATGTTCCTGTTATTGTGAGTGTTTCGGCCATTACTCCCAAACTACTCTATGTGAACAGCGTATCCTGATGCGGATGACGTGGTTAGACGGCTGGCAACAAGAATGATCCTATTCAAGGTATATTACGGGAACTTGAAGGCCCACCTATAGACTACGACAGAAGTAAGAATACAGTCAATCTACGATTGACCAATAGGCTTGCTGGACCTCAATGTGAGTATCGCTTTCGGGTGAACAAGAGGAAGACATCAGCTGAAATTATGTGTTTGTTCAATTACACAGCTGGTGATCCCAATGCAATCGAAAAAGCAGATTGGGTTCAAGCAAAACGACATGTTCTGGCTGTCCTACGAGTCCAGACTGGTAGAACCCTATATGACGTGTTGGTGTCTCGACCCGAAGAAATACATGAACAGATGTGGATCGAGGAAGTGCACCGTGATATAGCGCTGGAGAATGCTAGATTGGCCAAACATGGTTTACCGCCCACCCCCGTTGAGCAGATGTATCAGATTGAGAGTATTCGATCGTGAGTAGCATTTTCCAAGGAGTTATAGGGAGGATGACAGATATATGCTGATATATCTTGATTATCATATTAGCCTCCCATTCCACGAAGTAAAATCCAGAGCTATTGAATTCTGCATGAAGCTCGAACGATCCGGTAAATTATCCCGAGAAGATAATTTACAAGGATTATTGGTATCGATTACATCCGACATAAGACAGAAGCATCATTTGAGAAAGATGAGAAAAGATAATCTGAATGGGATGATCAAAGCATATGAGGATATGACTAAGAAGAAAATGGATTACGAAGCTCAGATCAAGACGTATCATGATTATATTGATGGCGCGATGGCTGAACTACAAGCTAAAGGGTTAGTCAAGCTTTTCTACTTTGTTGAGAGACGGTATCTCAGCATCTTCTGGTTGATTTTACTGATGATATTTGTTAAAATGGTTGATAGGAAGAAGAAGCCAATGTTCATGAGTAAACAATATAGACATCAGAAGAGTCAGCAGAGACAAGGTAAACAAGCTAAGTTTGGGAGTTATAAATATACAGCAGCGGATTTGTATGAGAAACGTGAGTCGCCCTACTGCCCCCTAAACACATACCTTTCGTATATACCTGTATCAGCCTGGATTATACTAATTCTTGTTATCGTGATGTGACATTCTAGGTATCTTATTATCCGTCAATCAATTCTCACCTCGTCAATTCGATAAATTATACATCGTGATAGCCTCGAACGAAGTGGGAGTATTCAGACTTGAATTGTCTTGTCCTTCGTCCGCATCTGGTGGAGGCGGAGTGATGGGTGAAGATGAGATCCGTATGGAGGATCTACTAGGAGCTCAATATGAGAATAAAGAGAGGTTGGATATGTTTGAAGGTCAGGCGGCGTTTGCGTTGAATATGTTGATTCATCAGATCAATAAAAGTGAGTGGTTGTGTGCTATGAGTGTGATCAAACCTAAGTGACTGGCGCTGATATTTTGGTGTGATACAGAATTCTACGCTTCGTAATTATTGAATATCGAATACACGTATAGAATGAGAAAGGATGTGGTAGGACGGTATTTTAATGGACAATTAGTTTTTTTTCGTTTTATTTGGTCATACGGCAGAATGGTTTTTATTGGGGTATATCATTAACATCTTCGTTTTCTTCTGACGATCATTATGAATTTCAAGTTACGTATCGAAGGAAGAGCATTGAATATGCATGATGATGGTCAATGATAAAGCAAAATACATCCTATCATAATTGATCAATGCTAGTTCATGAGTATGAGATCTGCACTGAAATGCTACAATGAAAGTAGTTATGGTATGAGATGACAGTTTAGATGATTGTTGTTAAATGCTTGTTGATGTGATGCTTTAATTCTATAAATGTCTATATACGCATTCTCCGTTCCGATCCGATCCAGCTGATATCAATCATGTCGGTTTCAACTTGATATCCTCTTCTCACCTGAATCTTCCTGAGTAATTTGCTGCCGCTGCTGCTCCTTCTCTCTTCGCTCTTGGGATACACTCTTTCCCAACCCTTCACCCATCCCATCCCCAGCTGCACTCGGCGGGTTCTTCACATTCCCTTCTTCCGCTGTACTAGCATCGGCTGCCAGGGCATCGTGAATGTTTTCAGGTTTACCTTGTTTTCTCCTTCGTCGTCTTGCTAGAGGATTTAAGATGATAGCGAGGAGGATTACGATGGAGTCTAAGACAACTACTAGAGCGTAGGATATCTGAAATTCGATTGACCATCAGTTGATTTCCGTCTTGTCAACGACGAAAGGATAGCGAGAGCGAGAGAGAGCTTGACGTTGTGAGATTGGCGTAGAGGAAGACTTATCTGGGAGGGCAAAGGAAGAATGACAAACTTACCAATCCCAAAATATCCAATTCGGATCTACAGAACAGACTCGCCAAAGAGAATACTCCACCGAGCGTATCGACAATCATGAACATCATTGATATACCTAATACTTCTTTGAATTTCCATATTTCGTAATACTGGGGTCTATGCATGTGATGAAAGGCCATGTTAGTATTGATCGATTGTCAGTGTCATGGGATACTGGAGGGACTCACGCCAAGGCGATCGCTAGGAGGACGGCCGATATGATACCGTACATCTTGATAGGCCAATTCACACCGTTATCTTGACCGGCCTAACACATGCTCAATCAAATTTAGCAATGCAAGGATTTATCGTATTGAGAGGATACAGCTATGTCTCCGTTAATGGTTGGATATGTTTTAAAGGAGATTTGTCTACTCACCCAAATCGCAAATACACTACCAGTTTCGAACCCTGCAAACACCAAGCAGAACCCTACAAAGAAGAAAATCGTATTTCGCTTTGACCATCCGTGGGAGTAGTATAAGATCTGACCTGTCGATATGGCCGCCAGCACTCCGAAAGCTTGAGGTTGGATTTGCAGTGGGATAGATAATCGCTGGGCGACGAGGTATGAGCCTAAGAAGATTGAGGCTAAGGCCCATATGCTAATTGGGTCATGAAAAAGATCAGCCGAGGCATCCGTAACAGTAAGTTGGGTGAGTAAGGTAATGGATAACTCACAACATCAATCCTGCTGACAGACCCGTAGTAGATTTGGTACGATGCGATTTGATGATTTGAGGTACGATCTGGACCATCCACATCACTGCTCCGATAGTCGCTAGAGCATTCTCAGCTCCTGGTCGTTCTTTCATCGTGCTACTATCTAGAGCCTCTGTATTGCGATTGGATAGCTTGATGAGGATTCGAGACCGGATCGTTCAGAAAGGGGACCGTGATAGCTGAACGACAGTTGATCCGTTCTCACAGGATGTCTCGATGATTATTCAAGTGAGGTCCTACTTTGAGCTTGATACACACAAGGATACGAATATGATATACACAATTGTCCAGTGATGAGATTTGATGAGATCTCGTAAAATGGGTGATCACACGATGAGTTATAAGCTATATGATGGATGTCTCCTCCCCGAATGAATCAAGTGCGATGAGATGAAATCATCAACTGAAAAAATGTGAGATTGGCGATTTAACCGAGGTTTACTTGACTAACGGCCGGAAAATGTTCTATTTATTGCACACCTGCGGGACAAGTGCTTGGCTTTGCGAGCAGGTGACAGGTGTTGGCATCCCGCAGGACGAAGGGAAGGAGATTGCACAGAAATGTGGTAGGCGAGATATGCGAAGGGCGTCGATTTCAAGAGGATCGTAACCCGTCAAGACATGGCACAAACGACAGGTTTCACTGAGCAGTCTGATAAAGCGTCGTCGAGATTCCTCGATGCTTACAGCGGCTGTATAAGCCCATTGATATGACAAAAGAATAGATAGATCTGCTCCAAGAAATCAACTTATCGAGCGATCTATTCATACACATCATATACTATCCACAAAAAGGTGTTCGCCTGTCTCCGAAGAGATCAGCTACTTCACCTTTCGGACGGGGTCTCAAACATGGAACTCTTGGCCACCGTGCAATGGCGTTTTTGTCTTCCGGCCTGCTCCATTCAGAATGGTCTGATCAATACGCATTCTGCATTCCAAGTATGAAATTAAGACTTGTCTTGTCCAAGGGCCGATCTTCACGTGCCTTCATGACCTTATGTTCCAGTTTATACAACGTTTTCGAACCGATGTTCTCAAACTCAACTCATACCTATACGTAGATAGATCGATAGCTGGTATAGAACCGTCAAGTCATCCCCATCCTGGGATACGTCCGTGAGAGAGAGGCTCTGTTCGCCAGGGATATATATGTGGACTAGGTCAAACGATGAGCCTGGATCCGGCAAAGGGGTCTAAGCATGAAGCCACGTGGGTGTCGTGTGGCATGTCAAGGGAGGAAATATAAGTTTGAAGGCGGCGATGTGCGACTGGAATAGGCAATTCACCTCGTTTTGGTTTTTTTATGGTACGATGGTTCAATCTTATTTATTCAGGAAATGAAAGGCTCGAGCGCGTTGCTCTGTGGAAGAGAAGCATCGTTCGATAATTTATATGTACATACGTATATCTGTATATCTAATCATAGTCAAGTCATATCAGACAATCATCACATTCTTTCATTCCCCTATCTCTTCACCACTCCACCACTCCACCTACTTCAACAGTATAGCTCAAAGTAAGTGTCATTGACTTGGGCCAATGGGTCTCGCTCATGGCTGACAACTATGTCACCAGATGCCCGCCGACGCTCGTTCCGCTGACCGTGTCTCCAACTACAACAAGTTCTGGGAACAGAAATCTGCCAATGACAATGAGTCTCACAGAGCCAACAGGTTAGACCAATATACCGAAGTCGTCAATGGTGAGTTGCGCATTGTTCTGACCTATAACAGTATATAAACTAAACTTGTGACCTTCTAGGTTACTATGACGGTGCTACTGAGCTTTACGAGTATGGTTGGGGTAAGTCAGCTTTCTCGAAGATTGTATCGTGTTCCATGAGCTGATCATTTTACAGCTGAATCCTTCCACTTCTGTCGATTCTACAAGGGAGAAGGTTTCCTCCAAGCTGTAAGTCAAGTTCTTCACATGTGTTACTATCATCGAATCATCCTTACTGACTCTTGTGTTTAGCTTGCCCGACACGAACACTACCTCGCATCCATGATGCACCTCAAACCAGGTATGAGAGTACTCGACGTAGGATGTGGTGTCGGTGGACCAGCTAGGGAAATCTCAAGATTCTCCGATGCTACCATAGTCGGTCTCAACAACAACGAATTTCAAATTGGTAGAGCTACCAACAAAACTAGAAAAGCAGGGTTGAGCGATAAAGTCTCTTTCGTTAAAGGTGATTTCATGAAACTCAGTGAACAATTCGGTGAAAACTCTTTCGATGCTGGTGAGTCAATCTTTCGTCGCTTTGTGATCACAGATAAGCAGAATGCTGATGAGAGGGAGAGTAGTTTACGCTATTGAGGCTACTTGCCATGCTCCTAACTTCGAAGGTATCTATGGAGAAATCTTCAAGGTACTCAAGCCTGGAGGTGTTGTGAGTACTTTACTGTGTCAACAACCTCTACAGTGATGCTAAAAGAGGATCTGCCAGTTCGGTGTCTACGAATGGTGTATGACCGACGAATGGGATCCTACCAACCCTAAGCACAAGGAGATCGCTCACGGTATCGAGGTGAGTTGACTGAAGCTTTCCCGCTAATTAATGAGCTCACGATATTTCACAGGTCGGTGACGGTATTCCAGAGATGAGAAACTTGACTGCTGCCAGAAACGCTTTGAAGAGTGTTGGTTTCGAGATTGAGCATGAGGAAGATCTTGCCGATAGTAAGTTGAACTCAGCATTTTGTCATGATGCACAAGACAGCTGACAGCTGACCATCACAATAGGAGGAGATGTTGTACCTTGGTACTACCCTCTCGAAGGTGATATCTGGAAAGCTCAAACTGTATGGGATAGTGAGTCAAATCCTACATTTAGTTTTATCGTGAGGTGCTGATATGCGTACAATCTCGCAGTGTTCACATGTTGGAGAACAAGTAAGATGGGTATCTTCGTTACCCAAAATGCCGTTTGGGCTCTTGAGAAGATCGGTGTTGTGCCCAAGGGTACTCACAGTGTTGGTGAATCTCTTATCGTTGCTGCCAACGCTCTTGTAGCTGGTGGTAAGACCAAGCTCTTCACGTGAGTCTGTCAACTGAGGTTCTTGTCCCAAGCTTGAGTTGCCGCTGAGTATGATGGATATATGATGTACGCAGTCCTATGGCTCTATGGATCTCTCGAAAAGTGAGTTATGCCGCGTACATCTGCCTCGTACAGGCCAGACGCTGACTTCAGGTTTATCTGTAGCCCGCCAACTAGACCATTTGTATAGATTAGATATATCTTTTCTCTATATTGTAGATCGTTATTGGAGTCGGAGGACATTCCGTACGCATACCCTCTTTCGTCTTCTGGCATGCATTCATCTGCGGCATTGGCTCGTTAGGAAACGAGGTTGTGTGATACCTTGATTTATGTTTCCGCCAACCCCAAAATCTGTCGCTCAGGAATTACTCAATTCCTTAAAACCTGTTACTGGATGTCATGTCAATTGTTTGTTTATACGTATCAACTACTAACATTGGCTTCTTGAGGTACAATATGATTATAACACAATGGAACGTGGCTTGATTCAGATATTTCGATGTCGGCCAAAAACTTACTGATTCAGTCATTTACTAATCTTTTGAATGAAGATCTACTCGGGATCAGTGGAACAACCAAACTAGGAGGCTAACGTCTACGTTCTTTCCTCCTTCAAATGAATAAACATATGTTGAGAACTACGCTAAATATCATGCACATGACCTTCTCTGTTTTGGTTTATAGATAGATACTGACTGCGCAAGTGATCTCCTTGGCATCTTTACTTTTGGGTTCCCCTTCTTTCCATTTCTACTCCTTGGGCCAACCTCTCCTAAAATCATATACGCTCATCATATCGTCTGCTGCGCAGGTTACATTCATCCAATGTCAACATCTTATTATCATACCAACCATCATCATTCTCCTACACCAACCATACATCACTTAATACAGAAACGAGCCAATGCGATAAGTTCAATTCCATTCTCACTAACTACCACCACATTTATCGATTCACCTTCGCCTCTGATCGCTCCTAGCGGAATGGGAATTGTCGAGGTTTCGCCAACGGCATCTTCACCTTCTTTATACTCTAGAGTAGGCCATTCCAACTCACCTCAAATCCACGCGCGTACTCAGATGATCAAGACATCGAGAAAGCTACAGGTTTTATCGCAATCAGAAATGACGCACAGATATTCAGCAGAAGACGATCCATACCATCATGAAGAAGAGGAGGAAGGAGAGGAGGAAGATCCAAGGAGGATGTCGATGGTTGGTGGACCGAGAGTGAGGAAGTATACACAGGTACCGTGGGAAGAAGAGGACAGTGAGGCACAGTGGTCGATGGTCACCCAAAACACAATCTCTGATCGTAGTCAAGCGGGGGGAGTGACAGTAGTAGGTTCAGCAGATATGTTCAGTGGATTCAACAGAAGCAAATCAAGCACCACTCCCGGTGGTTATGGTAGAAATCTCAGATCGACTGAAAGAGAGAGAGAACAAAGTACGATATCTACCACTTCGACCATGATGTCCAGCTCGGACAGTCCTTCTCTCAATGTTTCGTCGACAAGAAGAGGTCTAGCCCAGATAAAAGGTGCGACTTCCAACAAGGATAAGGACAATAATCATGCAAAACATTTGGTACCTTCTGTTTCGGGATTGAGTTTGGCCAGTAATCAAACTTCTTCAACTTCATCGACTTCATCTTTTTTATCTGATTCAACTCCAATCACACCAAAGTTGAAATCTACCAATGTCATCCAAATTAGTCATTCACCTTTGCCCAATATCAGCGACAAGAAAGATAAAAGGATAGATACCTTCCATCAAGGTGAATATGAGAATCTAAATCATACCAGTGCGATCGGCCTCTTACCTGCTGTGATACCCAAATCAACTGTCCTTTCGACATATAAGAAACCCCAATCGCCACTTATCGATAACTTAACTCTCACCCCGACTCCTGGTCCTACTGGATTCGCTGCGAACGATCGACCATTGATGAATAGCGGATCACCAGGGTTCGGACTGATCAGTCTGGAAGCAGCTCAAGAGAGAGAAAGACAGAAGAGTCAGAGTCAGTCCCAGAATCAAAATCAAAATCAAACGCGCTCGCACGAGACATTCCATACTCAATCTAGTACGCACAGTAGATCAACGACTTTTATCTCTGTCGATCAGCAAAAAAGACCTTTGACCACATTTTTAATCCCTCCTATACCTGACGACCCAAATGTCAATGTCTTACGTCCCACCACTTCATGTACATCCGCATCCTCACCACCGAATAAAGTGAAATCGAAGAAATCAGGATTAATGAGATTATTCAACAAGTCAGAGAAAGATAAGTCAGTCCATAGTAATATACCTGTACCGGCTTTACCTCATACAACCAATAGTACCAGTGGGAATGGGCCAACAATGACTCCTTCGTTGAAAGGCAGAGATGGTGTTAGTAGTAGAGCAATGTCAATTTGGTCTTCTTCTACAACTAACGAGAATCCGACTTCGACTTCGATGGGAATTGTACATGGTGAAAGTGCGGTATGGCCCTCTTCATCCCTCAAGATGAGTCAAGGGGTACTACCACATGGTGGTCAAGGTGAAGATGAAGAGAAAAGACAATTTGAAGTATCATCATCATCAACTTCACAGCCGAAATTGGAATTACGTCCAATCAGTATGACATTCTCGAGAGGTTTACCTGTAGATTACCTCGTCCACCTACAGCCCTCACATACAAAGAGAAACCATCGTGATGAAGATCCATCTCCCCCCTCGGTACCTTGTACACCCACATCATCAATGACGAAGAAGAAACCCATTCCTGCTGATGAAGAAGTGGTGAATAACAAGATGATGATGAATGTGAAAAAAGCATTTACAATTCAGATATACGAGTTGGAAGCTCAGATTCGCGAGTTGAAAGATGAGTTGAAAGATGCCCGAGCGAGAAAAGTGTTAGAAGGGAATTGTGATAAGTGTGGATGTACTTGTAATTTCTTTCAAGATCAAGATGATAAGGATGATAATATGTTGTTAAATGTAGGATCAAATACAAGTGGGAATGGGAATGGGAATAGGAAAGTGATTGACAGAGCTAGGGTAAAAACGGCCGGGGCAAGAGGTGTTTTCGGCTCAGGTAGTTTGTACGAATGGGAATAAACCAAAAAAAAACAAACATAAGTTGCATATCCAAATACATATGTAATAAAAATGATAAAAATGCTATAATCGATATCAAACCATATCATACCATCGAACTATCCTCTACCTGCACGTCTCTTCTCCTTTTGTTTCTCCCTATCACCCAAAAAAAGCGATCATCAGCTTATCATTCCACTCCACAATTTGAAAACGAACGATAAGCGATATCGAAAGTACACACTCACCTTTGCATAGCCTTCTCCTCTGCCCGCTCAACATTTAAAGACCCTTCGACCTTCTTCATCCTAGAATTATACTCTCTATCTTTCTCAGCTTGTTCCCTAGCTTTCTCGCCGGCCAAGAACCTATTATCCTTCCTGAGTTCCCTAATCGCTCCCTTTCGTTCTTTCTTGTATAGCGCTTTGAGTTTGGCGGAGGCATTACGCTCCACATCGGGATCGTAGTGTTTACCAGGAGCAAAGTTATCTTCGAATTTAGGTGCGTGAGAGGCGATGGGTATGGGTTTATGAGCCTGGAGAGTGAGTGGTCGGCGGGATGCTTTAGCATGGGTGAGTGATCGCGAGAGAGATGTGTATGCCGCAGCGTGAAGGGTCTACGATAACGAACGTAAGCTCTCGACTATCCGTTCAGGTCCGCAATTGGTTTCGTGTCTCACCTTTACTTCCTGAGATAATTTCGCTACTCTACATCCTTCCAGCACTTTTGCCAGAGGCTGGATCAGTTCGATGAAAGCTTCCGACGAGGCGTACATCGATGCAAATGTCTGAGATAGCCTGAACGCGATCACAAGCAGGTTCCCCTTTGTCTGCTCGACTTGCTCGTGGCTCAATTCCGATTGAACCGAATTGATGGCTTGAGATAAATTGACCGGTTGCTGTGGAGCAGCGGCGGCAGAAGGATCGACGTATAAGTCCACGCCGTTGGCTTTCGAATCGGGATATGACTTGTTCACTTCGAATCCTTTTCTTCTCGGAAGAAGCGCCAGTATAGAAGAAGCAACAAAGTTCACCGCTTCTGGCAGAACTCGATTTGACAACGCTTCATACTGTTTAAGGATATAAGAATATCAGCTTAATGACCTGGGTACTAATTACATTGAACGTTCTCACCTGAGCCAAGATAGAACATAGGAATAACCCAGATGCAATATCTGATGTAGATCGAATTCTACCTTGCGCCAGGTATTGGCCAATGAGTAGAACAGCGGGCGCGACGACAGGATGAGAGAAATCACTGGTTGACCATATCGATCCGATCAAACGAAGTAGGACCAATTCAGGACATCCTGGGAACGTCTTGGATCCCTTTTGAGAAGCTCCTTTTGCTAGTCCCCTAGTCAAATTCTTCTGCATCAACTTGATCTTATCGATGAAGTGACCAGCGGCGGTTAGCGCGTTAAGCTTGACGAGAGCGATTATATGAGGTGTGAGCTGAGAGATGAGTATGAAAGGTGGGGTGGGTCGAGATGACAGAATCAAGAGGTAGTCAATCAAGACACCAAGGAATTCCTAGAATACAATCGTCAACTATTTTCACATGAGAGTTAGACAGGGCACGTACTTGTAGCTTCTCCTTGTTCCCTGCAGCCAGACTAGGATGATGCAAAGCACGTATACGCTGAACTACCGTTGGTAAAGCAGAGTCTTCGAGACCCTCTAGGATATCTTCGAACTCTTCTATGCTGGAAGGAAAAGGGAAAGTAAAGGGAATCTCTTTGGTCTTCCCGACTTTAGCGGCTTTCTTGCCTTTGCTCTTCTTTACGACAGCCTCAAAGTCCTCTTCATCAGCTTCAATGAGTTCGGGAACATCCTCATAATCGAGATCTTCCATATCTGAATACACTTCACTATCATCATCGTCCATTTCTTCGTCCTCCTCATCGCCTTCTTCCTCGTCTTCGCTTCCTTCCTCATCTTCATCGCCATCACCCTCCTCAACCTCTTCGCCATCGTCTCCTTCCTCGTCCGATGGGAGACCCATATTCTCAATTTCCTCTCTCGTTATACCTGGACCGAGGAGAGTGTCATCTTCAATATAATCATCTCCCAAATCATCCGCATCAGGCTTTCTATCACTTGTCTTCCTTTTCTTCCTTGATCCGTCCCCGTCTTCATCATCACTAACGCTCTCTCCTCTCATCCTCCTCAGTCGTTTGGCTTCTGCTTTTTCCAAATTCTCTTTCTCCTCCAGAGCCAATTCTTCTTCCGTTTTGGTCCTGTCCTTTGGCTTCGCCCGAGCATCGAAAGCTAGACTTCGTACGACCTGATCGTAATCTACTTCCTCTTCCGGTGCTGCAGCTACAGCAGGAGCAGCAGTAGGTTGACGAGATGTACTGGCGAAGTTAGATGCAGCTGGTCGAGCAGGTGCGCTGTCCTGCAATAGCGCTCTGAGATCATCGAGGTCTTCATCAAGCTCATCTCGGAGTTCGTCATCCGCTTCTTTTTGTTGTTGACGCTCGTACTACGATCGTCTCAGCTACATCCTTAAGAAGGTGAGGGACTCTTAGCTTACTTTATACTCCTTACTCTTGGCGATAATCTCAGACATAACTTCAGCTTTGCTCTTCTTCTTTTCAGGCTAATGAACAAGGTGTGTCAACTCCGTCTATCCCCTATCATCCGAATCAGTGGACTCACGACTTCTTCCTCTTCTTCTTCTTCACCATCGAATCCACCAAAATGAATTTTATTCACTGTTCTCCTATCGACTCTACCTTTATCTTCATCCTCCTCATCTCTTTCACCAAAACCTTGAGCTTCGAAGTCATCTCCTGGTAGATCCATTATACTCCTTCCACCGTGTGTGAGACCGCCCAGAGCAAATCCTTCATCAAATCCATCCAGACCATCTTCTTCATCTTCAAGATTAAAAAGACCTTTCTTTCCTTGACCTCGCTGTCTTTCCCTTGTGTATCTCTCTAACATACGATCTTCGATCGATAGTGTGGGGTCATTCTCACCAAATCGTCGATCTCGGAAAGTACCTGTATGATCGCGGAGTTGATGTTCCGGTAACAAGCTTTTCTTACGCTGATATGATGTAGATAAGTCAGCTGAAGCACGGTTCAGAGCACTGCAAGCTGACTGACCTGTTCGAGACCTGCTTGTTTACTTGCACTGGGTCGTCCAGTAACACCTTTCAGATTCCTACCTCCGACATCATGTTTAACCTACGATGTACATCAGCCACTCTCGTATAGTGCAAAGAGATCTCAGGCCAGCTGAATCTGACTTACTTTAGTCTCACGTTCATCGAATTTGTTCAAGCTCTTCCTGATCTCTTCCAACTTATCCAGTTTCTTGGCTCTATCAGTTTCCCTCGCACCTCCTTTCTTGTACGCTTTCTTATCCTTCTTTGAAAAGTTTTTCTTGTTCAGCCCTGCAGAGTTGAGAGCTGATTTCAGCTGCGATAGCTGAGATGGTGCCATGGCGTATCGACGATTCCGATGAATGTAATATCGGGATGCAAAGGGGAGTAGAAGCTGATAAAAGTTGAATGGCTCTTGGGTGGACTTGGGGACTGTCAACTTTCAACTTTTACGACGGAGATCGAGATGTACTCCGTTACTCCGTGGATGAGGTGGATGTCGGTGATCGCCGAATTTGGGGATGCAATGTTGACGTATAAGCCAACTGCAACAGCAAGAGCATGCATGAATAGCACCTCTTGATAATCCTTGCATACTTCATTCAGGTTCTTCCTCATCATAGTATAGATCCGTACAATGCCCAAATAAGCCGAAGAGTAGATTAGGCAAGACTTCAAAAGTACTGGAGACGGACACCTGAGACGATGCAGGTCGATCCTTCCCGGGATAAGGATTACTCCTTCGCCCGCTTGTGTGATCTGAAATCGCATGTCACGCTCAAAATGTAAGTATCTTATCTACGATCAATGGACAGAGTACTTACATGGCTCTGTCAGTACATCTTTTGAAGGAAATATACCGAGGAGAACCTACACCGATGCTTTGAAAGACCCAGACTTGCTTCATGCAGGAATACAACACGAGTGAGCTTCTCCCTTTCAAGAACCGGTAAGCGAGTTCGATGACTAATGATTCATGCAGTGGGCCTTCGGATCTTTACATCACATGTCAGCTCTGGGCGAACGGTATACAATATACTCTCCCTTTCCGTACAGCCTGGAAAGACTTTCCTAGGGGTTATACGTAAGTTCCACTATCGTCAGACAACTGTGATACGGGTGTTGACTAACTATCCGTTCAGCTGGAACCAGACTATCATACTTCCTATAACATACCCCTCCCTGCTCCTGAACTCTCAGATATCATTCACGATATGGGACTGTCAAGGTGCTGGTAAACCTGTACCTATCGGAGGCACGACCATGAGTTTATTCACTATGAAAAGGTGGGTTGCTTCAACTTGAATGTACTGCTTCTACTGATGTCCATCATATAGGACACTGAAACGGGGTCAACAACGTCTATATGTACATCGCGGAGTCGAAGCTGACCCAAAGCCCAACACGACTACACCAAGTGAATTGGAGGGAGAGGCGGAGGATGAAATGGGTCGATTGGAAAGGGTGAGCTAGCTGTTGAGTTCTGAAATGAAAATAGATAGCTCATTTTTGGTATAGCTGGTCAAAGATTTCGACCGTGGTGATATAGTGAAAATAGATTGGTTGGATAGGATTGCTTTCAGACAGATAGAGAAAGTCCATGCTGTAGGTCTCTATTTCTACCTTGACCACTCAATGACTGACTTGACTGATATTTACGACATACAGGCTGAATCAAGCAAGTCTGACAAATTATATCTCTACATCGATCTGCCAAAATTCGACTTCCCAGTAGTGTTCTCCGAACAAGCAAGTCTTGCATCTGGCGCTCAGAATCGCTATACCTGCTAACAAGTACTCCTCTGCAGGAAAGCTCGATACCCCTACCACCAGCTCCGATACCTCATCCCCTTCCACCAAATCAACAACAGCTTTCGGGAGTTCCTCCTCATCTCTTATCCTCAGACCCTTACCTTTGGCGAACATATGATCCCGACGCTTGGCGAGAGAATCCAGTGGAAGTGAAACATAGAAAGTTACTACGTAGTCAACGATTGGGAGACGAAGGAAGAGATTTGAAACCTGGACCAGCCGAGCGTGATCGACTGAATGTGAGTTTGTGTTGCCTTGCAGTCGATTTTCGATTCTCGGCTGACCATATCGTAGGAGATATTCCGGTTACCACCTACTGCGTCTCTCTCGGCGTTGGATAAGGACCTTTTATGGAAATTCAGATTCTCCCTCTTCCGTTCTCCTCGATCGCTCACTAAATTCCTCAAATGCGTTACATGGTCAGATCCAGTGGAAGCCAAACAGGCTGTTGAGAAACTGTTGCCTTTATGGGGTCAGGAAGTGGGAATGGACGATGCGCTCGAACTGCTGGGTCCAGGATTTACGGATAAAAGGGTTAGGGCTTTTGCGGTCAAGCGTCTGGAAAGGGCAGATGATGAGGTAAGCTGTCTGTGCTTCGGTAGCATCAACCAAGCTGATTCAATTCCAGGAATTACTGTTGTATCTATTGCAACTCGTCCAAGCTCTTAAATTCGATATGGCGACTTCGAAATCTGACTCGATGCGAGGAAGTCGGTCACATAGGAAGCGAGATGCAGCAGCGGACGAAGGAGATAGTGGGCTATCACAGTTTCTCATTGATCGAAGTGTCGCGAATCCGGTGCTCGGGACTAGCTTCCATTGGTATCTTATGATTGAATGCGACGCCAATCAACCTGCAGGGAAGATGTATGCGAAAGTCGCGTTTAGATTCCAAACAAGATTATCTGAGGTAAGCTTCAAATCTATTGTTCTGCATCCAAGCTGACAACTTTGCAGACTTCAGAAGGTACTGCTCAGCGAAATATACTGAAGAGACAAGGTCAGCTAGTCGAAGCTCTTTCTGCCAGATCAAAGGAGATACGTAGCTCGAAGGATTCACGTTCGAAGAAGATTGAAAAGCTCAAGGCGTTCCTGGCTGATTCCAAACACAATCTCTCCCCTCTTCCTGCTCCATTACCTCTACCTCTCAATGCTCGTGTCTCCGTCACGTCGGTCACTCCCGATAAATCATCAGTCTTCAAATCCAACCTTCTTCCTCTGCTTATATGGTTCGAAACTACCGATTTCACTCGTTACTCTGAAGATGAGTCCAATCCCGAAACGCCAGTCAGTATTACACCGGACTATCCCATCATTTTCAAAAACGGCGATGATCTCAGACAAGATCAACTGGTCATACAACTGTTCACCCTGATGGATCGATTATTGAGAAAGGAGAATCTTGATCTGAAACTCAGTCCTTATAGCGTGTTGGCCACGTCAAAATCAGAAGGGATGGTCCAATTCGTACCTAGCAAGAGTTTGGCGGCGATCATGGCGGAATTTGGAAGTCTGCAGAATTACTTGAGACAGGAACATGCAGATGATGGTGCACTTGGTTCTTATGGGATTGAGTCGGGAGTTATGGATACGTTTGTCAGAAGTTGTGGTAGGTGATCCTGTCTCAAGGCTACAATACAGTGCTTCAAGCTGACATTCTCATCGATAGCCGGATATTCGGTCCTCACATATGTACTAGGTGTTGGAGATCGGCATCTGGATAATCTGATGTTGGCTCCTGATGGACATTTCTTTCATGGTCAGCTGAAACGATAATTGCACCTCGATAAAATCGAAAGCTGACAATGTCACGTTTCGCAGTCGACTTTGGCTACATACTCGGAAGAGATCCCAAACCGTATCCACCTCCTGTGAAAGTCTGCAAAGAGATGGTAGATGCGATGGGAGGAACCCAATCAACTCATTATGCTCGGTTTCAAAGTCTTTGCTATACCGCTTTTATTGGTTTGAGAAAGAATGCCAATTTGATATTAAATCTAGTGGCGTTGATGGTGGATGCTGGTATTCAGGATATACAGTCTGAACCTGATAAAGCTGTGTGGAAGGTGAGCTTATCTGTCCCCTAAGAGCAGAAGTAGAAGTTGACAGATGTGGGTTATGTAGGTTCAAGAGAAGTTTATGTTAGATCTTTCGGAGGAAGATGCTATCAAGCAATTCGAAGCATTGTTGAATGACACCTCTTATCTGACTATTGTATTTGACAGGATCCATGATCTGTGAGTTGATCACCTCATGACCTTGCGAGATCAAGACTGACAAAGCCTGATAAAACAGAGCGCAATACCTTCGTGATTAACAATTTAGTCCAGCTTCCCTATTTTCCGTCTGTCGAGTATTCGAGACTATACCTTGCACATCATCGATACCCTTTCTTTCTGGCTGTTGTAACCTCTTTTCTTAGATAGCTAATATATGCAGAAAAGCGGAAGAGTGTTCTCGTGCATCCATCTACGATTGCAATGTCACGTTTGTCATTTGTTTTGCAATTGGAATCCAAATCCAGGCACGTAAACAAGCATCAATCGAGATGCCGGAAAAAAGAAAAGTTGGGGGAACCACCCAAAATCAACGTTTGTTCATCATCTGGTTTTCGTTTGTATCTCACATCTTCTTGACTTGTATCGCTATTGTCAATCGTCGTACTGTCGTCCAGGGAGAGAACTCACGTACAGAGTGGGAGTTGGTTGATTGTAACCTGGACAGAGAACGATTGGTCATGGCCCGCCCAGCAACGTTCGCTTCGGCACTTACACTATCGACCATCGCCCTAGCCTCCAAGACCTTCCTCCGATTGACCACTAAGAAATACGAAGTTAAAGGACTACCGATACTGTTAGATGCGCTGAGGATACCCCACGATGGCAAGGGCAAGGGCAAGGCTATAGAGGGTTTGGAGAAGGATGGGGATACTTCGCAATTGAGCCGGAGGGGGATAGTCACTGGTGAGTTGGTAAAGAATGATCTAGCGTATCACCAGTTATATCACACTTCTATATTACTCGTCAAGGGTCTTTTCGCTACTGCGATGGTGTATTGAGCGATACTGATGTGGGTCGTCGCGTTGCTCTTCTTCCTACTCACAGTGTGTAACCATAACTCGGTGTGTGACGATCCAATGGTATGTCATCTTCTTCACCAGTAACGATCCCTTCTATTACTGATGGATCTACTGTACTGTGTTACACTATAGATGTGGTCTCTTATGCCTCTGTCAACATACTTTCCATTCGCTACTCCTTCCCATACATGTAGGAATTCGAGATGGACATTAGGAGGTGGGTTCCGTCATCACTCATGCACCTCAATCAACCTCAACCAAGCTCGTCATTATTGACCGTCTGAACCCGATCCACTCGAGATAATGAGACAGTATAGCTGATATCCCTGATCATAGCCTCCGATATCATGTTCACCAAACCCCTTCATTCCAAATTCTTCAACCTCGGTCAAGTGATAGAAACGCATAGAGGTGGAGGGATATTTCAACCTGCTGTGGATCGCGCTGTCAAATTACTACAAGATGGCAGTTGGGTATGTCTGTCCACCGGGAACTCTCCTTCCTTCCCGACTTGCACACGGATGACTGATGACGCTTGGGATGGTAGATACATATATTTCCAGAAGGAAGGGTCAACCAAGAACCGACAAATCCCGACGGTGGCCTGTTCAGGTTCAAATGGGGTATAGGGAGGATTATAATGGACTCGAAAGTCATGCCTGAGATAATACCGATTTGGATATCTGGTGGGTTTCGTCTCTCATGTCTCACCTTATTCATCGCGAATGAGCTGATCGACTCGGGGGACTAGGCTTCGATCAGATATTGGACGAAAGGAGAGGATGGCCGAAACCCATACCTCGTCCTGGCGCCAAGATCAGCATCACCGTCGGAAAACCTCTGACATCTCAGATAGAACCTCTGGTGAAAGCTTGGCGAGCACTGGCAGATGAAGAAGTGGGTACGGTCGGTATAGGTGGAGATTGGAAGCAGGAACAGATCAAGGATTCAGATACGCTTGGGCATGTAGGAGATGTACAGAAGGAGATTAGGAGTAAAGGAGCTCTGTCAGATGGAAGGGAGAAAGAAGTTAGAATCAAGATTACCGAGCTCCTCCAGCAAGGTGTGAGTGATCTGGGTAGAGAGGTAGAAGCGAAAGAAGGTAGATTCGAGAAGGGGTTATGGTCACAATCGACCAAGAGAGTCAAATCGGAATAGGATAGAAAGTAGAGGTTTCAGTCGGATATAGACCGTATACACAACATACAGGAGACAGGTAGATCACAGAGCACAATCATAAACGCATACTTGCAATCATCGTTGCCTTTATCATGTACACGATCACTACTTGGTGCACCTAGTTTCTCATCATATCTATGATACATTTCGTTTCATGATGTATACAAAGTTGGGAAGGACATATGGATGGGGGAATGGAATACTGAGAGGAATGTGATGAAGGTATCTCATCGACCGTATTTTTGAAGTTCCCATTGTCGACTGAGATAGCAACATATCAGCTAAACCTTACATCGCCGCGAAGAGTTAGTTGTAGCTCACTTGTCAAGGGGACAGACTAAAAGTAGCACAAAGAACCATCAGCAATCGTTTAGCTGATCATGAATCCAGTCCACTCACCATGTCGAGTTTTGAGCCATCGAGAGATACAGTGGAAATGAAATGCGTGCTAGAGTATTTGTCAGTCCTGATGGCGGCAAAAGAGGAGAGCACTGATATACGAACATTGCAGATGCCCCAAGCCACAGTACATCCTGTATTGATCTCTCGAGTCAGCTGTCATCTCGTCGGTCTTCATAAGCCAATATGTAGCTTACCTTCGTTGTCAGCTCCTTGATTCGCTTGACATTCAATACCTAAGTGATTATTGGTATTAGCTGATATATTAACTCTTGATATATGGAATGGATAGCGGACAGAAGTGTTGGTTCCGGTATCACTCACAAAGATCCATGATGTGGTTCCTGCAGATTGCACAATTGTCCACGACGATGTCTGTGTGATTTGTCAGTTAAAACAAAGTTCGATTGAATCACAAAGGCGTCGATTGAGCTTACCCCATGCCCAAAGAGCTACAGCATTCCACTAGCATGGATTCAAGCGTCAACGAGGTTCTTTCTGAAGAACATACTAGTTCTGAGTTGAAAAGGCAGGGTCGAGGGAATCTTCCTCATGTTCAAGCTGACTCACCTTCTTCACTTCAAATCTAGGTTTCTTGTCATCGGAAGCCTTGACGACCTTTCCGGAGGCTGCTGCTGGGGTGGGAGTATCAACGTCCATTTTGTCTTCCTGTCACTTCTCTCCACCAGTCGTGAGGTATTTCTGTAGAATAAGAAAGAGGAAGAAGGACAGGAGTGATGTCAATATTGAAAGTGACCGACCGAGCATGTACCTCGAAGGTTGTCTGGCTGTCTGTCATTGTCCATTCCTCCCTCCATCGGATACGGAGATCACGGCATAGTCCGCTCAGCAACACGTGGGAGGGTCATCGCAAAGTGGCAAACCAAAGTGGCAATCTCGTACGCGTACGCGGTACGGTCGATATTTCGAATCATGTTGAAAATATGTATATATATACCTTGAGAAGACTTCCGATCACGGATAGTGTGACGAGGTAGTACGGATCAATCGTGACATGTACAGAAAGCATGCAACCCAACTCAATAGCCTTGAAACAGTAAACGCACGAGTCGACGCGAGGTAACGTCGTAATTTCACCTTTCAAGCCTTCATTACAAATCTTCCACAAAATCACCATTCTCCACAAATCGGTTGCCAAGTCTGGATCTAGAACGGTCTTCAGGTGAACTCTACTGATTGCCGAGGTATTCATTAAGGATGTGGTATTATACGCTGTGGGCGCAAATTCCTCACCAGATGTCAGCAGATCATCCAGTTCCTGTCCCTCACCTGAAAACGGGAGTGGAGTAGAATGCAATAACTGTTGATTGATCAACATCTGGCCGGACCGAACCGCCGGCAAGCCAAACAAACAATTGGAAAATTACGTTGTTTCCTATTTCCTTAAAGCTTGATCCTGATAAGTCACCTTCTTGATTCTGGACTTTGGGGCGCCGCCCCCACCTGGCGCAGCTCACTGATTATGTACATTTTCTCTTTGAAAGGGTAACCACGTACCTAGACGATCTACAGGGACGGCTTTTGCTGTTGTTGACCGTTTAGACAAACATGGTGAATCATGGAACCGACTTGAAGTCGCGCTGTGTTGATATTTGGGGTGAACTAGACCCTCTCTAAAGGGATGTTACAATAGCAATCATTACGCCAGAGGCTATCCAAGCGGAACAGTCGGACACGAATTGTGACTTCAATATGATGCGCTGACAAGGGCCGCCGCTAGAACGGGCTGCCATGAAATGAAAACCGTCGCATCTCATACCTTCTCAAGCCTCATGAAGGCTTTTCCCCATCTCTTTAAGACGGTACCTCCCTTTCAAGGTATACCTTTGAGGAAAAATACCTATCCTTCGCGCAGTCTCGTAGATTTTTGTAATTTCGAATTAAACATTCAGACGATGGGGGTTATGCCAAATGTTTATTGAATTTACTCTAGAAGTTGGAAAATGTCACCATCGGTCAAGTCCTAAATAAGCATAAATGAACAAGTCCCTACGTACTCTCAACTGATGGGCTGAATTGAATCTCGACTTTGAATAAGATTCATTGCCTGATTGAGATTTTTGATCGTCAACGAACCCTCAGATGACATGTCAATTGTGAAGATCCGGCGAATTTTGACGGGACAGAACATACATACGTACAGAAGTCGTGATACTTGATCACACGATGTTTCTTGTCTCTTGAGTCGACGTCTGAATACCGGAGAGCCGATGCAATGGGAACCGAAGATACCCGTCTCCACTTTGATCCTCAGGCATTGATCATAGGGACATAGGAAAAGGTATATAAGGGAGACGGTTCATGAAGAATGAAGATGTTCTTGCCTAACGAAATTGAAAACCAATATCACACCAATTTGATCTGGAACGAAACCAAGATGCAACCAAACAAAACAGTAGAAAATGCTCTTGCTACGGTTGGTGCTATACTCTGGACGGTACAGGTAAGCTCACGTACTCATCTCAATTATTTAATGGATATTACTCAAATAATTTGACTATTCTTTCCAGGCGTTCCCGCAAATATACAAATCATTTCGAACGAAATCTACAAAAGGAGTATCAGCTCATCTGATGCTGTGAGTCTGACTATCAAGTATTTTACCAATCAGCTGTATGCTGATTGAATCTTCACCCTTTCTAGTATTTGGGCGGTATCTGCTCTCTTTTTCATGGTTTATACTATCACCAGACGACTATCCGTACCATCAATCATCCAAGTCCACTTCTCTTTTGTAGTTTTTACGACATCTTGGGTGCAATGCTTGCATTACACTTACGGATACTCAATCAAGAAAGCTCTAAGCTACGGTGGAATCTGGACTGTGGTTTGTATAGGATTCGAAGTCGGGAGTATATTCGGACTTTGGGTATGTCAGACATCGTTTCTGTATCGTTGTTCTTAGCTGATTTGCCTAAAATCCTCGTAGGCCGCTCAGAAACATGGAACTGAAATTCCAATGAGTGTTTATGGGTATATGTCTTCGGTGGCCTCTGTCATTGGACTTTTGTAAGTTGATTGGCTACCATGATGAACCATATGAAGGAGGCTAATACCTTTCCTTTTGGGTTGATGTGAACCTCAATATTACGAGATCTACCGCTTGAAAGAAGTCCTAGGCCTTTCCTACAGTTTCATCTTCACTGATATCGTGGGAGCTTTCTTCTACATCCTCAGCCTATTATTCAGGACGACTTTGGATTACTCAGCGATGGTATGTCTGGTCACCTCCGCACGAGACTGTAAAGCGACAGTTCGTCAGTACATGCTGACCTTACTGCTACATGCAGGTCATCTACGTCTTAACTGCTGGTATGATGGTAATTATCATTATTCTCGCCTTGATTCTCAATCCTCGAGCTGCCAAGAGAAGAAGACTTGAAGGTGATCAAACAACTATCGAGACCACCACCCCTTCCAAGACCAAGACGAGAGCAGGAATGGCCCATACCGCAGCCGCTAGTAGCGAGAAGATCCAGGTCCACTTGGATGGTTCTGATACCGACTCAGAGCCCGGAAGTGGTCCATCTACTCCAACTGAAATCGAAGCTCATCATGGTGTGCCCATATTGGGTTACTCTGGTAATGAGACCCCACACGAGAAGCCTGTCATGGATCATATCGCTGTAGCTGCCATGAAGGTGTAAGGATAAACGCCGGGTGATCAGCCTTCATAGAGCATCATTCCAGTTGAAGGAGTGTCAACGGACATTGTGAATACATGTTTATGCTAAGGAATTCGTGTATAAATGGACTTTTTGAATGTCTCAGGTATTAAAATAAGTATAATGTTCATACATTTGATTCCTTTTTTGGGTTTCCGAATGCTTATAGTCTGAGCTCTCTCCGAACTCTCTTTTGTGCATTACAATAACGTTATAATTGCAAATAACGATTCTCAATACAGTACTTATGACTTTATGACATGTAACGATTTGACTGTTTATGGCAGGGCCTCGCTGGCAGATGCTCAATGCTAGATACGTCTGCCTGTATGTTGTCTGAAAATCTAGAATAGATCTTCCCACGAAGCTATGTGATCAAGAAGCAATATGGGTCAGTACCCTTCCACACGCTTACGTTGACTCAACAAGGTTTTCTGGAATCGCTGGCAGATTCGGATGTTCCGATAAGATACGTTTTTGATGAAGAAGAGTGATCGATCAGTTTAGGAACACAGTGTATTGAAAGGTAGACATGTGGTCAGGTACTCGGTGTCATGGGCATCCTTTTGCTTGCATCGATCGTTTGCAATCGATCGATCGAGATACGTGTCCATGCAGGCATGTCTTACTCGGGGTTTCCAACTTATACATCCACATCGCCTTTGAAGTATCTCACGTTCACTTCACAACTTCAGACTAAAAACAAACACCAGAAGCGGCACAAATAGATCAAACATTGTCGAAGTAGTACAAGAACGCATACAAAAGTCCCATATCTTGGACTGACGGAGCCACTCATAGGTTATGTGATCAGCTGTCGAATTGACCAGCAACGCACATAAAACTTCTTCAAACACCAACCTTTTTTTCTTTCTTTTTTGTTTTTCTTTCCTTCTTTGGAGGGATATGTCATTATTATCACCATTTTCCTTTCTGTCTACCTTCTTCTACCAGATCACGATACCTCTTGCCTTGAGCAGTGTCCCGCCTGCATATCTCATGAGCCGCATTCCACATCAATTAGATTGTTCTAGATCTCAAGTCGAGCATCCAAATCTGACTCGACGTGTGTCTTGTAACCGCGCCACTTTCGAAGCGGCACTCTGTCCACGAACATCTCGTGGATCTCGGCAGGACTTCTACCCATACTTTCAGGCATGATGAAGAAGGCCAAAATGGTTCCACTACAGAGGCAATCAGCTTAACCATCCTTATGATACATCTCGACAGTATGACTCACGGCACACCGAGGCCAACGAAAAGGAAAGCAGTCTTGACGACCCATTTCTTCAGCATAAGTGGCACAGTGAAGTTGAACATGATGGCGTATCTGACCACATAATTCAGCACACCCGTAATTTTGTGTCTTCATGATTTTGAGACAACCTACAGATTGCAATAAGCCAGGCCCCAGCCAGTCGCTTTGGCTCTGAACCTTTGCTCGGGCATCTCGGAGAGATAAGCATATGACGTTGAGGATTGGAAAGTGTTGAAGAAGTTGGCGGTGACACCCGCAAAGACCAGTACGGCTCCAAGTCGAGCATTCGCATAGTCAAAACAGCCAACTATAGCCATGAGAGTGACTCCAAAACATGCACCAGTGAAGCCGATGAGAGTCATTCGTCGTCGACCGATCTTGTCCACCAGAAGGGCATCAAGAATGACCGAGGCCAGACTGCAACATCCTAGGATCACAGTGACCAGGAAAGCATCCTTGTTGCCAGCGAGAGAAAAGAAATAAGCGGAATATGACGAGAATACCGAAAGTCCAACGAATTGTTGCAAAACCTGTTGAGAAAAATAAAAAATTCATCAGCTGAAGAAAAATTGATAGATTCTACAAAGCTCGAAGATTTACCTTTGGCCATGAACCAATGAGAAATCGTTTTCCGTTGAGCCCCTTGAATATGGCCCAGGGGCCTTCTGCAGCAGATTCCATATCCCATTGACGTTGTCGTTCAATAGTTGCTGCAATAATGGCGAGTTCCCCGTCGATATCGTATTCCGGCACGTTCTGGAACTTTTTGACCAGGACATTCCGTGCTTTGTCCAATTTGCCTTTGCTGACGAGCCACCCTAAAGAAGCATGACAAAGGCTCAGCATGAACCATCTGATGTGTAATCTGTTCCCCACTCACAGGGAGACTCGGGAAGGAAGACGAAAATGATCATGCCCAGACCAAGCATACCGAATTGGGTGTAGATGATGGTCTTGTAGTCATAGGGATGCGAGTCCGCTCGCACTTTCAGTGCCACAGATGACATCAGACCACCCAAGGAGAACCACCTGCGTACTATAACATAAGCTTGGGTCGAGTCAAGTAGGGAGTGTATCTATCACCCACAAACTGTAGGCAACAATCAGGAAACCTCTGATCTGAGAAGGGGCGTGCTCGTTGATATACTGTAGTGATTTACGTCATGATTTGTTAGCGACCCCTTTACGGCTCATTAGCCCCCCCCCCTTCCCCTTCGCCTCCCACTACTTACTACTGGAAGAGTCGACTGAACTGCGCCAATCCCACATCCGGCGATCAGCTTGGCTAAAGTCCAATGCCACCAAACACTAGAAACAGACTCGACGATCACGGACTATAGAGACGGTTTGAGCTGAGTACATATCGCGGTACTACGGACGGATCCGATGCCACTCACGATAGTCAAGATTGCCATGAAGACATACATAGAGCCTTTTCGGCCCACCCAATCTGAAACCCACGGAATGCAGAACTGTCCAATAACTTGACCAGCACTGAATGGAATTCATGAGTCAGAACCGGTCAGGCACTTGGCGGAACGACAGCCAGCTTACCTATATATACCCCCAAAACTGGATACCCAGGCCGCATCTAAACCATTTGGACGGCCCTTCGCGAATTCCCTTACAAAACCCTTGTTTGCGATGATGCTCGCTGACATTTGATGTTGATAGCCTAGACATTGACAACCTACCTAAGAATCATGTGCTTCAAAAATGACGCAAAGAGCACTTACCATCAGTGGCAGCGGCAAATCCAGCAAGCGCGCAGATGATCACGGAACGTCTGAAAGTTGATATGGACTCGAACACAGTCAAAGTGTCTAAGCGAGACTTAAGTTGGACTTGGCGCCCTTCATGCAGGGCGTTCAACTTCTCCTCCACCACTTCGATGTGGGAAGTATGTGATTTTGGGTCCAGGACGTGCGAGCCACCAACTGTATGGTCGACATCGCCTGCTTCCGAGGATACAAATGGGAGGCTCATTGTGCTGCTCATCAATATTGGGGAGAAAGGGGTAGATCTGATTGCCTGTGGGCAATGTCCAGATCCTCCTTTGTTATATGTACATCTCACCGCATGGACAACGTTACCCATGGGGGATTCTGAAGTGCCCCATGTAGTCCCGCAGTATCCATTACCGTCGATAGCCAGCAGCAGTACCCACCTGACTGATGTTTCATGTCGCTCTGTCGTGCTGATCGAGCGCGTGATACACAAGTAAGGTTCCGAAGAGGCTACATATCCATTTATACTACTTATACAAGGCTATTCATCGATCGTCAAGCGTAGGAACAAATGGCTCGGGAAATGCATGCCGAAGGGATAGATCGGTATGAATCCCAAAGAATTGATACGAAAAAATGGCGCCACAAATGTACTAGTGTGCAAATTAAGGTACCGTCACCTGACCATTCAGCATGATCGCTCACGTAAACTTTGCTTGAATGCTTCAGATCGCTGTCGCCTATCAGTGCCCGAACGACACCAGGAGATGGTTAGTCCGAAATTTGGGAGTACGTTGGTGCGTCACGGACTGTGCAGCTCGGTAAATAGGCTGTCAACTATCTACCCCACCCAGATGGATACCTCTTGAACGGCCAATTTCGGTCCGGCGGTGTACAAATACCGTCCTCCAAAGTCTGGTATATTACAGCGAAAAGTGAGATGGAAGATAACAGTAAGACTGTATGCACAGACGTTATCATGTCTACTTACCCAAGAAGAACGGAGGCCGTGAGCTATCCTCTATTACCGAACATAGTGAGTCTCTTAAAATGGCTCGTGCCATTGGCTTTCAGCTGAATCGTTGAATCTCAAGACAGATCGCCGTTTGAAATTATTCAGCGACGGTCATTATGCCGATCATAACTTAAGTTCAGCTCTGGATCGTGCCCGGTTAGATGGCGATCAATATGTACGAATGACACTATGGTCTGCTGCCGGCACCGAGAAGCCAACCTTCCAAGAAGCAACCGATAAATTGAAGTCAAGCGATGTGAAGTCTTATCGAAAAGGAGATTGGCTAGGACCAAGCTGGACCAACCATTGGTTATCAGTTGATCTTACCATCCCTTCTGAATATAAGCAATCAATCGAGCCGGTGATCTGTGAGTACGCATGAAGTCGCGATGTGCCTATCAACTGCTAACTGATGGATGTCATAGTCGAATTTGATCCAGGATGTGAAGCTATGATATTTACGATGGAAGGTCATCCGTTGCACGGTTAGTCCTGAGCGTTATAAAGCGGGGGGCTGATTGCTTGACAGCCATCACTGGAGGCCCCAACTCGGTCAAGAACGGAATGTCGGATCGAGAAGATAGACGAATCGAGCATATCATACCTCGCGAAGCGGTTGAAAATGGCGGCTACCAGTGTATCATCGAGATCTCAATCAATGGCATGTTCGGTCTTGGCTTGAACGGATTCAGACATCAACAACCTGATGTAGGTAAATCCGTTCTGATAATGCTCAAAGGCTGATACCTTAGTCAGATGAACGTATATTTCCAGCTCGCAGTGGCAGACATCGTTCTCATCCGTTCCGAAGCTAGAGCCTTGCAGATTGATTTTCAAATTCTCAGTCAAATTGGCACCCATCCTGATAGTGAAGGGTCAAGCTTATCCCAGCGAGCCTTGAGAGCAAGTAATGACATCATGAATACGTTTCGTCGAACCGACGGAGATGACCGCAATGGAAGTTTAGACAACGTAATTCGCCGTTGTAGAGAGATCGGCTGGGAGGTCTTGGGACCTCTGGATGAACAGGGTGTCGGAAAACTTACGACTCGCAGTGACATCTCTCATAATGATGCCAGAATTTGGGGTATCGGTCATTGGTGAGTTTCAACAGAAGGTAATGAAGCTCACACCAGACAGTCACATAGATACGGCATGGCTTTGGACTTATTCTCAGTCCCAGCAAAAAGTGGCTCGCTCTTGGTCGACTCAAATCGACCTGATCAAACGATACCCCAACCATCACTTTGCAGCTTCATCGGCTCAGCAATATATCTGGCTAGAACAACTGTATCCCTCTTTATTTGAGGCCGTCTCAGCGGAAATCAAGGCGGGACATTTTCATCCGGTTGGTGGAGCCTGGCTGGAACACGATTGCCTTTTACCCTCGGGAGAAAGTTTATGTCGTCAATACCTATACGGCCAACGATACTTCAAGGAGAAATTTGGTGTTCATTGTCGAGAAGCTTGGCTGCCTGACACGTTTGGTTATGCCAGTCAACTTCCCCAAATCTTGAGATTAGCTGGCATTGACTATTTCTTCACCCAAAAGGTAGGTTTCGTCCTACTTGCTGGAAGGGAGTTTAGCTAATCATTCTTCCAGCTGAGTTGGAACAACATCAATGTCTTCCCATATTCAACCTTCAACTGGATCGGCCTGGACGGAAGTCAGGTGCTTTCTCATATGACCCCCACCGATACTTACAATGCCCAAGGTGATTACAAGGAGGTTATGAAAGGAGCCACGAAGAACAAGAATCTGAGTGTCACCGACGAATGTCTCTTGCTGTTTGGTAATGGAGATGGTGGTGGCGGACCAACTCCACACATACTCAACAAAGTGAGCTCAACCTGTAGCTTGATACTAAACAAGCTCGACTGACACGGACTTGCAGCTTGAACGGCTAGCCTCGACGGCAGACCATAATCCTGAGATGCCATCGTTCAAGATCGGGAAGGTCTCGGACTTCTTCGACGGGCTTCGCGAAAAGACTAATAACGGGGCAAATCTCCCAACTTGGAGGGGCGAGCTTTATTTCGAGTTGCATCGTGGAGTGAGTTAGGGGCCGGCCTCATGGAATGGGAAAATCAGGACTGACCATAACTAGACTTATACCAGTCAAGCAGGGCTCAAAAAGGGAAATCTCGAAATGGAAAAGCTCTTACGAGATGTCGAGTATTACGCTACTTTGGCTTCACTTCTCAGCAACTCCTTCAAATACCCCAGGTATGTTAGCCTTTCCCCTGGATCTGAAGAACAGTTCCCTGATCGATAGATGGCAGGGCTGAGCTTGAGGATATATGGCGAGATGTGCTCTTGAATCAGTTCCACGATGTTATTCCAGGAACGAGCATTCGCATGGCTGTCGACGATGCCCTTGGAATCTACTCAAGGCGTATCGATCAAACCAAGAAGCTACTCGAAAGAGTCCTGAATACCTTCTCTTCATCCTCATCTGCTACTCTCAATGAGGATAAACGAATAATTATGGTTCTTGATCCTGTTCGATTGCCGCGGACTGAAGTGGTGACAATCCCTGAGAGTGTAAGCAGGGCTGAATCAGCAACCATACAGACAAATCCTACTGGCTCCAGACTTGGCCTGATAAAAACCGATACATACGGTTCTGGTGTATTGACCTCAGCCAAATCTACATCTCCTCCACTCGCGGAGCAGAAAGGGGATGACTTTGTTCTCTCCAATACTCATCTTCGCTTGACTATCTCGAACGGACGCATCTCCAGTCTAGTCGATCGAGCTTTAGATCGCGAGCTAATCCTACCTGGACCGGGCGCTTCGACTGGTGGCTTGATGCTGTATGAGGATTTCCCTCTTGCGTATGACGCTTGGGATACCGAAATCTATCATCTGGATTGCGTGACTGCTCTTTCGTTCGACAAAGTCCAGATCGTAGATCAAGGGCCACTTCGTGCGACAATCATGACGGAAAGCATCTTTGGGAAAAGCAAAGTCACTCTCAAGGTGAGTTGAGCTTAAACGAGTTTTGGCTGATGAAGAAAGTTCTCCCTTGATGCTACTTCACCCGACTCCAATCGATCCACCATTCGGGTCGAGGCACATGCTGATTGGCGTGAAAAACACAAATTCTTGAAGTGTAAGTAGCGGATATTGCGCGGTGCGATTCACTAACGGCATACCATGAACCAGTCGCTTTGCCTGTCGATATCCACGCTCCCAATGCCACTTATGGAACTCAGTATGGACTAATCGAGCGACCTACCCACCGAAACACCACTTTCGAGCAAGCCAAGTTCGAGGTCTGCGGCCATATGTGTGGCGATCTGAGCGAGCCTGGATATGGTGTGACAATCGCTAGCGAATATAAGTATGGTTATGCCGTGGAGGGCAACACTATGAGGTGAGTAGAGCTATACAGCTTTTGGATGAAACATTGTTACTGATGTCTTTCAGACTCTCGCTGTTGCGTTCAGCTACTGCGCCTGATCCCGAGCAAGACCAGGGTGAACACGACTTCTCTTTTGCAATCATTCCCCATGCAGAGCGATTTGTGGAGAGTGGGGTGTACAAAGACGCCCTGAGATTTACCAATCAAGTCCACCTGCGAGAGCTGTCTAGCGATGCCATTAGTCAGTTACAGAAGATCCAGTTCGAAGTGGCAGGACCAAGGTCTCACAGTATCATTCTCGATGCGGTCAAGCGAGGTGAAGACGATGAAGCGAGTAGAAAGAAAACCGTTGTGCTGAGGATGTTCGAATCTCATGGAGCGAAAGCGCAAGGTGTATTGAATCTGTGCGTGATTCCAAGTCCTGATGTGCGGCACTGAGCTAATATCTGAGTTTCCAGTACTGGTCTGAAGCCTAGCAGTCTTAAATGGATCAACGTTCTCGAACAGCCAATGACAGACGAACCCGAGGTACAATGGAGAAGCCAAGGCGGTATAATCGAAGTCAATTTAGCTTTCCGAGGGTTCGAGGTCAGATCTCTGCAAGTGGTCCTTGAGTAAAGTAGTTAGTGAATCCTCATATATAGATGGGCTTGATAGTCTGAATAGCAATTGGTAAGTGACGTTGAAGGTGAACCCCTTTTGTTCGCGAAATTCTATATGAAGCAGTCCATGTAATATATGTAATAAAATGGATATAATGCTCTGCTTGATTTCCGTCCGAATTCATCATCTTTTTTATCCACGTATGCCACTCGTTCTTTGTAATTTTGGCACCAGTTCGAGCTGCCACAGCGATCCTTCGGGTCGAATGTGGTCGCGCAAAGGATGAACCGCGAAGAGTTGATGGCGGCAATGTGAGCCTGTTCTCAAAATCGGCTCCAGAAAAGTTCTGGTTGTTATATTATGGTTTACTGCAAGATGGATTAATATTGTCATTTCATCTCGTCGGCATTGGAGCCAACATCAAGTCAATCTGAAAAGATGACCCAGTTTCAGAAGCATGGTCATTCTTCGTTAACCGATCATCGGAAGTGATGTGAGCGGACTTATGTTGGCTAAGTTCGTTCCAGGAGATGAACGAGACGATGTGCGCCACACCGTCAATCCTCAAGATATCTAATAGTACAAATTCCGAATGCAAGACAACGGATTATCCCTCTAAGTCATGCGACAATCCGGTAATGCAGTAAATGTCAGACCAGCTTCGATGGCTTACCTCTGAACACTCGAGGCACCCTTGCCATCTAGAGTTTTCGGTACCCACCCAACCAAGGTGTTGGACTCCTTACGAGATTGTATCATTGAAGTCCCCAATGAACACATGTTTTAAAAAATAAATCTGGTCTTATCCATCCATGAGTCGCAATAATCAAGAGCACGTTTCTGCTCATATCGATCCCATCCTGTCGATGCACCCGTCTACTCCCCCACACTGATCGAAATACTCAAGTCTCCAAATTGAGCCGTAATGCAGCTGACCCATTCCCATTCGGGGATGTGCATATCTGTACACGATATATAACGTCATCAATATCAGCATCATCGTGCATCCTCATGACTCATGTACATGTATACTAAAAGTTCATTTACAATCACTGAAATCCTCTGCTGTAGATCTTCGACGGGCAACGAGTAACATTGCAGATTCCGACTGTTTGTTCAATTTGATTGCGTTGAATATACTTCCCAGTAGCTAGAAGTATTCTGCCTTTCCTACTTGTCATAGCTGAGCAATCATACAAGACGAGTTGGTGAGCAATGTATTATGTAGAATGATGCGATCTAACTAAGACACTGCACCATCGGAGAAGCCCGACCACACAGCCACAGCAACAATCGTTGTGCATGCCATAACCTTCACTCATCTTCACATTTCCCTCGATTCAGTAAATGTGGTATTATACCATACTGTGACAGTAATATAAGAGGACGGCGGGCCCAGGTCATGTAGATGGATCAGCATACATTAAATTCCACTGCTCTAGCGGCATCGTGAAGTTGGTTTCTCGCGGCGGAAGGTGTAAAGCTGAATCTTCCCAAGCCACCCTTCCGTGTCGAGGTTCAATTGTCCAGATCTTTTGGTATCTTTATTGCTATGAGTATGAGAGATAAGAAGCTGCCATATCGTGCAAGGAGCCGCTGCATTCTATCGGACGTAGTCCTTCCATTATAAGGTTTCTAGACGACACAAACCCCTCGATCTTGACCTTTGTAGATGTCCTTCGCTCACGCCGCTTCTTCCTTGTGAATTTCGATGCCGGATCTTGCTCCCAGAGCATCTTTGATCATACCATAGAGGATGAATTGACTACTTACGAGCCCAGCAGTCATGACTGTTCAAAGAGAATAAGCTACCGGATTGCCTTTCTTCGAAATTTGTTCCGATTTGGAAACCGGAAATCGGTACTCACCCATTCTTGGGCCAAGACCAGCGAACAGACCGGTAACTCCCGCTTCTTTACCCAGGGCCACTAATCTATAGACCATTGAACCCTTGGGACCATGTCCTTTATTGATTTGGGATAGAAGTGTATCGGCGGGCTGTAAGATTTGAAACTGCGTAAGACTGGGCTTGGGTCGAAAGGCATACATCAGACTTACGTGAGAGAGAACAGCAGCTGCAAAACCTGCCACGATACCTGAACCAAGCGTTATACCGAATTTGGATGTGGAAGAAAGGTTCTCCTTGGTGTCCGGGGTCATTCGGTTGTATATGAACTCGGTGCACCTTTCATTCACGGTGAATTGTCCTACCAGCCAAGGTCAAATTAGCTTGGAGGGCGAGAGAGCTCTACGTGGCGACGAATGAACTCACCAATAGCATATGGGACTTGCTTAAGCAAGATCGGGATAAAACCCGCATACAAACTTGAAACTCCTTCGGTAGTAGCAATCTTGGTCAATCCGGATACAAGACCGTTGGCGTACTAGACAGGGCATATAAGAGTTAGATGGTTACCGGTGTCGTCGCTATATTGTGGGAAGCTTACCTTGGGATCTGACACAAGCCGGATTCGGGTGGCTTCGAGGGGCGTCAAGAAGATGTCGGCGAAGAACCTGCAAGCGTCCTCCCATCAGCTTATCGACCAGATTCCTGAGGATGCCACGTTGGACTCACTCGGCTATAGCTGCTCCCCCAAGGTAGATAGCTGTTCTGTTCTTGATGGCGTTCTCTCGACTCCCAGAAAGTTCTACTAGGTATTTTTTCTGTCAAACGATCAGCTTCACAGTCAAACAAGCCATTTCCCTCTCAGCTGCACAAGCAACAGCGCTTACAGCAGCTTCGTAGCCTCCGAATTTGATCCCTCCCTGACCCAAATAGCCCACGGCAGTGGGACCGAAGCCAGTTAAGAGCCCTGCGAGACCTTCCTTAGCCACCACACTCCGTCCACCCGAAATCAGGGACATTCCCTTCATTGCAGGATCGATTTGTATACGAGTTTTCACTACGTCGATTGCTATGAGATCAACAGGTCAATAGCTGTTATATCTGAGCACTAAGGGTAGCTTGGAAGGTGAACATACGAGTCATAGCTCCGTGAGATCTGTGGAAGCAATGAATGGTCAGTCGAGCTTTTTCTTGTTTCCAAACGTAACTTGATCGCAAATACTCACAAAGTGCAGCATAACGCTCCTGCCAGGAAGAAAGACGAGTAGTCTTTACCTGTAAAATTAGGTGTGAGTGGTTGATTGACCACATCTTTAGCTACGTTCTTTGCCTTTTCAGCTGCCATCGTTGCGTGTTCTCTTCGAGTAAGCTGTAGTCTCTATTTTCTAATCGTTTGTAGATTGTCGGTCGACTGAACGGTGCACTGCTAGGTCTAGAATGAGTAGCCTGTCTATAAAGTAGTGAAGAGATGCTTCGGTCCAGTGAGAATTAGAGCGGTCGATAGTAGGTGTATATATGGACACGAGGATTCGTGCTTTTTATCGCATGAACGACGTCAACATCATATCGACACTTATCGCGGCCGCGGTGACAGCCGATCAAAATGACGTAGTTTATCAGGGATCCTCACAAACAACTTTTGCAAGTTGATCGCCGGCGGGAGCCGAGATCAGTTCTATACTGTATACATATATAGTTTGGAAAGCAAAAAGGCGCATAAGTGCACAAACAAATGATTATCTCATCTAAGGGGGATTCGACTGCCACAGAGGCTTGAAAACACATGGCATTCATCAACGAACACTGTTATTTGCGAAGTCGACGCAGCGGGGAATAAAAAACGAAATAGAATCACACAAGTGAAAAAGCTCGTCTAAAGCCTTCTTAGTTCAGTGGTTTAGAATTTGTCACTAGTAGTCTCTGATGCTATGACAGGGTCACTCGTTCGATTCGGGTAGAAGGCATTTGTTTTTGCGCACGAGGCAGTCTGCGAGGGATCAGTGCATTACCGAAGCGCGTTATGCGTATGTTGATGATCCCTTGTTGCAACGCTCTTTTTCGATGAATCTTCTTTAAAAGCGCTTCATGACAATGCATACCTGGTCAGACACTGTAATGACATAACCCCTCACCACGATCTCTACAGCCTGCTGACGGTCCAAGTCTTTAGAATATGACTCCTCCTTGCGATATCAACCCCAACTTCTTAAACGATATATTCCACTTCTTCTTCAAATCATGTCTTTCCCGAACCAAATATCGACCCCCATCACCCGACCCCGAAGCGCAAGAAGGTGAATTAGAGACTTTGCTTATCGGATCAAATGAAGGATGGGACGACTCAGATGCAGCCTTTTCACAAACACCGAGAATAGTTAAAGAACGTCAAGCGAAAGGATTGAAACCTACAAAACCGATGAAAAACCCTTTTACCCGAGGTGATCTTCCACCATCTTATGAATCACATCTCAACCCACCATCTTCTCCCGGTCCATCGACTTACTCCCGAAGGTCAAGACCCATATCGGGATACTCAGAATTTGAACATGAGATAGACGAAGACGCTAGATCGTTATCGATAAACCCAACGAAACTTGCCGAGATGGCTAGACAGTTTGAACCGGCTTTGACGTTGGATGATATTAGGCGAGAAGAGGAGGAACAAGCGAAACGGGAGAGGATACCTGGACCTTCAAGTGGTGTAGATGGACATGAAGAGGAGTTTGGTGATTTCGAAGAAGCAGCGAGAGGAAACGAAGAAGAAGTGGATAAACCGTCTACACTTGTCGAAAATAGTCAACAGTAGGAATGGTCATTTGGACAGTGGATAGAATAGGATACTGTATATGAGACTGCCTTTGGAAGCTGGAGAGGACACTGAGACAGGAGTGTAAAAGGGACATCATACCGTTCGTACATGATACAGATTCATACTATTTCTACGATTTTTACGATATTAACGATATAACATGACATGAACACCATGATTAACATTCCAGAGTTGTCCTGCCATCCTTTCTCAACTTCCTCACTCTCCATTCATAACGAGAAACACAAATGAAGAAGGAAACTGTTTCAGATGTAAGATTGAGGTATCATCTCGCCAGGAGATTGAGAATCAGGACAAATCCACTAGTATCTTGGGACCACTTCTCGGGTGGTGCGCTTGTAATGGTAGTAGCCATTAGCGGGAACTTGAGGTACACCTCGAGCACCGACCCCACCGTTGGCTCGAGTGGTCGTACCATCCCAAGCTTCGGCGGGCCATCGAAGGATGAAAATGCTGTGGCAGTGAGTCAGTCGAACGTTGTCTCGAGACGAGAGGAGGAGGGCACGAGGATACGGTCGTAGAAGGAGTAGAGGAGAGATGGACGGAAAGCAGAGAAGAGTAATGTTAGGTCCGAGTTCATAGCGAGAGGTTGAAGATGTGGAGGAGTGGAACTTGATAAAATTTGAAACTCACATAAGCATACAAAGAGCAGCCGTCAACCCCATCCACATCTACACGTATGGACCAGTCAGCTTGCCCAATGAGGATGCTTAAGCTGAACTCACAGCTGGTCCGAAGCTAACTTCGATATCCGAAAGTTCGAAAGCTCTATGAGCGATACTCCAACCGTAGATCGAGAATAGCCAAGAAATGACGACAAGGAGAGTAGCAAGACCCTGGTGAATAGTGATTAAATAGGTCAGCGATGTCTCCAATCATGTCGAGCATATACGAGGGGCGGATTTGTAAATAATAGTCAACCACTCACCATGGTGTAAACGAAGAACACTCTGTTTCCAACCGTTCTCAACGCTTTGGATTCGTGTACGAATAGGAGAGGGAGGATGGCGAGGACAGTGAAGAAGACGAAGATGACGGCTGTAAGCCAATGAAAGCAGTGTATCAGCTCGACCGTTAATCATTAAAGAAGGAACGACCACAAGAGCCAGACGTCGTTATACTCACAAATAGCCCATAACATCATACCACCGGTCAAAGCTTTGTTGACGTAAGGCTCGTACCTATACCAATTCCATCAGTCGTGGGGATCCTAGAATCGATTGTTGGAAGCTCGATGACTCACTCGTAAGCTACTGCGTTCGGTAGACAAAAGGTGGATGAACACCATCCGAAAGCACCGAAGTTCGTACCTCCATCGGTCTCGGGGAGTCTGAGGAAACTGATTGACTGAATAAAAGGTGATGAGAAGGTGTTCAGGATGCTATGTAAGATCGTTAGCCACATGTTTACCAATATGGAGTGTTCATGCAGTATCTTGATGTGGGATTGACTTCACTCACACCAGGATCAAAGCGGCAAAAGCCAAAGTAAACAGGATGATGACATGAGCGCCGTAAGGGATTTTTTCTCTCCAACCCATATTGATAAGTTGCTAGTTGATTGATTTTATGCGATGTGACTCGACGTCTGTGCACTGATACAAGGTGTAAGTCAACGATTAGGTATGAAGATGAAGTCGAAGAAGTGATTTGCTGGAAGAAATGTGGAAAGTGATCAACGCAGATCAAGCCTTTTGTATCTTTTCTGCGAAGTCTTTAGGACCCCGAGATTGTTGAATCCACCTTGTCAGCCGGAGTCGTCGAACAAAAAAAACTTGTATGCATGTTCCAGATTCAATGGATTAGTCTGTCGAGTTAGATCGTACAATAAGCTATTTGTTCATCACCCCACCAGCTATGTGCGTTATTGTTGTAAGCAGGATGACAGAAGAGTAGCATGGACAGGCTCACATGGCGTTTGTTTTATGCACAAAAGACACTTCTCTGTACATAATCATTTCCATATCCGATCCATGAATGATAATGATCCCGGCGTCAACGTTTCAAAGGAGGGTGCAGGGATCATTCAACTCGTACACAGTTGTGGGCCGTGTGCTGTGTAAACGGTAAAAGGTACCATCAACACACCAGAGTACCTTTGGGTTTAGTCACCCATATATCTGCGAGCGCGAATACGGTATTCTCGCATCACCCACTCACCATTGGCGATCGTTCCAGCAATCCTCCCAGAAGTACGACAAGGAACGTGCTGGAATTTGACCACCGAATGATATGTTCAAGAACGTGACATGTGATCCAATACCCCGAATCACGACTACAACATCGACAGTACTGACTGTGACTTGGCCATTGTGGCAGGGTAAATATCATTTCACAGCCTGATTCACCATCTATCTCAAGCTCGTCGTACTCTTTTCAATCCGATGATCCGGTCATCTCCTTGAACTATCTTCTCTGTAAATAATTATGAGTCATGCTGAACTTTGATACCAGAAAATACTAGTGACAGAATGTTGAATCGTTTCCCCTCGTACATATAAAGAAAGATGATTTCCCCCCTTGGCATGCACTCTCTTTCTTCTTCGCAACTTCTATCACATTCAACCTGTATACCATTGATATAGCTTGTATATAGCAGATATATCACGAAACCCCCTTTCTCACCTCTGTCAATACGCGAAAGTAATCAATCATCAACTATTTACATTATGACAAAACTCATCCTTTTCATCTCACTATTCGCCGCCATTGTCATCTTTCTAGTTTACCTATACGCACCTGTGGAAGTTCAACTTGCACTATTCATTAGTACGATTGGTACTTTTATAATTGAGATTGTGAAATCGCCAAGAAATATGGATATTAGGAAAGTTTGCTCTACCAGTAAGTACCAATCTCCATAGACCACATCAAGCGGCGAAAGATCCATTTTTACATGCAGAAGTAGTACTGATGTATATGATACTGTTAAGTTTATGCTTCCAAAAATGCAAACTCGACTAATGAGATTCAAAATTGTGGATCTTCAAGAGAACTCATACACGCTCGAAGGAGTGACGAAACGAATGGTACTTCATTGGAGAATCATTCAATTAAAAATTTTATGGAATGTACGATCAGTCCTCGGTACATGCAATATAGAGAACAATGTTGGTTTGATAATGTAACTAAATTCCCTGATCACCATGTAAGCTGTCCATTATCTTCCTCTGCCGACGATCATTCTTGGAGACCCAGTGGAATATCCGTCATGTGCCACATTTGAATCTTTGAGAGATACGATACATATTCACCATGATTAACCGAACGATCCATTGCACTGATCTTCGAGATTGCATGAGATGTATGACGCATCTTTCTTGATTCTATGTGGCATGTACGACGAAGAGGAAGTTTATATGCATGAGATGTGACAATATGCTGACTTCGTAAAATCAGACACCACCCTCCCCTCAACAAAAAGAATCGACATGTGAATATACCATTTTCCGGAACCTACCTGTAGAGGATGAAAGTCACACCGAAGCCAATGGGATACAACGACGAAATGCAATGAAGGTCAGAATACCCTCTGACATCTTCGACCAGCCAACTGCCGCAGTAGCTACACCCGGTGGCGATTGGATACATGTACCAGTGCATTTCAACCAGGAAAGCGAGGATAAGTTTTTACAGGACCTCAAAAAAGGCTTACCTGAAGAAGAAACTGGTTACAAGACCTATGTGCATTATCTTAAGTCGGAAACTCCTCTTCGTTCCTCTACGGGTCAATCAAGTGCGAGTTGGAGTTACATGGTAGACATCTCCAGGCAGACTACCTTGGTTGGTTCCCCTACTTCTCCTAGTCGATTCGTGACTTCGCCGCGTTCTTATACGCCCCATGCCAAAAGGTCGTTGAGTTTACCACTTTCTGTCAGACAGAAGTCCAATGAACGTGAGATGAGGGATGATGAAGATGCATTGGAATTGTCTCGAAGGCTGACAAGGGTGAACGATGATGTTCGGGCTGAGAAAGAGGAACAGAAGTTGAAAGGTGTGAGAGAGACAAGTAGGTTGAAGAGGGACATGGAGATACTTAGAGGTGGGAAACCCGAATACTGGAGACGCTGGTGTGCACCAGTGCATCCTCAGCTTTTAGCTGAGCTTAATCATTTCGAGAGGACTCAGAAGCTTAATGCTACGATGTCGGAATCTCTTCAAAAGCACACACGGGTAAGCATTGGTGACTGGGATCCTAGAGAAGTTTCGACCATGTGGAAGCTAGGAATGGATAGAGGAGAGTTCTTGGACATGATACGAGAATGTGAAGAGGAGAATGAGAAGGTTAGAATGGATAGAGAACAAGATAAAAAACGTTCATTCTCAGCTAATATAATAGGACATTACAAGAAGGAAAAGGAAAATATAAAAAAGTTCAAAAAGCAGTTCTATGGTAATGCACCTGCATCAGTTCAACAAGGACGTGGACGTACCTTATCATACTTTATCAACAAATTCTCAAATGATAATTAAGAGGTGAAGGTATACCTTTATGGTCAGCTCGTGCCCTATACTTTTTGTTGTAGTTATCTGTGTCTTCAATCTGTATCATTCAAAACCTTTTATTGTACTCGATTGAGATCAACTTGTCACACTTGCTTTCGTTCAGGTTTCATGCATGTCGTTCTTCTATTCCCAATACAACATGTTCTCGCTATAATACAAAATTTACGGATATGGATCACGATCCAACACAAAAAAGAGAAGAGACCAAGACGGAACGAGGGTAAAAACCAGAAGACGAGGAGCAAAGTGAGGAAAAGTTGTTAGAATCCGAAGGCCAACTGAGCTCTTGAGAAAACAGGAGGTTTCCACTTCAGTGCTGCAGGATTGATCGACCTTCGATTCTTCGACATGGTCTTTCGGTGTTGTTCCAGCACGGCATCGGTCAGGTGGATTATATGTCCACCTTTGTAGTACTTGATCATTTGAAGTGCTTGACAGCTAGGTTTGACAGTAATGGTCAGTATGATATCCTTAGTCAGAGAACCGTAGCTTACTCACGTATGCATGATATCACCATGAGTGATTGAGGTTTTCTGAGCGATCTCTTCCAGTGATATCTCATCATCGCTGTTCAATAACAATTCTACTATCTTTTCTTGCCAGTAGGCTCTGTAACCTAATAGACCTAAGTCCGATAATGGTTTTTCTGGAGATCCCAATTTACCTTCCACTTTTGATAGCTCGTACGAGAATTCGATTAACAATCTACCATAACCTTTACGTTGATGCTGTGGTAAAGTCAAGATACAAGCTACGTTGTATCCCTCCGGCGACTCTTTCTCCTTTGAGAAGTAACCGATCAGATGACAACCATATTCGTCTTTGATCGTCATGCAATAGTACATGAAAGGGTCCACATCGTAGTACAATGTCTTGTGATCCAGGAAACATTTCGATATCAGACATAGGTTCCTACACCATGTTCTCTGGCGTCGACCGTCAATCTCGAAAAATGATATATCGTCGTATCGGTAGATCTCGTTGCCGGGTGGATGGAGTAGTGTACATTTCGATCGATGCCTTTTCAGTTGGGTGAAAGAGGGGTAATAGAGTAGACAGAATTCACAGATGTATAGTACAGGCAAATGGGCGTATTCAACAGGATAAGGTGAGAAATACCAAGTTTCAACTTCATGTTTACCTATCTGGAGTTTATCTAAATTCTTGACTCGACTAACTTCAGAATGAGATTGAGTCATCGATCCTGATGTTCGTAATTTTTCAATTTCCTGTTTCTTCGAAAATACTTTGGGAGCAGCTTGAGGATTCTGTGGTCCAGATAAATCTATTTCGCCATCACCATCTAAATCACCATCTGATCCTGCCATACTGATATCTCCATCTCCATCAACCACTTCGTCATCTTCTTCCCCGTCTTCTTCATCATCCGCAATTGAACTCGTAGCATCTTTACCCCTTCTCTTCTGTGGTACTTTACCTTGTGGAATACCCTTTGACAGAGGATGCTGTGCTTTCCCAACAGCAGATGCCGCTTTCGTAGCTGCCTTCTTCAACAGACTACCTGAAGGTCTAGGTGATCCAGTCGTTCGGGTAGGCGTCGAAGCACCAGGTGTAGCCTTTCCAACTTTTTCCTTCTTCTTCTTATCCTCTTCTTTTGGCTTTGGCCATTCCATCTCCTTTTCGATGATCAACCTACTTCCACCTACCCATTCGTCCAATCGCTTGTTGAACTCGACATAATGGACGTAGTATTCTGTGTCATCCCTTGGATCCGGAGGTGGTGCGTCGGGAGGAGGGGGGGGTGCAAATGCGGATGGTTTGGGTTTCGGTCGTGTTGATAGGATCTCAGCTTTTCGCTGTTCATCTTGTCCGTTTGGTAAAGGTTTTCGAACGAATATTTTGACTCCGGGTATCACATCCTATCCGACGGAACGACAGTGTCAACAAAGGGTTCAATATGTTATGGAAATGAATACGAAGACCATTCAAATGAGAGTCTCACTCACATCTAAAGCATATGATCCTGGTGCAGCGACAGTGGGTGCGGGTGAACCACCTTCACTGCCAGCCCTTCCACTCCCGTGCGGTGTGGAAGGCGTTGAAGGAGCCATGACAGGGGTTATCGCCGTAGAGGATATCTCGCTGCTGAGGAGTGATAAAAAGTTGCTTGAAGCGGGATGCAGGAGGCCTAGACGTGCTTTGTGGGATGCAATCGAGATCTGAGGAGGCTGAGTGGGATGGAGTGATGGAAAAATGGAGTTGAAGATGGAATGATGATGATTTGTTACTTGTGAAAAAGAGATAAACACGCACGTAGTCAAGCAGGGTGAAAAGGGGGGAGTCCAAGGTGGGTGGATGAAATAAATGATTGGACTGTGGCACCCGCCCTCCCTCACTTGACCGCAACCAAAACAACAAGATCCCGCCAGGATAATCACATCGATAACCGGGGCCAACTTCACAGCTACCCATGACACGTCCACCGTCAATAACCCACTCCTATATCATCATCGCCAACACCACATCAGAATCTAGATAGGACGCAGGGTGCCCGAGAAACACGCCAGCTATGTCAACCTGATCAAGCAGAATGTCATCCTACTTCCCCTTCTCATCCTCCTCATCGTCCGTCTCCCACTCGGCCAACACCGTCAATCTGGATGACCCACATCTTCAAGTGACCATAACCCCCTCAGCATCAGCTTACTACGCCGGAGAGACCTTCTCGGTCACTATAACATTCACCAATACTCGCACACCACCCGCAGATGCCTCTTTCCCGAGAACACCGGTGTCTGTATCTCCTACAGCTGATGTGAGAAGCGCTGCTTCGGCTGGAAGACAGTTACCTCCCTTTGAATCACGAGATGGTATATCTTCGATACAGGACTTACCTACGAGGAAAGGTCAGATAGGATTGAATCTACCTACCATACCTTTGGCATATCAAGATGCCAATGCTGAAGCTGGACCATCACGCCTCACGACACCACTATCGATCAATTCGACACCCGGGCAACCAGCGACAGATTCTGGATTTCCTTATAGTCCAGGAGCCAATCCAGCTTACAGAGCACCAGGATGGCCCGGACAGGGGACAGGACCACTTTCGCCGACTAGGGAGAAACCTATGAACTTCAGGAGTCCAGATGGATGGGGTAATAAGGAGAATGGAAGTGCAAAACAAGCAGGTCATAGTAGAAGAACAAGGAGTTTAGCATTGGGTAAAGGGACGATGAGTCCTCAGGAATTGGTGTGGGCCCTTGGAGGTCAGCCGAGTGAGTGACTGAGATCAGATACTGAATGAGAAGTAATGCATGCTGAGCCAATCCCCTTCAGCACCGCCCCCATTACCATCTCGTCGGCCGCAGCCTGCTGCCATTCCTTCGCATCATCCTCACTCACGCAAGATATCCATCACAAACTTCCCTCTATCGCCCCCATCGGATGGATCCATAAATCAAATTCTGTCACCACCACTACGCCCTTCCTCAACGAGTGCCGGTCCATCGAGACCACCCCTGACGAGAGGGAACAGCTCGACAAGTTCCATAGGTACTTCAACCGATGACGATACGTTTTTGTCGAACGAAGCATTGACCAGGCAGAAATCGCGTCCTACACCCTCACCTCTGACCCATGGAAGAACCCCATCGTATCATAACGCATACGGAGCCTCGTTTCTTGGTTTGGGAACTCCGCCACCAGTGCCACCTCCTACCCATCCATATATCCGAGAACGCATACCGGCGGATAGAGGAACTACGACTGTGCTATGGGCGTATACGAGATTGGTGGCCCAGTTTCATCCTTCTAACACATACATACCGCCAGACCCCCTATTACCTCTCAGATCGATGTTACTCCATCAACCAGTAGGATCAGGATCGCTCAACCCGACTTCGTCTCTAACTCCAAGCGGTTCAAGTTCCGGTGGATCATCAAGATGGCAGCTCAGCTTTGGTACAGGTGCCATAGGCAATTCGACTCAACCGAGTTTGACGGGTAGCTTGTTCGGATTAGCAAAGGACCTGGTCATGGGAGGCAGCGGTGGTAGCTTGGAGGAAGAACGGAAAAGAGTGTGGAATATGAAGGATCTACCCGTATTGGAGACGACCAGAAGTCTGTTGGGTGTAGATGTGAAGTTGAAAGAAGGCGAAAGTAAGGAATGTGAGTACGTCGAGTAACAGCTGCTATATCCGCTCTGATATTGAGAACGCATAGACGTATACACCCTCAGATTACCTTCTACCTTACCTCCCGCACATCGTGGAAAGGCTTTTCGATTTTCCTACGATTTGATAGTGTCACTCAATGTATCTTTACCGGGAGGAGGCGGACGACAGAAATCAAAGGATATCAGTATACCCATTAGGGTATGGTCGAATGTCTCAGGTGAGCTAATTGTTCAAATTGCTCTTATTTAAGCTTACGGTTCGTGTAGTTGGCCAGCCATTTCGCACATATGATGTTCTGCAGCCCATCATTCAGACGAAGGAGGAAGGCATGGTACAAGAAGTCGAAACCGAAGTACGAGAGGGTGAACATTCGACGCCAGTGCCCAACGGTAGTAATGATCGTCGCCGGCGATCTAGCGCATCTGACAAACATCGATGGGAGACCGGTGATAACCGAGAATCCCTTCAAGCCTATGCTCGTCATCTACTTGATATACTCGAACCTGTTTCACCACCTCTGCCAAACGGACCGTCACCAAAATTACCTCCTCTCAGTCCTGGTAGAGTCAACGCTAGACTACCGAGATCCCGAGTGGTCAGCCCATCCTCGTCAAGATTTGATATACCGCCATTGATCCCAAACGATCAGAATGGTGAAGTGGTTGGAAGGACCTCTCAAACCTTGCTTGCTATACCGGGACAAGGTTTGGGCAGAGCATTTAAACCACGACCTAGGCAAGGAACCCTGCTTGAAGGGGATGACGAATTGGTTGAGGAAGGTTTGGAAGCTGGGTGTGGAGAAGCAGTAGAGATATTAAGTCGCCATTCACCAAAGGGTGAGTCAGCTGGCAGTATAATCGGTGGTGCAGAAGCGGATGATTGAGCCATTATCACAGCCTCATATGATATTGCCAAAGACGGTGAAGTCGTGGCAGTATTAACGTTGATAAAGACCACTTATCGCCTGGGAGAAACTGTACTAGGGGTGGTGACCTTCAACGAGCCAGAGACCGAGCGGAGAGTACTCAAGGTGAGTCTACAATTGAGATAATAGTAAAGGACAAATTCTCATTGACGATGTAATGCAACAAACAGTTCTCTGCGTTCCTGGAATCTCACGAAATCATTCCTCAACCCTTACTTCCCCCTCCTGGAAACACTCAACCGTCATTGGGAAGGTTACAAGCTGAACATCGATCTTCATACGTTGTCTCTTCGACACGATTAGCATTTTCCCTGGATATACCTTCAGACGCTACACCGGGGTTCAGTCTCGCTGCCGGTGAAGAAGACGGGAAAGGTGGATTGGAATGGAAAGTCAAATTACAATTTGTCGTTGCCGTTCCACCCACGCATCACCACCACTCTTATCGTCATTCAGTAGACCACAGAAGATCTCAAAGTGAAAAATCTCAATCGCCCGTCAAAAAGGGGAAAAACGAAGCTATCAACTTGATTTCAAAGAATGGAATTTCGAATGATCATGATAATACATTCTATTCGGCTTCTACCACTCTTACTCCCCTGTTACATACTACCGACCCACCAAGGATGAACGGGTCGATGGATGATAAAGATGGAGAAAGATCCATGTCGAAATGGCAAGAGATGAAAACAGAGCTGGTAGAGTGCGAAATCCCAGTGAAAGTCTTGGCTGGAAATACCGCTTTCGTAGTTCGACCTTCTGTATGGGTTATATGATAGCGTCCACTGGAGAGGATGAAACGATAGAATATCTTATGACATGATGTGTTGGCATGATGAGCTTGTATGTATGGTATGCATCGTTGATTAGTTGTCTCGATCTATTCATGGAGCTATGCCACCTGACCGAAGATCGAGGCGGGGAGGGGGGACGTTGACGTGGCATTCTCGGATGGGTTGACGCGTACGAATGATAATGCCAAATTCCCCTGCCTGGAGTCGTCAAAGGACAACCTTGAACCTATCGCTTTTTCACTTCTCTCATCGTGAAGTTGTTTCCCTTGTTGTGGTTTTAGTAGGATGTGGAATACGGGGATGGATGGAGAAGATAGTTGGAATGGCTCCTTTTTCGAGATGTGAGTAGTTTACACGTTCAATCATTATTGGCAATACCATCAAATTCCTGCCATCCTACCTTTACACCCAATCGTTCCCCTCTTCGATATGCCCAAATATCGCCTGCTCCTCCCCTCCCCTCCCTTCACACGAATGACGAACCCATCCTGAGTTTATTATATAGGAAGTGCCATCTTATTTGCTCGTTCTACGTTGGTAGTTCTGTGCAGTGCTGTTTCCAGGTTCTCTGAGACTATTCATCCTTCCCTTTTTATTTGTATTTGTAACAATACGCACAGGAGAATGCTGACTTGGCTGTTGGCATTAGTTTGTACTGTCGTATATGACTTCACATCTCTGTATGATCATATATGTATCGATTGATCTGTCCTCTCAATCTGAGTTACAGATCATGATCACCAGGTTTCACGTTTTTCCCTCATGGTATCCTTCCCTGGAGAAATATCGATCAACGTTTCAACCTATATCATCATATGTTATATCGAGCAATCAGTTGCATTCTCTCTTCGTCTGATAACTCCATGCCTTAACCATCGAAGTCTGCAGATTGAGGAGATCGACTGTTGATCAACCAACCTCCGTCCAATTTTCCTTTTCAGAGCACAGACATGCCTTCTCGTACTGCAGTCGTTGTCCCTCTCTTGACTGAATCAGCTCTACTGGTAGAAGCAACTCCTGTACTCCCATTTATGCTCTCGTACATTCTGCAGCTAGAAACGAAATATGACTGTGGTACCGACCGGAGTCGCTCAGCGCCACTGACGAAGTCAACGGTGGTGGTGTACTATCGAGTGTGTGAACAAGGTACAGATGATACCACATGTCCTGATGAGGCCAGGACGGCAGTCATACCAGAACAAACAGGATGAGAGGATAACACCATACATACGTATACAACATGTTCCCCGTCCTACTGCATGACGTGGGATCAGGAAGGGATAGATAGATAAGAGTGGGTTCATATGTGCCACATGTACACCACTGACGCGATTTTGATGGGAAATGAAAATGGGACTGAGATGACTCTCTTTACTGGAATCACGGCATATCCACAACCTATCACCCTCTCTCTCTCCCTCTTCACCATCATCACTATAATAGCACTAGATGCCATCCTTATACCTCACATAGATACATGGTCCTCATTCAGGCAGCAACCCCAATCAATCGATCGATGCTGTCATGGCATCCTCGTCAAATACACCAGTAACACCCCTCTCCATTCCCGGTTCATCTTCCAGATCTCCCACAAACAGCACCGCCGATTCTCCTCATGGCAGTACTCCACAATCAGCCATCATATCATATCCTACAGACTGGAACAACAGTCGAGGTTCATCGATGTATGAAAACTATGGGAGACCAAGCTTGGATAATGAGTCGTACAAAGGGAATGTAGAACCTCCTATCCCAGTGAGTCAAACCGATGATTTCGGAATGCGTACGTCTCTAATTGCTTTTCTATTCATAGATGTCAGCATCATCCTCATCATCCTCTTCGCAACCCATTTTCGACTGGCCATCTCATACTGGTCAGTCCAGTGCATACAGGAACCCGATCCGGAGAGATCCTCTTAACCATGCAGACCTGTTCGAACCTCACAGTTCCAGCTCAGAGGACGATGTCATCCTTCGGCCATATGAAGTTCGTAGGGGATCGGCTTTCCGTTCGACAACAGATCCCCTCATGCACGATGGTCAACCTATCGATCCAGAGTTCAGCAGTGCGGGACCACCAGTAGAAGGATACAATTTTGATCCACCACCTCAATTCAATCGGACTTTCTCTTCGCCCTTGCCTCAACGTCTAGGTTATCTCCGCCACCCCTTATCACCCGTCTATGATCCGTTGGGAACAGGTCATCCACCCCCTATATCATCCATTACTGAACCCCCACCCACTGCCAAACCCCCTCCTACAGCTCTCCATTCCGTCTCACTCGAATTTGCAGACTCACTCCAATCCGCTATCCAGACCCTTCTTCATCTATCGCCACCGCATCTTCTTGATAACGCCAAAGAGCAATACTCGGGATGTACGGTCCAAGTACCTGCTACCTCCCTATCAGCTCTTCTCACATCAATGCGAGGTCTCAACTTCTTGTCAGCACATGCGGAGGAACTGGTGGAGGGATTAGATCATGGACCGTTGATGCGTAAAGGAGAGGATTTTGATATCGGAGAATTACTTCAGAACGTAGCGGATATGTTGAGTGGACAGGCATCACAGAAGGCAATAGATTTTGTTTTATTTCATGGGGATGTAGGAATCAAACACGTTAGCGTGCATGGAGACGGGGAGGGTCTGGGATATGCTCTGAGTCATGTAAGTAATCTATCAATCTTTCCTCCTGCATGTTTGGTCTAACCTCATTATAGGTTATACGGCAAATCCTCCTTGTTGCCAACCGAGAAGATACGATCGAGCTAGGTCTACAAGTCATACCGCAGAGCCTCTCTCTCACTCCTCGAATCGGTCAAACATTGACCGAAACGGAGGTCGACCGCCATCGCAGCCAAAAGTCAGCCTCAAGCTCCAGATCAAATTCTCCCGGTCGAACCTCTCTACAACCTCCGGGACCCAATGAAGGACCTCTATTATGTGTATTCGAGATAGTGCATAATATATCGCAGACTGTCGATTCAACTCATGTCACCCCAAAGGCAGAACTCAATCCATTCACCAACCTCGCTGAAGAAGCAGAATCGATAAAACCGAATTTTGATACCCTTCTTGGCAAGAGGTTGCTCCAGGGGCAAAATGCGACGTTACGGGTCGATGTCCAACCATCATCACCTTCGGGTAGTGGAATGCCCAGACGTGCTTATGAGTTGTCGATACTCCTCTCCCGTGGGAAACCAATAGTGGAGCCTACACCTCTATCGATGGAGGAAGAAGCCATCCGACAACCCTTCTCCTCTATGCGATTAGCTCGGGAACCCACTCTTAGCGAATTATCAGAATTCGCCGAATCCCTCAGAACCAAGAAGGTCGCTATCCACGCTAACCTGAGCAGCGTCTTTGCTCGACATCTGACTAGTTACCTTGCTGCATGGGGAATGGACATCTCACATATCCCCATCGATGGGGATGAAGCTGATCGAGCGAAAACTATGTCGACAGGCAGGCATGATTCAGGTTATGGAGGTTCAACTGCCGGCTCCACACCAGCTGGCGATGTCCCTATGTCATTGGCCCCTTCAGCAAGAGACCAAGGTCGTTTTATTATCATCGATGATGATATCACCGTTCTTCGAAGGGAATTATTCAGGATACGAGCTGAACTGCACCCATTATCACTCAAGCCTCGGTTGAACAAACGTCCATCCCTATCGGCGAGAACTCGATCAACACCTCACGTTCGTCAAGTTACTCAAAGACCGGCAAGTGCAATACTAATTCATTTCACCTCTTTGGCGAAATACAACCAAGTCCGAGATGTGGTATCAAGCTTTGTAGGGGCACCATGGTCGACCGGTTCAGGCGCTTACATCCATCCTGAAGTTATGGTCATTCCCAAACCCGTTGGTCCACGTCGGTTCCTCACAGCTCTTCATACAGCTGTCAATCAACCTATTGTTGATCCCTTCTTCTCTCCAATCGCCACTTCCCCGCGATCGCCTGGTGGTGGATACTTCGGCGGTGGCTCTCGTACGCCGACGGAAAGAGAGAATGGCTTCTTTGATTCGGTCGCAGAAGAATCTCCAGATGAGGGTGGTAAAGCCGATGGGGGGTTACCGAAACCAAGATCGCCTTTAGGGGAACATCCCCCATCAGCTGCTCAAATCGTTCGAACTGACCATGGTTTGCACCTGTCACTTCCTACTCCTGGGGAAATACTTGCGACACCGGCCAACGAGTATTTCTCCAGTGCAGCAAGGGCAACGCCAAGTGGATCGGGCGCTTCCGGTGTCGTCATGCAGAGTCCGGATGGTCGACCATATGGAATGTTTTTCGAACCACCAGTCAAGAATGAGCGACGAGCATCCACTCACCGAATACACTCTGATACTCTCAGACGGAAACCGACTAGCCGACGGACCTCTGCTGGTGGTGAAGAGATACCTTCTTCCCCTGCTCTATCGCCTAGCAATTCTAGAAGGGTCTCTAATGTCACCAACCCCAGTGGTACAGACGAACGAAGAGGTTCGGTATCAGAAAGGCCTGGACATGCTCGTGTCAACTCTAGGCGAAGGACCTTGCCTGTTTCGGAATCGCCGATCGTGGCCGTCGGACGTGATCGGTCAGCTACGATTACTCAAGGGCAACGGCGATCTACACCAGGACACTCTCCTGTCATTCCTTCACCTCGAGCAGACCAAGGTACTTTCCAACCTCCTCGACCACCGAAGAAAGGTCCTGCATCGACCACTGCAGAAGACGTGGAGATCGACACCAAGAAAGCTGCTCCTCGACCGGCCAAGAAAGTGGATAAGAACGATGTCGTTGTCCCTCCTATCAACGTTCTGATTGTAGAAGGTAAGTCGTTCAATAGTATGTGCCACACTGACGCATCGCAGATAACCCTATCAATCAAAATATCTTGAGTATGTTCTTGCGTAAAAAGAAAATCAAGCATCAGTCGGCCAAGGATGGTCAAGAAGCGGTTGAGAAGTGGCGAACGGGAGGTTTCCATCTTATATTGGTGAGTATCCGAAATGTCATTCAGTTGTGGCAGTGCTGACTATTCTTCAGATGGATATCCAACTGCCCGTGATGGACGGTATCGAAGCCACCAAGGAAATCCGGAAGATGGAAAGGCATAACAATATAGGAGTATTCCCCTCAACGCCTAGCATTGAACACACTCGTGCACCAAGCGTCGAAGGACCAGTACCATCTTCACCATTCCGATCATCTGTCATTATCGTCGCTCTCACCGCCTCTTCGTTACAGTCTGATCGAGTTGCCGCGTTAGCAGCAGGATGTAATGATTTCTTGACCAAACCAGTGTCACTCAAGTGGCTTGACAAGAAAATCGTAGAATGGGGTTGTATGCAGGTGAGTTGCGTCTGAAGTAGGACATAGCTGATATAATCAGGCTTTGATCGATTTCGATGGATGGAGACGCTGGAAGTCATCCGATCCAAAGGAAGCAAGCGAAATGAAGAAGGGCTTCACACTTGGTCCTCAAGCTGCGGCCAAATCTCTCGCTAGCAGATTACGTATCGAAAGGAAATCAACACGATCCCCTGCTCCCCCTTCACCTTCTCCTCAAGTACATGTTCAGGCTCCTACGCCCGAAGCCTCGGATACCTCCACTCAGCCACCTACTCTACCTCTTGCACCACCTAATCCACCTCCTTTGGCTGAATCAACGGCGGATCCAACTCTTACCGAAGCTTTGCCGTCGGTTCCTGAAGCCTCTGACTCCACCTCTCCATTGACGAAACAAGTCGGTCTGTTGAAGTTAGATACGGAGGGCAGTGCTGGTGATGCCTCTAAACATCGTTCTGATTCAGGTTCTACCATAACGGAAGAGAAGCCTCTGCCCCCTCTACCAACTGAACAATCGTGATCTTTTGGTCTTCATCTATTGCTATTTCTTTCAATTCCTTTTACGATATCGCTAGGCCTGTACACAAGACTTTTTAGACATGATACATTCCGATATATTCCATATACATTATAACTCGTTATAAATAATTCTTCTTTTTCCCATTCATCCGGTATCAGGAAACTTATCTCATTCACACGAAATTGTAATTTTAATCGATCAGGAAACTTTTGTTGCATCAGTAGCCAATATACATGCATGGCTTGAAAACGGAAATGGAATGTAATGCGAAACGAGCAGAGTGAGCAAAAGTTACATGTGATATCTATGAGCAGATACATGTGATATATGGAAAGCAATGGGGTATGATCTATTACAAGAAAAAATGAAAGACTAGATTGATCCATCTAGATGGTAAGTACGAACTGACCATCTTTCTTGGTCACTCTCAAAGCTTGCAAGATATCTGATGAATTCACATTCTTCTCTTTATCTTTACCAAGAGCATCGATCCATTCACCCAAAGTCAATTCTTTCTCTTCCAGTTTACCGAATCTCTTCTTCAACCTCTTGATTGTCTTCGATGGGACTTGTGTAGATTCTCCATTTATAGCTGTAGCTGGAGTTGTAGGTGTTTCTGAGTCTTCGAACTTTCTCTTCTTGTTCTGAGGTTCAGACGACGTCTCGGCGTTATCATCATTCTTAGGGTTCTTTGAGTTCGCCTTTGCACCTGTACCGCCTTTATCTCCCTTCCTGTTCTTTTTCTTCTTCTTATCCGCATCGGTATCTCCATTGACGGAAGATATAGTAGCAATATTCGACTGGGTGACCTCGGTAGCACTGGGAGCCTCAGGATTAGGCGTAGTCTCCGCCCGTGATCCTCCCCATGATCTCATTCCACTAGATGGAGCCATCTTGTTCATATCTGTAGCGTATGACCTCTCGACTCCAGCAAATCCACCTCCACGTCCGAATCCACCCCTTTGAAATCCACCTCTACCACCTCTACCGCCTCGTCCAGGTGGACCACCTCGCTGTGAGTACTGTGGTTCGGGTGCATTGAGCTGATTCAATCGAGAAGGATGTATGGATGAGCTTGCGGCGGCTGGTGCTGTTTCGGCAGCTGCAGCAGGAGTAGGGGCAGGGACAGGGGCAGGGGCAGGTGAAGGAGCAGCGGGGGTCTGGGATTGTGAGGATGTTTGGGTTTGTCCGTTCTACAACATATACGCAGAGAGGGTAATTCGTGAGCTTGAGCCGGTGTGAGCTTGTTCGATGAACACACACCTTTTTGGGACCTTTGTACAATGCTCCTTGGTATTTCTCAGCCTCGGAGACACAAGTAGTATGGCTCCTGTTGATAGCGTTCCAGTCAGCACAGGGTCCAGAAGAGAATGAAGGCTGAAGGTACACTTGTACTCACTTGTATTCCCCAGGGTTTCTGAAAGTGGTCGAGCAGTCTATCATATCATCGAGATCAGTAAGAGTGCCAAGCACAGGTTGAACCAACTTACCTAAACAAGTGAATGAAGCATGACATCGATTTCTATGCTGATCGAGCTTTGGCTTCTTGACCGTATCGGCACAAGCATCGCACCTGTTCATGTCATGATCAGCAGAGGGAAATAAGCAGGCCGAACTTCATGCGACTCACTGGAAGGAAACCATATTGGGAGTCGCGCCGGTATGATAGTACAAGGGTCAATTGGAGGTAGTACAGAGATGGTGGACAGAGAGACATGAGATGGGACTCTCTCTTGCTCTTGATGCTTTTGGTTTTTCATTTCTCATTCCACAAAAATATATCAATAATTTTTGCACCGTGTTCCTGACCGGTCATCGCCGCACAAGTCGGTTTGATTACGTAAACATCCGAGGTGACTCATGTTCCCAACAGTTGCATCTCCTAAAGACGCGTCTCTCACTTTCTCACTTTCTCACTTTCTCTCTCAGCTCCATCTTCCTCCTGACCCCGTCTTCTTCTGCGTTTAGCTGTAGTCGAAGCTCGTAACACTCACGAGTCTATTCAGCTCCCACTCCAGAGAGAAATATCTCGAGTTCCAAACAAAAACAAGTAGCTCCGTTTCTCATCTCACTCGCAACTTCCAACATGTCTCCCATCAACCCAGAGCGTAGGTGGACACTTCATCTACATGTTCAGGTCATGGTGTGAACCGGTAGCTGAGACGATCGTATTTGACAGCCCGTATCAACTCCAAATACCTCACTCAACATCGTGGTGAGGTGGTCCGATTGACTGCGAAAGTGATCAAGCTTTCCGGTGATACCGCTACCGTTGAAACCAGTGATGGGAATACTGTGAGTAGAAGCGTGTTTCCTGATAGTCAAAATTACTGACTTACTACCTAACCCGTAGCTCGGCGTCCATCTCTCACGAGTAGGCGTCATCCCAATGCTACCGTAGTTGCCGTCGACCGATACCAGATACTGATATGACGAATAGGACATGCACATTGGTGACGGATTCATAGAGATCATCGGTACCGTCAAGGACGACTTGAGTATCAAAGCTCATACCTATATCGAACTAGGCAGTCAACTCGGTATGTATTATGTTCTCTCCTTCGCCCACGCCTTAGCTAATCATCGACATGTTCAGATATGAAAGCCGTCAATGCCGTCGTCGAATTTGCTCACGGCGGTAAAGGTCAAGGTGTGCTGGCTTAGAGCGAAAGCAGATGATGAAAGAGTTATATATGTATTTGTACTAGTTGAGTGAGAAATACCCGTCATTTGTGTGAAAGAATAATACAATGTATACATGCATTAAATGTAATATGCCATAAGGAAAAACAGGACAGCTCTTCTTCTGTTATATTCCTGCGTCCCTTCTCCACCACTCCACGTAGTAAATCCAGTCTCCCTTCAATCGATCTACAGATTAAGCTGCGTTACGAAGGACTGTTTATGATGACACGGATATATGTCAGCTTCTGGTTTAGGCATTTCTAAATCTGTCAACTTACCGAGAATGACTGAATCGCCACGGAGGAACATTTTGCTAGGCAGAAGAGCAACAAGCGATCAGCTTAAGCAGACGTGAAGAGTCCTGAATGACATGCATGATGCACTCACGAGATGAATCTATCCTTGTTTACTGGCTTCTTTCCCTTTCCTTTCGGTGTTTCCGTCCACATCTGAATGATCAATCACATCAGCACCTCATCCTCCATATATCTCTTATTCATCCATAACTTTCTCCATGTACGTTCAGTCGATAGCATTCTATCACTCACCTCTTTCACATTCTCCAAGACCATGTTACAATGCCTATCAAAAGCCTTCACCCTCGCCAGCAACTTCTTGTTATTTCGTAAAGAGATCAACACCTGCGACGAGTTTCGTACGGCCTGTTGTAAGACTGATAAAGGTCCTTGAGAGATCTCATACTCCTCTAATTCTTTTATTTGCGCTTCGTCCAACTCGGATTTGGGGACGTGGGCGTATTGACTGGACGGAAGGGGAAAAGCAAGGGAAAGAAAGCGAAGGAGTCAGTGTTGTGTTTTGATAGAATTATCGGGAGCTGAGATATGCTCACCTCATCTTTTCTTCCTATATGGATTCCGGGTTGTTCTACGGCGTTTCAGGATGTGGTGTTGATGGATTCAATGCTGTAAGATGATTATATGATGATGTTGAGATATGAGGTGGAATATGGAATAACAATAATCGATTGCTGGTAAAGTATAGTGATGCAGTCAAGAATGCATGAAGCGTGGCGGCATTCTCCGGCAATTGGTCATGTGGCACCTCATCGTTCCTGCAGCAGACCTCATATTGTTGATGTGATTGAACGAAATATAAGGTAAGATAATCCATGCATACATAAAGTATTGAAATTGGATTGCAAATATATACAATGGAATGAGATGACACTACTTAATCATATACAATCATAAAAATGAGGAGGAGATGTGCACAAAATGCAAAATTTGACAAAGATATAGTAGGTGCGATCTCACTTTATCGATCGACACTGGCTTTGGCAAAATCCCTTGATGAGATTTTTGCCTCGAATAGCGAATCAAGTCTGGTTTTTGTCATATCAGCGATATTCCTCGTATGACAAACTGGAAAACATCAGGCTTACTCATCGACAGTCCTATTCTTCGTCTCAGGAATATAGAGCCATGTCCAGATGGTACCAAGTAAGCCTAATCCACCAAAGATGTATCCCACTCTCCCTTTTAGATTCGCCTCGTCGGGGTTGACCAAATACCTGAACTTGATTAGTCTAGTTTCGGAGAGTAGGGTACTCACGGTATGATGATATTCGCCAACATCCCACACAACGAATTGACGCAAATTCCTATTCCAACTGTTTTGGATCGCAACTTGGCGGAACTGACTTCGGAGAAAATCACATATCCCAAAGGACCGATACTTCCTTGATAGACAAGTCCGAATATGAGAGTCTACAAAGGGTGTGAGCACATTATATCTCAGAGTAAAGGTGACTCACAAAGACTGCCTCAGCCCATCTAGCCGCCTTGGTATCTGAAATTGAGGAAAAGCCTATGCCAAAATTGATAGTGGTACAACCTATCATCCCTCCTAGGAATAATGTTCTTCGTCCCAGCTTGTTCACGGAATACAGAGCAGATAGATTACCGAATACACCAATGGCGGTGACTCCCACACCCAATTTGAAGGAATCTGACGTCGCGAATCCGGCAAGTTGGAAGAAATAGGTGCTGTAACCTAGTACGAAGATGACACCTGAGATTTGTTGCAGGATGAAGACCATCAGAGCAATGATAGTTCGTCGACTGTCACTGCCTCTGAAACATTGCACGTAGGTAGTCTGAGCGGCATAATGATCTTCTAAAGCGATGGTCTCTTGAATCTGACGGAGATGTAAATCCAGATCTTTCACACCCAACACTTGTAGAACCAATCTTGCCTTTTCATCACGCTCCTTTCGCGCTAAATACCATGGTGATTCGGGAGCGAAAGGCAACCCGATCAACAGGATGACAGGGAAGATCCATTGTAAAGCACTACGAGTCGATGTCAGATTTGAGTCTCATCGATGAAAACTCACAATGGAATACGATAGGCATTCCTATCCTCTCTTGAACCCAATCCCTGGATGACGCAATTGGCGATGAATTGACCGACTACATATAAGCTAGCGTATTCTACCATATTTACTCACCGACAATCCACAGATTGACCAATCCCGTGGTGATTCCTCTGAGTACCACCGGAGAGACCTCGGCACAGTATGCAGAAGCTGCTGAGAGGTACATCCCCAGAGCAAATCCGTTGATGAGCTTACCAACGAGGAGCATGGCATTGTTGTGAGAAGGAGAGAAGAATTGGATGAAGACAGCGCCTATGGAGATGAAGGAAGCGATCGCAATGGAACCTCGACGTCTATAAAGGGGTGTTGATGTGTTAGTGATGATGAGTTGAATGGTGAGACTGGTACTGACCCAATTCTATCCGCGATCCAACCAACGGCTATACCACCAAATATACCACCGACTGACCCGACCGAATTGAAAGCACTTTGCCATCTGGCTGGAACAACGTAATCATTCTTGTAAAAATAACCAAAATCGCGACGGAAGCTTGGAGTTGACAGTAGACCACTACTGATCTGAACATCATATCCCCAAAGAACCGCGCCGATGCAAGAGAATCTAAAAGGTCAGTGTCAATTGTCGCGGTATAGCAACTCACAAGCACCACATGAAAGCGCGACGATAATCTCTGATTGCTTGCAATGGGCTGATTGCTTTCTCTTCTGCTGCAGCCAACGCGAGTGTGTTGTCATTGATTTGAGGGGTTTCCATCCTGAGTCGCTCTACCACTTCGGGTTCGAGACAATAGCTTTTGCTAGGTGAGATTGACCGAGTCTCAGATGCACCGCGGGGAGATAGAGGTATTTCGCTGGGGCTTGGATGAGCTGTGATCTGTCTGTTAAGCGAAGTAAATCACTCACGACATCGTTGCGAGAGTGAAAAACGTCGTAAGCCCCTATCGCTCTTCATACGATTTCTCAAGACCGATCACCAATCATCGCTCCGATAGCTGCCGATGAAGCACCAATGCTTGAGGATGAGTTGAAAGATGAAGGTGGTGACAAACAAGTTCGATTAAAGTGAAGAGCTGTGAATGGATGCGATGATGATAGGATGGGATGTTGAAAGGATAACTGGGGACATCAGGGTATCGACCCGCGAATGAGACGGATCAAACATGGAAGCCCCGGGGGGAGTGGGCGATACGGCGGGATTGAGGCTGAGAATTAGGATCGAGATTAAGCATCTGGGTGGGCTTCCCAGGTGGTAGTGGTGTTGCGGACATTACCGCATGCCTGATCCCATCACATGGCGGTGAACATCGCCATACAGAACATGGCGGTGCCTGATCGCCTGTGTTTGTATAGTGGTAGATCATTCTCCGATCATCCAAAGGATGCATCTAGTACGATGGAACAGTAAAGAACGTAGAGAGATCAATGCATTCATCGCTAAATACTTGAGCTTGTTCATTATGTTCGTACTATCAACAAATGCAAACGTCCTTGTTCCAGTGCTGTGTAAGTCGAGAAACTAATCGAACCAATGTTTCTACTCAGCCGAGATATCCCTTCCAAATGTGTACATTCCTTCGATGACACTCAGAACTGAAAGGAACTGCATCAGCAGTTTTTGCCTGACATCTAGGTCAGCACCGCCCTACACTACCTTGACAAGCACTCACGAGTGAGATTGAGGACCCGTCGGGTCGCTCGAAGCGTCCATGAGATGGATTCCAACAAAGCGGACTATCACCAATCAGCTTCGGTGCGATACCATCCAACGTACCTTTTTGCACCAGGGAAGGACCGTTGGTAGCCACGCATTCGACCGGAAGGCTGAGAGTCAGCACAGCTCATTGCTCAGTGACACTCACCTGTTCAACCCATCTAAAAGCTCGCAAGCAATGTTCTCCGCGCTCTCTTCGGGTCCCATCGGACTTGGTAATATCGGGGTAAATAACGCCAGCTGTGCGAGCAGCGCTTGACGAGTTTGAAGGAGGACCAAGCGCACTACATGCTGTGTTACAAGGATGTTTCCCTTAAATGATTGACGTGAGCGGTATTCGATTGAACGTCGGTTACTCACCTGCATCACCAGATAGCTGTTCAGAGCATGAGCTCTATCACCAGGTGTATCGCTGAAATAGTCAACGAATCGAGCTAGCAATTTCGACTCCCAGTCGACTGCAGGGCTGTCAATCGGTGAATCAGCAAAATTTATGGGGTAAGCTGCTGACAGACTCACCTGGCAGAGCGAGAATCATAAGCTTTGCGAAGCTTCAGAGGATCCGGTACCGTGAGATAGGTCTGTATTGTCCTGTGTCTCAGCACTTCGAGTTTCTGAAGATCCGCAAGAATTTCTTCCATCAACCGAGGAGATTTCCTCCTTTGTATGAGAATGGCGTCGTTGAGAATCCTGAACAGGTTTGTGTTGACGTTGAAGCCAGTGATCAAGGGCGTTGTTTCGGGTAGTTGCGGTAAGATGCCATCGCAAGTGATCATTTCGTCGTCGATTTCGGCGGGGAGGAGCAAGTCATGGGCATCTTCGAGAGGAAGGCAGATGGTTCGAGCTCGCTGCATATTAGCGATGTTCATTGTCGAGGACACTCACGAGGCAAGCTGTACTTTTGTCCGCTTGGAAGAGAAGCTAACCGTCAGCGCTGCTATCACGAGGGCTCACTCACCCAATACACTCTTCGCCGCATCTCACATTCGACCACATCGAGTCCTTCATAGCTCTACATATCAGCATACATCATGTCTACTTGCACTCACACTCTCCTCGTTCAGGCGCAGAGCCAATGCCATCTGATTTGCTTGGGCTGTCACCACCACATGCGCGGTATTGTTTCCAAGGAAGAGATGCACAATACCTTCGCTATCTCGGCAATCAGCATGAAGTCTGAGCTCGATTAGACAGCTCTCACAGATATGCAATAACAACTAAACATCAGTCATGATCAACTCCTTCAGACAACTCACTCATCGAGCACGTTATAGGGATCGGTTCATCCCACATATGTGCCATTTTGGCACGCGCCACCTTGATGCATTTCCTAGCTAGATCTTCGATCTCCTTCTTGTCGAGGTTGACAAGATTGCGTGGGACCTGTACCAATGTTGAGGCGATGACGGTCAAAGCCAAGGCGAAGAAGATTGGGTCGGTTCTGTCTCGGCGAGCAGTCAGGTCGGTTACGAATGTAGGTCGGTGTAGGCATGGGGTCAAAGGGTAAACCTGAACAAGTCAGCACAAGTCGACATGAAGATGCACCTACATAGTCGAAGAACAGGTTGAGCACATTGTCAATGATCGGTCCTGAGACGACCTGGTCGATGCCCTCGGGCAATGTAATGGTGGGGATCAAAGGCGAATGCAATTGAAGTCCGGTCGAGTAACCCGACCTTCGGTTGTCAGCTCCCTTCCCGTATTCACTCATACGTACGATGATGATAATTTTCGTTCAAAATCAGTACTCTCCAAATCTGAGAAGGCTGATGACCTTCTAGCAGTATCCGAGTCGATCAATCCAGAGCCATGGCTATAACCATGCACAGCGTCGGACACAGCACTTCACATCGATTATTATCAGCATTCTGTTTTGGTAAAGTGTGTTGAAAATGGACATGCCTGAGGTCACTGAAATGTCAGCTTCAGTCATGCATATACGTCCACTTACACTGGTGCTGGTCCTTTTCTCCTCACCGCTTTCACTCTGACACAATCGATAGCAAACCGCCTACATCTTGCACAAGGAAGCCTGGCAGCGTCCGGATGATCCGGAGGTACCAGAGGGGAAGGTTCACATCGTCGTCTTAACCAATCAGCTTGATTTGGCATCATTTCGAACTTACTTTCCTTTCCTACATGCCTCGCAACCTTAAGATGGGTCAGCGAAATTCAGGCCATCGCCAGTGAGATTCTGACGTACTCGTAAAACCAGCCAAAACAGAAGTCGATAGCTTGCCCTTTGCTTTCTTGTTGTTCTCTGCACTTGCACTACTGTCCTGTTCTGGACTAGCTCGAATAGGTCCAGTGGTGAGGACTCGTTGTTTCCCCTTGTTAATCGATCCCGACGGACTAGCCGAAGTTGGTGGTTCAGGCAGTGATAACCTCTTCCTCTTCTTCCCCTGATCACTCATTTCTGTATCTGAATTCAAATCTTGAACGATAGGCCGCGGTGAATTTGAAAGTATTCCATCGACATTCAGGTCGGTCATCTTTCGTTCGATGTTATGTATATATATACATATATGTTCCTGTATGTATCTTGCAACGTATTTCGGAGGATTAGGGATGTCTGAAATTTGTTGATATGAAATAATGGCACAAGGTATGGATGGATGAATCGTTTTGGTCACAGGAACCGGACGCGTGAAATTGCGGATATGTTAGCGGGATAAGCTTGGATATTAAGCTTTGGGAGATTAGATCCAGGGCGGGGTGGATATGTTGCATCGACCTCACGGAGGTGGAGGAGGAAGACCTGCAAGTGGACGCAGGGTGTGGAGGGGTTGTGGAGGGTCTGACGGAGCTGTTGAATCCGGGTGGAGAGGGAATCTTGAGGAAGTTGGAAAAGCTGTGTGGGCGGTGATCGAGTGTGAGAATCTGATGGTGAATAGATTGGATATGTAGCACAGCCTCGTTCGATGGTTTTCTCAACCGACTTTGAATCTTATACGAAGAAGCTAGAGGGCAGAGTACAGGTCATTGACATCTAGTTCATAAGAACAGTGTCATCCCGAGTGAGCGTTGGGCTGACGGAGTAAGAGAAGACTCACGACGAGAAGCGAACTGACCACTGACCATGCGAGTCCGATGCTGTATGATCCGTGGTACTGGAACCTAGAACAGCTCATTGTGTTCCTTTGAAACCGTCATCTGTCAATGACGAGGGTTCGTTCATGCACAGCCCCTGGCGATGGAGAGATCCCATATAGGGGTGCAACGTTCGGCGTCTCTCTCATGATTACTCACCCCGTTAAGGGATCTACAATAGTATCGTGACCCTGATGACACTACGTTATATGTACCTGTGCTAGTACTTGTTTTCATTTTTAGCCTACATTCCTTCGCTTGCTTCCGTGTGCCTGTACATATGGTACATGATGCATCGTTCTATCAAAACTACTGGATCAACTGCAGGCTATTTTACCTCATCTAGATGTACCCGGCATCATCATCCCTCTGACCGATGCACTGCCCAAACCGTTCATTCCATATCCAATCCCGTTACTACTTCTTGAAGGCGTCCCAGTTGTGCCCGGACCGAAACTCTGACGAAGGTTGGATGGCCCTGGGCCGGCCGCGGATCTCGGATAAGGCGCGGTATTTGCTGCATTTGCAGGTGGAGTTGACGTAGAGGTCGGTCGATTGTTATAAATGGTGTTGCCTATCGAGGGAGAAGGAGAATGTGGTGCATAAGAACTGCGAGATGGAGTCGAGCTAGGTCGATTATTGTCATTTGATCGTGCACCGACTGGAAGGGTATGAGGTGGTGGTGCAACGTACTGTGGAATGGGAGGCGGAGGCATGACCCCTAGCTTGATAGGTGGCGGCGCATGAGGCGACGAAAGCGGAGGATTGACTGAGCCTCCCAAGGTCTGCCCAGCCATCGTTCGTGGTTTCACGGTGACGTTGTCGTGAAGAGCTTGAGGACGTCGAGGATCGAGTGTACCTCGAATCGAAGGAGAAGGCACTGGAAGGAATCGCCGAGCCAGCTCATGCGCAAGACCGACTTTGGATGTCGATGCGGGAAGCATGTCGACGGGTGGACGGCTGCCAGTGAGCTTGGCAAGGGACGAGAGTAGTTCCTCGGCTGAATCATGAGATCAGCAAAGAAGACAAGCTAGAACTAGACGTTGACCCACCAACATGCTGCTCTCTCTCCGTGACAGCAGAAACACCCTTTCTGATTCTCACTTCCTGCCAAGTTTGCAACTCCTCTATCAGTTCGCTATTCTCCGCCAACACATCGTCGACCGTTTCCTTCTCCTTTCCTTTGTTGGTTTCCAAATTTCCGTAGTATCCACCTTCATCGATGTTCTTGGATCGCCTCAAAGCTCTTCTAGCCCATTGCCTATGCCTTGCACGTTCATGCATTCCTTCCAACGTGGACCAATAGCCTTGTCCTCCTGTAGCGTGATAGGAATCAGAAGTGGGACCGAAAGAAGGTGTAAATGCAACCGAAGTGACTGGAGGGATTGTCACTGATTATCAGCAATGTCTTGGGATGACAATGACTCACCTCCTCTGGGCACACTACCAAAACCACCAAAACCTCGTTGTGCTCTTCTCTCCTTCCATCTGTTCATTTTCAGACTTGCTCGTCGAATGAGCGAATCAGACAAGGTAGATGAGTTATATGAGGCATCTCCACCGAAAGTCGATTGCAGAGATATCGCGTTGGCATTGGCTAAAGATCAGCGATATGTCATTGCAGTATGAGACTTACCGAAACTATCCCCTTTTGCTGCCAAATTTTCCAGCAAATCTCCATCCTTTACTTTCCTCTTCTGGACCTCTCTGCTGTCGACAGCTGAAGTGAACCATTCTCCCACCTGAGGTGTTTTCTGGGTGAGAGCCCATCTCTCTATAGAAACGCCATCATGACCTCCTTTTGGCTCGATCTCTAGAAGGAGAGAATGCATCGAGGCACAAAAGTTGTAGATGATATGAGGCGGGAAATGAGAGGGAAGAGGGGGTACTGGCAAGTGGAACTGAGCTCTTGCTGGTACTGGATTAGGGTATTGGCACGGGACAAGCAGGTTTTCCGAGAAGAGGTGTATTGTGTCCTGACCATTAGCGAATTTCGAGCAATAGGTCAACTCACCACTAGCTGGTCCCATGTAAGCGAAGGCTGCTTCAAAACATAGCCCAGAGTGTTCTCTTCCTTTTGAGCGAAGGACGGCGGGAGCCAAAGAGCTGATATGTTGTTGAGAGGTGGTGGAAGATTTACAGACATTCTACGGAAACAAGTTAGCAAGAAACCTGACACTCAGAGACTCACTGAGCGATGACCACTGAAAGACTTTCTCTTATTTCTTTCTTCAGAGCTCCATCAACTGGATGCTCCTCTTTGACATCTTTGGGTTTCTCGGGGATGAGGTTGATCTTAAGAGACAGCTTCTGCCTCTTCGAGTCATGGTCAACATCTCCGTTGATCTTTTCCGGAGATGCAGAGGCGAGTTTGGTCAGGCTGGCAGGAGAGGGAAGGACGACTTTGTGGGGCGATTCAGGAGATGACCGTCGTTTCCGTTTGCTCCCAGGGGTGTCTAGTAATACATGGTCAGTACATGTCTACACTGGGGAAAGCCAACATACCCGCTTCCTTGTTGGCAGACCTGGTCGACCTGGGAGGCATGGTTGGTGTGATTCCCTGTGTGGGATGCTGATGGGGGATGTTGGACGGCGGTATTGATGAGTTTCGTGATGTTCGAGCGAGGAGTTGTACGCGCAGATACGAGTAGGATAAACAAATGTGATACCCAAAACTTTGACGCGTTGATGCTGTTTGGTGCGATTGACCTTGTTCAACTTGTTCGTACTCTTCGTCGTGCCGATGAGGGTAATCGTTCACTGAGCGTGCTTAGCGAATGGTTGGCAGATACGACGCAGCGACTGACAAACGATGCAGGATGCAGTGGATGGTATGCTCAAGAGGGCATGACGAACAGAGTAGGGTATCTATCAGAAGTCTTTAAAGACTCCCCTCATTTATTCACAAAAAAAAAAGACCAAGACCCTCTAATCCTCTGTGCTCCGTTGGCATCTATCTATCCTCTGACATTCAGCCATCATCATATGCACACTCGGATCATTACAAATCGACATTGCATACCCGAACTACACAGCCTCGTACAGCATACTCTGCAATGTCAGCGACGAAAGGAAAGGTGGGTGATCTCCATTTGCTGCGTCCTCTAACTGACATCGCCTTCACAGACCGCTCTCGCTCTTACTCGGGTCTGGCATCACACCAATGCTCAGCATAGGGTTCTTGGTAATCTCGCAAGCAGAATAGCGTGGGTGTTGATGGGGAAACACAAGCCAACGTATGATCCAGCCGGTGAGTACGATCTTCGAGGTGCATGCAAGTTCATTAGCCAATGGCATGATAAATATCTATATAGTCGATGCAGGAGATTATGTTGTCGTTTCGAACGCATCGAACGTCCATCTGACAGGGAAGAAGGGTACCGATAAAGTCTATTACTCACATACCGGTTACATGGGAGGATTAAAAGCTGTCCCAATAACGAGGATGAGAGAGAGGCGACCAGAAGAGGTGAGCCATACGGTCCTAGTCCCATTTAAGCTAGAATTTCCCTAACAACACTCGTCTCCGATGTGATAGATCATACGGCGAGCAGTATCAGGAATGTTACCGAAGAACACTTTTCGGGATCGACGTCTGGAACGTTTAAAGATTTTCGCGGGACCTGCACCGGAGGTCTACGTCAACAATTCCTTGACGACATGGAGGGATCAGGTAGGATCGAATATATCACAGTCAGGACCAGCAGCAGGGCAAACTTCACAGACTAGCGCATAAACGTCATGCATGTATGTTTAGATAAACAGGAGGTTTCACGGTCTATTTTCAGCATGTTGCCTGGTTACGATTTTTTGAAGATAATCGGAAACAGCAATTGCGCATTGATCTGCATTATATCTTCACGACTGGTCAAGCTGACTAACTTACAGGAAGAGCGACTGATACGCTGATTTCCAAAGGTGCTGTCTTTAACATTTCCTCACTTCTCGCTACTGATCAATCATATCAACAATCCACAACAAGGTAACAATGTCTACAGGCAACACAACTTGCAAAGGCGAATCGATGACATGGGCCGTGAACGATCGAGGAGAAACGCCTTGTGAGTTCGATCTTTCGGAGTGTATGACTGACACCTATACTTCACAGGCAAGGTATACGAGGACATGATCAATCTATGCCAGAACTTTGAGATGTTTGATACTCAGCTACCGCCGACTGTGTTCACTTGCACTACCAGCAATCCCAACAGCTGCTGCTGCTCTAGCGTTGCCTTCGCCTTGTTTCAGGCTTGTATGTTGTAAGTGCCGTGTAATTGCATGACTGTTTAGTCTAACAGAGTTGATAGGTGTCAATGGTGAATGAATCTCTTCCAAGTGCAGCGACTCATGCTAAGAAGTTTTAGGGGTGTGGCTTCGTTACCTCGTACTCAGAACTTCTCTTCCTGGTTAGACGGTTGCGAGAACCCTCAGATAGGCAGGTAGGTATGTACGGCTCTCGATCATCGGCGCTCTTTCTGCTCACATGCTCTACCGAACAGTCTTCCGGACAACGTTGCCAGGAGTAGGAGTGTGTCGATCCCGCAATGGGCATCTGTCTCGCCGCGAAAATCTGATGAGGCTTGGTAAGTGACTTATGTCAAGGCGGATCTGAGCTAATGCTCTGGGAGGAATATAACTCTCGCTTTGGCCAACGCGACTTCTCTCCAGCCCTCCTTGTCAGTCTTCAGGTACTCGGCCTTCGACGACTGCACGACTTGCCAGCAGTGAAAGTGGTAGTAGCAGCAGGAGCAGCACCCAGAATAGAACCTCGTTTTTTCCAACAGCGACTAGTCGAACATCCAGCAATGTCACAAGTACCATATCATCTGCAAGTATCACTACGTCGATGGATTCTCTTCCACAGCCTGTTCAGACATACAGTGAGGTTGGAGAGGTGATGAATGGAGCGAGAAAAGGAGGACAGACTACAGGTGCTGTCGTAAGTGACGATCTAGTCTACATCGATGGGAAGCTAAACATGAACAATATACAGGTCGGTGCCCTGGGAGGAACAGTATTGATTTCCATTATTCTAGTCTATTTGTACAAACAGAAGAGGTAAGTCGAAGCTCAAATTCCAAGCTGACATTCAGCTCATCGCGCAGGTCCAATATCTGACATGTATCTCCGATTATATCTGATGCATTAATATTATGTTACATCGAGGGGATAGCAAAGCAAGCGTATGCAAATCATAAAAACGGGTTCTTCATATACCCTTCGATCTATTATTACACAACTAAAATATATTGAGCTTTGTGCTTCTAGTATGGTACCAAGATGAAAAAAGAAAAAGGAAAGAGACACCAATTTGTCTACCAGAAATCATCATATAGCATTACCGACATCTTTCATTTCCTCCGTCGGTGATGGACCACTATTCCTATTGTTAGCGAGAATCACTTGGAATAATGGCACTGGAGACTTACGTTGAAGAATGCCTCAGCGGCGTAGACTGTCTCACTGTATTCGACCTTATGTCGAGACTGTCTGACCTCCCATCCGGTTGGGAACTCGCTTTCAACCCTCGTCCACCGACATTAGCCATACCGCCTCCATCCAGTATCTGCCCTTCCACATCCAGTCCGGTCTTACTGACTAATCCAGTCCTATCGCTGGGCGTGCCGGGGCGAGAGAGCTCAGCCATTTTTGCGGAAAGATGAGAAGATACCGCTGTCGCTGTCGTACCATTCGAAACGGTTTGATTGGCCGCGCTTGTACCTGTTCCAGCTGGGTGATAGTATGACCGACGTTGTGTTTTCGTGTAATCGAAGATCTTGAAGCTAAAGGCAGGTTCAGCGAGTGGAAAGAATGGTCTGCGATGACTTACTGCTCCTCCATCATTCGCATTTCCGGCGTCATCATCTCCAAATCCTGTCCTTCCTTTCGCTTCCTCGCCTTGAGAGGATTCTCCTCCAATAGCAATTCCTCTAGTTCGTGGGTGGCATCAAAGTTTGCGCGTTTGGACTAGCAAAACATACATAGGTCAGCCCCGAAAGAGCAAATCACATATTACTAACGTCTGGCTCAAATGGCGGTACCACTTCTTTCTTGTACAGCTGATCCCAGTTGATATTCCTGAACCAAGCGTGAGCCTTGATGTCTTCGAAACCTCCTCCTCCTGGACGGTATCCTAATCGTTTATTCGGATCTCGATCAAGGAGCTGAGAGTAGAAATATCAGCCTGTCACCGTGACATAGTATAACAACGCTTACCGATTTTATGGCATGCATACCATCTGATGAGCATTTGCCTGGAGCATCTTCCGGCCACAGAAGATGTTCATTCAGTATTGAATTGGTAAGAGCTGTATTGGTTCGTCCTCGGAACGGTCGTTTGCCGAACAATAGCTCGTACCTGCGGGGAGGTCAGCTTGGGTACAGATGAGCCATCGGGATCACTCACGCTAATATACCCAGTGACCAGAAATCCACCGGAGCAGAATAACCTCGTTTCGTCAGGACCTCGGGAGCTACAAGGATGTCAACCTTCATCATGATGTAGTAATATAGTCCGCACCCATATAAGCCATACTTCCTGCCACCCCTGTTAACAAACGTCGTTCTGAGAAGTGCACTGCAATGTTAAAATCGGTGATATGCGCGTGTCCCTTCTCATCTAGCAGTATATTATCGGGTTTCAAGTCTCTGCAGAGAATGTCAGCTGTTGAATTTAGATGTAGGCATATTACTCACCTATGCACGATCCTCTTCGAGTGTAGATAATCAATTGCCATCGCTATCTCCGCTACATAGAACCGGACCACTTCTTCGCTCATCGCTCCAGCTCGATCCAAGTGGACTGGTAAAATGTAGGTTAGACATTGCTTTCCCTTCTCGTTCATCATCTCAACAACGCTCACACCTTAGATCTCCACCCAGCATCAGATCCAGAACAAAGAAGCAGTTCTCATCGTCCTGGAATGCGTATCTCAGGTTCACGACGAAGGGGTGATCAATCTAGCTGTCAGCATTGTTCGGCATTTGCCCACACTCACTTCTTCTAACAGCCTCCTCTCCTGTATTATATTGGCGACAGCCTTCATCTTTACACATTTGGCCTTGTTGATGTACTTTAGGGCATAAAGGGTTTTCGAGTGTTTATGCTGGACCACTCGGACCTTTCAAAACTGTCAACTTGGTCCTTGAAAGTAAGACATCTCTACTCACTTTACCGAAAGCACCCTTCCCTACACTTCTCAACAGGTAGAAGTGGAATAGGTTTACTTCGCCCTCGAAGTCGATTGCCTGGAAAGTAAGGTGAGTCTCGTCATTCCAAGAGAAGCAAAGTTGATCAGCACGGACCTCTGGTTTGCAGCAGGCTGCACCCATCTTGACAACTGAGCCTAGCCTTCAAGGCTATCCGATTGAGACAGACAAGGAAACGCGGCTGATGTAGATGATAGCAGAGTTGATAGGTTGCAGAGCCGAGCAGATGTAGGCCAGTCGAAGTGATAGAGTTGTTGATCAGAAGGACCGATAATGATGAGGCAAATTGATGAAAGTGATGGGTTGAATGATAAGACTGCAGAACAGATGAAGTACAAGTCAAGAATTTAGCGTATAATTGGAAAGAATGAACACAGTACGGCGCACGGTTTGAGCTTTTCGTTCTTCTTTTACAGAATTGGGAACTATGCAACTATGCGAGATCCCCGATCCAAGTGAAAAAGTGAGAAGATGAAAAAGGGGAAAGGGAAGGGTAGCTAAAAGGCGACCAAACCACCTAACAACACCTGACACACTGACACCCGACTGACACACATGTACAATCTCACAAACGGTACACCTCCTTTCCAACAGCATAAAAATTACTGACTCACCGATGTAACAAACCACAGCTTCCAAGCTAGCACAGTCCTCTACTCTGCGTCAGAAGCTGATGTTGTCGATGGGTACGGGAGATAGGTCGGATCGACGATGTGTTTAGGTTGAATAAGGATGTGCGACTAGCAGCTGATCGTCAAGGCATGCACGTCGGTCTGATTGGCTAGGTGGATTGCATGGATGTCTCCTTGGGCCACTGCTAGAGGAGAGTACGGTAGCTTTGTCAGATGGCACACGATGTATGTATACGGATATGAAACATGAACAATAGGGAGGTAGACGAGTGATCTGTAACAACAAAAGAGGTAGAGGTAGAAAGCCCCTAAACCGGAAAATCAAGGCACCGACCACACCACGCACCAACACACCAAACAACAAACGAATCCCATTCCCACTCCCCACTCCCCACTCCCACTCACCTATGTATCGCTACCTGCTCGTATCTCTGTCTTGCACTTGCACCCCTGCTGCTCAAGCCGGTGGGTGGTACTGGGGTATGCATTGCTCCCCTTGCCCGTCTTTCAATGTTCATGTTCTAGCCGGTCACAGTGACTGAGCGGTCACCCTCATGTCCCTCATCAATCATCTTCTCAGTCTCCGCTTGCTCAGGGATCCCCCAAGCCATTTCCTGTCTCTCGTTAATCATCCCAAAGTTTAATTTCCTTTTCTCCTCATTTGGTAATACAGTAATCCATGCTCTCATACTGGATGAAATCACTCTGGTGCAACGTACAGTACAGTACAGTACAGTACATGCATGTCATCCCCGTCTATAGTCTTGTATCAATCGATACATATACATACCTATTCAAGCAATGCAGCTATCTGTTGGGCAGCTTTTCGACATTCTTCCTCGGTACCAACGGTGACTCTCAGACACCCTTCGCACCCACGCTCAGATCCTCGGAATCTGACCACCACCCCTCTCGACTCCGCCATGGTCTTGTATACCTCTACAGCTTTCTTGTTACTGGGTTTCCCATCTTCATCGAGGATCTCACAAAGCACAAAGTTGGCGTGATTGCCTCCAAGGATTCTACCGACACCTTTAATCTCTGATAAAGCATTGACCAAAGCCTTTCTGTTCTGATTCAGGGTCGCAACGGCGAGCGACATCGTAGCGATACCTTCGATAGAGAGAGCAGATAGTGCGAGAGAAGCAGTAGGAAGGGAAACGTTGTACGGTGCTTTGGTATTCGTGAGGATTTGAATCAACGGGGGAGGAGCGAGGAGGTATCCAAGTCTAAAAATTAGCCAGCTCTCGATATATCGTCAACTCACCTGATAGCCGCAAGTCCGAAACTCTTACTCAATGTCTGGGTGACACAGACATTTGCGTATTCGTTGACCAAGCTGGCGGCACTGTTGTTTTCGGGAGCGAAGTCGATATAAGCTTCGTCGACCACTACCACACCTTTGAATAAGGGGTTCTCAAGGACTCGTTTGATTACGTCGAGCGGGATGAGAGTACCGGTAGGGTTACCAGGCGAGCAGATGAAGAGCATCTTGAGATCGGGGTTCGCTTTGAATGCATCGTTCATCTAACAACCACAGTCAGCCATTATTCATAACGATCCTCAGACTCACGGCTTTCTCGTCAAGCTGGAATGCTCCATCCTCGGTGATCAAGGGTACCTCCAACACCCCCACATCGTTCACGTTGGCAGTCACCTTGTACATTCCGTATGTAGGCGGACAGGTCATGACTCGATCTTTTCCGGGTACACACAAGACCCTGTAGAGCATATCTATCACTTCATCACTGCCCACGCCGAGAAAGACCCATTCTTCATTCGGTACACCTCTGAACTTGGCGATAGATCGTTTCAAATCATCGTGAGTGGGTGATGGATATCTGTTGAGACTTGCGACTTCTTCGTCCGAAAGCAAAGAAAGAGTCTGAGCAGCGATTGGTCCAGGATCGGTGTTTTTGGCGAGAGAGGGGAGAGATGGACCGATAGCATTTTCATTGGCGTCTAAGAGAACTCCAGCAGAGTAATCGTCTCGGGCGCACCTATATGGCTGGAGAGCGAGGATATTGGGTCGGATGAGAGGTTCAAGGGAGAAGTGAGCTGGATTTGAGGGACCAGGGGATTTGAGACCGAGGATGGGCATTTTTGGGAGTCGCAGATCGCTGGGGAATGAGGTGAGAAAAGGCTGGCGCGGAGAGATCGTCAATAAGATCAGATCAGATCAGAGAGCAGGCAAGATGAAATAGACAGGATATATGTAGGATGGAACGGTGTAGTGGTGAACTGGGATGAGTCGAAATCGAAATCGTTGATAACATATGAGAGTGGTGACTCAAATCAGGGATACCACGTGGCACTTGAGTCCTACTCTTGCATGATATATATCACCCTAATCCAGACAAACTCAAACCTGTCGATGCTTATAGCTTAGTCAACGGCACAGTCCATATGGTTGAATGTATGCATATTATGTGCAGATTACGTTTCCCATATCGACGATCATGCCAAAACACCCACTTGCGAACTGTTCCCACCGATACTTCCTATGATCTCCTTGCCCTCCCAGAACCTAGGCAGCTCGTTGCCAGGTATGAAGTGTCGTTCGACCTTATCTTTTGTGATCACACACATTCTTATACATCCACCAGATGACCCATCTCGAGACATGGCGAGTGCGAGAGCTACGTGAGGAAGGCATAGGAACGGATTGATCAGTAATCAGACAATCGTTAAGAGGCAAAACATGAGCAAGAAGTTCGGAAGATGAACAGCACTTACTGTTCTTCACAAACTCGACAGTCTCTTGTTCATTCCATCCTTCCCTGTATGTCGCATCGCAGTATCCGTATACATAGGTCGAACCAGAACCTGCAATATATATTGTCAATGGGCATTACTGCACGGTTCTGAAAAGCCTCGACTCACCCCCTATAGCCCATGGCTGTTGGAACATTCCTCCTCCTAAAGGAATATTGTACACTGAACCTCCTGCCTCCTTATCCCATCCTGCAACGATGATTCCAGCGGAGAGCTGATCCTTGTTGTCGTAACACATCTTTTCGAATAAAGCAGCAGCTGTGGATACTGTTGGCGGTGCACCATACACCGAGGTATATACTTGAGCATGTTGATGTACCACATCAGCGACAGCCTGTGTGTCGGCTGCTGATCCGGAACGACAGCAGTAAATTCGGTCATGGATGTGGGTGAGCTTATCGGTGACTCGGTTGGCCTATGGATATGAAATGACCATCAGTAAGATTACATATACATATATATATACGTGGTAGTGGTTACATGGTACTGACGATGTATGCACCTGTCGTTGTCCTACTATCGGCACCTATGACCACACCTCCGTCGAATTGTACTGCCATGATGGAAGTCTGTCGAGAAGGACAAGGGTGAGCAAGCGGTCGCAATATCAGAGACAATCAAGAGGCTTACACCCAGGTTAACCTCGCCGTTCTTGAGACGAGAGATATCTACTGAATTGATGTTTGCCATGACTGTGTGTAGACTCTGGTATTACAGGATGGTAGGTATGTGAACGATGAATATGAGTAGAAGAGGATAGTGATATCTATGATCTTTGTCGCTGACACTTGCGTTGGTGACGCGTTGGTTGGGGTTGAGCGGCACGTGTCTACCACATGGTCACCACATGGGATCGGTGTTTCAGGTGAGTGGCAGTCATGTTATATGATATGTCAGATGAGTGTGACTTGCGATGAATTGCTTCTTCATACGTTTCAAGCGTACCCCCCCCCCCCTCTCTTTGTCTAAGTAAGATACTAAGATTGGTATCAATTACAACCCTTGACAGACGAGCACAAACACCATCACACACCATACCGTCACTCCTGCTCAAGATCCTCAACGACGTCCAACCAATTTGTGAATAATTCCCCCTGTCTCAGCGAAACACCATCAATATATTCAATATTGGGCGCGTCATACCCAATCCAACCTAGACGACCCTGCTCACCAACTCTCTAGGAGGCTGGTCTAGCTCTGCGGTGATGCCTCTCTGAATTGAAAGACTTTGCATACCCATCATCATCAACTTGCTCAAACAACTGTCAAAGCGCACACCCACGTACCACCACGTGCAACTGCTGTTCCAGCTTGGTCTAGCTTACGCACGCCAGATCAACAACCCTCGTTACGGTCCCTGTATCCCCACTCTCACACCATGCCCAACGTTCTTTCTCCTTCATCGAAATCGTACGCCCCCTTGGCGGACGAAGTCAACCCATCCTTCGGCAACATGGCTCCTGCTCCAGTGGTTACACGGAACGGGACCATAGTTTATGGCAAACGTTCATTGTCGACACTCAGTACATCTTCAGGCGAGTCAGAAGATTTAGAAAGGGCAGGTGGGCAGCTACAAAGCCAATCAGAGGAAACTCTTTCACCTAGTGCAAACCGAAAAGGGAAGGGGAGAGCCATAGATGATGAGATGGGAGATGTTGGAGAGGTGCATAGAACAATATCTGCCAAAGGCAAAGAGAGAGCTTGGGATGTGGAACAAGGACCTAGGGAATTGCACGATCAGCAAGCATCAGAAGGGGCATATCCACCTATGAACGAGGTTGAAGAAGAGGAACGTAGAGTACAACAGGTAAGTCATACTCCAAGTCATTCATGAATCACCGCTCATCACCGTGCAGAATCTTGCTCGTTTTGCTGCCAAGGACATGGCTCGTCGAAGAGCCGCTCGAGAGTCTCGACAACTCCCTCCGAACGCTGGTCCTTCATCACCGAGATCGTCATCTTCCACAACTTCCTTCTCCCGTCGGCCTTTCTCAGTGCTCAGCACCAAGCCAAATCGAAACAGTATTATGGGTATGATGGAAGGAATATGGCCGGGCTCGCCCAAGAAGGATGAGGGTTGGAATGAGGGAGAGGTGAGTGGAGTGGATTAGAGTCTATATTTCATTGCTTAATACGACTACAATAGCTCCCCATGACACATTCCCCTGTTGCTCAGAATCAACCATATCCAAACCCCTACGACACCCAACCCTCATTCTCCCCCGTACCTAAAATGGTTGTTTCGCCAACCTCTCCTAAACACCCTTCACCATTCGCTGACCCACCACCGCCCGCACCCATTGCTGGGTCTTCTTCAAATCATCGCCGTCCCTCACTTGTCTCTGCGACCAGTAGCGGGTCAGCTCAATCGCCCCTTTCTTCACCTACAGATGGGCCAGGGTTCGCTTATGGTGGACCGACTTGGAGAGGTGGTCAGGCCGTTCAAGAACAGGAGGAAGAAAATCGCAAATCCGACAAATGGTGGCATGCCCTATGTGCATGGGGATCCGACCTCGATGGAGGATACGACGCGAACCAACAGGGAGGGCAAGTCGGTAGAACAAATCCATTTGAATAATGAACTCATGAACTGAACGGTCCGAAATGTCGATTTGTATATAGCATTTTATAGTTCCTTGCAACGTATTCGTGAAACTATTACAACTGTTTTGATACAACATAGGATGTCACCTCTTTGATCGACAATGCTAACATGATCACCCCAATGGGCAACAAGAGAGCCAGTATTACCCTCTCAGCCTTTGACTTGTCTCGGTACATTGGTCTATTGAAGAGTATCGACACGAAGTTTTGCAAACGCGAGCGAGCGAGCTTGTCTTGTAACAGATCTTGCGGGGGCAGTGACCCTTCCACCTTCCGCTGGTGGTGCATCGCCGATCCCGGTACGAAAGTACCATGAAGGCTGTAGGTAACGGTAAGCTTGATCTGAGAAAGACTTGACACTTACCCATACGGAACTCGCTGTGGCAATTTGATTCTGGCAATTACTGCTGACATACCCTGCGACAACCGGCGGGCATCGATCACCCAAAGCTCTGAACCCGCATCGCAATCACTTGAAGGGGTCCCATCAGGAAGTAGGTGTGATTCATCGTAGACTGATAGGATCGTCAGTAAGCTGGATGATAAATAGTCCTATACTCACCGTAAGTGAGTAGAAAACCATCATCTTCGTTCTTGCCATCGTACCTAGGAACGAACCTTGGCTCCTGCGCATACCACCCGGCAGGCATGGCAAATATCTCTATCGGCCCCGATATACCATCTTGCCAGTCTTTGAGAATCTCCGCTGATGATCTTGAATCCACTGGCTCCACCGATTTGCCGATCCCCCGGCAGCGACCCCGCTCTATGAGCTCGAGTACATCGAGCTTAGCGATGCAGTCGACTTTCGCAGCGCCTCCTAGGCGCTCATCAAATGAACCTGATCGCATGGTACACCCATACACGTATCTTGCCGGACTCATGCCAAGCAACGGAGGCAGAGTGGGAAATTCAAAGGGTATAGCACTGAGTGGGAACGTATGGATAATCTTCCCAGAACCTTTCATGTCAAACCGATAATATTGTAGTCGAACCACATCGCCTGCTCCGAACTTCTTTTCCACAGCTGGGATGTCGATAGCTCCAGCTGCGTAGACGAGTTTGGCCGAGCGAAATCGACAACCGAGCATGTTGACCGCTTGAAGACAACCATTTCCGTCGTGGTCGTCCCATGCATTCGCAGTGTGAAAGATTAGGCTTGGCTCAGGATCCCGAAAACGGATCAGATGCTGTGGCTGAAGCCGTGGAAATATGACAAATTCAGATGGCAGCGTACGGTCAAAGTGTATCAGTGGAACGGGCGGGCGAGAGAAAAGGTTGTGGGGAGCTAGCGTTAAGGGTAGGTTGAGCAGAATTGTATGAGTTCTGGTTGCAGCGAAGTCGTGCATCCTGTTGAATCCTTTAGCGAATGGGTTTCGAGTTGGATTACTGCACTCACATCTTTGCACGCCCAACGTCTATCCCTTCCTTCCAAATGACATGACGACCTGTCCGGTCTATCACAGAATACCTCACGTACGGAGCGTCAAACATCTGCGTCGAGTACAGGAGAAGCGATCCATCCACGGGGTCTACTCGAGGATGAGCAGTCATCCAATCCTACGGATTTGTCAGCTCGATAACGAAGCTTCAATGAGTCACTCACCTCCTGTACCCTGCTTAAGCCAAAACGTTTCCACCATTCCCATCGACCTCGTCTCTCTGCGAGGCTCTCTCCAGTGAAAGGATCTTTAAGTCTGTCCCATCCGATGGTTTTCAGACTTGGTAATTGCACTTCGAGTGGAGGGCCTGATTCGCATGTGGCTAATAAACGTTGATCAGGATCATTTGACAACACTTCTGACGCTCCAAGGACATCCTCGACCTGATCCTCTTCCAGCTCATCTAATCCTAGCCCACGCCCCCACCAGATGACGCTGGTGTTAGCCACGCTGAGAACCCCCATGCGTGCTCGAAGCGCGATGAGAAAAGCCTGAAGAATGGCCACTACGATCCGGTGGAGAGATGATAGTGGTGAAATGAGTAAGGCGATAGAAGGAAGGGGTGATCGCAGTAGAAGGAGTGTCATCGTTAAAAGCGGAGTAGCAAGGTGCCGGTTGGTGTATGACGGCCGGCCTTGACCATCGAAGAAGACGCCATGTAACATGCCATCGCCATCGAACCTGTTAATTAACGTCTTAGCCTCCTCACTGAACGAAGGTACTCACCAATGATAGTGCCTGCCTTGCTCTGGTGGATACACTGGGTTGCCCCCATTGCGGATGTACTGTCCACCGAAGAGTTCTTGCGGTACCTGGCCATGTACGATCTGACAAGAATGTGAGACGTACTCCTGGGTGACGGGCGAAAAGTTACCTCTTAGGAAAGGATGGACCTCTGAGGAATGAGACGGCGTTGACATGAGTACGGATGTCGTATCATCGGCATTAGTACCAGCACCAGCCTCCGTATCTCTGTCGGTTTACTTGAGTCTTCAGCGACGATCAGGCGGGTTACAATGATGTTGATGATCAAGATGCTATTTATTTTGGGTTTTTGAATTGATTCCGAGTGAGATTGATCCGGTCGTCATTGGTGCCTGAGAAAGCATGTAGTACGCACGTGCCCATGCCGCCGCTACGTCACTTTGAGTCGACGGATTCAAATTCACTATGAATAGTCAGTATGTATACATTTAGCTTGGCATTGCGAGTAGGGTATGTACAGCTTTTGTCATCCTTTGCTTACTCCCCCCTTCGTTTGTCTCCATCTTACCATTCCATCCTATTGGATATAAGCCATACATCGCTCACACATCTGCATTCCTCCCCCCCCCACATATCTCTCAGGATGCCGACTCAAGAGACTACCCCTCTTCTGGGCTCGAACCATGCTCACGGTGATTCCTCTCATCGTACCCCCTTCGACCCCATAAAGTCGTCAAGGTATCTTCTCTTCGGCTCATGGCTCAACATCCTCATCGTATTTGTTCCCTTGTCAATCATCGGTCAGTTTGACGAATGCATTGTCGGGCTAGGCTATTCTGACGTTGACTCGATTACTCAGCCGACCTTCTCCACTGGAGTGCTGCCGCTCGTTTCGCTACTTCCTTCTTAGCCATCGTGCCGCTTGCAAAGGTAAGACTCGCATCAGAGGGCGATGCATCTTGCTAATGGCTTCAAAAGCTCCTCGGTGACAGTACTGAACAACTCTCTATGAAGCTTGGTCAGACTCTGGGTGGTTTGCTTAACGCTACGTAAGTGAATCCCGCATGGACCATTTTAGCTAAGCATCACGCAGTTTCGGTAATGCCGTCGAATTGATCGTTGCCATCGCGGCCCTTGCCCAAAGTGAGTATACATTCGGAAACCCTTGAGGAGGGACTTGCTGATCAACCTCGCAGATGAACTCCGATTGGTGCAAACCTCCCTGCTCGGTAGTGTATTATCCAACGTACTCTTGGTTCTGGGCATGAGCTTCTTTGCGTGAGTTGACCGTCTGTTGAAGCGCAGCTGATGACCCGTTTTAGCTCTGGTTTCTTCTTTCACGAGTCCACCTTCCAAGTGACTGCCGCCCAAGCAAGCTCATCTCTCCTGACCTTGGCTTGTATCACGCTCATTCTACCTGCTGCATGTAAGCCATTTGACCATCAACCTCGTCATCCACGGCTGATATACCTCAGACCACGCCTCGAATACTGAGGGAGTGGAATCGACCCTCAAGCTTTTACTCGAAGACGGTGCTCCAGATCCTCCCGACGCATCGCTTCGAGGTCTCCTTATCTTGTCAAGAGGTACTTCCATCATTCTTCTCGCGACTTATCTCGGCTATCTCTATTTTCAGCTTCGTACGCACGCCCAGCTCTTCGAAGCTGAGCAAGCCGAAGATGAAGAAGCTGAAGTTGCCTCCATGGATCAATGGAGCGCTGGTGTATGGCTGGTCATCATCACCGTTATAACCGCTTTTTGCGCTGATATATTGGTGGGAAGTATCGACGAAACCGCTGAGCAATGGCACATTCCCAAAAGGTAAGCTCATTCACCAGTGAACAACGCTGATGCGACGACAGATTTATCGGTCTTATCCTCCTTCCACTTGTCGGCAACGCCGCTGAGCATGTCACTTCCGTGTGGATGGCCTGCAAGGGTAAGATGGAATTGACTATCGGTGTAAGCGTTGGGTCCAGTATTCAGATCGCTGCTGGTATGATCCCCTTGCTGGTGATCATAGCCTGGCCCCTTCACAAGAATTTGACCCTATTCTTTGTACGTCCCTTCGTACGATGGATGATCTTGTTCGCAGTCCTGATCGAACTTTGCAGGCGAACTTCGAAACCATTGTGTTGTTCGTCTCTGTCATGCTCGTAAACCTTTTACTGCAAGATGGTGAGTGTTCTTCCGTGAGTTCAGGAAGTTGTGCGTCCTGACAATGATGCGTCAGGTCGATCCAACTATATGGAGGGTGTCATGTGTAAGTCTTCCCCCCATGCTCCCGCAACATGGATCTCAGCGTCTGATCTCACCCACAGTGATGTCCCTATATCTGGTCATTGCCCTGAGCTACCTTGTATAAGTCTCCTGGGTAGTCTCAACTCGGAGATTGCCTGCTTTCGGCCATTCGTACCTATTCCTGCTTCTACTTTGACTCTTCCTAAATTCAACCTTCTTCCTCCGCACGTAAAGAACGATTCAGGAAATGTTTCTGCTCGCCGTTCAGTACACGCATCGAACGTAGTCGCCGTTTTTCAGGGAACAAAAAAATGTTTAGTGATGCATCAGATACTGCAATGTGCGCACAAGCTTCTCGGTGCAACTATGGATTCGTTGACATGGAAGAGAGGGAAACTACAGTACGGGATGTCCGCCTGATACCCCTTAAAGCATGCAGGATAGTATAATCGATGGCAGGCAATTCGATGACCATGGGGCAGAAGCTCCGCTCCTCCGCACTTCACCTCATCTCGAAACTGCAAGTGCAAATGCGATCAAATAGCGTATTGTTAGTTCTTTCACTTGCTTTAGACCATAAACTGACAGGAGAATGGTTTGTTCCCCAAGAAATGTTATATATCAATTCTGCGAGCTTCACATGCTGCCAGTGCGACCGGACGTAGTCAACAAGTGCTGAACAATATTGTCACGATGATCTGACTAAGACCTCAGTAGACGGCCTTGATCATATAGGAGACGGCCTAGATAGGCAAGCAAATGATAGGAGGACGACGGAAGATGGAATAATCTAACCGAAGTATGTAACAAACCAACGAGGTCGTTGAATAACCAACGAGATTGTTGGATTGACCCGGATATTGTTGGAACTCATACAATACCCTATCTAAAAAAAAGAAGTACTCAGCTGGATAGGTATGACTTCCAAGGGGACAATATGTTAAATTATATCAATGCATGTTAACTAAAAGAGAAGAGAATGAAAGAGAAAAGCGAAAATATCATCAAGGGATGAAACTACAAGGGGTAGGAAACTACTGACGAGTTATATTATGTAATAACTGGCTAATTAACCGGTAATAGAGCACTTATTCCGTCACTCCCCCTTGCTCTAATTTCTGGTTGACACCTAGTAAGTTTCTAAGCCTAGTCAAGGTATCGGCAGGAAGGGACTTGGTGAGCATGTCAGCCAAGTTATCAGCAGATGGAACATGAGTTAAAGAGATAGTGTTGTCCAAAACCTTTTCTCTTACAAAGTGATGTCTTATTTCTATATGTTTTGACTTGTCATGATTGACCGGGTTTCTTGCCAAGGAGATAGCGCCTACATTGTCATTAAAGATTGGGAGAGGGTTCTGACCAAGTCCAAGTTGAAGATCTTCAAGTAACAGTCTCAACCATACCACTTGTTTTGCTGCATCCGCTGATGCCATGTATTCTGCTTCTGTTGTTGATAGCGCTACAGTTGGTTGTCTTCTTGATCTCCAAGCTACAACTCCACCATATACCTTGAAGATGTATGCGGTTGTTGATCTTCTTGTGTCTAAGTCTCCACCCCAGTCTGCATCCACATATCCAAGTGCTACTCTCTTGCTTGCTAGACTCAGCATCAAATGTCAAGGCTAAGTCGGTTGTACCTCTGATATATCTAAGACAGTGTTTGGCAGCTTTCCAATGTGACAAGTTCCATTTGCTGATATACCAAGATAAGACACCCGCAGCAATGAGCCAGATCAGGTCGACTGATTGTTGAAGCGTAAAGGATTGAGCCGACCACTTGAGCATATGGAAGATGACGTGCTTCCTCATGTTCTTCATCAGTTGAAGGTACCGCTTTGAATCCAGTTGGCAGAGGTGATCGACTAGGATTGCAGTTTGACATGTCAAATCGATCCAGTAAAGCTTCCATGTAGTGTTCTTGTGTTAGATACAACTTTCTTTGTTGCCTATCTCGGTGTATGTTGAATGCCAAGAAGTACTGGGCAGGACCAGAGTCTGAGCATTCAAATTTGGCGTTCAAGTCCTTCTTGAATTGATCCAAAGCTTTCCTTGAGTTACAGGCGATAAGTTGATCGTCCACATGGAGAGAGAGCATGAGTAACTCCCCCTCACATCTTCTGACATAGAAACAAGGATCTGCTCTTGTTGGAATTAACCCTTGTGACTTGAGCCAAGTGTCAAGCGCTTGATTGAAACATCTTGGTGATTGTTTGAGTCCATAAAGCGATTTTTGAAGTAAGAGACAGTAGTTGGCTGGTATATCACTTCCTTCAGGTGGTTCAAGATAGATTGTTTCCTGTAGAGTACCCTTTAAGAAAGCGACGATGATATCCACTTGGTCGCATTCTAAATCAGAGTAATTGACCAGTGCCAAAAACACCCTATGTGAATCTTTATGAGCAACAGCAGCATAAAGCTCATTAAAGTCGATTCCAGCTTTCTGTGCAAAGCCTTTGGCAACCCAACTTGCCTTGTACTTTGAAGGTTGACCGGTTTCTCCATTTATCTTTCTTGTATACACCCATTTTGCCTTAGGAGTTCGCATGTTTGAAGTCCGCTTGACAACCCGCCATACCTTGTATTTCTCCATCTTTGACAATTCATCCTTCATTGCTAGTTTCCATTGCTCCCCCTCACTAGACTGTACCGCTTGTTTGTAAGTCTGATGGGTGTCTGTGGACATAGCAGCCATGGCTGGAGAGATGGTACCGGCTCCCTAAGTATCAGGGTTGTCTGTGATTGACATAGGATCTTCAGAACTTTCAGAGTTGATGTCAATTTCCGGGTTTGACACAGTGTCAGAGTTTCCAAAATCATTGTTATTATCATTATTGGCGTTATTATCGTCATTTGACTCGTCAAGTCGTTGGTTTGAGTATTGATCATTGTCATTTGACTCAGTGGACACTGGGTTCAACACTGGCTGTGCCATTTGATCGAGATTTGAACTGGCCTGATTCTCATTTTGAGGATTGAAATCAATTTGACCCATCAAGTCGTTGAGATTAGTGTTATTCATTGGTCCAGTCGCTAATTCGAGTCCTTTATTGTCATCTGTAACCGACATTTCAAGCAGTTCTGGTGGAACCATCTCGATTTTGGCATTCTGCAGTTCTTCCTTTGATAGAACAGTATCTCTTGACACTTGCATCTTCCTGTCTAAGGTGTCAAATATCCTATAACTTGAGGTACTGTTTGTATCGTTGTAACCCATGAACTACCTTATATCGCGGTTTAAGCTTGTTTGTGTTGATATGTTCCCTAAAGAAGATCTTTTTGTCGGAATAAGTGATCTATCGCTATACGTATAGGACTCAGTAAAGGGTTTCTAGAGGGGTCAGTGTGTTGCGCACTGGGATACGGTCTCACTTGGTATTCACTATATAGTTGTCCTTCGCTCTGATACTTTCCTTTCTTTTCTCTTCTTTCTTAACACTTCGGTTTATGAGATACATAGTATATACGTATATGCACCTCATATATCTCAACAGGTTATGAGCCTTGGTAGCTTAAAGCGGAATACCATTGTAAACAACAACACCTCAGTACAACTCAGTTCACCTCGGTTCATCTCGGTTCATCTCGGTTCATTGGTTCACCCCCCTTCACAACTCAGCTCCCAATCCTTATCAAACCCATTCCATATCCACTCGCTCTACGGGAAACCCACCACTGCAAGCTAAGGTGACTGGTACTGCTTTAACGAGTGGTGAAAGAATCTGGTCCAACCCAGTGACAAGTCCCTGCGCTTCATAAGCATCAAGCAAACTTGTCCAGCCCAAGCTGAGTACTACAGGAGCGTTCATCCTACCTTTGTACCTGCTTGGAACTATACACTCACGTCACCTTGCTTTTCTAGTTACCTCTGTTGACCAAACAAGGCATCTTGGTTCACCTCAGACATCACCTCCGGCTCTCATTACTGCTACTCTACTCTGGTCAACATGTCGGAATCAACGGACAAACTCAGTCTGGTCCTGGATCATCAAACTATATCGAATGGGAGAACTCTATCACTTTGGCATTGATGTATAAGAACTTGGATGAATATATTCTGTTTACTCTTGGTCCAATCGGTGAGGTTAAACCTACTGGTGCTGAACTAGATGAGCGTAGATGTCAGAATAAGTGATCTATCGCTATACGTATAATACTCAGTAGTGGTTTCTTTAGGGGTCAGATACTCAGTAAGGGTTTCTTTAGGGGTCAGAGTGAGTATGTGGCGGAGCCTCACTCCGACCTTGTTTCAACCCCTGGTTGACTAGAGGTTGGTGCGTTACGCACTGGACACCACTTCACTTGGTATTCATATTTAGATATACTTGTCTGCTACTTTTGTATCGTTCTTTTCTTTCTCTTCTTTCTACACACATCGGTTTATCATATACATAGGTATATACGTATATGCACCTCATATATCTCGACAGGTTATGAGCCTTGATAGCTTAAAGTAAAACACACCTCAGTCCACCTCGGTCCACCTCAGTTCACCTCAGTAAATCATCTCACACACAACGCATTTGACACCCTCCACGTATACACTTGACTACCTCACAACTCATCATTCCGTCCTTGCGCTCTACGAGAAATCCACCACTGCAAGCTAAGGTGACTGGTACTGCTTTAACTAGCGGTGAAAGAATCTGGTCCACCCCAGTGACAAGTCCCTGCGCTTCATAAGCAACAAGCAAACTTGTCCAGCCCAAGCTGAGTACTACAGGAGCGTTCATCCTACCTTTGTATCTGCTTGGAACTATTCACTCACTCCATCTTGCCTTCCCTTCTAGTTGCATTCATTGACAGAATAAGGCATCTCGGTTCACCTCAGACATCACCTCCGGCTCTCACTACTGCTACTCTACTCTGGTCAACATGTCGGAATCAACGGACAAACTCAGTCTGGTCCTCCTGAAGGGTTCATCAAACTATATCGAATGGGAGAACTCTATCACTTCGGCATTGATGTATAAGAACTTGGATGAATATATTTTGTTTACTCTTGGTCCAATTGGTGAGGTTAAACCTACTGGTGCTGAACTGGACGAACGTAGAAAGGTTGTTCGAACTGCTGGTCTTCTGCTCCAATCACTCACTCCTACCGTCCTGAACTCCTTGTCGCCAAGATTCAGATCAATCACTTCTCCCGATCCAAAAGGTTTATTAGATGAGTTGAAGAAGAAATACTCTGCTACCGGTGGTGCTCGACAAGCAAAACTGTTCACGACAATGTGGTCCAACCCGTCTCCTGAAGGTGAAGATCCAATTGTCAAGCTGTCTGAAATCAACTCTGCTCACAATCAGATCAACGTCAACAACAGCTCTGAAAATCAACTTCCTGACTTCTCTCTTGCCTATGCGATGCTGAATGCTTTACCTGAGTCGTACAACAATCTCAAGCAAAATCTTTGGCTCAAATCTGATCTTAAATCTGAGGATGTACTAGATGCTGTTGGTAATGAATGGCAAAGACGTGGATCTGAAGATGGTGCGGCAAATAAGACTTCTGGTAATATCAATACGGGTAAACGTCCTTGGACTGAGAAGTGGTGTCGGTATCATAAAAGTTCGACTCATAATTCTAAAGACTGCTACAAATTGAAACAATCGTCTTCCGGTCAAGCACACATGTCAACCTCTCCAAACGGTGGTCAAGATGAACAAGTGAATCACGACAACAGCAACCATGGTGCGGCTGCTAATCTCACCACCTCCATGCAAACAATGACTTTCGACTCAGATCCAGAAGATGCTTTTGCGTTCAATGTTACCGTCTCAACTACTACTGCTTCCGACTGCTTCATCATTGATTCTGGTGCCTCTCACCATATGGTTGGTGCTACGGTCAAATTGGATAACCTCACACCATCGCATGTCAAAGGTGTCAAGATTGGCAATGGTGCTCGTCTTTTGGTCAATGGTCAAGGTACTCTCACTCTCGGTAAACTCACCCTTCACAACGTTCTCAGAGTACCTGATCTTTCTTGCAACCTCATCGCTGTCAACAAAATCCCTCCTACCATGTACTGGACATTTGACTGTTTCACTGGCTGTCTAAAGGATAAAGAAGGTCGAACATTCGTCACGGCTCCTTTCAAGAATGGATTGTATTTGTTCAAGGCAAGTCATCTGGCAACCGCTTTCCAAGCTTCCGCTGACTCTCTCTACTCCTGGCACAGCCGACTAGGTCATTTGGGAGTAAGGGACGTCATGAGGTTAGCTAGAGCTGGAAATTTGGGAAAGGATGTACTTGTAAATACAACTCCAGAGGATGTATCGAATTTCACATGCGAATCTTGTATCAAAGGGAAAACTGGTCGTTTACCTTCACCTCCGGCAGCTGATTACACCAGAGCCACCACACCACTTGGTCTATTACATGTTGACTTATGGGGTCCATCACGCACTGCTTCCCGTGCAGTAACAGATACTTCTTAACCATCTTTGACGATTATACAAGACGGGTTCACATCACCCTCTTAAGAGATAAATCACAAGCGCTTAATGCTTTAAAGGAATATATCACCATGGCAGAAACACAACTGGGTAAAAAGGTTAAACAAATCAGATCGGATAATGGTGGAGAGTTTGTCTCCAATGCGGCTACGACATACTACAAATCAAAAGGTATCATTCACATCCCCGTTCCTCCTGGTTCTCACGCACAGAATGGTAGAGTAGAACGGGTTCATCTGACAATTGTAAATGGTGTTAGAACTCTGTTAGCTGAGACAGGTCTTCCCAAAGAATTCTGGGCCGAGGCTGCTAAGTACATTGCTTTCTCTCGCAACTGTGCTCCTTCTGGTGCTGCTAAGACCATCGGATTTGAGAGATGGTTTGGGAAGAAACTCAAGTTTGACCGGCTCAGAGCGTTTGGTGAAAAGGTATACCTTAGAGATCATGTCAACACGAACAAACTGAATCCTAGATACAAGGAAGGTTTATTCATGGGTTACGCACACGATGATAGTACATCTAGTTACAGGATATACGACAGTCAGTCCAAGAAGATTGTTGTGTCGCGAGACGTGGTGTTTCTGAATGGTCATGGAGAATCTAGGGGTCACAGTATGGGTCAGACCCCTACATCAACTCCTAAGCCAAGTGAAAACGGTCAGACCAAGACAGATGTTACAACCACACCTGAAGATGAATTTACACCTCCTGCTGAACGACCTCCTAATCCCAATTCACCTAGGTTCCTGCTTCAACAATTGTCAAGATCAGATGAAAGAATTAGGTTAAGAGCACAAACTGAAGAACGTATGCCCACACCTGGACCTGCAAATAACACCGAAGCTGAACACCCACCTCAACAACTGAGTCCGGTAACACATGTACGACCTGTGGAACAACCATCACCACCTATATCTCCACTCGACTTGCCAATGAACGAATCATCGGATGGATCAATTGATCCAATGGCAATCACAGATGACCCAGAAACTTGGGGAACGGAACAACTTGCTCTTGCCAATGCTGCTGCCGCTACCAACCTACCTCAATCCTGGAAAGAAGCTAGAAACTCAGGTGAGGGGGAGCATTGGAAGAAGGCGATGGACGATGAGCTGTCAAAGATGGAAAAGTACAAGGTCTGGAAAGTTGTACCAAGGGAACAAGCCAAAGGCAGAACTCTGAAAGCGAAATGGGTATACACTAGGAAGATAGATGGTGAGACTGGCAAACCGGCTGCCTATAAAGCTAGATGGGTAGCAAAAGGGTATTCTCAAGTCGCTGGTATAGATTATAACGAGGTATTCTCTGCGGTCGCTCATAAGGATTCACACCGGGTGTTCCTTGCTCTGGTTAATTACTTCAACTTGGACTGTATACAAACGGATATCATTGCGGCTTTTCTCAAAGGTGGATTGGAAGAGGAGATATATCTTGAACCACCTGAAGGTAGCGATATCCCGGCAAACATGGTCTTACTTCTGCAGAAATCACTGTACGGTCTGAAGCAGTCACCTCGATGCTTCAATATGGAATTTGATAAATGGTTGAGGGAACAAGGATTGATTCCAACTAGAGCGGATCCTTGCTTATATGTAAGACGACGTGAGGGGGGAATTACTCATGTTAAGTGTTCATGTGGACGATACTCTGATTGCAAGTAACTCGACTCCTGCTCTCACCAAGTTCAGGAAGGATCTTCACAACAAGTTCGAGTGTAATGATTCTGGCGATGCTGGTTACTTCTTGGGATTCAACATACACAGGGATAGACAACAACGGAAACTGTACATCTCTCAAGAACACTACATGGAAGCCTTACTGGACCGATTTGACATGTCAAACTGCAATCCCAGTCGATCACCTCTGCCCACTGGATTCAAAGCGGTACCTTCAACTGATGAAGAACATGAGGAAGCACGTCATCTTCCATATGCTCAGGTGGTTGGCTCAATCCTTTACGCTTCAACAATCAGTCGACCTGATCTGGCTCATGCTGCTGGTGTCTTATCTCGGTATATCAGCAAATGGAATACATCCCATTGGAAAGCGGCAAAACACTGTCTTAGGTACATCAGAGGAACAAGCGACTTGTGTCTTACATTTGACGCTGAGTCTAGTAAACGGGTAGCTCTTGGTTTTGTGGATGCGGATTGGGGTGGAGATCTGGATACTCGAAGGTCAACAACCGGTTACATCTTCAAGGTATATGGTGGAATAGTCGCTTGGAAATCTAGAAGGCAACCGACTGTAGCTCTGTCGACGACTGAAGCTGAGTACATGGCTTCAGCTGATGCAACTCGACAAGCTGTATGGTTAAGGTTACTCTTGGACGATCTTCAACTTGGTCTAGGTAACGACCCCTTCCCTCTCTACAACGACAACATTGGTGCCATCTCACTTGCTAAGAACCCGGTCAACCACGAGAAGTCCAAACACATAGCGATGCGACATCACTATGTCAGAGAAAAGGTCAATGATAATACGGTTACATTATCGCATGTCTCTTCGGCAGACAACCTGGCGGATTTGCTCACCAAGACTTTACCTTCCGATACACTGGAAAGGTTACGATCATTATTAGGTGTTCAAGGGCGATTAGATCAAGGGGGAGTGTCAGAATAAGTGATCTATCGCTATACGTATAATACTCAGTAGTGGTTTCTTTAGGGGTCAGATACTCAGTAAGGGTTTCTTTAGGGGTCAGAGTGAGTATGTGGCGGAGCCTCACTCCGACCTTGTTTCAACCCCTGGTTGACTAGAGGTTGGTGCGTTACGCACTGGACACCACTTCACTTGGTATTCATATTTAGATATACTTGTCTGCTACTTTTGTATCGTTCTTTTCTTTCTCTTCTTTCTACACACATCGGTTTATCATATACATAGGTATATACGTATATGCACCTCATATATCTCGACAGTAGAAAGGTTGTCCGAACTGCTGGTCTTTTACTCCAATCACTCACTCCTACCGTCCTGAACTCGTTGTCACCAAGATTTTAGATCAATCACTACTCCTGATCCAAAAGGGTTGTTAGATGAATTGAAGAAGAAATACTCTGCTACTGGTGGTGCACGACAAGCAAAACTGTTCACTACAATGTGGTCCAACCCGTCTCCTGAAGGTGAAGATCCAATTGTCAAGCTGTCTGAAATCAACTCTGCTCACAATCAAATCAACGTCAACAACAGCTCTGGAAACCAACTTCCGGACTTCTCTCTTGCCTATGCGATGCTGAACGCCTTACCTGATTCGTACAACAATCTCAAGCAAAGTCTTTGGCTCAAATCTGATCTTAAATCTGAAGATGTATTAGATGCTGTTGGTGATGAATGGCAAAGACGTGGGTCTGAAGATGGTGCGGCAAATAAGACCTCTGGTCATATCAATACGGGTAAACGTCCTTGGACTGAGAAGTGGTGTCGGTATCATAAAAGTTCGACTCATAATCTTAAAGACTGCTACAAATTGAAACAATCGTCTTCTGGTCAAGCACACATGTCAACATCTCCAAACGGTGGTCAGGATGAACAAGTGAATCACGACAACAGCAACCATGGTGCGGCTGCTAATCTCACCACCTCCTTGCAGACAATGACTTTCGACTCAGATTCAGAAGATGCCTTTGTGTTGAATGTTACCGTCGCGACTACTACTGCTTCTGACTGCTTCATCATTGATTCTGGTGCATCTCACCATATGGTTGGTGCTACGGTAAAATTGGATAACCTCACATTGTCACATGTCAAAGGTGTCAAGATTGGTAATGTTGCTCGTCTTCTGGTCAATGGTCAAGGTACTCTGTCATGTCGGCTACCTCCTGTTTGTATCGTTGTAACCCATGAACTACCTTATATCGCGGTTTAAGCTTGTTTGTGTTGATATGTTCCCTAAAGAAGATCTTTTTGTCGGAATAAGTGATCTATCGCTATACGTATAGGACTCAGTAAAGGGTTTCTAGAGGGGTCAGTGTGTTGCGCACTGGGATACGGTCTCACTTGGTATTCACTATATAGTTGTCCGTCACTCTGATACTTTCCTTTTCTTTTCTCTTCTTTCTATACACATTGGTTTATCGTATACATAGTTACATACTCTCATAACATTCATCACTGATCATCATGGAGGACAGATCAGATGGAGGAACTCGGTATAGGGTGGTATTGCTGGAAGGCTCGGAGAACTATGCTGCTTGGTCCCTCTCGGTTCAAACTTGTCTTGCCATGAAAAGTCTTCAGGTCTATACTCCGGTGAAAACAGCTTCTGTATCCCCTCGTCCACTGCCCTTGACAAAGCCACTAAAACTTGCGCTATCATCATCCAATCACTCTCGCCGACTGTTACAGCTGGTCTTTCTACAACTGCACGAGACCTCTTTAACCCTGATCCCGAAGCTCTCTGGAATGAACTCAAGAATTCTTACTCGGCTGTTGTTGGTGCTCATCGTGCTCAACTCATTCAACAACTGTGGAACAACCCTACTGCTGAAGGTGATGACTGTATGAAAAAGATGTCAGAAGTTATATCGGCTCACACTCAGATAATGGCTGCTGGTAATTGGAATCAGGATAACATGCTGGCTTACGCCATGACATTCGCTCTACCGGAATCTTGGGATCTTTTCAAACAAAACTTATGGTTGAGGGACAATCTCACTTCTGCCAGTGTACAAGCCGCCGTACAAGCAGAATGCTTGAGAAGGAATACAACTGCATCGGCCAATAGAGCTACTGGTCAAAGGTCAATCAACGGTCAACTGGGTAACAACAACAACAATGGTCAAAATGGTCAAAGAAGGGAATGGACTGAGAAATGGTGTAGTCTTCATCGCACCTCGACACACAACACAGTAGATTGTCGACTCAAAAATGGTCAAAAGGGAAAATCCGGTCAAGGTCATGTGTCTAAGGAAGTCAAAGCTGAAGAATCAGATGGAGAAATGAAACTCGCTATGTCAAATCGGACTCTCAATTTTGATGTAGATGAAGATGGTGATGCTCGTATGTTCCATGTCTATGCTCCTACTTCAACTGCTTCCGACTCCTTCATCATCGATTCCGGTGCGTCCCATCACATGGTTGGTCCCAATGTCAAACTGTCTAACGTCACGACTACCATGGTGAAAGGTGTCAAGATTGGAAATGGTGCTCAACTTCTTACCGCTGGTCAAGGTACTCTCACTCTCTATAACGTCCTTGTGGTTCCTGCTCTCACCTGCAATCTCATCGCTGTCAACAAGATCCCTCCTTCAATGAAATGGACATTCGACTGCTTTACTGGTAGTCTTCATGATAAGAACAACAACACTGTCATCACCGCTCCTTTCCAAGACGGACTGTACATCTTCAAGGCAAGTCATCTTGCTACCGCCTTCCAAGCTTCCGCTGATTCTCTTCACACTTGGCACTGCCGCTTAGGTCATCTAGGTCTGAGGGATATCATGAGGTTAGCTAGAACGGGAAGGTTGGGTAAAGATGTACTTGTAAATACTGGTCCTGAGGATGTATCAAATATCAGGTGTGATTCATGTGTCAAAGGCAAAACCGGTTGTCTACCTTCTCCACCTGCTCCTGAGGATACTCGTGCAACCGCTCCACTTGCCTTGTTACATATTGATCTATGGGGTCCAGCTTCTGTTCCTTCCAGAGGAGGTAACAGGTACTTCTTAACGGTCTATGACGACTATACTAGACGGGTTGACATTACTCTGCTTAAGGATAAGTCACAAGCTATCAGTGGTTTAAGGAACTTCATCAATATGGCCGAAACTCAACTCAACAGAAAGGTCAAACAGGTACGATCTGACAATGGTGGAGAGTTCACATCTGGAGCAGCAAAAGACTACTTCAAATCAAAGGGTATTATACACACCACCATCCCACCTGGTGCACATGCTCAGAATGGAAGAGTGGAACGGGCACATCTGACAATCTTGAATGGTGTCAGAACATTATTAGCTGAAACTGGTTTAGAGAAGACGTTTTGGGCAGATGCGGCAAAATACATCACTTTCTCTCACAACTGCTCACCATCTAGCAACGGTAAAACAATCCCAATGGAAGAATGGTTTGACAGGAAACTCAACTTCAGTCGGTTGAGAGCATTTGGTGAAAAGGTATGGTTCAGACAACATCTCAAAACGACCAAGTTGGATCCAAGATACCGAGAAGGTTTGTTTATGGGATATGAACATGATCACAGCATGTCTATCTACCGAGTATGGGATATAGAGAGCAGAAAGATGGTTGTGTCAAGGGATATTGTGTTTGCCAAGCCGGCTGAACAGATTACTGGAACTGATCAGAAACATCAACAATGTCAAGGCGTGTCAAAGGATAAGCAGAAGACTGTTGTCATCTCTGAAGAATCTGAAATTCCTGCCGAACCCCGTCAATCACCTAGAGTACTCCTCAGACAGCTTGCTCAAGCTGATGAAAGAGACAGACGAATGAATCCAGCTCTTGATGATCAACTGCGTGACTTGGAAAGACGAATGGATAATATTGGGAACATTGATGTTGAAGATCATGGAAATGGAAACGACAACAACCATAACGGTCAACCTCAACAGTCAAGTTCCTCGTCAACTCCACAAACCTCACCTATTCTATCTTCATCATCAGACACGGGAAGTATCGATCCAATGGCTATCACAGATGATCCAGAAACTTGGGGAATGGAACAACTTGCTCTTGCCAATGCTGCTGCTGCTACCAACCTACCTCAATCCTGGAAAGAAGCTAGAAGCTCGGGTGAGGGGGAGCATTGGAAGAAGGCCATGGACGATGAGCTGTCAAAGATGGAGAAGTACAAGGTCTGGAAAGTCGTACCAAGGGAACAAGCCAAAGGCAGAACTCTGAAAGCGAAATGGGTATACACTAGGAAGATAGATGGTGAGACTGGCAAACCGGCTGCCTATAAAGCTAGATGGGTAGCGAAAGGATATTCTCAAGTCGCCGGTATAGATTACAACGAGGTATTCTCTGCAGTCGCTCATAAGGATTCACACCGGGTGTTCCTTGCATTGGTCAACTACTTCAACTTGGACTGTATACAAACGGATATCATTGCGGCTTTTCTCAAAGGTGGATTGGAAGAGGAGATATATCTTGAACCACCTGAAGGTAGCGATATCCCGGCAAACATGGTCTTACTTCTGCAGAAATCACTGTACGGTCTGAAGCAATCACCTCGATGCTTCAATATGGAATTTGATAAATGGTTAAGGGAACAAGGATTGATTCCAACTGGAGCGGATCCTTGCTTATATGTAAGACGACGTGAGGGGGAATTACTCATGTTAAGTGTTCATGTGGACGATACTCTGATTGCAAGTAACTCGACTCCCGCTCTCACCAAGTTCAGGAAGGATCTTCACAACAAGTTTGAGTGTAACGATTCTGGTGATGCTGGTTACTTCTTGGGATTCAACATACACAGGGATAGAGCACAACACAAGCTCTCTATCTCTCAAGAACACTACATGGAAGCTCTACTGGATCGATTTGACATGTCAAACTGCAATCCTAGTCGATCACCTCTGCCAACTGGATTCAAAGCGGTACCTTCAACTGATGAAGAACATGAGGAAGCACGTCATCTTCCCTATGCTCAAGTGGTCGGCTCAATCCTTTACGCTTCAACAATCAGTCGACCTGATCTGGCTCATTGCTGCGGGTGTCTTATCTTGGTATATCAGCAAATGGAACTTGTCACATTGGAAAGCTGCCAAACACTGTCTTAGATATATCAGAGGTACAACCGACTTAGCCTTGACATTTGATGCTGAGTCTAGCAAGCAAGAGAGTAGCACTTGGATATGTGGATGCAGACTGGGGTGGAGACTTAGACACAAGAAGATCAACAACCGCATACATCTTCAAGGTATATGGTGGAGTTGTAGCTTGGAGATCAAGAAGACAACCAACTGTAGCGCTATCAACAACAGAAGCAGAATACATGGCATCAGCGGATGCAGCAAAACAAGTGGTATGGTTGAGACTGTTACTTGAAGATCTTCAACTTGGACTTGGTCAGAACCCTCTCCCAATCTTTAATGACAATGTAGGCGCTATCTCCTTGGCAAGAAACCCGGTCAATCATGACAAGTCAAAACATATAGAAATAAGACATCACTTTGTAAGAGAAAAGGTTTTGGACAACACTATCTCTTTAACTCATGTTCCATCTGCTGATAACTTGGCTGACATGCTCACCAAGTCCCTTCCTGCCGATACCTTGACTAGGCTTAGAAACTTACTAGGTGTCAACCAGAAATTAGAGCAAGGGGGAGTGACGGAATAAGTGCTCTATTACCGGTTAATTAGCCAGTTATTACATAATATAACTCGTCAGTAGTTTCCTACCCCTTGTAGTTTCATCCCTTGATGATATTTTCGCTTTTCTCTTTCATACTCTTTTCTTTTAGTTAACATGCAATGATATAACTCAACAGTTTTCTGTTCGAAAATTTTACGGACTATCCCGGTGTCAAGCGTGTCTGTTGGATTAGTTGAGGATGTCTGAGACCGACAAGTAGAAACCCTACAGGGGAAAAAAGTTCGGAATACGAGAAAAACGGTGGAAGGCATTTTTCGCTCATGCATGATGCATTCTTCATGAACTATAACCGTCCCTACCTAGAACCGATTGGCTAGAAGCTACACTGCATGGAAACTCAATCGGCCGGCGTCCTAGCCTCCTTGTCCTGGGCGTCTAGGTGCATCTGGTAAGCTACCGCTAGAAGCCATCGTCAACATAGTCATAATGCATTGGTGTAGAAACGAATACACGGATATATACAATGATGGGGGCGTAGAGATGGCGACGTGTATTTTACAAGCATGTGTGTGGTCATGAATTCTCATTGATGAGTGGTGCAACATAGCTGATTAGCGACGACACAATTGTGTGAGTGGCTACGCGCAGTGAATCATCGCATGATCTGAATCAGGTGTTATGATTTCTCATCGGATGTAGTGGTTTTCGAGGGGAATTATTGTTGGAACTTGCATCTCCTTGATGCACTTTCGACTTCTTATGAGTGTCGCTAACTTGGGCGTCGAATTGCCGGATCCGATCAAGTACAGATGTGGTCTGCAGGGACCGTCCTGTCTTGATATCCTGCTTTGCGCTGGGGACGTCCATTTTGGGAAAATCGACATTGCGACGAAAGGTTTCCGTTGGCGAGAGTGGAAATTGACGTGATGATGAGACGATGAGAGGGGGCTGAACTTTAGATTCTATGAGAAGGGAAGCAGTTATCAGTAATAGATCACAAGGATCGAAGATCGTCAACGACATAGACATCAGAGGCGATGAGCGCTTAAGCCTCGGGTGAGGTAACATGGGACCGTGAGAGAAAAAAGCACATATGGGAGCGGAAAACTTCATTGATAAAAAGATTTAAGGAGGTAGATTATAGCCGAGGCATCAATCATATCCACGACGATGTGACAGCTGTCCATAAAGGTGGATCTCGGAACACAGGAAGGAATGAAATGCTTACTTGACAAGAAGCCCTCGCCCGTATGTTCCCTAGCAGGTCGTAATAGTCCTTTGATTTCTTCCGCTGTTATGGAAGGCTTTGAGGGAAGTTGTTTGTTGCTTGAAAGCTCGCCAGGACGAGGATATATATGTAATGGGCCCGCTGTGGTTCGAGCTAGGGATCGATTTAGATGCCTGCTGAATTCCTGCCGAAAAGTACAATTCGTAGCAGTCGTGACAGGCAGGCGAAGCATTAGGTAGCAGCAGAGGTGTGATCTGGCGGTCGGGGCCCTTGTCACAAACTGAAGAAAGATGAGCTATGTTCTTGATCATGAGCCAACTATAACGTACTCACCAGAGCAAGTGAAACATTTTCCGTGCCACTTGAGACCTCTTGCAGAGATATGCTGCCCACCGAAGCCCTCATCTCTATCGCCTATGATGGGAAGCTGACAACGATGGCACACTCCTTTCGGAAAAGCTTCTGTATAACAGCCTTTACATAGCGTATCACCGGTAAGCAGTGGAGGAAAGTCATGCCTAATATTGGTCAGTATATAGCGCGCACCAAGCTCGACTTACCTTGCGAGATAAATCTTCATCCCAGATCGGATGTCTGTACCACATTTTCTGCATTGAGGATGCTGTACAGCACGGTCCATCACTGAGCCGTACACTGACAGACTACATCAGTTGATCTGCTGTGCCGCATCCACATCATTGGACCCACCTCGTGCCAATTCTGCATCAGAGGAGGCGGTGAGCGCAACATCGAAAGTCTCCGTCCTGGCCAAGCCCGGTCTCTGAGACTGACTGTTGCTACTTTGTGATCCATTGGTACGATAGCCGAGACTGAGTGGAGATGATGACAACGAAGAAGGTGATTTAGGAGTGGTATACCTGTAACGCGGGGGGGCGGGGGCAGGAGGGGGCAATTAGATTCACAAATCCACCTGGGGAGTAATGGTTCGGGACAGAACTCACTTGTCAGCCCATCGATCTGGACTACCCCTTTTCTGTGGGGAGGACAGCAGAGATTTAATGGGATTTGACCGTTCTACAATTACCTTGTCAATGTACATCTTGAATGACACGGCTAGACAGGACATACCGATTGCCCTGCCAGAACATTTGGGGCAGCGAGAACTCAGGTCTGCTATTGATGTACCACAGAGATGACAGACGATCATGATGAGGACAGATTCAGGATGTGGATGTGGCCGTGTACTCAGTCGATCAAGTTGATTGATGAGATGATTGCGGTGAACGGATGGCGAGTGAAGGTTGAGCTGAATTGTAAACAAAACCCCCCTCCACCATCAACCGTGGGAAACCACGATACCCGTCATACTACCGCAGTAGACTCGTATTGCATATATCATCTCATACTCATTCTCATCCTCATCGTGGTGACGATAACCCTTAGAGCACCGTCGCAAGCATCATATACAACATAACAGAGAGATGAGTGTGGAGCAGTGTCAGTAAATTCCCATCTCCAATCTTGGCGTGTCCATATCTGACCAGTGCTGCATCCCCTCCATCAGTTCTCAATGATATCCGATCCTTTCCCCAGGACATCAGTTCCCTCACCATTCCTAACCTCTCCGACGTAGACGCAGATCAGTTGACTCAGGGCTTGCTGGAAATCCTTCAGGAAACAGACACACTGTCTTCGAGACACGCCGTACTCCAGGCGGCTGCGCTACTTCCTCCTCATGCTATATGGTCGGATATCGCACTGAGATGGGTTGAAGAGCAACACGGAAGATTTCCCGGAACAGCTCGTATAGTAGAATACATAGGTTCTGCTTTAGCCCAGGAGGGGTTTCCTTCAGATCCTTGGTTAGAAGCTCTTGAGGACGACTCTCGTTCGCATGTCACGCTGAAAAGGATCTTAGTAATTTGGAGTGGTTTGAATTTTGACGTGAGTCAATATGTATTGTAGAGCTTCGCTGACAAGCAGAACTTCTTGGAATCTTGCACGAGAGCTTATCGAAAATCGCTACTGCGAATACCAATAGCGACGCTGCTTATTCAAGCCATCCTCGAATCCCCTTACGAACCATCTGATATCTCCTCCTCGACCCTCATGGCAACAGTCGCAGGGAGCTCATTCGTTGACATCCTCATCCAGAGTCTCATGCTGGACACCGGTAATCAACTATTCAGTATCAATCTTCGACTTCTCCTCGCTATTCTCCCGTATGCACCTCTCGTGCTTACCCCAAAGGTCCCCTTGCTGGCGATCGTCCTGGGTCGAGCAATATCTTGGCGTGACCGACCATTTATCGATCACACCTCGCCACCACGTGATGGATTCACTCGGACCGAACTACCAGAACCTTCTCTTGACTGGCAGGTCGCCCAATCGGCGGTTGAGATGGACCTCGAGCTTCCAGAGCACATGAAACCCCGTCGTATCGCTCAATTGTTCATCATCGCCATGTATGGTGCTTGGCCTTCAAACGTCATTGCATTTGTCCGAGATCCGGTATCGTACATACGAGGGAAGAGCGTTACTCCCATCTATGCCGTGGACTGGGAGAAGGTCTGGACACCTGGGGTCTTAGCTACGAGATTGGAGCCTTTGATTCGAGATTTCCGACTCCATCCATCGTTGGTCGTCTTCACATCAACCGCCGAGCTTGCTGACGAGAAGCGCTGGGAGAGAATCGATGCCGCCGAGTTCATAGCCCGTTCGCAAGCTTTATCCAATTCCGATCAGCAAGGTTTCACGGGTGCCGGACTCTTCGAACAGGATGAACAGTCTGCGCCTCCACAGGTGGATTCGGCTTCGGCGAATCTGGGTAACAGGTTAGCGAAGGAGAATGAGCTGTTGAGATTGGAAGCCAAGTTCACAAGTAGAGTGAGAAGGCAGTATTTGTATCGTAAGTCATATGCGGGACGAATTTGCTCAAAGCTGAACATCATCTAGACATCGGCCGGCTACACAAAACGTCTTTACGACTGAATAACGATGAAGCTGAAATACATAGTTTTGTGAGTGATAAGGATCATTGGGCTAAGCTGACAATCTTAGGTGAATCGATTGAAAGCTCAGGCTGGACAGATCGCTGAACTTACCGCTCAGCTCTCTCAAACGAGGACTGAAGCATCTCAAGCTCAGCAGAAGCATGTCAAATGGCAAGGGCAACTGCGAGAGAAGGTTGCTTCGTTTCGAGAGGAGAAAGCGACTTGGCAAAAGGAGGCGGCCCATATACGTGCGGAGCTGAGTGAGGCACGAGCAATGGTCAAAACTCAGCGCGAGGAGCTTGCTGAAGTGAAGAACGAGTGAGTGCTCGAGAGGAGATCGTGCTGACAGCTATCGCAGACGGTTCAAGTTGCAGAACCGACTTACCGAAGCCGAACCCAAGATTAGACATATATCTGACTACGAGACAAGGATGAAGCAGCTCACAGAATCGCAGCGGTTATGGTTAGTCTGTCGAGAGTTTGGCGGATTGCTAATAGTGCTACATAGGGATGAGGACGTACAGCGGTGTAAGAACGCTCTGCAAGAGGCTGAAGCTGCCAAAGCTCGGGTTTATGAGGTAAGTCATGTATCTCATATTTTTCGTTAACGGTTCGTCAGCTGGAACAGATGCTACGAGCGAGCCGACAAGAAACGATTGAACAGTCCCAAGCCATAGGGTGAGAGTGGACACGGTTTGTTTGGTGATGGTTCTCACTCTGACCGATCCCTATGATAGTGTGTTGGAACGAAAGATACCAACCATGCATCAGGTTAAAGCGGAAGAGCTCGATAAAAGTTCAGCACCGACTCCAATAGCAGCTCCGAAAGACTTGGATGTATATATCGCTTTGCTAGAGCAAGCTAAGAAGCGCACGGATGAGCTGGAAAGGGAGAATTTACAAGTGAGTTGTACATAGGCGTCGACTTGCTCTGACCATACCACATAGTTGCGCGATAATTTGTCAGTCGCTAAGCAGGAGACTAGGGTCGTGGATGGTGAAATGGATAAATCGTTCATGTTTGGTCAATGAGCGAGCATGTTTACGTGTTTGATGATTGTGTGTATATAAACATTGTATGTATGGATCTATGTCTTAGCGTGAAGTCATGAAAGGATGGACCCTTGTGTGCGTGCATTTCTGTCCGACAAACATCATCGGTCACTCAATATCCATCACTGAAAAGTGCAAGGTTGAATGATCATCTATATATCCATCTTGCCACCTGTCCCATCATCAGGCTGAAATTGAAGGCATCTCCCTGTCACCGTATCTATCCTTTATCAATATCATGCTACCATTCAAACATGACTGACGCAGCGAACGAAGAACTACTGACTTATTATGAGATTCTCCGAGTGGACGAGGACGCCGAGCCAGGTGAAGGTGAGTCGATAGGCAAGCCAACCGTCACTGATATACAGTACGCAAAGCATATCTTCGGATCGCCCAAAAGTGTCATCCCGACAAATGTTTGGATGACCCGTTAGCGAAGGAGACGTTTCAGGAGCTGCAGAGTGAGTAGTACAGGCCGTTCTCCAACGTTACAGATCACTGACTATTGCGGTAGAGGCGTATGAAGTATTATCGGATCCTGAAGAGAGAGCGGCTTACGATGAGAGACTGGATAAGCTTCGGAATCCTGTCTTGCCGCCTCCAATGCCGAGCTCCTCCTATTTTGTCTCTGAAGCAGAGTTTGCGCCACCCACCCGCATACCAGCAAGACCTCGATTCGCTCAACCTCCCCCTTATCATCCGCTGTTTAACATGCTGATTATCATATCACCTGACATTGTTTGGGTCAAAGCAAGGCTGTCTACAAGAGTCCATGTGAGTCACTTATCTACAAGAGTTATGATACTGATATAATATAATAGCATCCGCAAAAAAGCCTTCATCCTTACTGGCGACCGATTGTGGAACGAGTGCCCATCCCTCCGCCCCCTCCTCCTCAATTCCGTCCTTTCCCTTCTTCGATTCCACCCCTGCCCAGGGAGTATGTACAGAGAGTCACGGTAGATATGGAGGTTCATATGGCGAGAGTGAGATGGTTGGCTGAAGTAAGAGCGAGAGGTGGAGGGTGTCGATAAGAGATATTTAGACTGATCTCATGGCCTGTTCCGTCAGGTCGATCACCTAGTATACAGTTTCAGTATCAGTATATGTCATTTAAATTATATGGCTCACCTTCTGGATATCTGGTCTTTGTTCTGGATCCACGATAAGCATAGCGTCGATGAGAGACACTAGTGACTGAGAATATCCTCCTGGGTGCTTGTAACGTCCACTGCCAACAGCCATTGCGATGGATGTGCCGTCTACCTCGAAAGGTGAATGGCCATACGCAACAGCGAAGAGAGTACAGCCGAGCGACTGAAGCAGTCAGCGCAGATGCATGATTTGCATGACTCACCCAAATATCCACCTTCTCATCCAGCATCTTACCGGTCTTGACATCGAAAAGCTCCGGAGCTCGATATGGCATAGAGGAGTGTTCGCTTGCGATGTCCTGACGGTGTTAGTCTAGTTAAACACCATGACAACTCACCTGTTCCAGCAGAGCCTGCTGCCTTGTTTCCACGTTGATACGAGCTCTGGGAAGCAGTCAGCGAGGGCTCCGAAGTCTTTCAACTTACTTGATCGTAGAACCAAAATCCATCAGGACGGGACTTCCGTCATCGGCAATCATGATGTTTCTGTGATTATCAGCAAATATTTCAGCACACGTGAGACGTACGCTGGCTTGATATCCCGATGCGCATATGGTATCAGTTCTCCTTCCTCAGCATTGGCTAATTCATCGTCATGATCAAAGACCGGTTCGCCCACTAAGGGATCATCTTCGCGGGTGGGAGGATATGATGCTGCGACAGCGGGCAGGTGGTAGTTGTGCATCGCGCGAACACTGGTGGATTAGCCATGTGAGGGTTTCAGTAAGACTCACGCTAGGCAGGTTCCATGGAAAAGTTCCAGCAATTTGCGTTCAGGCATACGATTTCCAGTGACAGACGATGCAGCAATGGCATCTTGGAGATTGCCTCGGGAATAGTAAGGAAGGAACCTGTTCTGTCAGCAGAGGTCAAAGAGCATGTGTAACTCACAGGTAGATGATCTTGCCCTCGCCTCCTTCATCTTGCACGACCGCTGAATCAAGTATCTTGATGATATTGGGATGTCGGAACCGTCTGTATGCCTCTACTTCACGCATAGCCTCCTTGACACCTTCTTGTCCTGAAGTGATCAGAATTTTTTTGAGGGCGTACAGACGATCAGAGGATAGATCACGGATGAGGTATACAAATGAGAAACCCCCTTCACCAAGCAGTTTCTCTATCTTGTATTGACGTCCGTTGATCTTGAGGGATGCATCGCTGGTAAGAGGGAAGTTGAGCGAGAGCATGATGATTGTACACACTTACGGTTTGCAAATACACTGAATGTCAGCTGCTTGCTACGGTTGTGAAGGCTCACCTGAGTCAACGTCACGACTGCATCCCGAGCATAGAACTTGAGTCGATCTAATGCTATAGCGAGATTATCGTTTGAGTTCATGATGAAGTGAGTACTGAGGTCATGAATGATGGGAAGGAGAAAGAAATCAAAAGTCAAAACAGTGAAAGGTCGCGTTGAACCTTTTGTGGGATTATCCTTCTTCTTGCTCTTTGTCCATTGTCCGTATGATAGAATCATGTCAAGACCACCATTCCCTTCGGGTTGGTCTAGTATCCCACTGAGTCTCAAGAACCTCACTCTGGCCAACTCACTACCTGTCGGGCAATCGTTCCTATGGCACAGGCATGCTATAGCGTCGTCGACGCCTGGCAGTCCCACGGAAGAATTCTCAAGAGCCGTCGATAACCCTCCCCGAGTCGTCTGCCTTCGACAATCTCCAAGTCGTCTTTATTATGCTGCAGTATACCCAAATGAGCACGATGCATTAGCAGATCAGAGAAAAGGTATCACCAAGGATTGGGTCAACGATTACTTTCAGCTGAAGGCTCACCCGGAGCTGGAGAGGATGTATGATGATTGGAGAGCCCGAGATCCGGAGCTGTTCGGCAAGGTGGAAGTGAATGAACGAGCAGTGGGAGTAAGGGTTCTTCGTCAAGACCCATGGGAGTGTCTCATATCGTGAGTGATGAGACTTTGAGGAAGCATGCTGACAAAGTAGGTTCATCACATCTACCAACAATCATATACCCCGTATCACGTCTTTGTTACATCGTTTCTCCCAGTCGTTCTCGCCTCCTCTCCTGACTCTTCATAATCCGGACAACGATGGTGAAACCACTTATCATCTGTTTCCAACTCCCACCGCTCTTCCCACAAATCTTGAAGCTTTGTTGAGGTCGATGGGTTTCGGATATCGTGCCTCCTTCATCGAGTCTAGCTTGCAAACCCTAGAGGAAGAGTTCAAGGAGGAAATCGAAGCAGGTCTTCTCAGATGGAGGAATCAAGACGTGGATACAGTTAGAGGAAAGCTAGTCGCTCTAAAAGGTGTGGGACGTAAAGTCGCAGATTGTGTAATGCTCATGTGCATGGACAAGGTGAGTGAGGAGTATGGAAAGGTGCAAGCTGAAGAGATACTCAGCCGTCACTCATTCCCATCGACACTCATGTCGCGGCCATTGCTGCAAGACATCCTGCCTTCCCATCGCGGCTTCGCAACAAGCCAATGTCGAAGCAGGTATACAATGAGACTCAGCAGTTTCTGCTAGACAGATGGGGTCCAATGGGAGGATGGTGTCAGGCAGTCATGTTCGCGGCGGACCTGCCAGAATCCAAATCAACAGTCAAAGTCGTAAAGACAAAGGTGGAATCGTCTCTCACTGTGAAGAGGAAGCTTGAGGATGTCTCACCGACACTGAATCTCAAGAGGACCAGAAGTGCGACACATCTCGAACTCCAGCAGACAAGGACGATCGTGACGGAAGAGGTGAAGATGGAGGAGTAGATTTCGAAATAAGCATTATGATGTCATTTATGCCTGGTGATCTTTCGTTATATAACAAGTTTGTATTTGTGCATTGTTCATCGTTCTCTTTTCATTATTATCGTCCAAGCATGTTGCAATCTGCATCTGAGATCCTGTCTACTACCTGGTCTGCCGTCGAGGTGAGTTGAATCATGAACTTCAGCAGAGCTGACCATTAGGCTTCGATCTCGGTTATTCTTGTCTTAGTTTATGGGTTTTTCGCGAGCAAATGGAAATTACTCTCTCCCGAGGGCGAAGAGGTGAGCTGATATGGGAGAAACAAAGCTCACGAGTAGAGTGCTTCCAAGCTATGTGTGACTCTTTTCCTACCTGCTCTTCTATTTTCGGAGATCGGCCCTCTCGCATCTTGGGATAACTTGAAAGACTGTAAGTTCACAATGTGCACACAACCATGCTGATGCTTTTCGAAAGATTGGGTCATTCTCGCTTATGCGGTAGTTTTCCAACTTATCTCTTGGATCGTTGGTGCGATCGGGGTGATTGCTTTCGGTATGCCGCAGTGGATTATGTGAGTCGATCAGCTCCCGGGCTTCGCTGACGAGCAGTCCATGCATGGTATTCAACAACGCAACGTCCCTCCCGCTACTCTTGTTCAGCTCTCTGGGCAAAAACGGCACGTTATCACCTTTGGTCAAGAACGACGATCTCGATGCGGTGCTAGATCGAGGTCAGGTCTTCCTTCTTATAAACGCACTGGTGTGCAATCTGACCCGATTCTCCTTCGGTCCAGGTACGTAAAGATGAAGTAGGCACAAAGCTGACAATTAGTGATGATGAAGAAACACCCTCTTGATATACCCCATCCCTGGTCTCATTCGGAATCCCCTCATGCGATCAAGAAGGTGCGAGAGGTCCTCAACGAGGATCAAGATCATCCTGCCATCGAGCCGTACTCTGGGGACAACGAGAATGCACCACTGCTCCATCAAGCAAGACAACACGGCAAGAAGGGCTGGAAGATCGCCAAGATCTTGCAACAGAGCTTGGCAGGCTTCATGAATCCGCCCATGTACGGTGGACTTGCGGCAATCGTTGCGGGGCTCATCCCGTTTCTCCACAACTGGTTATTTCAGAAAGGAGCTTGGCTTAGTCCGTGAGTGTTGTTCTGAGAAGTATTGAGCTGAGATAGTAGCCTGTCCGATTCGATCGACAAGATCGGAAAGCTATACGCTGCCTTGCAGATGCTCGTCATCGGTGCCCATCTCAAGACGAAGAAAGGTTCGAGACCACCCATCTTCCCTCTGATCTACCTCTTCATATTCAGGTTCATTGTAATGCCGGTGATCTCTATCAGTATGGTTTATGGAATCCGTAAGGCTGTCGGCGACAAGATTTTAAACGATCCGGTTTTGGTGAGTTCTGGCGAGTGCGACATGACGCTGATGTACAGGATTTCATCATGATGCTTGCTCCTGTCGGACCGCCGGCTCTTACTCTAGCTGCAGTGAGTTATAGCATCGAGCTTTGTGCGCCAATCCCACTGATTTGCTATTCAGATTGTCGAAATGTCGGATACCGATGAGGATGTGGAGACTGCGGTTGCCAAGACGATTGTCATTTCCTACGCTCTCACACCGCTGATCAGTGTCAGCGTCACAGGGGCTCTGCAAGTGGTTGAGAAGCTGTACTAGCGTATCTGCATAACACATTGCCATGCCACTGCATCATGAAATCGGAACCAGGCGAACGAAAAGATGCGTGTAATGGGAACATTGGGAACATTGGGATTGCCGTTCGCGGTGTTTTGACGGACTGATGCCGGGGGTCAGGCACGAGACAACTCGTCATGATGCAATTACGTAATCTCAACCCCATATGGAGACATTCCTCTTTGTGTACCCTGGGCTATGCATGCATGGGCATCTTGTTTGGTGCATTAACTCACTACCAGCACACTTTACATTTTACTGATCATCAACCGATAGACGACATCAACAACGCTGCATCCACCATCATACATCCTCCTCCCCATCCCACCCGCCCCCCTCATCCCCTTGCCCTCACAGTTTTAGGAACTATGCACCTTGCCATCAGTACAATACCACGATGTTCCACTATATAACCTACCCCGCATCAATCAATTTAGCGTATACCCCAGCAAGATAAACAATAAACACATATTGGTAACATTCGCCGTCATGACGCAACCCATCAAATCACCTCAAATCCTCACCCCAGTCTCAGACCACCCGCATGATCCACCCCATCTTCATCTTGGATCAGATGGGGAGGAACGCGCCCAACCCGTATCTCTACTCACGGCGTTGATCCACTCATCAGATAAGAAACACCCTCAATCCTCTGGAATCATCTCAACTCACTCATCCACCCCTTCCACCGCCTTCTCCAGTCCCCAACGACCTAGTCATGGTATCCTCGCAAAATCCCCCGAGATTCCTCCACATCAATCCTCATCAATACTCAGACGCGAGAGCAACAGCGGTCTGTCTGATGAAGGGCATACAGGTCTAGGACTAGGGGGGATGGAAAGTTTGACAAACCGATTGGAAAAGGTCGAAGAGAAGCGAGAGCGAATAGGATGGGCTGATGAGGTAGAACATCCTCCCGTAAATCCTCTCACATACACAGGTAGACCCATGCTGATCACATATCACAGCGCCCGACCCTAAAATTCGCCGTCGCCTCTCATCCCAATCAGACAGCACCCCTCGATGCCAACAGTGAATCCGATACCGACGATGGGTATCAGGAAGATGAAGAGGACGGCTTCGACTCCGATGACTCTCAAGATTCACAAATCGCCCCTCGCTTCCCTTTTGCCCGTTCCACAAACTTTGAACAACACCCACGATACATCGGATCAACCCATATACCCACACATCAAGCCACACCCGCACCAGCTCTGCTACCTCCACCAGCTCGAAGAGGTCGTGGTCATATCCGAGTGGAAGAAACCTCCACTGCGCAAGACAAGACGTGCTCTCGTCATCGAAGTCCCCCTCCCGTCCGCTCCCGTTCGTCCAGCCACCATCGATCTTCCAGATCAGCCCCTCATAGTCCTAGTAGTCGGTTGTCTGATGCCGGACCACGGAACGGGCGCGCTGGAAGTCCCATGCCAGCTGCTCCTTCTGATGATCCAGAGGACGAGGAAGATGATCAAGTCGAAGAGGAGGATTCGCCGAAAGAGAAGGATATCGCGGCAGGCTGGCGAAGCGACGATGCGGTGTTCTATGGTCCAAAGGCTCGACAAGTCACCCCAATCCCTCGACCTCGTCAGCGTCGTCATAGCTCAGCGCTTGACCCCGCCGTCTTCGTTGACTCGGACGACGAGGAGAAGCTGGATGACAACAACAAACCTAGTGCGATCGGTAATTTATTGCGTAGAGCGTCTGAACATATCCCCGGCTTCCGAAGACCTTCTTCTGGCATGGACCGAGTAAGCTCCGGTGGTGCAAGTGAGTCTGGCGTAGGCAGATCAGTCCGATCTCAGACCCCTTGCCCTCCAGCTCTCGATAACACCCCGGCCCTTGCCCAAAACCGATTTTCTACCGATATCAACGACATTTCCGGTGGTCTCGCTCATCGATTAGAGACCGCCTTATCGATACCGTCTGTGCCGAACTCTGCTGGTCCATCGAGATCTGGATCAATCAACCGACATCGGGAGCCAATCCATGTACAACCTGCCACGGCTCAGTCTATACCGACATCCCGAGGGAAAGATGCAGATGAGCATCTGGGATGGACTGAAGAGGCCTTGTTAGAGATTCGCAAGTCAAGAAATTCCGAGCATAATATGTGAAAACTCCTAGCATACGTATATACCTCTATAATGCCAACTTCTGTAGCCCTAGCCATTTGATAGTAACATCTGATAATAATAATAACATGCATGATAAACTGGTTTATGATGACGATGGTCGTATATAAGCGGTCACCGGTGTATCGATTACCGACATTACCACTCTGAACACGTTCACATGTCTCCACAATCATCATCAGTTGATAGGCAGAGAGGAATGCTCTCAACCCCTCAAATATATGCTCACATCGCTATGGACTCCAGCTCAAGTACTATACCCTCGCCTCGACCAACCGAAGGATCTGCTCATCGTCGACGACCGTCTCTCACTCTCTCACCACATCTTGCTGCTTCTCTTTCAGTACCAGTGCCCTCACGTCACGGCACAATCTCAAACAGATCGCCTAGATCAGCACACGAGACGCTCTCCGCCTCGTCCTCGCTGAGAAGACGGTCGAAAGGGTCATTCAGCTCTCTCAGTCTTAGCGGATCGCTATCGCTCGGATCCGCTCTGCTATCTTCATCAGCTGACGTGTTTGGGGAGGATGATGAGGATCCTATCGATGTGGATGCTGGTGATTGGTTGAGCGTCTCTGCTTCAACGATATCGTTCGCTGAAGAGGAAAAGGTGGTGAGAATTGCAGGAGCTACACGGGTTGAAGAGGCAGTCACAGTGAGTCATTGCCTACCAGTAACAGTGACTGACTGACTGTGACAGCTGTTGCTCGAGCAAGGGACGCATTATCTTCTCGTTGAACCACATGACGAGCAGAAAAGCCAGGCCTTCTTCGACGTAAGTTGCATTAGCCTCAGCAAACGCTGATCTTCCAGTATGCCGACTTGAACACTTTCCTTCTCCTTGTACTCAATGCGAAACCGCTAGGCGAGGGATACTCTCATGGCAACGATAACGAGTGCAAAGTGATTATTGACAGGATACACCAAGGGGAAAGGATTATCGTAGGAGACTTGTGCAGTAAGTCGATGATGATAGCTGACTGTCACTGACATTCTCAATCTTCTCAATCAGATATTTCAGGAAAGAATCCATATTACTTGGTAAATGCGAATGCCCCATTGCGCACGTTCGTACAGCTTTATAGCAGAGGGGTTCATAGGGTAGCTGTCAGAGGAGGCCACGTTATATCGCATGAAACGGTTCTGCGCTACTTGCTTGGTTTGGACAAACCCCCTGCGATCCTCGAAGCTCCGATTGAATCTAGACAATTACGCCTCAACCTTCATCCCTTGATATCAGTTCCGACATCGTCTTCGGTTCTTGACGCCATGCAGGTCATGTGTCAATACGGTCTTCGTGTGTTAGGTGTACTTGACGAAACGAGAAGGACTGCCTTGACCAACGACTCTTCGCCATTGCTAGCTCCAGCAGACGAGGGCGAAGGCGGATTGGTGAGCGTTGTGAGAGTAAAGGATTGCGCGAGGATTGTAATCCCTAGTGAAGGGAAACAAGCTTTGACCTTGAGTTTGGCAGACTTGATCAAGCTCGTTGAGAGCGAAGAAGCAGCAGGAAAAGAGAGAGGGGAAGAGCGCATGCCGAGTGAGTGTATATTCCAGCTTTACCATGCTGATCCACCAGTCCATACTTTACCTCCCACAACCACCCTGATCTATGCTTGTCATCTCATCCTGGCCACCTCTTCGTCGAGAGTTTTCGTTCGTACCGATTCCACCCCTTCTCCTCTCCTCTCGCCTACCACCGAGCCATCAATATTACCCATACCCCCGGCTCAACTATCTCCTCACTGTGTATTGTCAATTGTGGATGTGTTCAGATGTCTTGTAGCGGTTTACACGTAAATGCATGTCGAATACAATCAACTGAGATGAGATACAACTTGCCAGACTCCTACTCCCACAACCGCTGCTGTACCCATTCCTCCACCGCCAAAAGCAGAGATCCAGTGGTACCATTTCCTTCATCTGTCAGCATTATCCTGGCAAGGATACTACTCACGTCTGTTTCACGGTGACCACCTCTCGTGCACCTCCCTCTCCACTCTCAAACCGTTGATCCTCATAGAATCCCTCCATTCGTTTCTCCTTTGCCGTCCAGACGCCTCGTAACCATAGCTCAAACGCTCTTGACTCTTCCGGTGAAGCTATACCAGTATCAGAAGGAGGCTGATCATCGCCGGTTGATAAAGATCGACTGCCTAATGACGGCACTTCAGAAGAGGACGATGACAAGTTCGAATACAGGTGGAGATGCAGGTGAACTGTCGGAGGAGGAACCGAACGGAGAAATACCGAGAATAAACCATACCTAAAACATTAGCAATGCTTATCGATTTCCCACTCACCAATCTTGAGGGTATTTCCCATATGGTACACCTGGGTAGCCTATCGTCACGTCAAGTAGCTGCAGATCTGGCACCTGGGGCAGTAGGGTTCTCAGGCAGAATAGCAGACCGGTTGAACGAGGATGTAGCATGGTGACAAAGTCAGGCTATCGAGTCAGCAGAGCTCGTGCACAAGAATCACTCACGATCCCTTCCCGGTCAGCATATCGCACACTCTTCACTCTTTCCTCGTCACTGACAATGGTTCCTTCCGGGAATATGAGCAACCATATAGGAGAACGCATCTTGGGTTGAAGCAACCCTGAAGTTTCCGAATGATCCTCTTCTCCAGATTGCGCTTGATGTCCAAGTTGAGTGAGCGCAAGGGTGAGATTGTCTCGATCCGCCGCCCATGATCTATTCATGAAAATGAATTTGAAGAAGCGCTGGCCTGTCAGCTTCTGTGAATGGGCTATCCACTCACCATTCCCCACCCAATCACCGGTATATTCTTCAAACTTGCTTTCAGCAGGATGGTGATCCCCCTCGAATGACCGGCATAGCATGAGAGAATCCACAGATACATCCAGTCCAGATACGCTTGATGATTGGCCATGATCACTAGCCTATCTGGAAGGTTGATCTTGATCATGTTGCCTTGAGCATCTCTCTCAACGAGGTTGGTGATCGAAGGGGGTGTATCGGTAGTCAATACAAGTGAGGTTGGTCCGAATAATACGGTGATGACGATGACTTCCATTAGCCTTGATCATCCTTAAGGATCACTCACGGAGACGTCCGTAGCCATCTTTGGTCCAGCCAATCGCGCTGTCAAACCATCTACGACCCACGATGGGGATAAGCAGCAAAGGGAGACACAGGAACTGGGCCGAGTTAATCCCCAATTGAGCGAGGTTGAAGACCAAAGGGAAGAAGATCTTGGATGTCAGCGGTCCATGAGGTGGTCGCTGGTCTATGGGTATGGTATACAGTGGCTTCTCTGACATGATGAGCGTTGATTTGAATCGTATTGAAGGAAGAGGAAGAGGAATATAGATCGATAGATAGACGGATGACGCATCTCAGTACGATGCTACAATCACAATTCAACACTTCGGCTATCTCCTCGGAACTTGACAAGCGATCGACACTGACTGCAACTCAGATCGTGCATATGAAGCGTGCTCTCTTTCACATGTTCATCACAAGATATCCGACTTATACAACCTCTATGGCATAAATTTCTTGAAGTGATAGCAGAACAGATAGACAGTCCCAGCACAGCATCACTTCTTCGTTGCTACCCAGGCCCATACATTCACTTCCCTATCCTCGACCGGCTCTACATCCCTACTCTGTCTTGTATCGCCAAAATCCCATCTACCACCTCCGTTGTCACGCAGTTCCGCTTTGACTCTTCCGACAACACCCGCAAGCCCATTCTGATTCTTGATCAAACCTGTACCTTTGTATTCAACTGCAGACTTGACCCAGACCAAAACGGCATCCTCCAGAGCTCCTGGTACCTTCTTTGTCCACTTCTGATGGAATACGGGCTTGACGGCATTGGACTGGATGTTCTCTATAGAAGGTAGATTGAATTGCATCGCTAGTGACGGTAAAGGTTGGATCATGTCTGCCAACAGCATAGATGCGAACGAGTTCTTCAAAGATGCTGGACATTCGGATGGAAGGGTATAGCTTGTCTCGACGATTTCAATTTTACCCCCTCGCTTCAACACCCGAGTGGCCTCTTCCAGAAGATCGTACCATTTCGTCTCGGATATGCCTAAATTGACAAACCGGAGGTGAACGAGATCGAACACGCCGGTGTCAAAGGGAAGCTCGCTGAAGCTGAAACGGAAGTTATGGGTCAGCTACGTCTCACACCAATGCGTACTCACAAATTACCCCTCTGCCATTTAACCCTCTTTTCGACACTCTCCCACATACCTATCCCTTCAGCTGATGTACCGGCTTTTGTCGATCGTGCTCGTTTCTCAGCCTCCGCAAGAAGTGACAAGTCGATCTGACAAGGGACCAGGTCAAGGCCAACAAAGTTTGTATCTGGGTATCGTAAAGCCATTGAGATGGGCCAATGTCCAGCGCCTGTACCGATCTACCACTTCAGGTCAGCTTCAGCCGTTGCTACCCTCACGCACATCAAGTACCGCCTTAGGCGGCTCTTCAAACTCTACAAATGTGTGCCTTTCTCCCGCAATCTCGTACATGGTTTCATGCAATCTTGCTTCGCTGCACACACCCATCAGCTGAATCTCACCGACCGTACACTCACAGGTCAAGGACATCCCTCTCCCATCCTACGCTGTACACTCCAGCGCTCCTCTCACCCTTCGCATCAACCCATACCTTCTTCCCAGGTAAACCCGATCTTGGTCTAGGCGTTTCCTTCCACCCCTCCGAAGAGAGGGAGTTGTCTGTATGAGCTGTATCCTTCGATGATAACATATCCAGTCTACTCAGCGACATGCTGCCTCTCCTTCCCACATCGGTACTATGGTCTCCGCCGGATGGCTGTTGATCTTCTTCTACGACAGGTGCAGACCATGCGGCGAATGGGTGACCTGCGGCAAAGGGAAGGACTTCTTCAATAACAGGGCAAGAGAAAGTCTTCATACCAGCGGGAGGGACCGGAGAAGGGTCATCTACAATCCCCATAACTCTATCGCGAGATTGAGTGGAATGGGACGAGGTGATGGATGTTGGATATTCATGCTCAGCTTGAGATGTAGGGGTAAACAGATGGGTGAAGTCGGCTGTGGACCCTTCTGTCGAAACGGTCTGAGATGAGGGAGGAACCACAGGGATGGACATTTCGGTAGAAGTCGTATTCTGAGTATTGAATGAGGCATCGCTATAGACTGAGTGAGTAAGTTGATGGTCTACTCGTCCAGGCGAGGTGGGTCGATGCTTTGGCTGCATGCCGAGGTTCAATGGCGTAGTGCTCATCGAGGAGGATCTCTGGGTTGCTCTGGCACTCCCCTTGTAAAGTTTGAGCCCACTTGGTTTTCTTTCCTCTTTATCCTTTTCAGCTCCTCTGTCTCTAAAACCAGATCTCACTGTACCACTGAAAGACGATAGCTTTGTTCTCGTTTCCTTGAACGCACCGAGTTTGTGTAAAGTGTTTGTGGAATATTGCGTGGGTGTGACAACCCTTTCTTCGCTTTTAGCTACTTGAATGCCCAGATCATCCTCCCATCCTTGTGGTATACCCTTGATCGCTGGGTCCACAGGTGGTCTTTGATCGACGGATTCTCTCGAATCTTTCGAGCTCACTTTCCCATCTTTCGCTGTGGAATGACCCTTCGCCGAACCGAAAAAGTCCATGGGAGTCACAGGACGTGCTTGTATCTTTTCCTTCTTGTTATCGATCGAGGTCTGAAGTCGAGGTGGTGAGCTTGCCTCTTGCAGATTGACGATGAGAGGTGGAAGAGCAGATGAAGGGGTTGCTGCGTCTGGGAGTGGGGTTTTGGGTTTTGTTCTCTGATGGGCTGAAGCAGGAGCTGGCATGGAGGGTGAAGGGATGTCTGAGTCGGATGTGGGAATGTTATGCTGGTCCAGTGGGTTCCGGGGGATGAACATCTGAGATGCGATGGAGGGGAGAATGAGATCCATGTCGGGTATAGATTGTGAATTGGTCAATGGTCAATATTTGATATCATAGTGGATGCTTGGATCATCTCAAAGGGCAACGCTTGGATCCACCCTGTCGTCGAATCAGCATGTTAACAAGATAACAATAACGGTAGATAATCTTCTAGATAAGGATCAGTGGATGAACGTGCAAATCCCTACATGCATGTGAACATCGGTGGGTCAGCTGTTCGACTGATTGCAAGTACTCTTTCTGTTGAGACATTGTGTGTGGACTGTGTTGGGGGGCTTTAAGCTATTGCGACTGAGAGGGCAATAACAGGGGGTACTCGTAGCGGAATGACCCTTCATTAAATGTATGTGTGTGTGTGTGGGTCACGTCTGACCTTGGTTCGGTTCAGGGTAAAGATACACTTCAAATCAATTCTGTCATTCCAGACACCATATCCATTTAACACTTGAAAGATCTGAACATCAGAAGTTCATACCTGGCCGGACTGTTGAAAATCTCGAGATAGCGGTAACTCACCGGTTCTTGGAGTGATGCATGACATTTTATCCCCCCCTCAATGTTTAGTCCAGATCTTGGGGTCCCGTGAGACGGACAAATCGTCAGACGTTGCAAGACGTGCTAGAGAAGACACTGTTGTCATCCGCGTACATCTCGAACTCGGTCTCGAGAAGACCGTTGGACCGATGAACAAGGTTGTAATCCCCCCCCCCCCCCCCCCCCTTCTCCCCACACCCCCGGGAGCTTGAGGATGATAGCCTATCAGTCTTTCCCGTTGAAGTCATCGAGAGGGCAGAAAGATGCGAAGCCGAACTCATGAGTCTGATCGAAGCGAATGAGATCACGGAAGAAGAGCATAACAGTCATCAGGGTATTGAGGGTGCGCTTGGCGAGATTTTTATACTCGAGATTGATACAATGAGTCGTCGGACGGCACTGAGAAGCAAAAGGAATTATTGGACTGCTAATGGCTGGGATCCAAGTGATTTTAGAATTGCTGAAAGCGTCAAAGCATTTGACTACACGATGCATTGTCTTGCAACTCTCCAAGTCTCTCAATCACCCCATCAGAAGGAGTATCTCAGAAATGAAAAGAAAAAAAAGTTCCATTGGTTGGATCAGAAAGAATTGATCGATTTCTTGAAGGACCGTAAAGAGGTACAAATAGCCAGCGTGGAGAATGTGACGGAGGGTGAGGCGATATTGACGGCAAGATACAATACTCCTTGGCCAAAGTTCGACAAGAGCAATGAATCTGTAGCATTACATTCCTACAACGATCGCGCCAAGCTCCTCATGGGAGTTGAGCTTCAATGTAGTAACTCTACGATGGGCAATTGATTACAAGGATGGGGAAAAAGGCTGATTGCTTCATTGCGCCTAATCATCTTTCTAGCTCCACAAGCTCATCGATGGATATCGATGCAGCAAACTTGTATGACACCGTCCCCAGAGGGTCGTTGCCCTCACCTGTGCCTCCGTATATCTCCACAGACATCTCTGTGACGATCAGGCCGTCTCTTGATGCATTGAGTTCTCCTGACGATCAGCAGTCAATCAAGGACGGATGCCACCTAAGAACAGAACAGCAGGGATGAAACAATGACGTCATCCCACCCTACCAGCACAGACCACCTTACCTGGTGTGGTGTATCCGAGTATTCGGTTGATCCATCCATCTATTCATTCACCAACAATCTTACTCACTTGATCGCTTCAACTCATTCTTATATCTTCACAGAACGTAGATAACAACACCTGTCTCTCTGCCAGCCCAACAACACTGCAAGACAAGTCATCATGTGTGAGTCATAGCTCACTCCCCCTCACGACGATCGCACTGACTCTGTGTTCCACCCCAGCGAACCCATCAGACCTCCTTAACCAAGCCAGATCAGCTGCTACAGCTGTAGCCTCAACAGTAGTCAACACAGCTACCAGCGCTGTCAACCAAGCTACCGCGCTAGCCGGACAAGCCGCCAATTCCGATGCAGCCGCCAGCGTAACCTCATCCGCCAAGTCACTCGGGTCACAAGCCGCTTCGACCGCTGGATCACTCGCTGGTCAAGCTCACGCCCAAGCCCATGCCCTCGCTCCGACCGTTATCCCTGCACCCGCTGCCGGTGTCGCCGAAGGTGTAGACAACAGAGGTGATTTGAGTCCTACAGATGAAGTTGGGAAAGCAAAGTTTGAGAAGTTGTTTGAAAGCAGACATTCCGCCGATGAATTGAAGGATAAAGGTATTCTCAAGGGTAAGTGCAATTCTGCAGCGTATCATCGTAGGATGGAGATTGCAGAGCATATCGTACAGTGGCGCTGACCCGACCATACTTCTAGGCGAACCTGGCGATTCCCTGGCTGGCAAACGAGCTGGCCTTGAGAAAGCAATGCACAAAGTATGTACCATGCCTCATTTGCCAGTTAGATGAGGTGTAGAGTGAGAGCTAATTAGGTCACTCCCAGGACCAACTCGACAAGGAAATTGCCCAACGACCTCAACCTGAAGAGCTGGTCAAAAAAGGTATTTTAAACCGTGAGTATTGGGTGCTGCTCAACTTCTGCCTGATCTACTTCCCATGCAATATCCTTGTCACCGTCACTCCACTCACATGATCCATATCGTCCACACCTCTAGCATATATGGCAAGAAGGCTAACCATCTTGCATGATCATAGCCGACGAAGCCCCGCCCACTCGATAAGTGGCTCCGCAGCCTTCGCCGTCTGGGGCGCCTGTCCAAAAGGTTTTCGAATTTCTGCCATTTACTCAACCGAGAATATCCGACTTCTACTGCGTTTTTAGTTCGAGGCGATTCTATACCTTGTTGATCACATTTGAATATCAAGTTCAATGAATACCCCCTAACATCACAGTATGCATGTATATATATATATATATATATATATATATTCGTGTGCAGTTATACACGATACAATAGGGCCACGTGATCGCGACGATCACTTTTGGTGCACCAAACCACTAGGATTAGCGGGACGACTGATGCAGTAACTCCGCTCGGATTATTCGGGGGCCGAAGGGAAATCGTAATGGTACCATCGGATTTGTAATGGGGTGTGAGCCATTACGCCTGTGCGGATTTGTAATGAATCATAATCAGGGATTACAATCCTGATAGTTGGGCTTTAGACGGGAGAAGATGAAGCCTGCCTTCGTTAACTATTGCCCATCAAGACTACCCATCAACCCGTCAAGAATACCTTCTGCTGAATTCCATCTGATATACACTGTATATATAACAATAACACCTCACACCACACCCATCCCAACACCCATCGTCTCCCCTCGTCTGGTCTCAATGGCGGTCTCCACGCCCCAAGAAACGGTGCCATCTACCCTGCCATCACAGAGTGCTACAACCGCATCATCTTCCCCACAAGACGTGCACAGGTATCAAACGAATGGACCTGGGATGGAGCTGAAACCCATCGGGATACATAATGAGTCGAATACTTGTTTCTTGAACTCGACATTCCAAGCTGTACGTGCGATCACATTGTCGCTCTCTTGCCAAGCTGACCCAGCCCGCGCTTCCACAGTTGAGCGCAACGGCTCCGTTGACCACATTACTATCGTCCTCTCCCAGCTCACCACTGTCCGTACATCCCAACTCTTCGCTACCTGACCCCATAGTCCCTCCCAAATTGATCCCTTCATTACATCCGGACATTCTCGAACCACCTCTATATGATTTGTTACCCGTCACAAGAGCATTCACCAATTCCCTTCACCGGGCATGGAGGATGAAAGAAGCAGGTGGAGGTACCTATGGAGCCAGTGAAACGTCATCCAAACGATCCATGTCGTTGAACTCACTGTTGAGGGAAATTGCGAGGAAATATGATCAGTACGATGACTACTCCCAACAGGATGCTCATGAACTGTTGAGGCATCTACTAGATTCGATGGAGATGGAGGAGAAGGATGTCATCAAGAAACTACAACCTGATCTGCCGCCCTTGAACAGTAATCTAGGTGTTAGCGGGAGGCGGAAGAAGTCCAAACATAACGACAGCACACTGAAATCTGGTCAGACCACTCCCTCAGCTTCGACCGCCATGAACCAGCATCTCGATTTAAAGCATATCAGTCCACTTCCTTCTCCACTACCTTCACCAGCCCACACTCGACCCTCCTCACCAGGCCATCTCGATGTGGATCCTATGGTTTCCGCTGTTCCGATCAACATCAACGGTCAAATGACCGGCCATGTCGTCAACGAAGACCAGATATTCTCTCCATCGGATACTCCTGTGGAAAGCGTATCCGAGATCCAGCAGTTAGCGGAAGAAAGGTTGATACCTTTTGTCGATGTCTTGTTTGGTGGATCGCTGGCCAGTGTCGTCGTGTGTGAGAGATGTAAAGCGGTGGGTCCATCAATTTCTTACCTCCATTTGACCTCATCGGCTGAATCCTCCATCGTTAGGTCTCCCACACGTACGAGGGCTTCCTAGATATCTCACTGTCGCTCAAAGGAGATGATCCCAAACCGCGTAAAAGAGACAGGCTAAGAGCTATGGCACGTAAATTCCGACCTCGGAAATCCAACTCGGCCACAGCACAATCACCCGATATCTCTCAAGGCAATTCTTTCCATTCGGTTGTGTCGGAAAGCGAACTATCAGAAACCGAAGGACCGAGAGAGAAAGATCGTCGGAAGAGTATGGATTCTGAAGATAGGATAACAATCGATTCTAACAATACCAACAGTAGTGGTCTCGGTCGAAGCAGTTCAACCAAGAATTTTGGTGGATTGAAGAACAAACCTAGTTTCTCGTTCAGAAGGAAAGACAAGAAAGCTGCTTCCCCTGTTATCGGTCCATCAGCCACTTTCGAGGAAGAGAAAGTCAAAACCCCTTCTACATCTACACCAAATTCACCGTCTCTACATGGTCAAGGAGTTCAAGTCGACAGGAAGCAGTCTAAACATCACCATAGGCACCATGGACCTGGCCCAACCCCCGCACAAGCTGCGTACATCTCACGTATACTCGCTCCACCTCCTGGTGCTATCGACTCGGACGATCCACTTGCAAAACTTCGAGCTGCTCAATCTGGTCAACCCGTAGAAGCTTCTCCATCTTCACCTGAATATGGCTTGATCGATGCCTTGCGAGCGTTCACTTCGGTCGAGGTGTTGGAAGGCGAAAATGCCTTTGCATGCAAGAAATGCTGGAAAATCAAACATGGTTACTACTCCAAACACGAAGCGACTGTCAAAGAGGAGGACGAAGAACAATTGAAAGACGATCACGAAGGATTACCTCAGACTTACACAAGAGACTCTGTATCGACTGCCAGCTCCATCGGCACGTCACCACTGCTGGTGCCCAGTGCAAGGGTTTCTTCTCATCAGCCACCTCAAATCTCTGTCATGGGGTCACCCTCGTCGGAAAAATCTGGCAAAACATCCTACTGGGATAACTCGGAGAGCAGTAGATTGGGAAGATCACCAAATCATTCCGACCATCCAACGATCAGAGCTCCATCACCACTACGAAGGCAGCTGGAATTGGAAGAGCAGGAAAAGCTGAATCAGCAGATGGCATCGACCACGCTCTCCTCAACTTATGGTTCCGATCATTCGCAATTGACCATCGGTAGCACTACCACCACCACGACGTCCAGGTCGAGTGAAGACAACGACGTATCCACGTCAACGTCTGCGGATAACTTGGCTGAGGCAGAAGATGATGAAGAGGACGAAGAATCAGACGGATTATCGGATTCCGAAACTTCGATAGATGAACATCATGACAATAATGATAATAACGAGGACGATCAAACGAGATCCAAAAGGAGCAAGAAAAGTAAGAGCAAAAAAGATCATAATAAGAAATCGCATCATGTGGTCATGGGCCGAGCATTCAAGCGGTATCTTATAGCCAAGAAACCTGAAATTTTGGTATTCCACTTCAAGAGGTTCAAGCAGACAACCAAGAGTTACAGTTTCTCGAGTTTCTATGATTTGAAAAAGTGAGTAACATCATGCTAATTCCGCCATTCTGACTCTCGGTACCGCTGCTGACTGTCTTTACTGAAACTCAGAATCGACGACTTCGTGTCGTTCCCCGAAACTCTCGATCTCGCACCTTTCCTAGCACCCAACAGGCAAGATTACAAGGTGAACCAGACTCCTGACGGCCCTCGAGCCACTTACATGGAATGGGCGAATCCCGAGCAAGGCCCCGAGCTGGATCCTGTTATGTATAGGCTATATGGTTAGTCATATCCTGAGACATGCTCTCTTAAAAATCCCAGCTGATTTGTCCCGCTCTTTAGCCGTTGTCGTACACCTAGGAACGATGATAGGAGGACATTATATCGCTTACTGCTTGATCGATCCTGAACAAATGTTTGGTAATGCCGCAGAAGGTGAGAACAAGACACCAACGGTTGAACCGCTTGACCACAGATCGAATTCGAGTATCAAATCGCGGCAGAGCGGTAAGGAGCAGAAAACGGATAGAAGGGTTTGGTGTTTCTGTTCCGAGTGAGTTGTCGCCCGATTTCCCGGATTGGAGGAGGCTAACATAGACAATAATCATTTATAGTACATCAATCCGATTGGCGAGTATCGAAGAAGTATTGAGTCAAAAGGCTTATCTATGTTTCGTGAGTATCAGAGCTTTGCCGAGTTGGTCCCCTCTGAGCTGACTGCGTTGAATTGCACAGTACGAGCAAGTATCACAATAGAATCCGGACGTTTAGACACGAGACACGAATGGAGCGATACATGGGGGAAAGCATGATGATACCGATAGAAAAATTGAAATATAAAATATTCTTCTGTAACATATAGACAAACCGGATCCTATCTTCGAAATCCGGATACCTTGTAATATCAAAATGACCTCGTATCGAAGCAATCAACGACGATATCATGCACATATTAGTCACTTGCGAAGTAAAATGTACAACTATGCAGTATTCCAGAAAAGCCAGATCCATTTGAAGGATTGTACCTAATCACTTTGACCTTCCTCCTGGTCGTCACCAGGATCTTCCCTATCTTTGTTGAGCTGAAATGAACCCAAAAGATGGTTAGATATCCCTGTTTCAGTTCATGTTGTAAACACTGCGTGCACTCACCATCTCATCGTCCTCATTTCCTTCCTCGTCCTCCCCATTGTCATTGCCCCCGTCTTCTTCGTCAATTTGATTAGCATCCTCCAAGAGGTACTTCCCGCTATTATACTCCTCAACGAATATGTTGCACAAGCTATCAGGAGCAGGCGAGTGGTTTTCCCATATGTACATGTATTTCGTTCGGATGAGATTCCTGATCAACTTGAACAATGAAGGTGGATACCATCCTGTTTGTAGCTGTGCAGGAATTGAGAATCAGAATGATCGTATGGAGTGGTGCTTTCAATGCAATCAACTTACAGAACATTTGGTCCTTAACTTATCAACATCGTTTATGTATTTCGCAATCAATGGGTCGGTGATATCGCATAATTGGAAATCACCTCTTTCCCTGTTAAGGTATTTACCATCGAATATATGTGCTTTTCTACGGTTACAAAAGAGTAAATCAGCTGTGGCCGTCGTTTTTGGACAACATCACACCGTCCAGTATTGCTTCAAGCCATTGAACCTACGTTACATCCAAAGGCGGTCTTTCACCTTGTTCGATCAGCTGCTCTTGTTTCTCGATCCACCAGCCTTTCTGTTTGGTCTCGTTTCCCCCTTCAGGTTCTTCTTCGGAATCGAGCGGGTCCACGTTGATGGGCGTTTTGACTGTTTTCTTGTTCGGATAGAAGAATATACGTTGGTATCTGTCGCAGTAAACGTTGTCAGCAAGGTTCAAGCTTGCAAGCTTCAGGTTCAATTACTTGTACGATTCTCTGTCTCCACATGGGTCATATCCGTATTTGACTAGACACTTCCCGAACGGACCAGTGCTCATGATGTAAGATGCTGTGGGGACGTACGCTTTCACCCTATAAATGCATGGAATCAGCTTGGTTTACGGTATGCATTGAGCTCACCTCTGAAGTTCTCGACGTTCCTCAATACTGAATCTGGCGAAAAGAGAGTATCTCATCCACACAGGTCTTTCTTCGAATAACTGCAACACAGCCGCATTCAGCACCATGACCTCTGGGAAACAGTGATATGACCGAATTCACATCTCTGAGCTTTTTCAATAGACCAGGATCCAAGGCACCCAACCTATTCTTAACTTGCATGGTCGGTTCTCTCGGTACATCACCCAATCTATGGTTATGAAGCACACTGATCGGTCCCACACCTATCACTCTTGCTTTGTTGACGTATCTAGTCTTCCAAGTCTGAGTTCGGCGATCGAAGAAGGGTTCCGAAACAGCTTGAGTAGGCATCTTGTAGCTGTATTACGGCAAGGATATCAGCGGATACATATCTTGAAGATGTTCTAGGAGTGATGGCTTGGGGGCGTATTACAACACAACTCACTTGTATGTATAGGGTAAGTTCTTGGTAGAGAACAATGGCGTAGGCTGCAGATCCAGCTTCGACCTGTACTGGATCTTCGGATCGAAGGGATTTTCATGAGGTTCGAGGAATTCCTCTTCGAGTGGTGGAAACGAATAATCGAGTATTGCATTGTCTTTATGATCATCAGCATGTTTATAGTGGTTGCGATATACCGTATCAAGACAAAACACTCACAATCCAGCGACTTGAGCGAGTTCACTAGATTGGCTATCGGCCCCTCCGGATCAGGTGTCCATTGGTAGTCTGCCATTGCTGTATTCGAACGGAGACGGGATCAGTCAAGAACCTTTGCACCTCTAAGTTCAACTCACATCTGAACCTGACGGTCTGTGGAATGGACCCAAGAACTTCCGACGTGAAAACCCCTTCATCCCTACTTTTCCCTTTCCTCCTTCTCTTCGTGATCTTCAATAACAACTTTTGACTCGGTATCCTATGTCCTCGAACAGGATTCTCATATGTCGAATCTTCTAATCCCCTGTATCTCATCTCCAATACCGGTTTTCCAGTCGATGTCGATGTAGCATTGAAGCATTCGTTTATATCTTGTTGATGTATCACCTTCAATATCGAGCTCGGGTGAGAGACAGGTCCGGGATATTCGATAGAACCAAACACATGTTTGGGTAGATACTTGAAAGGTGCTTTTGATGATTCCCCTTGATTCCCATCGTCACTGAGGAGAGAGCCTCGTCTGGAAGAGCTGTCTGAGTCCACTGAGGACATCTAATCTTATATGTGTGAGGGTACGATGGTAGAATGTTGATTGTCGAATGTTGAATGTTGATCGCAGTGTATTAACCGATCTAATTGTGTCTTTTATCTTTGTTTGATGCGCGTCAGAGATTGTTTTTTCGAACCATCAACACACTTAACTTCGTTTTGTCGGTAATCATATAACATCCCGCTTATCTTTGACCTCGTCTTACTCGACAAAAACAAAGCATCCACTGGCATCCACCCCATTCAGCGATAGAGGAGGATCAGGGCTTTCGAATGATACATTAGTCATACTGTATACTTCCATCTAACGTCCTTTAAGCTCAGTCCGATCTAGAATAAGGATGAAGGTGAGTTGCACGCTAAATCATCCACCTTTCAACCGATCACAACACTGCTGAACCTATGCATCCGCTCTCGACAGTACCTCCTCAACTTCCTCGAAGGCATACCCGATGCACCAAACCTCGCAGATCCCGAGTTTCAGCAGCTGCTGATCGATGTACAAGCTGGTAAAGTAGGTCATATATCTTCTGTCCGGTCCGGGTGCGAGAGAGGCAATTTGGCACTTTGCTGGTATCGACTTTTGCCAACCTCGACCGCTTTCAACAATGCTTTTCCTTGCTAATTTCTTCGATTTATATATTCAGAGCTCGAACAAATCGACTGCGGATGCATTCTACGATAGCTTGGAGAAGATAGTCAACGAATTGAAGAGTACTGTGGGTGGATTCCGGAACTTCCCCACCTTCTCTCAGAAAGGAAAATCTGGATTGAGCCGAAACTGATTCGCTTTATATCCTGCGCAGCCCGAATCATTAGCTTTCCAGAAACCGGTTTCCAAGAAAGATGCTCCGGATTACTATGAGGGTGAGTCCAAGGCGAATGGTCTACATTCGCAAGAAGGAAGGTAGTTCGCTAACATCTTCCCTATCGACAGTCATCAAGAAACCCATGGATCTGACCACAATCCTGCGAAATGTGAAGTCAAGGAAATACAAGAACAAAGCGGAATTTGCAGCCGATCTTACTCTGATTTGGGAGAATTGTTATGAATATAACAGTCAAGAGGTGGGTGGACTTCCATGTCATACTATGAACTTCCATATATAGCAGCTGATCATCGTACAATCCATAGACACACCCTCTCAGAGCCGCAGCTCGATATATGAAACAAAAAGCGGAACATCATCTGGAATACCTTGTAGACAAGAATGAAAAGCCCGCCAATCCTCTTCAGAGTCTCTTACCCGAAGGCATACCTCTGAACGTCTCTCCTGCGCCTTTAGCGGGTTCTGCATCGACGAGAGCGTCAAGATTGATCAATGATTCTGTCACCGAGGCTGGAAATGATGAAGATGCTGCTGGTGAGAGCGATGATGGCTTGGGAGCTCAAGTCGAGGAGCAGGATTTTCGCGAGGCCGGGGGGATACCGGACGGAGGAGGAGGAAAGGATCAAGAGGGTGAGTGTGATCCCGTGCCTACGTCTCAACCCTATCATCATTTTTGCCGCAATTGACAAAGTCGAGGGTTGATTGAATGGTCCCTCCAGGTCAATTGCAGAGAAGTCGACGAGGCACCAGCGTAGCCTCGACTTCTAGACCAAGGATCAACGGCGACGCTCGCAAAAGTGTAAGCGATGTCCATCTCCTTTCGTGAGGACATTCAAGCTGATATAGTATGTAGCCCCCCGCATTTCGTCCTCAGCTGAATACGTCTCTTGAGTCTGCACCTGCCTTGATTCGAACACCATACTCAATGACCCATTTCATGCCTGTATCGCTAAACCAACCTGGGCCTTCCTTCTCCGACAAAGGAAAAGCCAAGGAGATCCTATATGGTAATGCACCTCCCTCGTGGTTTCCTATGCCTTCGTCTGCTACACCGGTATCAGCAGGATATGACGAAGAAGAATTCAAGCTGGAAGGTTACTGGTGGGGAGCCATGTCTTCCACAAACGAAGATGCGTTGATCGGTGGTTTGCCCTCGGTACCTCAGATGGTCGATCCGGTCCCTCCCAAACGGAAGCGTATCAAGCTATCTCACCGATCGATCAATGGTGATGACCCCACATCATCGCCGAAAAAGGGCCACAAGGGCAAGCCTGTCAACATGAGAAAAACGATACATAGCACTGTCGACAGGTTACACGAATCGAGGACGCTCATAAACCGTATACAAGAATTCCAGAGAATAGAATTAGAAGGTGGTATCCTACCATCTAGAGAGCTACAAACTCAGAAAGAAAAGTTGATCAAGAAAGAAGAAGCATATCAACGATCGTGGGCGAGACAGGAAGAACTGGAACGGAGCAAAGAGAGGCAGAAAGCAGGAGGTGAAGTTGGTGACGAACAGGCTGCATTGGAACTGAAGAAGGCCACAGCGGCTATGCTGGCTCACTCGGGATTTGAGGGTGAGTAATGGCAGTGAATTGACATTGACAGAGGTACCCCTGCTGACCTCATCGATGTTTCCCTCTGATACAGGCGCAAATGAGACCGCTTTGGATTTGTTCACAAGGGTCGCGGTAGACCACTTAGCGAATATGGGTAAAACCTTTAGGTTACTTACGGATGGGTTTTCCAATAAGATGACTACCGAGGTTAGACCCACCCTTCTTCTGGACTAGTACGAGTGAGAGATAACCTGACGCTGCCTTCATTGTTAGGAGATCATCCTGCACGCATTGCATGAGAACGGTCAGATAGAAACTCAAGACCTCGAGGCGCATATGAAAGACGATATCGAGCGTGAGAACGTCAAAGTTGGTGACATGCAGAGGAAGATCAGACAAGCTTTCAAAGAAGTTGTAAGTTCACAATCCTTCCAACTCATACTTGCTCCATAGCTGACTGTATTGCTGACACCGAATCAAGACTACCGCACCTGTCATTGAAGATGATATGATGTTCGCAGAAAATGGTGAAATGCTGATGGAGTGAGTGGTATCCAATGTCTATCGTAATTCACATGCTGATCCTGCCCATAGTGGTAACTTTGCCGACGAGCTGGGAGAAGATTTCCTTGGTCTGCGAGATCTAGGCATAGACAAAGAATTCGGGCTATCATCACTGACTGTGCCATCCTCGCTATTCTACGGACGACGAAGGCGGCTGGCTGCTGTACATGGGGAGTGAGTCGGCTCTGTTTCCCTTCCTTCCAAGATTTCTTGGGGAATATTACTGATCTTCGTATGTTCTGTATTGTAGAAAGGAAGATCTCCCTGATTACCCTCCGCCTCCTCCATTCATTCCTCTCAGTGTTTCGAGCATCCCTACCCATCTTCCGGCCCTCCTGCATGCGTTTTACGCGGCACGTATGGAATCCGGATTGTCTATCATCGAAGACGACGTTTTCGATCCTTCTCATGCTCAGATAGGAAGTCTGGGCCAGATAATTGTGAAAAACGTACCTGCTCATACCGTCAATACCGGTGCTACTGCTGCAGGAAGTGCGAACAAGAAAAAGAGAGATAGAGAGAACAATGACGCTCAGAGGAATGGGAATGATGGCGATGATGACGAAGAGAAGAAGAAGAAAAGTTCGGTCAAGAAGCCGGTCATGTATGTTATCTCCAAGTGAACATATATCAGGTATCGTTGCTGACAAGTATGATGGTGAACAATAGACCTGGAGTAGGAAAAGGCAATTGGGGTGAGTATTTAGCTATGACGCAGGTGAAAGGTTCAAGAGCTAACTTCATCGTCGCTGCAGTCCGCCCATCAAAGGAGGAGAAAGCAAGAAGGTTGGCACAAAAGGCTGCACTGATTCAAGATCAGGAGAGCTTACCTAATGGACTTGGTCTTGCGAAGGCTAATGGGGTGACTAATGGTGATGGGCAGGAGGAAGATGCCGAAGGAGAAGAGGAGTGATGATGGATCCGGTCCTATGATGCGATATCAACGTTGTACCCAGTCTTGCATTGACGAGCCTAGGGTCATCATACATATACATACATATGCATCTCACATTCATCCTGAGTCTTCTATGAGTTGGCCATGCATGGGCATGGGTGTCATTTGCTGTTGCCATGTTTGCCACTGTGTAACTTATGGGATGAGTAACTTAGTAACCGGTTATTAGGGCGCTGGCTGGTTGTTGACTGATGATTCATGATTGATTGCATCATACACCTCCATCTCCCACCTCCCATCTGATGACCATTCATTCATCTGCAAGTCCCATCTGTCCCTCCCTTGCATCCCACTACTATCCACACATACACTCATTCTTGCGTGCGATACAACCTCATCATACCAGTACCTTGCCATGCTTCTTGGACATCCATAGCGTTATCTTGTGCGACACCAATCATCATGGCTCGGTGAGTTCCCCTCACCTTTAGCCGGATGCTCAGGCCCAAGCTTACTTACCCACATCAATCGTCCAGCGATCCTCCATCCTTGCTATCCTCCTCGGAACTCCGGGACCTAACTCTCGCTCCATCTGCCATACGATCTGCCAAGATCACCATAATCCACCCACAACTACGAGATCTCATCTTACCGCTTGAACGAGGTCGGGTATTGTACCCTAGGGGAACAACGATTGAAGAGCAGAGATGGCTGCCTGCAGTAGGTGAGGATGAGGAGGGGGAAGAGGGTATGGTCAAAAGGGGTGTGAGTACTATATATCATGATATATGGTGATACTGACGAGCGCCCCCAGATCACTGGAAGCACAAGACCTTTGATTAATCTCGATTTCGTACCCAACTGCCTGACCGCTAGGTGAGTTGGGTAGAACTAGTTGAGTACCAACGTTGACATGATATTCATTCTCCTCTCAGCTCATCCATATTCGCATGTGGTGGTCAGCATGGTGAACTATACGTATGCGATCTGCCTCAACCTTCTCAAAATCCATTGACCAGCAAATACATCTCTTCGGCACCCAAGATCAAGCCTTTCGTCATCAAAACGATACTATCGGGACGATCGATCAACAACTCCATCATCATACCACCGACATGGCCGAACCAATGGTCCAAAGTATCCGAAGAGAAGAGATTGGGATACGCGAATCGCGGTTCCAGGAAATGGGAAGAATTGGGCAGATACGATGAAGAAGTGTTGTTGGGGAAAACCGAAAATGGCCAATGGGTGACCAGACGACCATCCCCAATCCATTCCGAGGATGAAGATGAAGCTATGGAGGTCTCTGACGACTCGGACGAAGGTGAAGGAGACGAAGATATAGATATCATGTCTGATGATACCGATGAAGAGGAGGGTTACGAAGTGTCAGCGACCTCTCCGATATCAGATGCGTCAGTCGCTACATACCCCAACACCGTTCCCTTCTTACATGCGCCCAGAATCCCGCATCTACCAAACCCAGCTCATCAAGCCCACTCCCGACCAGCTTCAACTTCTTCAAGACGGACAACGTCATTCAGTATACATTCTGAACCTGGGATTCAGGCTCGGTCCAGGAGACAATCAATATCGTCTTTAGATGCAAGACATGGTCATCCCCCCATACAGATTGTCACATCGAGACCGGATGGTCGTACCTTCGTCCCTCGTTCGACAAGAGCAGGATCGCAAGCCAGCATTCGCTCGCATCGAAGAATTATTCCACCCAACAACCCTTCGAAGTTGGTCACGACTTCCACCAAAAGGTCTGTCACCGATGAACCGCGAATTCTGATCTCCAATAATGACTGTACAGTCAAGATGTTTTCACTGCATCAAGTCTCCTCTTCATCATCATCTAGTCATCCCACCATCGAAGAGAGAGACCCCATCTCCGCGCCATTCTACACGCAAGGTAGAGAACCATTCTCATCTACACGTGCCGAGCAACGCGATCGACTCGCTAATAGAGATCGTCTATCTTCAAGACCGTTGGACAGGTTAGGTCTGGGTGCACCTAGAAGTTCAACCTCAAGAAATGGTACTGCATTCGAATGGAGCTCCGTCCCTTTGGATAGAAATGAATTTGTCAGACAGTATCTACCTGACCCACACGTCACGCCCTTCACCCTGGCAGAGCGAGAGACCTTGTCTTTACAGAGAGACCTGAGAAGGGCTTCGGAAGGTTTGCGCGCTGAGCATGATTCCCTGAGACGAAGTCGGGAGGATTTTGAAAGGATCATAGGAATGAGAATTGATGCGAACCGGGCAAATGGTACTTCTAGCAGGAACAACAGTGGTAACGGAAATGAGGAGAGGGAGGAAAGAAAGCTAAACAAAGTAGGAGGGACTAGGTTCAAGGTGGCCACGAACCATTGTAAGTCGGCACGATAAAGCACGATTCATGATCTGACCCGATTGTGTTTGTGTTTCCTCTTAGCCTCGCTTTCACCTGATCTAAGAACGATGGTATCTGTTGGCGACTCTACGGAAGTCAGTATATTCGAGGTGATTGACGGGGGACGAGAGTTCAGGAAAATCGCTGTATATGATGGTGAGTCATGATTGAATCATTTTTCCGGGAAAGACTGACAATCTTCGTGTTACAGCTGCAACCGACGCCGGTTTCTCCACTGCCTGGAGCAAAGATGGTAGAAAGTTCGCTGTAGCTAGTCAAGGTGAGTCAAATTTGAACAGTCAGGTGACATTATCTGACAGCACATCCGACACGCAGACGGCCAAGTGACAGTATGGGACCATCGATCGTCCAAGCCATTGGCGATCTTCCACACCTCCGACAACGCAACCTCGCTGTCGGAACAACCATCGTTCATGAACGATATTTCAGCTTCTCATCTTTCGTCTTCCCCTTCTTCTCCCACTTCCTCAGGTGGATGGAATGTGGTTGGACCCGAAGGTATAGTCTTACGAGACCCGATCACTGGAACACCAAGAACGGGAACTAGTACATCTGGCAAAGAAGCTGCTCGAGTGGTCAAATTTACTCCAGAGGGCAGCAATAGGGATTTAATGGTATTTTCGGAGGTATGTCCTTTGACGCCTACTCCTTTCCCGTTGCATCAGCGCTCGATGGTTGTGCAACCTTGATAAGGTCATGCTGATAGATTGTATGTGGGTGACATAGGAGAACTCCAATGTCCATCTCATTGACGCTCAAACATTCCACACTCACGTCGTCATACCCGTCCCGCACATCCCTTCCGGTACAGCAGACCCTGGAGCGTCGACCAAGCCCAGACAAGGTGTCGAGAATGGTACGTGGGGTATAGCAGGTGTAGGGTTTGACCCAATCGGGGATTGGTTGTACAGTGGTACCGAGAGAACAGTTGTTGAGTGGGACCTGCGAAGAGGGTGTGGCGGTGGAGGGGGAGTTTGGGGACTTGCTTAACGATGCTCTCTCTAGGCGGAAATGGTGAGGAGTTCGGAAATTGAAAATCTGAGTAAAGAATGACTCTGCATAAACATGATGTAATGCGTACCTTCTGTTGTGAGAAATTGACGTTCTGGATGGAGAACGAAGCGACAAAGTGTATCTAATACGTTATAATCCTCATCTTGTATGATCTTAACTCCTTTTTGTTTTTTGTATCGATCAGAAACCTTGGTGGCTTGAAACGGCAGTAATGATATATGCATAATTGCAAGGCATTTCTCATGCGAGTCGGAGTACTGACATGACTATCAGCATTTCACCAATCACTCAGGTCCATATGAAGGCTCATATATATACTATAACAGCGCTCGACGGCGTCGCTCTAGCTTCTTCACGCTGCGTGCTTGGGAGCCATCGCTGATCAAGATGCTATTTCGGATACGTCTATCTTTGAATCGCGGATTAACCCTAAATATCAATTCTGGGGAACATTGTTGTCTGAGCATATCTTCCAGCGTTCAGGACACCGTGTGAGATTCTGTTAACCAAGCGCTGCCCGCTCTGAATGTCCCGGTGGTCCAATGATTGTTTGTCACCTTTTTGGCAAACATCAGGTCCTGGTTCTCGGAGAATAGTCTCGCGAATGCGTTCCGTTGTAATTGGCTAAGATTCTCCAGATCCTCGTTTGTTCTTGAGGCCATATCACCGTCTTGGACTTGGCTCCTAAGTTACCAGTGCAGAGTCCTCTATCTTTCAGTTGTATCCAGTCCACTAAAGCACCCGGTGTTCAGTTGTGGGTGTGGTTCTTGTGAATTAGATCGCCCATGGCACTTCACTTAGTCCAGCCTGCGTCAAATTGTCCGAAGTCCGAGGCAGGTCAATGATCTCATCATGGACCGTGGTCTCCCCGTCATTCGACTCGATATGTAAATCTACCCCGTAAGATTTGAAGGTCCTGATCCGATTTTTCTCGTCTTTGCTAGCTCAACAACATACAAGTGCGATATTGCCGGCAAACGCAGAATACCTCTATTCAATCAAATGTAAGTTTCATACAGTGGATACAACCCTCCTCAATAATCCAAAAGGAGAGATCTCGTCCATGAGGCGAGTTCCTAAGTCTGTTCCCCATCTCTCACATTCCCTTTGAAATGAACTGATTTAGTCGACGTTTCCAAGTGGGGAATCAGAGTGTATGTGATGACATTGTCGGGCTCTTTGTCCAAAAGGCTGAAAGTCTCAGCATAGGTCTCCTTCACCCATCGTTTGTCTTGAAGCTCTTGATTGGCCTTTCGCATCCAGCCCAGCGGACTGATATCTTGGGAAAGAAGCTCCAGATTCTCCGCGTACAGTTTGTTCACATCAGCCCGCATTTGCCATAAGCTGGTAGAGAGGCTGGTTCGTTTTCCGCCAGGAGGTATCCCCTTCGATGATTGACTAACTCGAAGTTACCACCTCTATCGAAGCCTTCGTCCGCGACATACAAATAATGAGATGGGATTTTTTTGCTTGAGACTGTCTGTTAGATCGATCTGGTGAAATGTGATGTACGAGTAGCTGATAAACACAGAGATAACAATGGTCAGTGGCGAAACCGGTGTACTCGTTCTGGTCTATCCTAATATACCTTCATGCACGATTGGCCATGCAGTATACTTCTCAAAGACACCTGATGTCAGGCTTCTGCTTTCTTTGCGGTCGTTTCTAGTTACGTCCCGTCCCCTGCTAGATCCTTTCGGCTCTTAGAATTACTTGGGTTGATGATGTACGAGCGACTTGCGAGGAAAGAAGACAACCAGATCGTACGACATATACACAACAAGCACCCAGCGAAGGCTTGAAAAGATACAAATTGATGGGGCTTGATAACGACTTCTGGCTAGATCGTGCCATTTCATACGTTATACGTGATCTACAACATGTGATGTACCTTTCGTAAAGTCCAGCTTTGTTGTCCATGCTATCTTACCCTGATAAATTATGTATAAATTGACTGTACGGTTGAAATCCCATTTCATTCTCTGTTCTTCTAGTGTCCTGAGGTGATAAGGATTGTAGTTGTCCCTGACCATCATTCGGTTTCACAGCAATGGTGACAGGATAACATGCACATCCTGATTCGCCGATTCCATGCCCATCTATACCTCTTGTATTCCTCTCTTCAACTGACAGTAATCCACTGGTCGAAGTGATGAACGTGACATTATCATTCCAAAATTCATCTTGGATGACCAACGATCCTAACGTATGACCTGGATCGGAATTCTTGACTTGATCCATCAATCTTTCCTGTACGTCTATCTCGGATTCATCATTCTCGAATTTGATTCCCAGACCTGTACCGATAAACTTGTATTTTATATCTAAACCTTTTGAGATTGTTTCCAACAATATCGAGCGTATACTATTCACACGAGATAACAATGTATCCATTCCTCCATCTAAGGCACTCGTAGTTGTAACACTAGGTTGGACGAAATGATATTCTACTTTCTTCGCATTGGGTACGAAAGGTAATGATTCCAAGGTCACCTCATGCCATGTGAATTTTGATATTTTCCAATTGGATGTTAATGTTTCACCTAAGAGTTGTTTGGAATGAGAGAAAACGAATTCCTGAGGTATATGAACCGAGGTGACTAGGCTCATACCTCTTGTTGCGTAATAGTGGGATAGATTCCGGAGGGATCCTGATATTACCAACTCGAATCCATCGTCATCATGAGGTATTTTATCGTTCTCGATACCCAAGGATGATGATCCAGTTGAGTCCAGACCTAAATTAGAAGTTTCCAGAGCTTGATCTGACATGAATAACGATCTGTCCTTTGCACGTTTCAGCCCTAGCCTCGGCATAGCATTCGGCAAAGCTTTGATGAAGTCGTGTTCGTGTATCCTTTGATATTGGTTCAGGATACCCCTCGAGCTGATGTGCCTCCATTGAGAAGAAGAATACAGAACTTGTGGATGCAGTATCAACTTCCTTACCCCTCCGAATAATACCCCTTGATGTCGATCTTGAGTGGAATTGACGATGTGTAAGAACGTCTGCGCGGTTGTTGTGTTCGGTATATCATTGATGACTAGTACCCTAATCAGTTCGAACGCATTTCGTTTACGACTTTCAGTCGTTAGATTTGGTTCTACTTCCGGACGAGGTGTTCTCTCCTTTTGACTATGATCAGACGAAGTTGTTGAATCGGAGTTCCTCTTATTCTTCTTGGCATCATCTTCACTCTCTTTCCTACTGTGTTTGCTTATACTTTCTAACAACTCCTTTGGAGGCTTAAAGACGAAACTGCCAGGCCCTTCCTTAGGTCTGGTAATTACGAATCCCCATAGGAACTTCTCCCAATTCAATTTATCCAGTTCTACCTTCCTGTACAGATAACGTATGACTATTTTGTATATCTCCGAATTGAGTAAACATAATTTGGCTAAGACAGATGGCGACTGGTCGTATGAGAGTAGTAACAGGAATACTTCGAATGGGAGATGAGGCATTGAGCGGATGTAGGGTTTGATAGGGGAGCGATTGTGTCGAGGAGCAGAAGATGATTTGAGGAACGACATGGTATAAGAGATTGAGCTGTTTCGTGAGTGCTATTGTGCGTGCGTTTGGGACAAGAGAATGGTCTATTGGAATATATTAATGAGTCGGTATGTAGGTGTGATATGTATGTCATGTGTCTGTACGGATGTCTCAGAAGATAAGGAATGTTGTAGATGTCGATGATGGTGATTGATGTTGACCGAATAACGCGGACAAGTCAAAGATGCTAAATATGCTATGCTATATAGACCCTGGCCTTGTTGATCTTCTCACGGAACGGATGTTCCGAGCGACTAGTTCAGTCTCGTTTCAGATCATCAACAAACGTGCTTGCTTATTGTACACGGCCCTTGGTGTTGTCCCGTTTCGGACAGCTGAGGAATCAAAGCGGTGCACCTCAGAGACATCAGATATCGAGTATCAAGGTTATCCTTATCTCGGATGATGTCATCCCCAACTACTGGTGACATCCTGTCATCACAAAGCCGTTGGAATATTGCCACTGCTGTCACCATGGATAGCAAGTATTCAGTCGAAAATGAACGGCCACATTCATACCGTAGGATTATTATAAATGGAAAACATATATTGAGGAGATGTACCGAAACTTCTAGACCGCTTCAACCATATACGTGTATTCCCTCGAAATTCACTTTTCTCTCCCTTCCGAGGCACCCTTCTTCGAGCCGTCTATACGAGTCACTCGAGATTGACATATACATTTACGTGTGATGATTATACTTGGATGTTGGTAACGGTAAATATGAGATTTTAGGCAGACGACTTAGTGAGTTTTAGCTGGAGGTGGACCGGCAGGAGGTTGGTAGTTTGTATTGGTAGCACCGGTGTTTTGAGGGCCTGCAAAGGTAAATATCAGCCTATACTCTGAGCAGCAAGATATGCCGATGGAGTCACTTCTCTCCTCTCGTGGAGCAGAAAACGCTGGACTCACTCGTAGCGACCTCATATCCTGGTGGGGCGTTTGCACCATTAGCGGCTTGAGCCTGCTCCCTCTCTAGCCTCTCAGCTTCTCTGGCTTGCTCCCACTCGTACCCATGCTCATGCTCATTCTCGTTCGAGTTCCTGGCTTGGTACTGTCCTGCCATCGAAGGTTGATAAGCTTGAGCCGGAGCCGTAGGGTTGTTTCCGTAAGGGTTGCCATTATAGTTTGAATCACCATAATACGACTGACCTTGACCCCATTGTCCTTGTGGAGGAGGTGGGTTGTTGACATATGGGTTTTGAGCGTTCTGGTCATTGTTGTTGTAAGGAAGAGCGGGGGGTCGGTATTTTGAAAACTGGTTCTTCAGTTGTCTAAAGAACCGAAAACGCAAGTCAGCATCGAGCACATGTTGCAGCACCGAAAATGCCTTCTGCCCATTAGCGTCTCCCCAAGCCCTTTGAGCACTAATTGAAGTGTTACAACCTCGGAAACGGTCCGTATAGCTTCCTCGTTTGACTGAAAGCTTGTTCACTCACTTTCTACGCCAATAACCGCAAAGACTGAAAAGCAATATCACGGCGGCCGCTATACCAAGCCCAATACCGAGTCTTGCACCCCATGATAGTCCTCCGTTACAGTAATATCGTCTTCCTGTGACGTTCAATGTCAAAATTAGCGATGAGATGTGACCTGATGATCGGAAATCGCCACCAGAAGGAAACGGTCGAACTCACCGTAACCGTCATAACAGATGGCTGCGCTGACGTCCCTCGCAGCGAGTAGCAGTATAGCTGATAGTATGGATATGCTTGACAACATGTTGACTTTGTTTGTTGGATGCTGATGATGAAGGGAGGTGATGATTTGAAAGATGGGACGAGATGATGTTTTTACAGTATGACTTGTCTAGTGGGGCTATGCCAAGGTTGTGAGAGTGATGATGCCAAGGAATCGTAGTGTGAATTTGCTTAATCGGATCATATGTTATTACTCGTGCTACGTCATACCCATTTATTCTTCTTACCACCCAGTCCGAGCGGTGTTCGCCGCTGTCGGAATGGACCACACCCACCTCCACTTGTCGATCGAAAACATCAACACAAGTGTCACCTCAGTCTTACTCGTATATCCGTAGCATTGACCTGCTGAAACTTATTCGCATTTACTCGCCTCGGCTCGGTGCAGACACGCAATCATCGCCCATCAACATGTACTCTTCAGATTTGTCTCGCTAACGTTATCCATAACACCTGCCCAAGATGCCCTTCGATCCCGGCGGACCCTCCTCATTCTCCTCGCCATACCCGCATCCGACACAGTCACAAGCGCCTGCCGAGCCGGTGTTGAAACTACGTATCACCCACATCACATCGACTCTATCATCGCCTCTGCCATCTCTGAGAGAGCTTTATGTCCCATCGAGATTCTCCACGGCAATACCACCTGGCAACTTACCTGAAAAGTTACCCGTCTTGAGGATATTCGGTACTACCCCATCGCTCCAGAAGATCTGTGCGAATATACACCTATGTTACCCCTACTTTTACGTCCCCTTCCCTATGGAATCGACCTCCTCTTCTTCTTCAGCTAGTGGAGGAGGGTCAGACCCATTGAGACCAGAGAGGGTTATTAAGATATGTCAGAGATTCGCGGTATCGCTCAACCACGCTATATGTATAGCTTCAAGGCAGAATCCACAGACGTCCAGCAAATATGGAGGAGGGGTCGATCCGAAACATCTACACGTCGTATCTGTCATGCTGGTCAAGGGGATCCCATTTTACGGATATCATATTGGTTATTCATACTTTCTCAAAGTGTCTTTGGCGAATCCTGGTAAACTGTATACCGCGTTGGAACAGCTGAGAAAGCCGATTGTTCTGGGTAGGACATGGCAACCACATGAAGCACATATGAATCATGTACTGCAGTTCATGTGTGATTTCGATCTGTATGGCTGTGGGTGGTTGGAAGTGGGAGGTGGGAAATTTAGGGAACCATTACCTGGTAGGTAGTATGTGTGCTCAGAAGACAAGAGCCTGCATTCCCTTTCTGCCCGGAACATCGCTGATATGTGAACATACTATCCGCAGAGGGCGATCCATACGACTCCCCACCGTCATCACCTCACGGACCACCCGAAATCTTCGACTCATTATCCGTCCCAGAGTCCATGCTATATGACATTGGCCTATCTCCATCAAAAGATACGTTTACTCCACTGGAAATTGATATCTTACCTCATCATATACTGAATCGGAATAGACTGAAACCCAGAAATTTACACCACGACTTCGTCGAACTGTTACTTCAGCCTTTAGATCCCAATGAAAAGCTCGTTCCGGCAGTCGCAGAATTATGGGAAGATGAGCGACGTCGAAGATCCCTCAAAGGTTTGAGCCTGGGTAGCGACGCTATGATGCCTGGCTCAGGAGGTATGGGAGGTAGATCAATGAAAGAATTGGGATACAAAGATCCAAATCATTCACAAGAAGAAGAGGAAAATACGGGTGGGAGTTGGAAGATATCAAAGGAATTGTGGGATTTTATTCAACAAAGAATGCAAGATGAACGAACGAGGAAGGGAGGGAAATTGAATTTTCAAGGGTTTTCAAACGAGATCATCAATGGGAAAAGCGGTGAAAAACGGAATTATGATCGGGTGAGTAAAAATCACGTAGTTTGATCAGCTGACTATCCTGCCATTAATCTGACACAAACTGATCAATTGTTGTAGTGGATCATGACTACCTTTCAGGCTGTTTCAGCTCATTGGCCTCGACCACCCCGTCCCCCAAAATCGACTCAGAAGTCTAGACGATCTGCGAAGTCTTATCAAACTTCATCGCAGGTTGACGGTCTATCGTCCCCCGCTCAAGCATCCATCGCTCTTACTTCCTCACCTAGAGCACAGCCACCTTCTTCCCCAACGGAAGCAGAGATCCCTATTGTGAATCTCAAGGGAGAGAATGTTTTTGTCGACAATGGCGGAGAGAAAGGTGAGCCGAATGGGATCCAGGGAGACCCACCCGATGAAGCAGAGGAAGAAGGAGAGGAGAACCCTTTCGAGGTATTTGCCATGACTCAAGCATCGCAACACGCTCCTGTGGATTTAGACGTTAATGCTAGGATGATATCACGAAATGCTTCTGACCTCGACGCTCAGGATGAGAATCGAGAAGTTGATGATTATCCGGACGAAGAAAATGATAATGCGAAACGGCATGCGGAAGATGTAAAACATCATGCCGAAGAGGGTCTAAAGTTTCGTGCCACTCAAATGCCACGAAGAGTCGCAAAGGAGGAGAACAAAGATGATGATGAGATGTATGATGACGAAGAGTTGGACGAGCTATTCCGTCAAACGGTAGCAGCTGGTTTTGGTAGTAATCAAAGCACTCCCCGTAAGAACAGGTTTCAGGCCGGATCTGTCACTCCGAGTTCCAGGGCTAGTACGAGCGGCAGCTATCAGTCCAGTGGGGGAATGTATGATAGAAGGGTAGAAAGACAGAGGAGAATGATGGAACAGGCTGGTTTAGGTGATCTTGAGTGAGTAAAGTGATCCCTGACCCGGTACTCAGATGACAACGTCACACCCGACAGTACGATTGTCGATCGATCTTCCATGTCGCTTTCGTCACCTCAAAACCCATGGGATAATCGGCCGGTGACACCCAGCAAACCCAAAACTCCTGTCAGTGAAAAGCCTACTCCAACGACACTCATGCGAAATCTTTTCGCCAAACCTGGTCGATCGTCTGTCTCGCCGCTAAACACCCCAACCAAGAAGATTACCGCGTTGCCATTTGATTCACCGAATGCTATAATGCTACCGCCATTGCGGCGGACGGTAGGGGATATATCATCATCACCTTCGTCGTCTCCACCAGAGGCGGAATTGGAGCTGGAAAAAGTATCAAACCTGCAACACGACGTAATCGAGAAGCTAGGCATAAGTCAAGAAGATCTGCAAGATGCCAAAGATGAGCTGAAGGAGATCCAAGCGGAATTACCAGAACAGGATGTGGTCGATGCTTTCTTCCGTCCGAATCAGAAAACACCCACTTCCGTCCCGACTCGCTCTACAGCTAGTTCCAATGGTAATGACAAGGTACAATTCCTCACGCCTACACTCAAAGGCACGAAGAGACCGTTCACGCCGACGTTTAAAAACGACGATGAGAAGGAGGAAACTACTCCCGGTGCTACTTTCGTACCATCCTCAGCTATACGAAATCCTAATCTACCCAGTACGAGAAAGAAGGTCAGATTGGCTTCTCCACCACCTGCGATTGCTTCTCAACAACCTTTGATACGTTCTATTCCTACTCCCACACCGAAATCAACGGGTAGCACCGATCTCAGCCACTCCTCTCAGCCCACTACGAATTCAGACTCGACCACTACACGTATTATCCAGCACCAATATTCCAAGAATGCATGGCAGTTCCACTTACCTCCACCTACCAGGTCTGAAATTGAGAACACAATGGAAACCAACGGTGTTCCCTCTGCGATATATCAGCAGCCGTACTATTCCAATCCAGTCGATGTTCCTTCTCGAGCGAAGTTGTTCGCTGGTAGGATGTTCACTCTGAAGGGGAACTCAGTCAGAGATTTGCAAGACTTCGAGAATTCTTTCGACGATCCACTGAAAAGTAGGAAATGGTTGAGGGGCAAGAAGGGGAAGCATGGCTGGAAGTTGGGCTGGGAGTATTCAATCCCCCCTCCAAACAATCGGGAAGTCAGAACGTGGTGTGAGAAAGAAGATAATGCCAGAAAAGCCGAGAGTGAGTTACTTACGCATCATGCTGCAGATCTACTGTAAGCTAATGACTGTGTTCAGTCGAGAGCCTTAAAAACCTCACTTCTCAGGTGGGTACGCAGCTCGAACTTCTGCTGAAGGGATTAGCTCCATATAGGGCTGATAATTTTTATAGCTTGAAAAACCAACGCAGAAAAGTAAATACGGCTTCAAGTTTTCGCAGAAGCGCAAAACCAAAGAATCGGAGAGAGAACAGCAGAACATGTCTGTACTAGCTCTCGAGGTTTTTGGTGAGCTGACCAGACTTGTACGCGGATTGTACATTCCCATCAGCTAATAACAACCTCACAGCACAATCACGACATCAGCTCTTGCCTGATCCGGAGAAAGATCCCATAACTGCTGTATTCTACTGTTATCAGAATGACGATCCGACTTTACCTGATAATACCGTACATAAAGGATATCATACTGGATATCTATGCTTGAAATCTCCTACGATGGATGAATCAAGATTGAGGACGTTGAATAAGGATAATATTCCTTGTGACATCTTTGATAGTGAACTGGACCTGATCAACCATATCATCGATATAACCAAATCTTGGGATCCGGATGTGTTGGCGGGATGGGAACTGCATAATTCGTCCTGGGGATATTTGGTCAGCAGAGCTAATGAAGAGTTTTGTGAGTCATTGTATCATATTTGTTTGATCAGCTCCCTGTACAGCCTATTTGGTATGACATGTTACCGCTGACATTTTGATCTTCTTTCCAGCTATCGACTTGATGGACCAACTCTCACGTGTCGTCTCGGGACATTCAGGTCCCAAGAAAGATGGTTACTCGGCTCATCATACATCGACATTCAAGGTTTCTGGTCGACATATATTGAATATATGGAGAATATGTAGATCAGAAGTCAACCTGAATCAATATACTTTTGAGAATGTGGTTTTCCATCTACTCCATCAGAGGTATGTTGCATCTACGAGCTGTCGTACAAAGCAGCAACCTGGATGTCGTTGACGACGATTTTACTCCTATCAGAATTCCTCACTATTCGCCTGCGAACCTTACTGCTCTTTGGAGGAGTAAGACCCCCGAGCACACCTATCGAGTGTTGAAGTACTTTTTCCAGAGAGTTGTAATTTATATGGAGATCGTCGACGCTGCGGAGATCATCACCAAGAATGCGTGAGTCATCTCGGCAAATGGCACAGGTTGGCCGTGGAGTCAAGCTGATATGTGCAAGTGACTCTCAGCGAGTTCGCTCGAGTGTTTGGAGTAGATTTTGCATCTGTCATGTTCAGAGGATCACAATACAAGGTCGAATCGTTCATGTTCAGAATCGCTAAGCCTGAGAGTTTTGTGCTAGTCTCGCCTTCCAAAGAGCAGGTGAGTGTGCTACACCAAGAATCTGATAAGTTGCTCGTATGGTAAATCTGACCTAATCAATCGTTGTTTAGGTCGGACTACAAAATGCCCCTTTCGCTGTTCCACTCATCGCCGAGCCTGAGTCGAAATACTATACCCATCCGATCCTGGTGTTGGATTTCCAGTCATTATATCCGTCAATCATGATAGCGTATAATATCTGCTTTTCGACCTGTTTAGGCAGAGTGGAGAAATTTAAAGGGACGAATAAATTTGGGTTTACGGAGTTGAAGGTCGCTGATGGGTTGTTGGAGCTGCTGAAGGATTATCTTACCGGTGAGTCGATGTCTTTACTGTCTGACGCTCCGACATCAGGAGGGATGAGCTAAATATCAAACTCACTTCATCCAGTCACTCCAAATGGAATGATCTTTGTGAAACCCGCCGTCCGAAAGAGTCTCTTAGCCAAGATGTTGGGCGAGATACTAGATACTCGAGTGATGGTGAAACATGCTATGAAAGGAGCAAGGGGTGACAAGGTGAGGCATATGGATCTGCCCACTTCGAGTATCACAGCGGCTGATGTGATTTGAATAGTCTCTTACATCTCTGTTGAATGCCAGACAGCTGGGTCTCAAGCTCATGGCCGTGAGTATCTCCTCCAACATCGTCAGTTCCCTCACTGACTCACTTTTCAGAACGTCACGTATGGCTACACCAGTGCTACCTACTCCGGTAGGATGCCATGTATCGAAGTAGCGGATTCTATCGTGCAAACGGGAAGAGAAACTCTAGAAAAGGTCAGCTTATGTTACATCCCGTTTGACACCCGAAGCTGGGCTGACAAATTCATAGGCTCAAGAACTGATCCATTCTCGACCTGATTGGGATGCCCAAGTCGTCTACGGTGATACCGATTCCCTTTTCGTGGCTTTACCTGGACGTACGAAAGACCAAGCGTTCAAGATCGGTAACGACATCGCAGATGCTGTGACGGCTATGAACCCGAAGCCTGTGAAATTGAAATTCGAGAAGGTCAGTTGATGAACCTCGTTGCAAATCATCTATGATCTCAGCTGAATGTTCGTGCTATGCTCGTAGGTCTACATGGGATCAGTGTTGATGGCCAAAAAACGATATGTTGGATTTAAATACGAACATCCGGATGAAACCGAACCCACCTTCGATGCGAAAGGTATCGAGACTATCAGGAGAGATGGGTTTCCTGCGCAACAAAAGATCGAAGAAGTCTGTCTCAAGTGAGTTGTGCTGGAGCTGTCTCGAGAAATTTACGCAGACTGATTGTTGCACCGTGTTTAGGTTGTTGTTCCGAACCCAGGACCTATCCCAGATCAAAGATTTTTGTCGGCAGGAATGGACAAAGATCTTACAAAATAGAGTATCCATACAGGATTTCATTGTTGCCAAGGAAGTAAGGCTGGGATCGTATTCGTAAGTTCGAATTCTGTCATATATTTGCGAGCTTTCAATGCTCCATTTTGCTGATGATGATGATGATGATTACACAGTGAGAAAGGCGTTCCACCACCGGGAGCAGCTGTGGCTTATCGACGAATCCTCAAAGATCCTCGAGATGAGCCCCAATACGGAGAAAGGGTCCCGTATATCATCTCCAATGCGGATGGTCGAAGATTGATCGAAAGGGCCAGAATGCCCGAGGAGCTTCTGGTCAATCGATCTCTATCGATAGATTCTGAATATTATATTCGGAACCTGCTCATCCCGCCCTTATCTAGGATATTCAACTTGGTCGGAGCAGACGTGGAGAAGTGGTTTGAGACGATGCCTCGGACTAAGCGGGTATCGAAGTATGAGAATCAGATGGACCAAGCGACTCGAGCGACAGGGAGGGGGAGGGGAAGGGGTCGGGGTAAAGCGAGAGGTAGAGGTGGGATGAGGATTGACTCTCATTTCAAGTCTAGTCACTGTATAGTCTGTGGAGTAGATTCGTCTTCGGGTAAGTCCACATGATCCATCCAACAACATCTGAAACTGACTTTGATCATTCATTCAGCACTCTGTATGGAATGTCAATCCGATCCGTCAACTACCACCCATGCGTTACTATCCCGTACTCAGCTTGCCTCTCGGAAACTTTTGGATTTACAGAAAGTCTGCGCGTCGTGCTCTTCTACTCCTCCCGGAGAGAAAATTCTGTGTGATTCGATAGATTGTCCGATAACTTACGCGAGGATAGGAGCAGAGAGGGATGTAGAGGATTTAGAGGAAGTGGCGGAGTTGTTGAAGGAGTTGAATATGGAAGGGGAGGAGGATGTGACATCTACTTTTGAATGAGTTTGCCGTGACGTACTTAACCTGGAATCAGTTTGCTTGGATATATTATACACTGCATTCGTCTTATACCTACCAGTCTTGTTGATATTTTGTTGATCAATCCATACGTTGTATACTATGAATATGTTGGTGAAAGATGAGACAGACTGGGTACTATTCAGCAAGTGCAAGTGCGGTCCGAGAGCTATACTGTGCATTCACATTTTGCGCATCTACACCTAACATTCTATTCCTTCATGCAATCCTTCTGAAAATTCAACCACCTACAGCTCAACATGCTTTGGTGGATCTGGCCCTTTATCCGTCGGAGCAGCTTTCGAGATAGACGTCTTACCCAACTTATTGCCCGTCTCTTGAGTGACATCCTCCAGTTCAGGTCCTTTGTCGGTCGGTTTGGCCAATGTGATTGAGGTGGTAGGGATAGCCTCGCTATGTGTCGACTCAACTACCTCCGGTCCATGATCTGTTGGGCTGGCTAGTGTCGTCGAAGTGGTGGCGGAGGAAGATGAAGAAGAAGGCCGAGGTCGACGGGGTGGTTTCTTGTTGATCAGTCGGAGGACCTGTAATTTCGAATGGATAGGCATTAGTCCTGAAGTTAAGGTAACTCCCGAAGTAGGAATGAGCATAGCTAGGCTGACTCACAGTCATCTGTAACTTTTTACCCCTCTCATCCAGATCCCCAGCCATGATAACCGGATCCTTGGTCTTATCATCTTCAATCTTCACTTGGTCTTTCATCAACCCGTCTATCCACTGCTCATTCTCTTTCATCTGATCTTCCACGTCCTTCAACTCTTCTTCAGTATATTTAGGTGGTATAGCAGGATTTTCATCTGTAGCCGACCCAGCAGCTTTCAGAGCTTCCGTATTATTCTTACGAGCTTCACTGAGGAAAGAGCGAGAGGCGAACATTGCTTGTTGGAAGGCTTCGAGAGCTTTGGGTCGGTGGAGGTATTCTTTGTATCGTTTGAGGATGGGTAGTTCGAGGGATCTGACGGGAGGTAATAACGTAGTTAGTACCGTTTCGTATCAGAAAGGCATCAATGATCAAGAGTAGAGGGGGGGGTGAAATGGTTCATTGGATGGTCTCTCCTTTATTATCAACGCTCTTCTCATGGACCACTTGAAGGGATTGACGTTGATTTGCAGAAAAGCCCACTCACTCCAAATCCGACCTCTTCCCTTTCAAAGTCTTCTCATCAGCCGTCTCGGCATGATCACCCAACCATTCCATCGTCTTATCCACCAGATCTCTGATCTTATCTCTCTCAGCTTGGGTGGCATATTCATGCAAGGCCTTGATATCTGAATCGGGACTAAGTAGACCTGATAATCGGTATAAATACCCTTCGAGGAGGTTACGTGCTTCCTCACGAGCGAATTTGGCGGATTCGTAGGCTGCGATTGATTGGAGTCTGGCCGAAAAGAAAAAATTAAGGTCATCAGCAACCGAAGCACTTTCTCGCCAAGAATCAACCAGTCTAAGTTAATAGGCAGTTACACTTACCTAGCTTGGGTCGTCCTCTTCTCTTCACCTGTCATGGGTCTGAGACCGATATGTTTCTCTTTAAATCTCAAAGCTATCTTTTGCTTTTTAGACTTTGTCTTGGCATCCTTCGTCTGATCCTGTACCTCATCATCCTCCGTGGTATTGTCCTCTGACGGGGTGTCATCCTTCTTACCGCCGAATAATCCTTTCAAAGCACCAGCCACTCCGCCTTCCTTGTCTTCAGGTTCGGTGACGTTGGAAGTGAGAACGGCGTTGGCGACTGACAGATATCCCCTGGGATCGAGTCTCAACGTAACTTGAATGACAGGTTGAGGAGTTGTTAAATTCTTCAACGATTTTTGAATGTCGTTGATCGTCAACGCTAAGATAGGTTTAGTCTGAGCTTGATCATTCTCCACTTTCGTTGTCGATTGTCCAGGTGATGCAGGATGAGTGGATTGTGAGAATTCTAAGGTTACCTCATCTTCACCTTTGGCAGGTACAGGTAAAGTCAAGATTTTCCTTTCACCTAGTTTAGTTCCTTTCTCAAAGATGACTTCGCCGTCTTTGCCATCCTTGATGATGTCGTAGAAGGATCTTTCCGTGACGTTGAGGTTTTTCATCTTGAATTGTCTGCTCAGTGCTGCACCGTAATAAGCCGCACCTAACACAGCAGCTTCGTCGGTATTTACATTTTGAGCGATCAGATCGTCTTTACCACCTAACACGGATTTCAAGGTGTTTTGAACTAGAGGCACCCTGGTGTTACCCCCGAATAAGATGACAGAGTTGATGTCGTTGAGGGACAGCTCAGCGGAAGTGAGAGCTGAGGTGACGGGATGGGAAAACAAGGGAATGGATGATTCGAGAGACGATTCGAGGGAAGCTCGCGAGATCTTTGATCGATAGTCGACGTCGTTGTAGAGTGATTCGATCTGAGTGTGAGATTTATTAGGTCAGTTGTGATGAAAAGGGATGTGGATGATGACTTCGATGATTTGTCATATATTGCGTTGGTCAAACCTCATCACACTCACAGCTACGTTGGCCTCTTGGTTAGCACTCAAGATGTGTTTCACTCTATTTGCTTCTCTTGCCAATTTCGCCAAAGCCTTCTTATCATTCTTAACACCTTTCTGACCGCTCTTCTTGATGAAATCCTCAACTAATAGATCTTGGATAGAAACATCCAGCAATACTCCACCCACTTGTTCATATCCCGTACCGAGAACTTCGATGTGTGTGGTGTTTATGGGAGTTTTCGATTTAGGTGTAGGTAGATAACTGGTTTGATAAAAAGCCAAGACTGTAGCTGTTGTTGATAATGCACCCGAGTCATATATGACATGATATTCCTTTGATCCCTCACCAGTCTCGAGGTTGTAATCTGGGAATGTCCTAGTCATGGCGTAATTCAATGCTACACCGGTACCTTCCCCTATCATCGCTAAACAACTTAACCCTTGTAGTTCCAATGCATCTTTATACGCCTTGCGCTGATAATGATCCCACCATGCTGGAACGGTCACTATCACCTGGTTTATCGATTCGGCGGTTGATCCAGCTGGTAAGAGGGTTTCGGCGAGATGTCGGAAATACGATATTTGATGAGCTAACAAGGCAGTAGGTGTCCAAAATTGGTCGGGGGAAGAGGCGCAGGGGGAGATGTGGGATGGTGCAGAAGGATGAGGGAAGATGAGCACACCGTCGTCTGTGAGTGATGGTTGATTAGGATGAAGGGGAAGTTGAAGTTGAGAAGTGGATCCGAGAAGGGGTTTGACATATGGGAAATGAGTGTCGGGGAAACGTGTGGCCTAAGCAAGCGACAAAGGTCAGTAGTGGATGTGCATGATAGGGATTCATACTACTCACAGCCATCTTAGCCTCTGCTCCAAAAACCCTATCATCCCTCTTCCATCCTACCACACTCGATATCTTTCTCTTACTATCTTTGTCCAGCACCACATCGAATGGTACACCGGGTTTGATCAATGATAATTTCGTAAATTCCGCTCCGTAATCTATCGCCAGGACCGCCGCCTGTATAGCTGGGGCTAGCAGCAGTAGCAGGAGGGAGAATATATGCGATGGACGCATGACGAACGCTCCGTTCTACTTTCCTATATCGGATTTGGTGAGCTGTCTGAGATTAGGGTGAGAGTATTGACGGATATCAAACGAGTCGCTCAGAATGTGGTGAGCATGAGGGTGATTGACACGTTGATGGTGTGACCAGAGGAAACCAAGACTTGTCGCTGTTGGTCTCGTTATTTCTAAGCTGTTCTTTGATATTCTTGACTTTTTATCACCCAACATTCAATCCAGCGTGGAGGTGATCGTTTCGTGTCTCCTCCACGTCAATAGTTTATGCTGGGTTTACCGAGATATCCAGAACACGTGGTGAGCACATGTTCCCTCATGTGACGTAATCAGATACCAGTAATTCCCAAATCTGCACCATCACATCACCTCTTCCGGATGGAATGGATTTATCTGGAATTGCACTCGTCGTAAAAAAGTTGAGACTTGGTTATTTTGTTGCACCAAATCAAAGTGATTATTCAGCATGCATCAACATCATCTCAACATCATCTCAACATATAAATACTGACAAAGGGATCATATACGACCCACCAGAAATATATGTAGACTAACGAAATACGAATCATACCTTTCAATCATCTCACTATAACCACAACCACTACACTATTTTGACAATGACGAATAGCGAAATCCTCACACCCCAATATACTCCCGAGGATATCGAAAAGTTCAACCTTGAATTGGAGAACAAATCACCTCAGGATATACTGAGATGGGCTATTGATAATCTGGATGGATTGTATCAGACCACTGCTTTTGGCTTGTGAGTAGATGTCAGACGGCAAATAGAGAAGATTAGGTTGCTGATCAGGTTGGCATTCATGTAGGACCGGTACAGCCGCTTTGGATATGTTATCGAAGATATCACAGGAGAGGGAAGAGATCCATCTTGTGCCATTGGTGGGTACTCATGATTTTGTTCATATAACAATGTCAGCTGAACATGGACATACAACGGACATACAACTGACATGTTTCGCGACACTTGTAGATATTTATTGATACCCTCCACCACTTCCCCGAAACTCTCCAACTCTCCCAAACAGCCTCTGAAAACTATCTCGCCGAGTTGCACACCTACAAACCCCAGGGTGCAGACACCGCCGAAGAGTTCGCTGGAAAATACGGCGAGAAGTTATGGGAAACCGACGAGGCGAGTTATGATTACCTCGTCAAGGTCGAACCTGCCGCTAGGGCGTATCAGGAGTTGGGCGTGAGGGCGGTGATCACTGGACGAAGGAGGTCTCAGGGGTCGGATAGAGCGAATTTGAAAGTTCTAGAAGTGGATGAGAGGGGTTTGATCAAGGTAAATCCGTTGATAAGTTGGGGGTATAAAGAAGTGAAAGATTACGTGGATAAAGAGTCAGTATCATCATTTGGTGGGCTCATCATATTATGAGACTAAATGACTAATGCTTGTTATGGTACTAGGAACGTCCCCTACAACCCATTGCTGGACCAGGGATATAGGTCGATAGGTGATGTTCATTCCACCGCACCTCCCGATCCTAACGCCATTAACAACGACGCAGGAGAGAGAAGCGGTAGATGGCAAGGGAAGTCCAAGACGGAATGCGGATTACACACCAATTATTTCGAGATGAAAAAGAAGTTCGAGGAGAAAGCTAAGAATGGTGGGCAGTGAGATGAGCCAATGACCGTCTTGTATAGATCTATCCGCGGACATGCATGCATGATATTTCGTATGTATTCTCGTTTCGGTCAATCATACGGAATCTGATAGGACAATACACCCGATTCACCGTTTGAAAACTTACGATGCAGTCCGATAAATTTTTTCGGACGCTGTCAAATGCTTATACCATCTTCCTTGGGGAACAGCAACTGTCCTTACCTAACATGAATATCATTACGGTTGCTGGTCTACAAAAGGTATGCTATGATGGCTACTCGACGTGTTGAGCTACTACTCGGCACACCAGTGACTACTCGATGTGTCGACACCTATCCGACGTGATATTTACTCCACGTGATATTTATTGGACGTATTGATATCTATTCAACTACCAAACATCTACTCATCGTGGTCAGTCCCTGCAGCAGACTACACACCATCCTCCTTTATCCACCGTACAGAATAAGGTGTCACCTTTTTTACCGGTTGACTCACAGTTGACTCGAGCCAATGCCAATGCCAAGACCACAGACCACATGTACATCTATATCGACATCTATGTATGTATAAATCTATAACCCCTCGCCAATAGCATCCGCAGCGTCATCCGCCAATTTACCCATGACTTTCCACCACCATTCTGGACTTGTCCCATCGGCCGCAGCCGCATGTCTTGCAGCAGGTCGAGACACCTGAGACAGATAACCGTACAGTCCATGTTCTTTGATAGATTTCATAGCTGTTTGAGAACCTAATCCAACTGTTGTCAATCCGGCTATAGGTAAGAAGAGCCACACGTATCCTAAGGAAGATAATTGGGAAGGTATATTTTTGACTTGTTCATCTGCTGAACCTGCGAATAGCCAATCAACTCTCTTTACTCTGATAAGTATAAATGAATGATCCGAAAGATTTACAAACCCACCATCATCTGGGAATCCACCTGTTACATTATAAGCCATCCATTTACCTTCATGTACCTCCTGAACACCTTTGGCAAACGCTTCTGCCCTATCCGGATTGTATCCGTGCGCACAGGCCCATACGACATCAGAGATATTGGCAGCTACGTTGGCTCTGCTCACAGCAGCTTGAACACCACCTTTGAAAGCGTACCATCCCTCGGAAGTTCGGGGACTCTCATAGTTCCAGTAAAAAGAAGAAACGAGCTTTTGAGCTATCAAAAGTGCTTCAGATACGTTCATTTTTGAAGTTTCTTCTTTGAATTGATCAAATAGATCCGGATAGGATGATTGGAAATGATCATCCAGAGTAGATAATTTAGCTTCTCTCTTCCATTCTTCCCTTGCTGAATTTCCTTCGGTATGGATGAAATGCTGTTTCAGAGGGACCGTAGCACCCAGGATGAAAGGTCGATCTCGGTGGTCGATAGTCGATGTGATGTGGGTGGCTGTCTGGGCATCAGTTCGAGCAATTGAAATTACTTCGGATCTGATCAGTCGTACAGCCCAATACAATATCTTATCAGCTAAGCTTGACTTTGGTATGCCGTAAGGGTGTTTACCTTACCCCATTATATCCAGTTGTAATTTCGCAGCTACCAATCTCCTCAAATATTCACCGGTAGGTACCAAAACACTTGATAATCCATCTTTACCATCATGTCTTTTAACTCCCGAAACCAAATCATCCAAATGAAATCCCGATACACCACTTTGGACGAATAGTTTAACCAATTTCATGATTGCTGTATGTTGACCATGACCTGAATCTGCATCTGCGATGATAGGTAACAAAGGTATTTCCTCTTTACCCGTCTTATTTACTCTAGCCGTACGTGAGTGAAGGAGCTGGGATCGATAGATGGTTGCTACTTTCTTTGGAACGGTGTCGTATGTGTAATCTGCCTAATCAATATAGTCCATTGCGGAACATCATCAATTACTCGTACATTGTAATAGACGATAGACAGTTTAGGATGTTAGACACTTACAAGATCAGGTCCAGGATCATCCGTCGCTGTATCTGTATTAGCTGACATCCCACCGGATACATATAACGTTTCTATTCATATGAGGCCAGCCCGAACAACACTTATCAGCTACCTATACTTATGATAGTCCAGACGAGGAACTCACCAAAACCAACTTCGGCCATGATCTGCGCAGTGACAGGATCGATCACGCTAGTAGTCAGATTGACGGATTTGTCTTTCTGTACTCTCTCGAAGATACTTCTGAGCTTGAGGGCCATAGCGTTTGAATGGTGATTCTCTGGAAACACATCTCGGAGTGATGCGACTGTGTCGGCTGAATAAGGTCTCTTGATACCTGTTTGAGAAGGGGTTGACCACCATTCTTCGATTGAGGTGGGTGAGAGCCATGAGTCTTCTGACATTCTGTGTGGATAGAGTGTAGTGTATGATGTGTTAGTGATGTATATAAGAACACATGAAAGGGTATGTCAGGTGACAACATCGATAAGGAATGAAGGATCTAGATCAAGAAGTCGACTAAGTAGTTGAGTAAAGTGGTCGGATGTGTGTTCGCCCTCACGGTTATAGTCGTTAAGCGCGGCTACTTCCGAAGATGATATTCACATTCCGCACTCGTATGCTTAAATGTCTTACGTCAGATAGGTGTGAGCAGAGAGTATCGATAAGCTTGCCTTCCATATGGATTCAGCTCTTTACACATTCACACCTGTTATATATATGATTGTCACACTCGTCACTGATGGCTTCCTTCATGGGCCAGTGCTAATGCCGGCTACTCTACTCACTTCGGAGATTTATCTTCAAGCCAAAATGAGGTTATTCGCGTCCGTGCCGAGGTGGGAACTTTAAACCTACATTCCATGTTCAGATAAGGATGAGTGTAGCCTTGCTGAGCAACAGTACGCGAGTATCAACGAGATAGAGACTGAATATTGGGAAGAGTGATCGAGCCACAAGCAGCTAGAGTCTAAACTTTACACCTTATCTATCTAACTTTCGCAACTAACCAAGCCTTGTGCCTGTCGAAGCCATGTGCCAGAAGATAACTTTCTCATGCCTTGCTCAAGTGTCATTTTCACCTATCTTCAGATTGCCTGGTCTTGTCAAATTGTTCAAGTGCTGACTTATCAAAGCATGCGTCATCTGGGATTGTAAGCGAACGGAAGTAATGTCGATATTGTCTATACATCTGCGATCGCCTTGAACGAGACCGTGATCGTGATCACCATCTTCACGACAAGCGATACGGTGCCCATATGATCATGAGCTTCAGCGTCATCGAAGTGATCCAGCAAGTATTGTAAGTGGCTTCTTCGCTTACATAACTCGTGGTAGTTGAGCAAGGAGGTATCTGAGCAAGTAACAAGAGCATACAGTAGCGGGTATGGTGAAAAGAAGGATAAGATCTCACGTACTCACGTACTGTATAATATGGTATGACTGCGGGGTGAGCACCTCTATACAGTTGTGTATAAAAAACGTGAACCGACGATATCCCGAGACACAATGAACAAAGTTGAGTTGTCCAAGTACTGGGAATCTTTCGAAGTGTCCGGAAGAGGATATCGTCAGTGGCTTTTATGGGCTTGTAGGCTTTCCGTTCCCGCTCTTTCACGTGCGCAGTGCCATAGTTAACGTAAAAACTCTCTGCTTATCACTCAAATCACTCTATATGTCTCGGCAAAACTGGTGCTCTGAACAGGCTTTGGCCTTGTGCAAGTCACTTAGGTACGATGAAGTTCCTTTGAATCTCTCCTCCGTTAGTTAGGTCGACAGAATTGTGTGCATCCGCACGTCGAAATCATGTAATATTACATACAATACCAGAGGAATCATCATACGCCGTGATATATGAAAATGCCAATTCCGATCTCAAACCTCTCGTACAGCTTATGATTGTACATACACCGATTGACAGGGTTCAGTACTTGCTTTACCGTAGTCTTGTAGTGTGAATTTGGATTTCCCTTGTTACCCGCAATCACACCCACAGGTATAAACGGGAGATCCAAAAGACTGTCATAGCCCAAAGCCCTTACTACCAGTTAACAACTGCTACCCTGAGAAAGATGCAGTTTTTCTGCAGCGCCATCGTACCCACGCAGATGATCTGAGTTTTGTTTGAATTTTGGGTTTTTAGATTTTCAGGTTTTCTCAGGAACGATGCCTGATGATGTGTCGGTAACTGTAACAACTTGCTATGAGAAAGTAGATTCGTTCATAGATTATCGTGCAGTTTACGATGTTATAAAGATAAATAAAGATGTGAATGCTTTATATAGAATTATGGTAGAGAATCACTCTTCACTCGAATACTTCGACATCCACGTTCGTCTCTTCGATGTGTAGAAATCTGAATTGAATTGACTTGTCCAATTTGGGAAAAGATACACAACAAGGATAATTGTCTCACTCGGAAACGCAGCTAGGAAGTAGAATATCAATAGACTTCCTTGGCCTTGCCTAGGACAAAGAACAGCCAGTCAAAATCAGATCAAATCGTGCAAGTCAATTCAAGTTACCATTTCAATCTCAACTGAGATCATACAACATACCATATCAATCAAATTCTTTCATCTCGATCATTCCTGCTCGTGGAGATAGGAAAGGGAGCTTATTTAGGCTGGTTTGTCTGTCGATCAGACATATTACGGCTCTGAATCACACCATATTATACCATTCATTCATTATTTGAATATATCAAGGTACAAACACATTGAAAGAAACTCAATATCTTGAAGGATTCGTACCTTGCCTACTCACTCGTTGGTTAGTGGATAGTAAAGTTTTACCCGTCAAATTTGAATAGGTGAGTTCTCCATCATCTATTCAAGCTTATTCCTCAAATCCTTCGATTATGCTCCGCATCCCTCTCATCCATCTTCAAATGGAAATATGAACGGGAGATCAGATAGATAAGCCAAACATAGAAGTTACTCTCGATTATTTTGTATGTTTGATGTAGAATGTTTGAGGCTTTCTATTCTCTTAGGAGGCTTTTACATCTTCTTGTTTATTGTTGATCAAATCAGTATGACTAGGACTAATCAAGTTACTTGATATATATAGGATAGACGTTGTCTCTTTGTCTCTGTCATCACCGACACCTCAACAGCAACCTGGAGGAGCGACTATCATACATTCACGACGAGCTATATACTTGATTATGGCTGGACCTTTTCAACTTATCGGATACAAAACGAAAACCATAGAGATATACGTTCAAATCCTGAAATGAACACCGCACGGACCGTTGTCATGGTAAGTTCTGTATTCGTTTTCCTAAATTTACTTCCGTACCATTTTGTCACTTCTATTTCCTTCTTTTCCTTGTCGCTTGGAGGAGGGTGTTTTACATGAAAATGAGATCCGGCCATCAAACTATGGTCACCCTCAGTCGAACGGATCGGAAGCGATATCTACCATGATTATCAAATTAAGGATCAAATCGAATGTACCGCCGGGGAGTCGGGTCAGTACAAGTAGGATATGAAACGTTTTTAGTTCGCAAAGATGGTCAAAGCGTTGTTATCATCCCATCAAACACACACGACCGACCAAAAGTCCTTATCTCTTACTCGCTTACCCCGTCGTCTCCGAGCAAGACATATCAAAAAAACCAACATCCCTTTCATTGTCTGTCACTGTCCTTGATCGGTTACACCGACATCGACACTGACACCGGGCTATTTCGGTCTCGATAAATGAGTTCCCTTGGGTGTCATCCCTCAGAAAGACGACGACGATGATGGCGATGGTCTTATACGCTTTGGCGTTGATGTATAAAACGGTTTCATCCCGATTCCCCCAATCGCCATCAACGCAAACACCGACTGCGCATCAGTCACATCATTGATGGGTGATTGTCAAATGAGATTCAAATCTACAAAAGATGGCCCATTGTTACACCCTCCTTTAGAAAACACACCATACGCACCATATCTGCATATCAGTCTATATATTCTCACACTAAACATACAAAAGGAGATCACCACATCGTTCTCTTTGTTCCTTCCCTTCCCTTCCCTTTCCATCCACTAACCCACCTTTGTTCTTTCCTTATTATCTTCCAAATCCACATTCCTTTCGATTATTTTCCTTCTTTATTTCTTCAACTCAACTCTCTGCAAGAATCACCCATTTCTGTCAGCTGACACTCACTTCATTCTTATCTGTACTTTCGTTCGACGCGCAGTCACGAAACACAAACACCAACTTTCGACAAGCTTATCCTACCTACACTCTTCCTCATACACCACCACTCTCACCACCTTTCGCCGAAATGTCTGGTATCTCAGATCTCCCTAAACCACCTCATCGATACTCTTACCATCGATCTTCGTTGAGTGATCCTGCTACATCCTCAGGCAACAGCTCTCCAATGGGATTACCACCGCTCTTACCTTCCGATCTTTATGGTGACGACTCCTCACCTGCAAGTTCGACCTCTTCGACCACCTCTGAGATTATGACGCCGGATATCGTGGATAGCTCAGAGAGAGATCAAGCCAAAAATCTTCTCACTACTCCCAAAATGACATCTGATCATTCGATCTTATCCTTAATGTCTCAACAACCCACGCCCAAGTTGATCATCCCTTTCCAAGGTTCCACCTCGACTTCCACTTCCGCTTCGACCTCGACCTCTGGATCTGCCGGTTCAAGATTCCCATTGTTACCTCCCCATCATCCACTCCGATCCAAGATGTACAGTCTATCGGAATATGCTACTAGTCCCATCTCGTCCCCCGCTCATACACCCAAAGGACACCCTATAGAGAAAAATAAGAGTCACAGTAGTTATTTCGCTTATGATGCCAAGGTGAGCACGAAAGTACTGTTCGATTGTCGATAAATGATGATTTCATTGTGATGGTCTGAATGCTGATCATGCTTTTTACTTTCTGTGTGTATAGACTAAAACCCATCCTATCACTAATCCATACGGTGCAGGAAACCCTTCTTATCAAACTACCTTATCCTACTTACTTCGGATACCTCGTCGGTTAAGACCCATCCTATTGATTGGCGTCTGCGTATTCACCTTTGGGTTGGTATTGCTCAATCGAGCGATGTCCCATGCGAATCACATGGATCACCTTATCAAGCAGCAGAGGGAACTTGCCTTTTCTAAGAGATACGTGAATCAACCTCAGTCGGCAGACCAGTACCCCTTGATGGCAAGTGAGATTGATGATGCTCGTCAGGCCGAGGCGGCCGTACAAAGTACGGTGGTCTTAGGTAAAGGACTGGAATTCGAAAATGTTCAAGAGGAATTCGCTGCTTTGATCAGTGTAAGTGGAATTATCATAGACAAACGTCAATGATATCCTAGTGCTAGTCTCGGTGCTGATGTTCGGTTTGGAAATTTGGGATTCCAGTTCGTCACCTCTACCACAGCCAATGCCCTACCATCTCTTGATCCGACCAAACCCATAAATCCTCATACTGTGTTAGATTTCGATCCTACCCATCCCAACGCTCGAGAAGATCTGCTCTTACTTCAAAATGAGATTAACATCATGTACCCTTTAGTGTTGATTGGTAAAATGAGGGATCCATACCATCGAGAAATTAAGAGGATCTTGTCGGAATATAAAATTTCACCTTCACCATTGATGATTGATGTCGATCAACGAAGGGATCATCAAGTGATTATCCCACTCTTCACCAGGTTATTAGGTATCGAAAGCGAAAAGGATTTACCTCAGTTGGTACTTCAAGGTAAAACTTTGGGATCATATCATGATATCCTAGATCTGAGGGACAAAGGTGAATTAAAAGAAGTGCTAGAAAAGTCAGGATCGGTTCAAATCAGAGAGGTTGGTGGTAAAAAGAAAAGAAAGGGTTTGAAGGAGAAGGAGAGGATCGAAAATGAACGAATCCTAAAACCAGCTCCTATAGTTCCTCATTAAACCAAACCAGGTCTATGGGTTACTTGCTTGCTCAGTTGTATATATATATCTACCTTACTTATAGAAATTTTCTTTTTTGGACGTTCATTTCATTCATTTCTGGTACACTCACTACCGTTCATACGATCAATTAATACATTCATATATGACATATAACGATATCTATACGTTCTTCCTCGTTTCTGGTATTAATCTTGCTTCTGTTCTTATATACCTAGATTATATACAATTGCTTATTGCCATATCATTCATCATATTTACAAAGGTAAATTTTGCCATATCATTCATCGTATTTACAAAGGTAGACCTTTAAAACGTTACATATATCGATATCGCTCATGCACATGGATACATACATTGTTCAATCTCTATTCGCGCGACTTGGACATTCAACGGATCGTTTTGATAGATTCATAGGTGACATGTTTCGTTATAAGGGGCATTTACTGATACGGTACGGGTATAAAAGTATGTATTGGGGTAAAAGATGCTTTAGATTTGTTAGGTTGACAGATGACAAATGACAAACAGAATAACAATGACGATTATATTGTCCAGCAAAATAAGTGTGGAAAAAAGCAAAAGACCAAAAAAACCAAACAATTTACGAAAGCAAGCGCATAACATCCCCTCATTCACCTGGGTTTTACGCAGCCTGTGAATACTGACCTTCCCAACCTTGTTCAGCGATATAGGGGGATTGGAATCCATAAGCTTCCTGTTGCTGTTGTTGGTGATGGTGGTGGTGATGTAGATACTCCATCTGCTGCTGTTGCATATACCCGGTTGGTATACCTCTCTGATTCTGCTGTTGAGCTTGGAAATATCCAGCGGAATTAGGTTGCCCTTGACCTTGGATCGGGAAAGGAGAATCAACAGGTGATGGAGCGCCATTACTGTTTGCAGTTCCCTCGGGGTGATGAGTCAAGATTGGTGCCAAGTGATGTTGATTCGTATACTGTCTTTGTTGTTGTTGTTGCTGTTGTTGATCGGGATTAGGTGATCTAGAGTAATCTGAATGAACATCCGAAGCAGCATATCCATAAGGTGATAAAGTAGCTGTATTCGTGGATGAAGCGCTAGTTGTAGATGTAGATAATCGATTCTCACCCCATACATGTGGTGATAAATGTTGAGCATGAGGAGCATGGGTGAAAGCGAAAGGTGAAGGTGAAGTTGTGTATGGTGAATCGTATGGTGTATATTGTCCATGTCCATGTCCACCATTGTGGTTCAATTGCTGAGCGGATAAAGTCAATACAGGTAATCTAGGATGAGTCTTGGATTTTTTGGATGTATGTCCATGACCATGGTGAACAGATAAATCGTAATTTATATTTTCTTTGTTATCCGATGTCGTAATCGAAGAATGAGATCTCTTGTCTCCTATAGAAGGTTCGGGAGAAGCGTTGGAGGGTTGGTTGATAATGGGCAATTCAATAGTCAGATCCGAAGATGTATCACCAATCTGTCTTCTTCTTTCTTCCTCTTTTGCTACTATGTAAATCTCCCTTAAGATGGCAAGTTTCGAAGCAGAAATCAAAGCGCTAGTTTCAGCTGTAGAAAGTTGTAACCTAGCCACGTTTACTGATGGATTTCGAATAATTGACATTAAAAGTAATTTCCGTTCATCTTTAGGCAAATGATCGGGTTCACGATGTTTGACACCTTCAGGCCACCAACTAGGTTTGAAATCTTCTCCTTTATTATATGGGAACTTCATCTGTTTCTTAGGTTCGATAATTTTGATCCAAGCTTTCACGACCAACTTGCATGTCTGTTGTTGCAAGTTTGTGAATCTGTCCATGTAGAATCCCTCGATTTGTTCAGGTTTCAATACAATACTTTCCATAGGCACGTTGTTGGCAGAAGCCGAAGATGGAGTCGATGATCTTGGGGTGATGGCTGAAGTCATGGGGAAAGTAGAGTACATACCACCAGCCGTAGTGGTGTTAGGTGATAGTTTCTTGTTGCTGTTGATGGTAACGCTGTTAATACCTAAACCAGTGCCATTGGCTTTTAAGGGAGTATCCAAGGTAGAGATTTCGATTTGTTCCGAACCTTCTCCTTCATCTACCATGGTCCTATCAGGATCGACCTCTTCGTTATCTTCGTTTTCATTGTCGTTATCGTTCTCTTCGATAGCAAGATCGTCATCGGGTAAAGAAGGTGGTTGTTCACCTTTCTCTTCCATCCGTCTAATCTCATCCCATCTCCTACTCATTTCCTGTTTCACCCTAGCTGCTTCTTTCTCCAATTCTTTCTTGTTCAATACCCCTCCGGACCCGTTACCGTTGGTATCTTTCACAGCGGACTGTAAGAGCTCTGAAGCGAATATGTCTGTATCTCCCTTGGGTGATATCCACGCGATGACGAATTGAGATCCATTGATGAAAGATGCTTTGCCCAATGCACGTAGGATCAGATCACGCTTGGACTTGTAATGTCGGGTACATCGCGGTAATGCGTGATACGGTGTCGTTCGGACGGGGATTCTAGGCATGATCTATTTTAATGATATAGCATCGAGACATCAGCGATTCGCTCAGATTACCTGTACAACTCGAGCGATCACTTACGATAGGTTATGATTATGTATGTGTATGCTGATTTACGTTCAAGTGTCGTGATGTTCAAATGAGTGTGTAGTGTAGTATACGTAGGGACGTGTTCAAGATGATCAACCAGTGGTCAGTCTTTACAGATAGTATTGTCTTGTCTTGTCGATTCGTTATGAGTAAGATCCGCAGTGGTGTGTATAGTATGTAATGACGATCAATCAAGTATAGGGATGAAGATGTTATAATGGATGAATGGATGGGTTGATAGGAAAAAGGATGAAAGATGGATGGATGATCAATTTAGGATAAGATGGGTTATACTTATATCTGTACCGTGGAGTGCGTTATTTACCTTTTTCCAAGGATACAAACAAGTCGTCAGATTCGATGAGTGTTGGCGTTTGTTGACATCCTTCCCATCGTCCCATCTCGTCTCGTCTCGTTCTCCACCTGAAGATTAACCTTTTAGTTAGTTCCCTTGCCCTCGCCTCGCCTCAACTCCGCCCCTTTTGCCTTGAAGTTCGTCACCAAAATAAAGGGACCACATGTTTGTTAATCCTAGGATCCTAGGCCTCAGATCCTTCTCTCTCTTCGCCTTACAAATAGGGATATACATAAGATCCTAGATATCGGCAATAAGCAGGGTTTGATCCTTGGTGGAAAGAACGCGAAGAGCAATCAAAGGAGAAAAGTAAAAGTAAAAATATCAAAAGAACAGTCGCGACCTAGTGTGATATGTCACATCCACTTGCACCTGACCCTGAAGTAATTTCCGGGTCTATCCTAAACTTTATCTAACTACACGCGTGACAGCATCAACGCGTAAATCCACCCGACCCATACATGTAGTGCGTTGCGCCATATGGGACCCCCATACCCATACCATCAGAGACACTATTGAGACTTGACCGCTATACAGAAACAGGTCCACCACTGTATAGCCCTGTACCAAAATGAAGCACTACAGTGTAACAACATGACGTCCTCCAGATAGTACACAGTCGAGTGCGGTGAGAGACTGTTGTGGCTCTGGTAAAGACGTCAAACCTCTCGCCTCCTCTGTTTCAATCGGGTATGAGTATGGCGTACATCGTCATCTTGCTCTCGATGGACGTGATCACAAGACAAGAAAGCGGTGAAGCTTCGAAATGTGAAAGAGAGCTGCGGGACATGGAGCTCCTAGTTGAATTTATCATCTTTTATCCCAAGCAAGGCAGCAAGAGAAAGGATGCCACATAACGTGTTCTACCTCGGGGCTCCATTGTTCTCGGTCATCTAGTCTGTCATCAGTCATCTGTCATCTGTCTCGAACATTGAGTGTAGCTTGGCAAATCAGTCAGTCTACTCGAATGATTTCATCGGTCTAGTATACATCCATACCATCGAAAGATCACCCAATACCGTATTGCGGAAGCACTTGGGAGTCAGTGCAATCAGCAGGAGAACGATCAAATAATCAACGTAGCATCCAGTTGCCCTGCCTCAGCGACATCGCAGCGTTTGAAAAACCGCAGTCATCTTGGTTTTTCTCATAACCCTTTACCTAGAAGGTCTGCTCAGAGGGACGTCTATCCGTCGAACCGTCAAACGACGCCTTCACCAAATCATACTGTGGTGTAACCTATTCCTACCAACAATCGCAACTGCACCGAAATATTCTGCGTAGTAAAGTGAAGGCATCTTACTGGTATTGCTTGAATCAAAGGAATCCATCAGGCTCAACTTGCGCAATTCGTCAATAAGACAAAGGATAACACATCTTCACGACTCAACATAATATAACAATTCAATCATCGACTTTATATACCAAATTGCGATAGTTTCTGCATTCGTGTCATAGGCAAGATGATGATTCCTAGATGGAAATACATCGGTATAGCCGGTGGATTCATCGTGAGTATCGGACATCATTAAATCTTGCCTTGTCTTCTTTGTACCCTTTGCTAACCGTTCTAACCGTCATGTATAGTTCTTACTACACTTATTGGCGTCCATTCATCCAACGTACCGAGCTACGACATCGCCATTCAATCTCTTACCTTCAGGAGGGTGGAGATCTGGTCAACCGCCTGACTCTGCTGTGCCCAAATGGGCTGGCGAGGGATTGCCTACTGCAGATGATCTAAGGGATGATGAGGCATTGGAAGGCAGGAGGAAGGCCAATGCTGTCTTTGTCGTTCTAGGTGAGTTGGACTGACTGAATCTCCTTAACTTGTATATTTACCATCGATTCATGGCATTCATCATGAATGAAAAGCTGACGTAGGATTGTCTCCAGCGCGAAATTCCGATTTATGGCCATTCCTAGATTCCATGAGACAAATGGAAGATCGTTTCAACCATTGGGCCAAATACGATTACGTCTTTCTAAATGATGATGATTTCTCGGATGAATTCAAGCGGTACACCCAATCTCTCACTAAGGCGAAATGTCATTACGGTAAGATCGAACCTGATCATTGGCATCAACCTGAATGGTGAGTCGGAATATACAACAACTTTGACTGCCCAATGCTAATTTTTGAGGACTCTTTGTAAACAGGATTGACGAAGAGAAAGCTACTAAAGCGAGAGAAGAGATGATTAGGAAGAAAGTAATTTACGGTCATTCGGTACCATATAGAAATATGTGTAGATTCAATTCAGGAGTGAGCACTTTTCATCCAAAGGCATCCAGTTCTTCATCGATCGATGGAACGACTAATTGTGGTCACGTACCTTCTGATCCACCATAGTTCTTCTACCAACACCCTCTTTTGGCTGATTACGATTATTATTGGCGTATCGAACCTTCCGTCAAGTTCTTCTGTGATCTCAGTGAGTGGTAGCCTTCCTTATAATTTTTGAACCCAGGCGATCAATTGACATAAACTTGGATTCAATCGATATCAGATTATGATCCTTTCCTTGTTATGCAAGACGAAAACAAAGTATACGGATTCACTTTGTCATTATACGAATATATCGAGACTATACCAACATTATGGGATGCTGTGAAAGGTGAGTCAGATAAGAGATCAAATACGCTAAAGGTATTGAAAGATGAGACTGTACTGATGCTCCTCTTGACTTCTCAGAGTTCATTCAAGAACATCCTGATTACCTACCCGAAGGTAACGCGATGCAATTCCTAAGTGATGATGGCGGTGACACGTATAATAAATGTCACTGTAAGTGCTGGTCATAACATATCATGTCTCTTTCAGTCAGAAACCCTCCAACTGACTCCGTTCTTTTTTCTGTTACAGTCTGGTCCAACTTCGAGATCGGTATGTATCGCCTGCTCTGCGATCATGACCGAACCATATACTGATATTTAAGGGTCTTTATAGGTGATCTCAACTTTTGGCGATCCAAACCGTATATGGAATTCTTCGATTATCTAGATAAGAAAGGTGGATTCTACTATGAGAGATGGGGTGACGCACCCGTACATTCCATTGGAGCAGCGTTGTTCGCCAAGAAAGAACAAATCCATTGGTTTGAAGATATAGGTTATAGACATGAACCTTTCCAAGTGAGTATTACTTTACTCCTTCCTTCTCATAATGCTCAAAATTCCTTTTGCTATTGTCAAAACCTATTGATCGTTATTGCTATTAATGCCTATTCTGTTTTAGCACTGCCCTCAAGGCGAATCTCATACAAGAGGTAATTGCTGGTGTGATCAAGGAAACAATTTCGATTTCGAATGGTAAGTTTCCAGAAATTAAACTCGTAATACACGGTATTTGCTAATTCTTCATAATGTTTAGGTACTCGTGTACGAAGAGATACGTTGACATGTTCTGAGATGGATGAGGCATATTATCATACATAGATATATCATGTAGTGAATGAATTTTTTGTTCTGGATCGGACTCGCATCGCTCATCCGAAAGCATGGCGAACTTATTACTAACTCTCGAATAGCTCGAAGACTTCGTTCAGACGGTTTGAACCCATTGTCTTCCTTCTGCTTCTGCTACAGCGTGACACAGTAAGTGTAGTATTGGGGGCTCCTGAAATAGATCACATAGCATGAAACAACTAGACTGATTAAAGAGAAGAACAAATTAAGTGAAAGGATATTGCATGTACTGTAAAGTATAGATTGGAATCGATAAGAGGATAAAGATAAACTAAGCTTGAAGGTATGAATTGTCCGTTTATTATCATCTCCTTGACTGCTCTTCCATCTCATCCCATCTGATCCAAACCGATCTATTCCTTCATTTCCCTTCTTCCGATCTTATCCTATATACTACTCTAGGCTGATATTGAAGTGTGAGTCCGCGAGTTCGAGTCGGAATAAGGAAATTAAAAGAGAGCAGCAACACCAGCACCGAAGGCACCGGCGACGACCGCGGCACCAGTAAGCCATTCGGATCCGTGAGCGATACCGACGAGTGGTGAAGCCCCTGAATCGGAGCCGTTTCCAGAAGCTGACGAGTTGGAAGCACCGGAAGTAGCAGCAGCAGAGGAAGTGGCGGCTTTGGAACCTGATCCGGCGGCGGACGAGGCGGCGGTAGCGGCACCACCGGCAGCAGAGGATGCACCCCCAGCGGCAGATGAGGCTCCCCCAGCAGCCGAGGAAGCTCCAGTAGCGGCTGCACCAGCGGCCGAAGAGGCACCGGAGACAGCACCAGAGACGGCGGAGGAAGCACCAGCCGCGGCGGATGAGACGGCTGAAGAAGCTCCTGCGACGGCTGACGAGGCGGCACCCTCGGCATCACTGGCAGCGGAAGAGGCACCAGCAGCAGCGGAGGAAGCTCCAGATTCGGCAGCTCCAGTCTCGGCAGCACTGGACTCTTCTGGGGCACTGTAGAGGAATCAGGGTATGTCAGCGTCGCTATGTTGGTAAGGGAGATATAGGACAAAGGAAATGTTAGGTCGACTTACCCTTCCTCAGCTTCGGACCCGTTCTCGTTTTGGGCAGCTACAAAGGTAGCGAACGCACCGAAGAGGGCAGTGAGGAGCAAAGATCGTTCGACTCGCATCTTGTTTCGTTCGAGGGAGTGAGTGGGATAGAAAGTTGAAAGATTGATCTGGATTTGAATGGGTTGGTTGGTTGTCTTTACAAAAGTCAACTACTGATTGATTTGGTTTCTTTCGATAGATAGCTAAATATCAATAAATAAGCAACAGAAAGCAGAAAGAACTGAGAAATTCTTTTTATATTCGTTGAGATGAAATATGAGAAGAAGTGAAAAAAGTAGTGGCGAGGCCAGTAAGATGGGGGTTAATATACCTTTTCATCTTTGCTCTGGTTCACTTGGTAGTGCATGGTTGGACAACAAAGCGATGAGAAAACAAAGGGTCAAAATCATCTCCTTCGTACCAATCCGCAGTCTCGCTTTAAAGGGGCAATCTATACAGACTATAGATGATCAAAGGATCCATCCATCGCTGTTGGTAAGAGTAGAATGGTTCGAAAGGGGATTCAATCAAGCCTGATTGGCAGCTTTAGGAGGTCAGAGAACAAAGGAAGGTTGATAGTCCAAACACTGCGGATTGGTATTGTTATAATCTATAGATCCATATCCAAGTTACCGGGGGGTGGGAGAACAGTGTTGTCGAGATGAAGGGGGGTGATGATGAAGATGTGTGATGAAACGTGATAAATAGGGTCGAAACGAGCTCATATTTTGATTATTTAGCATAAGTATGCTCTGGGTACCCCCGGTTATATCGAGCGGGGCAATGATTGGACATGATACAGATGCATGATCGACCCCTATGTGGAGATAGCGTGTCGATTTGGGACTATGGGACTTGTGCGAGGATGGCTGCTACGATATGCTATACTTGTTGTTACGTTGATACAGGATGAAAACATTTTTGAAGCGAAAGAAACCTTGTCTGAAACGGGATGAGTGATAGTCGGAGAGAAATCTTCACAGCCTAAACTGGTCTCAAAGACGTCATCTTCAAGGTAATACCAAAGCCCCCTATCACACAGACTTACCCTGGTATTCGGAATTTCTCCGATCTATTGGACAGCTGGAAGCACTCCGCCCATCATATAATCTTGTCCGTTATATTGGAAAGGAGGGTTCATGGGAACTATACAAACACCATTATCGTTAACATTGAGTGTCGACTTCTACCCATCGTAGACTTACTACAACCGAAGGGGATGTACTCTTGTTGTTGAGAGGACCAAGCGATGGCGGGGTCTGAATTTTTGTTGTCAACATGCATCCCAGTAAATGTCTTGGCAGACTCACCAATTGGTACCATCTCTCCAGAGCTTCCTGGTTGCATAGGAACGGGATTGAAATTACCCATACTGAAGGTTCGGGGGTTTGGATGTCCGACGCCGAGATTGGCGTGAATCGCAGTTCGAGAGTTGGGTCGGACTCGATTGAAGTTGACCCCACCATGTGCGTTGGTGGGTTGTCGAACTGCACTGTGAATGGCGGTACTCAAAGGGCGAACGGAGGGAAAGTCTGCTAGCAGGTCAGTAGACGCAGATTTCATGCGTTGTACTTGCCTTGATTGCCAGGATGGAGAGGGTTACCGTAGGCACAAGAGGATAAAGCGGAGGGCAGCTTCTTGCCTTGGAAAGTGCTAATTTCAGAGGTTTAGCTATCGGTGACGGTGATCACGACCATGGACTCACTTGTGTTGGAAGAACTCATGAAGTTTCATTGCGTTTTCCTTGGTATGACAATTGATCACTGCTTGTCTGTAGGTCCAAGGGGATGATTTGGTGTCAATTGAAGTGGGATGGTTTTACTACATGACAGTACTCACCCTTTACTTTTTCCATTGACTTTATGTTCTAAAAATTGAACATCCTTGTTTCCAACAACGAATCCCACTTGATCGGCAAGTGAGACGAGATCTTGGTCGTTCGTCCACTAGAATAGCGATCAGTCATCTTTGATACTAAAGCCATGATGGCCATGGTCCTCCTTTACTCACCCAGTGAAGGTCATGAACGATGACAGAATCGATCTCTTCGGAGCTTGGATCAAGACCATGAAGTTTTTTGTTAGATGATCCGGTATAAGGTTGAGTACCTTGGGTAGCTCTTGCGTAGGTTCGAGGCTGATTGGACTGTCGATCATGTTAGCTTTCACTGAATCATTGGATGGCGCTGACGTGAGATCTGGGTGAGTACACTTACCCCTTGAATTCTAGTCGACTTGAAGTCAATGCCCGAGCCTCGTTGCGAGGGAACGCTGGCCTATGTGGAAGAATCATCATGATGGTCGGTGGTCAGAACATGCGAGGAGACAGAGACAAGGTAAAAGGGACGGTCGTAAGGCTGAAGTGGATTTTGCCACCCTATAAGACCTGAGTGTAGACAGTTGATCAACTCACCTCAGCGGAATGGGAAGCCATTGTCTGAGACTGAGTTATGGTAAAGCCGCACGAGGATCTGTCAATCAAGCTATGTGTGATCAAGAAGGTGTTTAGTGTTCTATCGCAAAGCTGATTAAGATGGATGGAGAAGAGAAAGAGAAAGCCAGTTGAAGTGTATCTTATGTATACTAGACTGTGAATCGTTGATCAATGGTGGACAACCTCCACCTGATGGTCCGTGCGGCGACATACGAGACACATAGTCATGGTTATACACCTGGCTCGCAACTCGGTGTCCATCTACTGCATGGGGTTTTTCCATCTGTGTTAACATGGAGTGACATGACCCATGACTTGCCTGGGAAAGAAAAGAATGATTCGGTTCCCAAACATGGCGACCATCACTTACTTGGATACCATTGCAAGAGACAGTAATCTTTGTAGGTAACCTGGGTACTAGAACGGGTCGTCATCTACCAGATGCCGAATTCAGTATCTCGGTATGTCTTCATCTCATGGCCAAGATGATTCGCACTTTGTCCTAAAGATATATAGAGCTCATCTTGTTCGATAACCTTTTCTCACTTTGACTTATTCAAGCTCCGGTAGCTACCCATACACTCATTCATATAATTCTTCTAATCAACCTCCCCACCTTCTCCCATATACTCTACACCACCATGTTTGCTAAAGCTTCGATAGCACTTTTCGCCTTGGTCCCACTCATATCGGGGGCTGTGATTAAACACAAAGATACGGCATTGAATGCGCGAGCGGAATTGGTCGTACAACCCGTATGTGAAGGTGGGAATTTAGATTCTCATGACTGTAACGTTGCGTGAGTATATCACTTCTTTTTTCGCCTGAAGATCGAAACAATGTATGCTGAATCCTTTTGATGTAGTTTATTGTCACTTGGCGGTGGTATTCAAGGAGCCATTCAGTTTTTACGAGTGGACGACATAACCAATACGGCTTCAAGTGGTTCTTGTACCAGTGGGTCCACCAACTCCACTGTCCAACCAGACAAGTAGTGTGATTCATTCTGATATCTTCGGTTTCTAGTGACTGTGACAGCTGTAGATGGAGGAACAGCTATCGATATCAGTAGTGAGTAAGCTTTCCGACCTATGACAATTGCTAGAGCTGATAAGGAGTGTGTCGATCAGAGGGTCGATTGGAGCAAGCTCAAAAAGCAGCGATAGCTCGATGTGGACGTCAAGCATGGTCGGTCACTGCGTTGGGAGGTGCAACAGGAGGTAATTTGAAGATCGGCCAATCGTCTTCTTCTTCTTCCTCTTCTGTTGCAGTTGATTCATCTTCTTCAGATACCTGTACATGTTCAACGTAGAGTACGACTGAATACTCTCTCGTAAATATGATGCACCTCATCGATATGTGGCTGGAAGATATGAATCGGGATATCGGTTCACCGAAGCGCCGGATTGTCGGTCTAATCCGATGATACACCCCTCTCCCACTTTACGGGGAGGAAGACTACCAGAGACTACTGAAAATACCCCTCACGATCCACCTTATGAGTATCATCAAATCGTCAAGTCCAGAACCCTGAAACCCCCACTATTCCAGCTGATTCGAGATCCGCATAAGATAAGTGAGGTGTAAGAGGTGAGGCATTTTACACTACTTGAGCACACAGTATCGTAAAAACAGCAAGCTTAAAAATTTAGTTGGATCGCGTGTGTGTGGAGGATAAGATTATGTTATGTGATGTGATGTGATGCGATTTCGAGTCGTCACTGAAGATCAGACTCAGAGAGTGAAGTGATAAATTCGTACCCTTCCAATTCCAGACAAGTCCACTGAATTTGGAGACGGTATACGGAGATCTATAGGATACCTTGCGGATGTGAATAAAGAAAAAGAAGTCAGAGATATTCAAGTTAATCGATATCAGAAGTCAAGAATAGAATTGCGTTATCGATAGATACAGTTTCAAGTGAGCTTGTGACAATACAGCACATCAACGTATAGCTGAATAGATTGATTCATCAATCCAGGTCGCTGTTGAGACGCTGTGTTGTAACCCCATCAAGTCGATCGAATGAGTAGACCTTTACATAGAAGGGGTAATACAGATCCTCGACGAAGCACAACTCCAACTATACCTGTACCATTGTCTGTCCAGGCGACTCATAATCGGACATTTAGGAAAACGGGGATGAACAGTCCGATCTCACCTTCAAGGATGAAAGTGAAAGGTCAGACGCCATTGCCTTTCGCCCAGATAGCTGTTTTGATGGGTGTGAGGTTGGCTGAGCCTAGTGAGTTGTCTTGTCCAGAAGAGTATACAGAGAAGGCAGGTGTGTGCTAATTCAATCACCTAATGATATTAGTCGCGTATACAGGTCAGTCCTACACATCTCCAAACCCAGGGCTATTCTATTGGGGCTGATTGATTGATACACGGTACTCGCAGTGATCTTCCCATTCGTCAATCAGATGGTAGAGGAATTAGGAGTGACAGATAATCCAGATAGGATAGGTTTTTATTCTGGATTAGTTGTGAGTAAATTGGTGATTTGATGTACAAGAGCTCTTGACTCATCCACAATATGATGTAATAGGAATCGGTATTCGCATTTGTCCAATTCTTTACCGTATATCACTGGGCGAAATTATCAGAGTGAGTCGACATCATTTCGATACCTAACCCTCCTAGATCCGTTTGATACAATTCTGATTACATGGGATTGATGATTGTAGCAAGATCGGAAGGAAGCCTGTGATTCTCTTTGGGCTGATAGGAGTAGTAGTATCAGGATCATTATTGTGAGTACAGCATCCGATTGAATTCATCCACGAAGCATTGAAACGATTTATTGTGTTGTCCGTTGACCTTAATTGATATGATCTGTTAGTGGATTGGCAACTTCTTTCTGGATGATGATCGCCTTTCGATGCTTGAGCGGAGCGCTAAATGGGAATGTAGCGGTGAGTCAACGTCAAGATTCACTTCCAAAAGTCATCATGAAATGACGTGTCTCGTCTTCCTCGTCCTGGGATCACAGGTCATCAGAGCTGCTATAGGAGATATCACCGATTCCACCAATTCGACCGACGCTTTTGCGATGTACGGTCTGACTTGGACTGTCGGGGCGATCGTAGGGTGAGTCATACTGGAGAAAGCTATTGCACCACCATTTACACTTCCATCCAAAGTCAAATGAATGAACTGCTAACGAACGAAATTGGAATCACCAGCAATGCTCTCGGTGGATCCTTGTCACATCCCTTCGAGAGATTTCCAAAACTCTTTGGTTCCCTCGAGATACTTCGAACCTATCCATACCTATTACGTATGTCGACTTTACTTTTCTTCTAACATTCCACATATCAGTCTGTATAACACAGAATGAATGACGAATTTTGATGATTTGTTTTCCTATAAATAGCATGTCTCGTAACGGCCGGTTTGACATTGATAGGTATCTTATTCTGTCTGATATTTTACCACGAGTCCCTACCGACATTGGTCAATAACGGGAAGGGCTCATTATCATTCTTATCATTATCAACAAAGACATTCAATAATAATAGAAAATCACATAAGAGGTATCAATCTAGTTCGTCTTTGATATCCGAGAGTGAGACTCTAGTAGGAGAAGAAGAATCGTCTTCATCTTCGACTTCAGCGAATATATCATCGAAATTACCCATAGGAGAAGATGGACCTGAACCGTTGTTTACGCCTATACGGAAGAGCGAGTGGGGATTCTGGGAGTTGATGGGGGTTAAGAAAGTTAGAGTTATGGCGGCTACTGCTTTCTTGAATGCGTAAGTCCCAGTCCAGTCCACTCTCAAACTTTTCTTGAAGAGATTTCATAGATCTGAATACTGATGATTTTGAGGGATATCATACCATTTCACAGTTTCGTACAAGGTGCTTGGAATGCAGCTTGTCTTCTATTTTTCTTCGATCGAAATAAGTGAGTGACCAATATCTTCAATTATTGAATCGATTGATTGATACAGTACAAGTTGATTGAGCTAATACTATTTATGGTTATCACATAGTGGTCTAGCAATGTCTGCCTCATCCATCGGAACCGCATTCGCCATCAACGGCCTCGTAACTATCATCGTCCAGCTGGTCTTATTAACTCGTATCAAGAGGTTATTCGGGATTGCCGGGGGTTACAAAGTCCTAACTATAGGTTGGATATTCGTTTGGTTACTCTTACCACTTTTACGTCTAACAAAACCCCCTGGTAGATCTGGTGGATGGACCTTATCGATATTCGTCAATGTATATCTATCATTCGTGACTGTCATCAACCTAACAGGTAGTTTATTGATGGTTTTGATCAATACTGCTTCTCCTGATAAGAGTGCTTTAGGAGCTATAAATGGGATAGGAACAGCCGTAGGAGTGAGTTTATCCATCCTTCAGTATTCATCCTATTGGAAATGTTTTAAAGCCGCTACTGACTTGACTTGACTTGATGATCATAGTGTATGGCAAGAGTGATCGGTCCATCATTGATCTCAGCGTTATTCGCCTACTCTATGGAAACTCGATTTATGAACGGAAGAGCCTGGTGGATCTTCATGGTATTAATGTCAATTATCAATCTCATTGTTTCCTTCTTGGTAGATAACGAACAGGAACATCCCAATTCGCATGAGGAAGAAGAACTTGCCATGGGTCTTCTGGAAGATAACGAAGATCGAAATGATTTTGATGACGAGTTGACGCCTGTGGAAAGGAGCAACACGGCGAGAGAATTGCCTAGATAAACTTGAACTTGTACACGCCATGCCAAGTATACTGTATGTGCTACATAGGAATAGATGCTTTGTACTACTGCATACCCTCATTATAATGCATAAATAATGAATGATACAAACACTAACGCATGATTAAATCATGCGACCGTATCTTCGCGTGCATGTGTAGACTGTATCATGTAAAATGCATTTATATAATATAACTTTAGATATACGGTGTATAACTATATATGTGTACGTGTCTTACCAACCTTGTGGCTGACGTTGTTGCTGTTGCTGTTGCTGTTGCTGTTGCTGTGGTCGGAATTGAGTCTGAGTTTGCGGTTGAGTAGTATTGTTATTTCTATTTGTATTTGTATTTATATTTGTATTTGTGTTCGAATTCGCACTGGGGTTATTCGACATCCCCGTTCCCGTTCCCGTTCCAGGTACTGTCCAATTCCAATTCCCATTCCCATCAAAATTTTGTCCCCTGTCAAATACCAAATTTAGGAGATATCATATTAGCGTCGTTCAATCACTGACACCACTTATATCACACCGTTCTAACATCGACTCACGTATAATCAGAGAATAATTGAGTCCAAATATCATTTTCCTCCATTTGACCCGTCGCGTCAAATACCGATGATCCCAGATCAAATAAGGAATTTTCGAAAGAATTCTCACTTAAACCCAGTAGATCGTTCGGTTGAGCATCTCCGAATATCTGAGTGGTGAATGAAGGTATCGACGATTGAGGTTGACTATACGTTTCATTGTTGACATTAAAATTTGTAGTCGGTAGATTACCTCCCATGAATGTCGTGAATTGGTTTTGGTTTTGAGACTGGGCCGACTGGATATCGGTTGTCGTTCCTGTTTCTGAGAAAATGTTATTGACGGTGTTCGAAGAGGATGTATGGGTAGGTGAAGGATACGCAATCGAAGTAGCACCAGAACCGGGGTTCCCTTCAAACAGATATGACGAAGAGCCATATATTATCTCAGGAGTAGGAATCTTGTCAGCAGGATGTTGGATCTGAGGTGTGGTAGCGGATAATAATCTAGGATCATCAAAGTTGGGTCCAAAGTTACCATACTGCTTCGCCTTGCTTGATGTCGATGTTGGCGGAGAGGTTTGATTCTGACAAGGTGGACTATTCATAGGTACCGGCGAATCAACTTCGTCTCCTGAATGAGATCTTTTCTTCTCTTTGGGAGTGACCACAGCGATAGGCATATCATGCTCAGACGCAAGCTCCGTTAACATGTCCGTCATCTTTCCCGCTTGTCTCCACACCGTCTCCATCTCCTTGGACGCAGCGATACATCGCTTGATGTCGGTAATTGCTCGTTGTCTTTCCGCGGGTGTTTGTCTTCCGGAATAGATGTTGATGAGCAGGACGATTGCAGCTACCCAACTGGGTAACATAAATCCTACGTTGAGTGCTCGACCAGGCAAGGCACCTTCCTGTCTCCCTCTCCTGAGAGCCGAGTCGACAATGTTGCATATCGATCGAGCGGCATTGGCGCATATCGCAAGGGACGGAAGGAAGACTTGACCAGTTTTTCGGTTTCGTGGTGTAGGGATGAAGGGTCGATGAATCAGGATCTGGATATAGTAGTAGTGAACGTATAACAAAGCGGATTGCTGGAAGAGAGAATAATCGGATCTGGTAGGATCCCACCGTAGTTCGTCAGGGACATTATCGGCCCAAGAGTTCAGAGCAGAGTCAAGTTCCATGACTACAGCACTCTGCGCAGCCACGTCAGCCCGATGTTCAGGGAATTTATTGATGGCGTAAATGGTTCGTAGAGTGGCACCAATGATGTGATCGAGTTTGAGAGTCTGTATGAAAGCAGCGATAGAGGAGATACCTGCACCTTCAGGCTGTTTGAAGTCCGTCTCACGATCTCCAGTCTCCCAGTACTCATCGTTCACATCGATAGGGTAATCAGCGTCGAAGTCGGTATCTTGCAAAGCAACCGATCGGCCGACACCGGCGCAGTTGACACGATCTATATGGTATAGACACCAGAATGCACGATTGTACAGCGCTCTTTCGACTGGGTTGACATGGATGAGAGTGGACCTAACGTGAATACCGATTTCCTGGGCTGAACGAAGTCCCACACCCGATAAGATCCACATGAGATGAGGAACAGCACTTCCTGAAAGGAAGCTACAGAGGAGGACCTGTAGTTGAAATTCGTATAGGTTCGGTCCTTGCATAATGGATCTTCCCATGCGGAGGAGAGCGTGAAGATATTTCCATCCAGCAGAATATCGTAGACTTCCATCTTGATTGGATTGCAACCTTTCTCTTCCTTCTTCAGTGAGAGCGAGATCAACAGGCCAATAGACACGCTCGTCATCTACGAATCTTGATCCATTGGCGAAAATCATCAGGCAAACTTTAGCGAATGAAGTGTTTGTCCGCCACAATCCAGAATCGTACTGCCTCTGGAAGAGTTTACGGTTGAGCAGGGGAAGGTGAATGTTGAGATGATCGAAATAAGCATCGATGAGTTGATTACCGAACCCTTCTTCGGGCCAGAGAGAAAGATCTAACGAGCGAATCCCTTCGTTGGCGATGACTAATTCCCATTCCGGTAACTGCCAATACTGATGTCGTTTATGCTTGTTCACTTCCTCTAAGAAATCTCTCTTCTCGTTGTCCTCTCGAGTGTATTTGAGCTCATGGAAAGTTCGCATCAAATGCGCTCCAGAGGCTTTGCCGTGGTATCGCCAAACGGTATCCCTGATATCTAGCTTGCTTATCGCATTGGCGATTTCTGATTGCAGCTCCGCTTCTTCCTCTGCGTTGTCATTCTCTGGGGCTCGTGCCGGATCCTTCTCATAAGCTCGCCATGGTGATGATCCGAGTATGTTGCTTGCAGGCGAACCGGCACCCGCAGCAGGGGGTGAGAGAGAGGACTCGGCTGACGATCGATGACTGACGGGGAAAGGTTTGAGCGAGGGGAAAGGAGGGATATGCAGGGAACGCAGAGTGTCTTGATATGAAGGAAGATCGAACTCTTCGCGGTCGAGTGGTGGGCCGACATATTGATCGAGATCAACGGATGGATGGAGCTGTGACAAGCGCAGGAGACATTAGAAGACAGTTGATAAATGGTCCGGGTAGGTCATGCTTACCTGATGTAATATCCTTTCCAGACGGCTACAGCGTTGTTCTAGCGTCTCTATGTAGCTAAAAAAGTTTAGCTCGGTATCCAGATCAGAGTCACTCACCCTTTCGGTGGTCCTCTACGCTTAGCAGCTTCGACATAGGTACAGTCTAAACCATACTCTTCACAGTGTGTACATTCTACGTCATCGCATTAGCCCGTTTCGGTACACATATGACCAACTCACTATTTTCACTCAAGCTGTTCATGGGTCCATCGCACTTGATTTTCTTCCTATGGCTATATCAGCGGATATCAAAAGAGTTTCCACTTACCTTCTACAAGCATCGCATGCCCTCTGTCGCCATATCAGATCAGCAATTAGCCTAATGTATATGGAAACCGATGCTGACTCACCTGTACTTTCCTCCTCTTGGCTTCTGCTTCTGCTAGCTCCTTCTGTTTCTGCGATTGAGGTGTACAACCCGATGAAGATTTCTTTCCAGGCGTGCCACCACCTGTCCGGGGAGCTCCTGCTGCAGGCTGAGATTGCCTGGGTTCTTCTCCGCTCGTCCGACGGCTTGAGCCAGCGGACGGCGTGAGTGTGGACATTGCCGATGTGCTCTCTGGCTTTCTGTGGTGAATGGTCGTGGTGAGATAGGTATGAACAAAATTGTTTTTGGTGTCTAATCGTACTGAGTGTTATAGTGGTAGATTGGTGGTGAGAATGAAGGTTTGAAGCGGTGCCGAGTGCAGATGTAATCGTTTGATACTCTCGAGTGTAAAATCTTGAAACTATGTGACGATTCAACCGCCGGAATGTCCGTCTGACCGTCGGGGATCGTTCAACCTGCCAAATGGTCGAAAGAGGTAATCAGTTTCAGTCTTCCATGTAATGAAATAAATGCAACAGTGAGAAAGAGGATCGAAGATAGATACCATATGGGCACACTATCAAATCACCCATGCATACGGTTTGCCATGGTCATGTTGTTGGTACATGGAGAAGACTCAACCTCGGAACCGAGATCGTCTTGAGATCTCAATTAATCTGTGTTTTCACTCCGCTTATAAGTGGATGACCTCGGTGACCGCTTTTTCACCTTTTTAGCGCGAAAATAAATCCTAAACCTCGGCCCAGCAACAATCTGATACTGTACTTCCCACATTCGGGACAAGATGACAAATATCGACTATCAAACTTGGACCCGTTCTCATCTATCTGCATCTGAACACGACAGATACTGCATATGGTATCTTTCCAGTCTCGAATGGAATCGAATAGCCGGGCGCAGCTCGACTACGAATCTTGGATTTATAATCATATACATACATGAATCACCAAACGGTGAATCGGAGATTGTTCTGTTGCGTCTTCCTTTCAATGTCGCTAAACACGACGTGGGATTGGAAGAGCTCACAAGTTCCCGTTTAAAGCATGAGATATGAAGGAGAGAAGAGTCGATACGATAGGGTTATACTGACCCTTTACATATGACGCAGATCATTGAACTCTGCTACCTGTGTTAACAAAATCATCCTTTATACCTATACACGAACATCCTTTGACATTCGACTCCTTCTCCAATTTTTGGCAATGAGTGCAAGACATCGTTGTTTGCTCACTCATAGGGAAGTATATAGCCCATCAAGATTGTGTGAAGATGCGATATCTACGACTCTCAAACCTATACAGCTCACTACTACTATACACTACTGATTCCCAAATACTGATCTCAAAAGGATCTACGTAATAACAACACAACCCCCGGAATTCATATCACCAGTAAGAAGACCGCATCATGTCGTTTTACAGTCCTTACAACCCTATGGCATACCACGGCCAATCATGGGGACCTCCTCCGTCTTCCCAGTCCAGTTCGTCCATACGAGATACATTGAGCAATTGGAGTAACAGCGCGAGGAACTATGTGAGCGGCTTGGCTCAAGGTGCAGCTGATAGATTGAGACGTAAGTTCAACTCCTGTAAAATAGATTTGGGCTAATCATGTATCAACTCATGATCGGAATAATAGCCAGCACACCACCACCTGGATATTGGATGAATCCTTCTCTCTCATCTGGCCAACAGTCAAGCGGAAATTCAAGTTCAACTGATCAAAGTTTTTCACCTTGGTCGTCTCCCAGTCAACAACCACAACAATCAGTCGTCCCTGCCCAGTCTTATCCAACCTCGCAGAGTATACCTCCCAGTCAGACTTACGGAACTGGATCTGAATCTGATCAACCAGGAGTGAAAGCAGGGATGTACGATGATGGACAGAGAAAGGGCTACGAAATAACATTTGATACTACTAAGTTGGGTGGTGATCGATCGTATAAATCCCAAGTAGGAGATGGGAAAGGCAATATAGCTTTTACAGCTATATTGTCGATAGGTCCAGGAGGAAGGAAACAGTTTGATGTTTATAGTGGTGCTGGTCCTGCCGATTTCAACACTTCAGTGACTGGACCTCAGTTCCAACCTTCACAAAGTAGTAATGGGATGGTTGGTCCAAGTGGTCCGAATGAGTTCACGAATCCTACAGATCCTATGACTCCTAATCAGAGCTCCACTTTGGAACCTCAGATTGACCGTATGCCAAAGTATGTTCATCCCCACTCACTGCGACTCGATGGTGAGCAACGCTGATAAGTGGACTGGATGATATAGCTTTATCGACATGATGAGTGATCAAAATCCCCAGAATTGGGTATACGGTGTGCCACCCGTCGACCTATCTAAAATAGGAGCTTCCAAATCTACCACATACGGTGAGAAAGGGTCGAAATATTCTGATATATTGTTCGGAAAAGGTTTTGTAGATGGGTTTGATGGTCCAAGACAAGTTCTGGAAGATACTACCGATTGGGTTCAGAATAGATGTGAGTTTTACTGTCACTATATCTAAAGCAGTATCATCTCCATTTGGAAATCACTTGCTAATATCCTGTTAACAATATTCGATGGTTGTATAGACCATCATGCAGATTGGACCAAACAATATGGAGTAGGTAAACTAGCGTTAAACCGACAAGATGCTCGGGAAATCGCTTCTCAATTCCTCGATTCGGATCACGACGGTACAATATATCGTGAATCCCAATTAACAGATATAATGGACAAATACGTCTCGACCGGTTTGTTACCTGATTCTAACCTTGTTTATGTCGATTCTGAAAGACCAACAGAGGAGAATGGTCTAGGCTCGGCATCGAGTTTGGCATTTGATGGATCAAAGTTATCCGACTGGGCAATTAATATGGTCGGACCACCTGAAGAAGGTTATGGAGGATATGGAGGAGGATATGGAAGTGTATTTAGTCAGAGACAGGTGGAGAAGATGAAAGATTTGATGGATAGTTCACAAGCTTATGGAGATGATTTAGGTGGAGCTGGTGAGTTTTCGTCTAAACCCAACCAGATTTTCAATAGCCGCAAAGTGAAAGGATCATCGCTGAAACAACGTACCTGATGATGTTACTGTGCGGTGCTTGTAGCCGGTTTCTCACCTGAAGAAACATCACTATTCTCATCTCAAATCGGTTCACTCCTGACTACCGAAGTGAACTCATCCGGCCGTACCAAGCCAGATGACGATCAAAGACGATGGGCCTATATGAGTTTGTTGAAAGCAAAGAGGGTATATGATAATCAATCTGATGAAGATAAAGAAACCTATAATCGATTGGCAACTGGTAAATTATCATTTGAAGAATTGAATTCGTATCTCCAACAACAACAATCAGACTCACAGCCCTCAGCTTCAACGACTTCTGATTCAGCAGGATCAACTTCGAATGCAACTCCAACCAATCCGAGTGTGGAAAGTCAATTAAGAGGTCAACATGATAATTGGCGAAGATCCCAATTCCATCCGCAACCAGGACCTACGAGCAGTAATGGGATACCGCCATCTATGCAAACCGGTTTCAACGGATCTAATCCCAATGCTTCAAGTATGGGAGTAGGATTAGGATTGAACAAGCCGAGCGCAATGAAAGGTGGTAGAGTATCTTTCAATCCAGGTAGAGAAGAACAAGATTACTGGGCGAGTCGTCCCGCCTCTGCCGTCTCTAGAGGATCGTTTTAAGTACATCACTCCAGTATCAACCGTCCTATTGTAGCGTCATAATGCAATGCATCTTGGATGAGATGGAACATCATCACCATGAAGAGAGAGATAGTGACAAATTTGGTCACTCTGAACTCAATGATGGAGCATAACACGCTAGTTGGCCGGAGTCACTCCTTTAGCATGACATGATCAATCAAATACATACCAAACCATAGATACATTACCAAACAATACTAAAACCGATTCTATGCAGATACGCATACACACTCAAACAATCTAATTCAATCCAAAGAACTTATCAAGTACCTTTGAGAAAGTTTTAATAGCTTTATAAGTTTCTTCATAAGTAGCGATAGAGAATGATAATCTGAAATAACCATATCCTTTACCACCTATCGCATGTTCGCCGCCCGCATCAAAGTACCATCCAGGAGCGAATAATACCTGTTCCAGTCGAGATCGTCAGCATTGACTCTGACTAAAACCACCAACATCCTGAACTAGACGGTGTAAGACTCACCAGATTGTCGGCAAGTTCTGTCCATAATTTTTGAACCAAGACATGAGTGGCATCTTCGCCTTTTCTAAGGAGATCTTGATAATCTGGATGTTCACTGACGTGTACACCTAAGAACACGAACATACCGGCTGAATCACAACATGGCCATAAGTATTACTAATTTCTCGTGTCACAAAACCAGTAGGTTAGAAGAGGTCACTTACCAGTTGGAGGCGTGAACGTTACCAAAGCAGGACCGTGTAATCCTTTCTTCTCATCCCATTTGTTTCTCGGTTGTTTCGAATAACATGTGATCGTCTTTGTACCTTCGGGGAACAACCCTCTGACAATAGAGTTGTTCGTCTGGTCAAATTCAAGGTGGAAAGTGTCCTCGAAGGCATCACACATCCAAGTCTTCCTCATATTGTAAGTGGCCTTTACACCTCGCAACCATCGGATATAACCTTCGAAGCCCCATTTCTGCAACATCGTCGTGGTCAACGCAGTAGCAAATCCACTGGGAGCTTGAGTGGAAGTTTCCGTAATTCGGGTTAGTCGTTCGATGAACTGAGGATTGGCAGTGATCCATCCTAATCGGGATCCAGGAGCAGATGTTTTCGAGAATGTCTAAATCATACAGCATCAGCTCTGGAACGTGAATAGTAGAAATAGGGCTCATCACTTACGTCCATTCGAACGACCCTACCATCAGTGTCGAAGTGGAGGTAGCTTGGTGGGAGGGATTTGATGAATGCTGCATTTCCCTCTGATCCCTCTTTCTTCTCGGCATCTGCTAATCGTTGAGCAAGAATAGATCTGTCGGATTGAGTTCCTTTGGGTGTCCATTCGCCGGTGTACTGTTGATACCTAACCGTCAACGATGAACCATCATGATTGAGTGATTTAACTTACCAAGCAATAATATGGCTCATCCTCGCAGATGATCACATCTAATCAATAATCAGCATTGTACATATCGATAGATATAATGTAACGTATATAACTCACCATATTTCTTACAAATCTCGTAGATCTGCTTCTTTCTCTCTCCTTCCATCGTAGCTCCCGTGGGGTTTTGTCCAGTAGGAATAGTATACATAATATGAGGTCTTTTCTTTCCATCTCTTTCATCTTCTTTCCATCCTCCTAAAACCTCTTCAAGATGTTCAGGTGACATACCTTCCTTATCCATCTTGATGGGTATAGTGGGACATTCAAATGGTAAGAAAGTATTGACGGCCGAAGGATAAGTCCATTCTTCAACCAAAATCGCATCTCCCTTCTCTACCAACAGACTAATGATCTTACCCCACCCATCTGTATTTCCAACATTGACCAACACGTCCCAATCTGCATAAGCGGGCTTGTAAACTTTCGAGACGTACTCCCGCAGGAAGAGAGCCAGTGATGGTGGACCGGTAGCAGCTTGGTATTGTAATGAGGTAGATAATTGGATTGTCTTTGGATCGGGAGGTCCAGGAGCCCACTTGGGAATTGTGAATGACGAAGTTGGAAGAGCAGCTGATGAGCTTGAAAATAACCAGGATAATAAAGATTTGTTCTTCTTGGGTTCTCGAGGTGGATCAAGTGGGAAGGCATCATGGGCTAGAATCGTAGCTGATAAAGTCTCGAAGGGAAATACCTCGGGATGAGGAATACCTGATGATGGTTATGAACATATAAGCGATAGTCTTAACTCAAAGTGAAAACGATAACATACCTCCTGCCATGACAATCTATAGGGAATCATCAGCTTGAGTTTTGTTCAAGTGATGTGAGACTTACCATTCCTGGGACACCTTGGTACCTGTAAAGCTCCTTGAGACTACTTGCAGCTCGATTCTTGGAAACTTGATTTAGGTGATGGGTAAAGTCCTTTGCCTTTGGCAATGAAGCCGAGGCATCGTATCTGGGTTGAGTGCCAAATTCGAAGGCAGAGTCCATCGTGAAAATCTCTACAGTGGTTTACAGGATGTACAAAAATGAATACAAATAGGAAAGAAGGTGAGAAGATGGATATGATGGCAGATACGAGTATGGGTACGCTGAATCAGCGACTTGATGTTATTTGTACATGGAGTTGTTCTCAGCGATAAGAGGCGACGATCGATTCATTTAGAGGTCTCATTTTACCGGATTAGGAAATAAACAGATGATAGGAATCGGATTTATCCGATCATACACCATATGGTGTATCATTTCGCAATCCAATTCTATTCTATTTCCAGATAATCGAATTGTATATACATATGCATGGTATATCATAAACATCGTCATCATCATCGTTCTGCGTGATAGCAGTGGATGTAGCATCTATCTCTTTCGCTTCTCACCCTTGACAATTTTCTTAGGTTGAGAGTTCTTTTCCCATTCTGCTCGTCCTTCACCTTCCCAAATCCCTTTGAGCCACAATTCACATTCCTCCTTGGTCCCTTCCGGATGATCCAATTGCCAGACATTCAATGCTTGTCTTATAGTCTGAAGAAGGGGAGAAGGCGATATGGAAAGTAATTGTTGGAGTTCGGTTCCCTGTTGCGATATGTCAGCATGATCTTTTAAGAACGGGAACAATTGAACTTACATTAAGCAGTAATGGTTTATCTATAGCATCTGGTAACCCCGATTCTTCGATCCTTCTCCTGAACTGCTCATACTTCTGTACGACCCGTTCTGCATTCTGATCCCATTGTCCAGTCCAACCCGGTAATATCTCCATGACGGCCGACCAAGTCAACGATCTCTGCCAAGGTTTCACACAAGGGTTCTGCATCCAGGTGCCGACTTCAGATCTGACCGTAGCATCGGGATTAACAACCTTAGCAGCTTCGAACAAGTTGGTCACTCCATTTTTGGTTTCGGTAGATAGCTGTTTTGTCGATCAGCGACTACATTGAGAGTGTGTATGGACCTTTTGTCAACTCACTTTCAACCCCTCGCTTACCACTATCGAGGTTGCTGGAACGTCTTTTCCCTTTCTCTTCACCGCCGAATCACCGAAAGGTGTAACAGCCGTAGCCAGCCATAAGATCTCATCGATATGGAAGCCCTTGTTGACGAGGTCTCGAAGAATTTGCGCCGAGCGTTCGGCGCTCTCTCTTGGGGGATTTGCTTCGCAAGTGAAAACATATGGGTGTAATCCTAGATTATCGATCAAAGACATTGCTCGGAATGGATCATGTTTCAACATCTTCGTTACTTCTATACCTATACGTTCTTTTGATACTTTCGTTGCGATCGCGGCCTACGTTCATACAATCACTCATTTCAGCTCGGTGTCAAATCATCACTTTGAGAGATATTTCCATTCACCTTGACATCTTCCTCTTTTATAGCTTGCATCACATGATCCTCAATCTTCAGGCCAAACCTACTAGCAAATCTTACGCATCTTAATATCCTTAATGGATCATCCTGAAATGTCTGTCTGGGCGGTAAAGGTGTACAAGCTATTTTCTTTTCTAGATCCGATAATCCACGTTGAGTATAATCTTCAACTTCTCTCGTAGAGACATTGTAAAATAATGCATTGATCGTCAAGTCCCGTCTTGAAGCATCTTCAAGTGGCGTACCAGGTTTCTAATTCATTTCCCACCGCGAGAGTTAGCCCAGTCGTTTGAGCGTGCGAGCAGTGATCCAAGAAGGCGTGGAAAGGTGATGAGACGAGGAGAGCAGAGGAGGGGGAAAAAGACTTACAACTTGAGGTATCCTACTATCAGCATAAGTCTCACTTCTTAATCCCACAAAATCACATTCTAATCCCAATATCCTCGTTGTTCCAGTTTCAAGATGTTTGCTTTGTTCTGGATTCGCAGCTACCCTGCCTACTGATCCAGTAGTGACATCTTTGGTTTTTAGATAATTTACAAATTCCACTGCGAAGGAATGTCCGGATGGAATGGATAATGCTATATCCAGATCATGCGAAGGTAACGACAATAACTACAAGTGAGAGCATATGTAGACTTGACTTTGACGTGAAGTAGGAGGAAGGAAGAGTAAACCCACTTTATCCCTTACCCAACCTCCTGCTATCCTACATTCCACAGGAGGATTAAGTTTCCTAGAGAAATCGTCAAGTAGATTGACGAATTTCGTCTCTACTTGGTCGAGTACGACTTTCCTTGCCATTCGTGTTGTGCTATATAATCGAAGGAACAATCTCATGAATTTGTTGAGTTGAAACTGAGTGTGATTTGAGTTGGGCAAAAGAAGAGCAAAGTCAAGAGAAAGTCAACTTTTGAAGAGAAGTGATCAACCTCCACTCGTCTCGTTTGACTGTTTGACTCGTCACATTTTGTTTCCTGTCTGTCATCTCTGCATCAATCTGACCAGATTGAGCTATGTATGTGTATGCATGTACGCACGACTTGTCAGATGACATCGGCATTGCCAGTGATTTCCATCTGACCAGTCAAGGTTTGATGGATGAAAGAGAATGGGATGTCAAGTTCCGGCCAGGCAGATGGGGGAGTGAAGATGCACCGAGCTTTCGCTTGTTGAACAGTCACAGACTCGTATGCATTGGCATCCTACGCGGCTGTTCATCTGAGATATGCATATAAAGGAAGAGACTGAGACTAGGTCATCCCTTGGAAGGTAGATGGTGCATGCGCAATATGGTGTTGAATGATAATAGCCTTAATCTATATATATATACAGTACAGTAGACTGATTCACTATCGTTATCATCGTCGCCATCATCGTCCATTACAACGCGTTTGATCATTCTCATCTCCATCTTCACCTTCACTCTGCATCACTCATCAAACTGCTCACTCATCAGTAGCAAATTACACCTTCTACCATCGTCCCCACTTTGCATTCACACCCTCATTGTGAATGAATATACCCAACGACCTATACATTTTATAAAGACGCTCGCTCTTCTTGCATCAAGATCACAACAAGAGGAATTAGTCCTCGGACGACTCGACGGTTACACGCCTTTCTCGTTAACTCGAGATCCAATCATATCTATATTTACAAGTGGTGATGGCACGGATTATACGTACGTATATCTACTGTTTCCCATCTACATGTGGATGGATAGCACTGACCAGATATTAGTTGCATAACGATGTCAACACTTCGTCAACCACCGGCAGTCGTCCCCGGGTCAACTTCCTCTTCACCTACGCTCGTCACTTCCCCTCAATTCCTTCAACCCAACTTACCTGATCCATCGTCCTCTTCCCTCAATCGAGTCACATCGGCAGGTTCATCATCCCAAAATGCGGCAGGTAGGATACCTTCATCCCGACCCACTGACTCCAACTCGAGGAAATCAAGTTTCAAGGTTTTATCCAGGCAGGGGTCACTGAAGGATAAGGACAAACAGAAGCATGGCAGGGAGGTATCGAACCAATCGGAATATAGTGATGATGGATTTAGATCACCTTTATCAGAAAGTGGAAGTGCTGAAGTGTGAGTTCCTTTCATCTCGTGTACAGAGAGGATATTGACTAATTGGGAGGTAGGATTGAAACGGGTGCTGTGAGAGTACAAAAGGATCATGGGTCCGGCAGATGGATGATCAATCAATATAGAGTACTACGCGAGATTGGGCACGGTACACATGGAAGGGTACGACTAGGAGAAGATCTAAGTGCTCAATTACCATTAGACGAGGGAGGAGATGTCGGGTTAGGGATATCACATGGAGGACCGTTTTATGTGAGTTACCCTTGTCAGTGACTTAGCTGATCAGGTTTAGGCCATCAAGATAGTTGACCGGAATCCGAAAAGGAAACGCCTAACGGGCTTGGGCAGACAGAAAGGAATGAAAAGTGGGAGAGATGGCGCCAAGATGCTCAATGAGTCTGAGTGAGTTATTTTCATTTCAAGGTCTATATCTCAATTTGCCGACATTGTAACTCCAGAATTCGTAAGGAGATTGCCATATTCAAGAAAGTGAATCACCCCAACGTAGTTAGGATGAAGGAGATTATAGATGATCCAGAGTCAAGTAAGATCTACATGATCATGGAATGGTGTGAGAATGGAGAAATACGCTGGAAAGAAGCCGAAGGAAGTCCCGCTCTGACGGTCGGAGAGACAAGAAAGATATTCCGAGATACTCTATTGGGATTGGAATATCGTGAGTTTCCCAAAATACCGGATTTAGCTGATCATTCTAGTACATCATCAAGGAATTATTCATCGAGATATCAAACCTTCAAATCTACTGCGAGCTGCCGACAATACTGTCAAGATATCCGACTTTGGTTGTTCGCATTTCTCAGAGGCTCTTAGAGCGGCAGCTGCTCAGCCGGGTCCGGAAGGCGACGCTTATGTAGATGATATAGAATTAGCCAAAACAGCTGGATCACCAGCATTCTTTGCTCCTGAAATGTGCTATTCTGGACTAGATACCGATATCTCTCAGCGTAGTACGAGCTCACCACAGTCGACACCGATGAACGAAGTTCCTTCTTTTACTCTCCGACCTCCATCTTCCATCGAGACTCGCTCGAGTCAATCGGATCCCTCGAATCTAGGTAGTAGTATACCCCTACGTCCGACGCTTAGCAACGAGTCCGCCTTTTCCCGCCGTCCACCTTCCGCCAGATCACATTCTTCTTCCGCCACGATCCACCGAAGAGAGCGATTACCGATAACCAACGCTATCGATGTTTGGGCATTAGGAGTTACCCTCTATTGCTTGTTCTTCGGTAAAACGCCCTTTGATGCGCCGAATGAATACCTTTTAATGCAAGTCATCCCAGTACAGGATTATGTGGTCCCACCATTCGTAGGGAAGGACCATATACCAACGGGAACGGGTGGTCTACCTGCTTCTGAAGAAGCTAATGAAGGTCTAGATCTGTTACGAAAGTTATTGGAGAAGGATCCAGCCAAGAGGATCACCCTGGAGCAGGCTAAAGTGAGTTCCGACTCTGGTCAAACCTTGGCTGATGATTGGTCACCAGAGACACCCCTTCACCCTTCGAGGTATTTCCGATCCCACTTCATGGCTCGCCAAGACGGATCCTCACACACAAACTTTCGTTACGGTGTCCAATGACGAAGTTGCTGCTGTCATTACCAAATCAACTGGTTTCAGAGATCGTTTCCGTAAAGGTATCAAATCGATAAGTCACAAACTTCAGCTGCTGAGTGGATCGAATCGAACGAGAAGCAGGAGTATCGGCGAAACAGATTCTCTTGGAGAACCTCATCCTCCCACGCCCAGTCATCTAGGTACACCACGAAGTTCTAAACTGCTAGGTCTGGTACCGTCAAGTCGAGATGTATCGCCAATGACTAGTCCTCTCCCTGCTCCTCCTGGTTTATCTCGTCGTCTCTCCCTACTGGGATCGAAGCTACTTCCTGGAGAGAGTCCTCCTCAACCTCGAGGTGCTTCACCCGACGTGTCCGGCCATACATCCCCAGAATCAGGCAGCGAAGTTCCCAATCGGACTCCTTCTGTCAGTTCTATCCAATCAGCACCGGGCAGGTCGTTCATGGTTCAACGCAGACCTTCGACCCACCTCGTTCCTCCAGCTCCATCTACGATGGTCCCTCTCGCTGCTGATGATACTCCTAAATCACCTCGTCCTGTTGCATCCTCCAGTTCACTCGACAAGGTCAAGAACGCTTCTGATATATCTCCCAACAGTAGTCTACGCCGTAGAGGGTCAGGCGATATCGATACAATCAACAAGGAGATGGGATATCGACCAAGAACCCACAGTAATGCTTCAAGCATAAGTAGTAAACTCGCGAGGCTACTTTCCAGAACGGGATCTCAACGTTCACGTCGTCTACCGGATAAAGATAGAGAACTATTAGCTGCGTCTGATGTAGAAGAGACTGGCGTAACGCCATCCGCAGCTTCTTCTTCACCTGCCGATGCTTTGGGCCGTATGAGTCTAGATGAGATCCCCCGGAGGAGCTTGGAGACATTCGAATCTGGTTCGTATAGTTCTCAACAGAGGGCTTTCGCACCTAGTCCAGAGAGAGGTATAGGTATGTGGAATTGGGATAACCGATTACGTGCTGCGCCTCTACGTCGTGGATCTAATTTATCGGAGGAATATACACCGACGAAAGCTGCTGGTCGAGATGTGGTGGATGAAGAGGAAGTAGATTGGAACGGAGCTATTTCAGATGATGAAGAAGATGATTACGGTGATGAAACAAACAACGATCACAACAATAATGATAATTTAGATAATCATACGACCACGACTGCTACTGGTACGACTACTTCATCTTCATCAAGGATGAATTTCAATCATTCGACATTAACACCTAGTGCACCCAACTTACCATCTAATTGGAGGAAAACATCAAGAGATGGTTTGTTAGGATTGGATATTCCCCAATTACCTCCGATAGCAACTACAACAAGTAGTCAACCTGTTCCTGTGGCTGCTCCACCGACATTGGATCCTATACCTGATGGATCACCTTCGACTAGTGTATCATCATCTTCAAAACAACCTACTTCCAGTACCAGTACCAGTTCCACAAGTGCAAGTGGGAGTGGGAATGGGAGTATCAATAGTAATCCTGTTAACATTACGAATGATACGAATGCCAATTCGAACTCGAACTCGATAAGTAATCAGTCATCACTTCAACGTACTTCCTCGAGAAACAGTACCCATTCGAGTTCACGTATATCTCAGTCGCATTCACCATTCCGTTCGTCATTCTTACATGAACGTGCCAAATCTCCATTAGGTTTACATACTCATGCGGACTCCCCCAAGAGATTGAGTAGACAAACTTCTTCTTCGGTATTTGATCTTCAAGATGATCAAGATGATGGCAATGGGGATGGACTGGATGACAATGGATTGGCTATTACCATTGGAGGTAGAAGAGAAAGAGGTAGAAAGAATTCAATGTTAAGTAATAGATAGGTAACACATAATGAGTAAAAACTTATCGATAGATGCGAATAATGATGATTAGTTGAATTTGTCTTGTGTGTAAATTTAAGAGACATCATATTCATATTCATATGCATACATACGTATTCAGCGTAATCAACTTATGATCATAGAATTGAATTGGCATTTGATCTCCTCATTTGATCAACGATACCGTTGATCTAACGATCTAACAGTATATATATATCCTGTTATAAATTCAGAGATTCAAGTCAATCGAAATGCAAATTAGATGGATGGATGAGAACGAGACAGAACCATTCATACATGAATTATATACGTATATACATCTAACACCTACGATATCTACCATACAAACAAGACTATATACTTATATACGGTGTTGTAGTTGTAGATGATCGATGATGGTATAAAAAACATCAGTAAATCACTTCCATTTTTTGTTATATGAGGAGAGAAGAGAAGAGAAAAAGAAAGAGAGACTATCAAAGGTTTGTTTATCTATCTACACTAACACTAGCTAAACTACATATCTACAAGCTGATATGACTATATACCTATGAACGACGATATAACTATGTCACCTTACTTACTGCTATGACTAACAAAGACTATAGAACAGGTTTATGTAGATGTGGTGTATACGGTTGAGTACATGGATTATATAGTAGAGGTACGGTATCACGGTGGTAGTTGACAGAAGAAAGAGAAAAGGAAAAGTTATTTGGATTTAGATGGATTCAGGAGATGATTAGGTCTGGGTATATAACATAGACAATGGGTAGTGGGTTAGGTATAAACAGAGATGAAACGAGACCAAAAAAAAAGAAAAAGAGGAAAAGGTTAGTACATCACAGATGGTATCTTAGAAGAAACTGGATACGTATTGGGGTAGGAGACTAGATTATTTCCAACAAATCATCAGCTTTATCTCCCATTATGATTTCCATTGCATGTGTTGGTTACTCACGTAGCAGCGCCAACTCCCAGACTGAAAATGATAGTACCCCAAGCGATCTTTTGACCAGTCTCACCCAAAATACCATTCTGGACCACACGCTTGTTCTTCCTTACAATCCTATCCTTACCGTTCGTTCCCGATCCTCCTGAAATGATCACCCCATCATCATCATGGTTTTTACCTCTCTTGGTACCTCTAGTTTCTTCAGGGAGATCTACACCTTGTTCTTCCAATTCTTCTCCTACGGCAGCTCGAAGTCTCAATTCTTTCTTGAGGTCTTTGACGAGTTGTTTGGCAGATTCAATCTCAGCTTCCATATCGACGTTGGTACCTGCAGGAGCGGTGACGGTGGTGGTAGCTTCGAGAGTGAGATGTCTTTGACCACCTTGTTCTGCCTCGGCGACCGCAGCTTCTCCTCCAGTAGAAGTGCTAGACGAAGCTTCGGCAGCGGGGGTAGAGGGAGCTCGTCGTTGTCGCTTAGGTGCGGGCGAAGCTGTCTCGGCGGCAGTCATAGATGGGACCGGTCGAGCGGGGACGGCAGCGGTTGTAGGCTCAGGTGGGTTCTGTCGAGCCATCTCTTCGGAAGCTGCTTGAGATCGTTGAGATTTTCGATAAGCGACGTTGGGGTCTGGAATTGCTCGAGCGAGTGACTGTATATAGAGAGATACAATCAGTCGGGATCTTCTGTTGTAGGGAAGGGAGGGATATCACATACAGCAATCAATTCTTGGAGGTTATAAGCTCCTGCCAAGTGGATAGCGAGATGTCTGCTGACCCTGTAAAACAAGTCAACAAGATGTTTCGTTAGTGAAAGACCTACCATTGACCGGCTAATCTGACTACATCGCTACCTCGACCACCGTTGGTACCTCGAGTATCGAAAGATGACTTGACCTACGATCAGATCAGATCAGCTTAGATGACAGCGTTGTTGATTACCAGGCTTACCCAGTCCATTTCTCGCTTCTCGTCTTCGTCGGTAGCACCTGGGAAAGCGACCTTGTACATGGTAGTCAAAGAGATAGCGTTGGTGTCGTATCTTCTAAGGATGAAAGCATGACTTGATGTTCCGGGCTATATGTGAGATTGTATATAAGCTTGGAATATGGACTTGCAAGAAAGTCGTTGCCACTCACCGTAGGAACCTTGATTCTACCTACGACGATTTCCTTACCTTCACGAACGATAGTTTGGAATTTGACAATCTTGACGTCCTCGGGCACTGAAAGGGAACCAGTGATAAGCAACATTTTCGATACCTAGTGGGTACGCCAGCTTACAGCTTGTAAGTAAAGGATTCCTCCTCTCTTCTGGGAGTCTAGGTCTGTTCTCATGATGAGGCAAGGGGGTGAGATCGTATTGAGCTTGCGCGCCTTCAGCCGAGTAAGGAGGAGGAGGTGGGATCGAGTTGCTGAAAGCAGCGATATCGTCGTGCTGGTTCGCGTTTGCTGGCATTGTCGTCTGTTAATTATGTCAAGTGATGAGTTGATGGAGGAATGAATAGAGGTTGACAAAGTTATAGGATGGTATATATATATATGTATAGATAGAAAGGGAGAGCCGAGTGCGACGAGGTGTTGAAGCGTGTGTGTATATGTATGTTACATACCGACATGAGGTTCACACAACCCAGTTAGTTGACAGTGGCACTTGAAACGCGAGGGTCAGTGCTCTCTATTGTTCCGTATATCCCCGTATTACCGTTGGTGTGGCATACCCCACCAGGCAGAAGCGGTCATCTCCACCGTCTGATCGAGATTTACGAGATTATTTTATTTTCATTTTCAAAATGTTGAAAGGTGAAAGCTGAAAGTGATTATGATTTTTGAGGAACTAAATCACTCGTATACATAGATCCCATCATATCATCTCGCATAATACAACTTCGATAGTAATCCAGTCAAGATGCCCAGATCAAGGAGATCCAAAATCACCACACTTTCCAAGACTCCCGTGCGATCTACGAAAGCCTCAAAGCAAGCTTTGGTGAATGAGATTCGAGCGACAGTCGATAAATATGATCATTGTTGGATATTCAGCGTAGGGGACATGAGGAACGATGGTTTGAAAGAGGTCAGAGCTCAGTGGAGAGGGACAGGTAGATTCTTCTTTGGGAAAGGTAAAGTCATGGCGAAAGCTTTGGGAGAAACACCCGAGACGGAGTATCAAGAAGGTTTGTCCAATGTTGCGAGGGTGAGTGAGGTTGTTTCAATAATACAACGACTATAGCCACAGCTACGATAAATGAGGCTGTAGTTTATATCCAGAATCTGAATCTGACTCTGCAGACGTGTCAGCTAATGATGGATGGATCGATGTATGGTATAGCGACTGAAAGGTCAAATTGGATTATTCTTCACTTCTCATCCAGTGGACGAAACTGTTGAATGGTTCGAATCATGGTCGAAGAAAGAATACGCAAGGATGGGAGCTAGAGCCACTCAAGAAATTACATTACCAGAGGGTGAGTAGGAATTCTAAATATAATCATGATTCAAGATTGGAGAAACGATTCTAAAGTGGTATACTAATTTTTCATTTTATTTCACTTGTTTAGGTCCATTATTGACACCCTATACCGAATCCAACTCTGGTGACCCCTTCCCTCACTCTATGGAACCTCAATTACGTGCTCTCGGTCTAAGTACATCGCTAGTAAGGGGTGTACCATCGTTAAACAACCCTCATCTACTCTGTAAGAAAGGAGAGAAGTTGTCAAGTGAGAAATGTAGGATATTGAAATTGTTGGCTGTCCAAATGGCCGTGAGTTCAATCAATTAAACAATCTGTTCTTACTTAACATCCAAACCTATCCCTAATCATTATCACGGGTTATACATCTTTACGGAATGCAAGCTGATGGGGTTGGTACCCTTGTACTGCTATTCCATAGGAATTCAAAATAATACTCGGATCCAGATGGTCAAAAGAATCAGGCTTCATACAAGGTAAAGAATTAGATGGAGCAGAGAGCGACAACGAACAAGAACAAGAAATCATGGATCAAGATTAATTCTTCTCTTGCTTTTCCTTGCTTTTCTTGCTTCTACATACTTGTTCCTCTTCTTTTAATTTTTGGCTCCATTAGCAATTGATAGATATCTCATAACGTACATCCATCCCATCACGTATATTATCAACTGCATGTAATACAATTCATCGAAACGAAACAGTCACGACTAATCGTGGAAAACACAATAATCTTACATGTGAATAACTGATGAGAACGATACCACACATGAGAACTACAAGATATCACTATCACTCTAAATAGCAAGGCAAGAAACTAATCAACAACCGAGGTGAATAAACATGTATATGTAAAATAGATATATAATTACTTTTTTTTAGATCATGGTCAAACGACTCTCCATTCTCCCTATTCCATCTATTATAACCTAAAAACCTCATTTCCATCTACCTCTTGAGTCCTGTAATGTAACCCGACTAAATCAATCAAGTTTCCAAGATATGTTACAACCCTTAGATTACGATATCGATCCACAGATGAACTAACTGATTATTGATGATCCAATCCATTACCTTCACCTAGAATAGCCGCCAACCCGCCTAAAGCAGCGACATTCCCATGACCCGAATTAATCGATCTCGTTAAATGATACTTCAGCCCGTTGGCCTGTTTATATACCTTATCGCATCCCTCAATAGGACAAGGGTATCTTCTCTCCCCTCCTCCCTCCGCATCATCCGACGTGACCATCTCTTCCCGGGCAGCTCGTTCAGCTTTCTTTTGTGCCTTTCTCAATGCTTTCGCCTGGAGTTGTTCCGGTGTCAACACACCACCACCGCCAGAATTGGAGTTGGGATGGGCACTCGTACTTGTACCTGTACTAGATCCTGGAGTAGGTGGAGCATAAGAAAGTAAACTTGGTGGAACGCATTGAGGAGGTTGAGAGTTATTTAACTGTGGTCTGAAAGCTGCTGCCCAGGGGTTGGAAGGGGGGATCATACCCTGTGGATGAGGTAGATGTCTAGGATGATGTTGCTGGTGAGGATGATAATTTGGAGTAGAAGGATAATGCGTTGTGGGTTCATCCATTTCTATATCCATCATTCCAGGTGGAGCAGGTACATCACTGTGATGTGTGATTGATGTTGGAGTAGGTGGGATTGGTCCATTGGTATTAAATCGATTATTAGGTGATTGACCTGGAATCTGACCTGGTCCGGGTCCGGGTCCGGGTCCAAGACCATTCATGGAATTTTGAGCGGCACTGATAGCTGCCATTCTGACGTCTGGTGCTAGATTGGCGTGTTCTTCCTCGTAGCTACGGATGGGCAATGTCGATTGATCAGTCTTCGATAAATGTTCTGAATATTGTCCTGTCTTTGTGATAATATCAATCGTTATAAGTAAAGAGAAAACTCACTGTTCCAACAATTCATGTAAACCATTCAGTTTCTTCCCACAACATGAAAAATCTTTAACATATCTCGCCTCCAACTCTCTATCCCTACTATTCAAACTCGTTCCCAACCCGCCGAAATTGCCCATACTCCCTACATAACTTGCTGAACCTACTGATCCCGATGCCCAATGGGGAGGGGAGATGCTCATTCCCATACCCGTATTCATATATGCGTTGGGTTGTTGATGATGGGATATTCCCAACGCGATAGCTTGAAAGGGCATATTGGGACCGTAAGAAGATGGATGAAAGCCTGAATGGGGGTTTGATGATAAGGACGAGTTGGCATATCCAGGTGGAGAAGACCCGATCCTGGTTTCAGACAAATCCAAATCATTAAATTAGTATATGGGGGATATGACTTGAAATATTGGTATATGTGATATAGTGTGGCAACTACACCCCAACTTTGACAATTGGATCGATTGAAAAGCGAGTGAACTTAGATTGGATCAAGACGGAACCCCACTCACTCCATATCATTCCCACCATTACCACCCCCACCTCTAGATCGCATCATAGCACTTAATCCGCTCATCCCGTTCCCACCGCCACTTGCATTCGTATTCGAATTCTCCCATCTTGACGGACCACCCTGTCCCTGTTCCTGTCCGTGGGGGTATCCGGGATATTGATGTTGATGCTGATTATAAGACGACTGTCGAGGGAAGCTCGTGCCGGTAGGAGGATAATGATGATTTATCGAAGAAGGAGAAGATGAGGATGACCCAGATGGTATAGATAATGGTTGTTGAGAACCAGATCCAGATGGATTACCCGATGAGAAAGGCATGTCGTCACTCGTACTCCTGACGACGTTGTTTCGATAGTACACTTCTTTCCTTGTGGATGAATGAAGACAATGATCGATATGCTATGCTATGTGATCTCACAAGACCTCGGATGACTAAGGTGGAGAGCGAATGCGGTGTGGAGGTCGTCAAGTCGGATGAAGATAGATCGATGATCGATAGGGAATAATCGTGTTTCTCGGTCTTGCACGGACGATGGAATGTTATGGCTGATCGATGAGTCTATGTATGTGGTGGATGCAAATATCTTTAGCCAAGAGATTGATGGGATGGGATAGGATGGGACAGGATGATGTTGATTATGATGTGATCCAGGTTCGTAATCAATCAGATCAGCGAGTGACTGAATGCGGAATACAACCCTATTGACAATTCCCTCATCGGGTAATTTGATCGATCACATCAAGTATGTCACCTGGAAACAATCCATTCTTATTCCCATGTAACAGCAACTGTACTCGTACTCGGAACTCTGAACTCTTGAACTCTGCTATATGCTTATCATCTCAGACATACACCCGAGGCAAACAAAGCATGTCCAAATCGTTGAAACTTTCATAAAACATTCAAAGGGGGAATTAGGTACTGTAAAAGAAGGGTTAAAAAGTTGTAAACAGAAATCATACGACACTGTTGGTGTATACCGTGAGGGTGTTTTTGCTAAGATAAAATAGATAAAAGAAGAATAATGAGGTATATAAGAAGAAAGAAAAGTCTTGGTTTATCTTTTTGTTATATTTATCCGCCCAAAAGAAATCAGGTAGCTAGCTCCCTTTTGATCATTATTATTTTCTTCAGTTATTTATTCTAGTATTCACCCTCTTCCTCTTCGGCATCAACAGAGTCAATTCCAACTTCCTCGTAATCTTTCTCCAAGGCTGCCAAATCTTCTCTTGCCTCTGAGAACTCTCCCTCTTCCATACCTTCACCAACATACTAAACAATGAAAAAACATCAGCTGACATTGACAATACTCAAAAAGGGATATTTTACTCACCCAATGAACGAACGCTCGCTTGGAGTAGAGCAAGTCGAATTTGTTATCGAGACGAGCCCAAGCAGTAGCGATGGAAGTGGTGTTGGAAAGCATACAGAGAGATCGAGAGACCTTGGCGAGATCACCTCCGGGAACGAGAGCAGGGGGTTCGTTACAGATACCCAATTTGAAACCGGTAGGACACCAGTCGACGAATTGGATGGTTCGTTTGGTTCGGACGTTGGCGACGGCGGCGTTGACATCCTTGGGGACGACATCACCTCGGTAAAGTAGACAACAAGCCATGTATTTTCCTTGTCGAGGATCGCATTTGACCATTTGGTTGTTGGACTCGAAACAGGAGATGGTCATTTCAGAGACAGAGTTGGACTCGTGGAAGGCTATTTATTCGGTCAGTCATGCACACGGGTCTGCGAAGCAGAGTTCAACTCACCCTTTTCAGCAGAGACGACAGGAGCGTAGGTGGCGAGGGGGAAGTGGATACGAGGAAAACTGAATCCAAGAGATTTAGCAAGGTGACCCGCCATCTGCTAGGCAGAATTACTCACGGTACCAAGTTAGTTTGGAACTCGTTTAAGTCGACGTTGAGGGAACCATCGAATCGAAGAGAAGCAGTGATGGAAGACACGACTTGGGCGATCAATCTGTTGAGGTTGGTGAAAGATGGGGAGGTGATGCCCAAGTTTCTTCGGCAGATGTCGTAGATGCTACAACCGAGTGGCCGAATTGGTAAGTAACACGGTAGTTTACAGTGAGGGTATGAAGGCAGACTTACGCTTCGTTATCAACCATGAATGAACAATCAGAGTGTTCAAGGGTGGTGTGAGTGGTGAGAACAGAGTTGTAAGGTTCTACGACCGAAGTGGACATCTTGGGTGCGGGGTAAACTGAGAACTCAAGTTTTGATTTCTTTCCGTAATCGGTTGAAAGTCTTTCCATGAGGAGAGCACCGAAACCTGAACCTGTACCACCACCGAAAGAGTGGAAGACGAAGAAACCTTGAAGACCCGAACAGTTATCGGCGAGTCTTCGTACTTGTTCAAGTACGTTGTCGACGAGATCTTTACCGATGGTGTAGTGACCACGAGCGTCTGTTGGCATGACGAGACGAGTCATCCCCCCCTATCAGCCTTGATACTTGATAACCCACACTCAGAGAAAGAACTCACAGTTGTTGGCAGCATCTTCCTTTCCGGTGATCATGGTTTCAGGGTGGAAGAGACTTCGGTAAGTACCAGTTCGAACTTCATCAACTACGTTGGGTTCAAGATCGACATAGAGGGATCGAGGAACGTGTTTTCCGGTACCGGTCTCAGAGAAGAAAGTGGAGAAACCATCATCACCACCGTGAGGGGATCCTTCCATAAGACGTCCATCGGGCTGCAGTGTGATGGATCAGTCGTGCCGAATTCGAAAGCTGATAACAACCATATGAGAGACTCACGCTCAGACCATGTTCGAGAGTGTAAAGCTCCCAACAAGCATTACCGATTTGAACACCTATATATTCGCATGATGAGCTACATTCCTCTTATGACGGGGTGTTCTAAACATACCGGCTTGACCAACGTGGACCTATGAAGTAAGCAATATCATCAGCCAAGTGCTCTCGCGTTGCCGTTGGATTGTGAGATGAATAAACTTACACTGATAACCTCTCGCATATTGCTCTATTGCTGTTGTTGCGAAGTTGGATTAGATAGGTTAGTTGAGAACGGTAGATGTAAGAATAGTCGACTATAAAGATTATATGATCAGGTCGAAAGAGATGATGAAACGAAGTTGTCAGATTTGGATTTGAGTTGTATTGTTGAGAAAAAGGATTGTGCGTTGAAATGGAGATGAAGATATGCGATTATCATCATTGACCAATTATCAGCATTGTCCTACCCTACTCCACGCAAACAAGGGGTCCAAGCTCGAGTCCAAGGGGAGTGAGTACTCACACTAAGAAAAAAGGACTGACAGGTGAGTCGTGTTAGTTGTTCAAGATGGAGAGGGGTGGGTGTGGTTGGTGATAAGGAGTGTGAAGGTGATTGAAAGAGAGATGAGGTTGATTGATTGTAGGATATTGTGTTGTAGTGAGTGATTTTTGATGGACTAGCTAGCTGGTACTCTGTGTGTGTTGACGCGCATTCAATCGATCCCTACCAGCTGCCAACGACAAAAGGACGCGCATCAGACAGACACGCATGGACCAGGCTACACCCACTCGGCATTATACGGAACATTCATGCAGTGGCACTTTGCCCATCCCATCACCATCTATCTGTGCATTCATCTATATATGTCCGCAATCTCAACATCTCTCCAATAACCACGCTCTCCAATCCGCCAACACCCTCTGACGCTTCTCGTCATCCGCCTGATCAATACCAACCTTTAACATCACTAGTGATACCAACAGTCAAACTCAGCATCAGTATCATATCTGTCATATTTCTAGTGAATTTGTACCACTTACCATGTTCGTAGTCATCGAATATCTGTAATTGTTTATCTGGATTGGGTAATCTGTCGAAAAGCTTGATTGTACCATGATGAGAAGTTGCTCTATCCTTATTACCATGAATCAATTTTATAGGAACATTGATTTCTTCTGCTCGTTTTTCCAGTTCTGACATGGCTTCTACTGCTGCTAAACCAGTGGCTATTCGTAATTTTCCGTGATAGCATAATGCTAAACACGCACATCCCCAATATCGTATTACATCAGTTCCCTCTTCTCTTGCTTAACGAGTAATATAGAAAGAAACTCACGATCCGCTTCGAAATCAGCTTCTACTCTAGGATCATCCGATACCCTACCTCTTACACCTTGAACGAAAGGCAATGGACCAGCTACGTATGATATAGCTCGGCCAATCTGCTGAACGATCTTGGGCGGTATAGATTCTTTTGATACTACAACATTATTCAGTTTAGTCAGTTGAACAACGATAAGTTCAGCTCAAACCAAGTAATTCGAAATTGCTTACCCTCGACCATTGGACAAATCACGTATGCACCTGATACGTGGATTCTGACCTTTTCATCTTTCTTTGCTCTTTCGAGATTATCGTAACCCTTTCCATGTCCCTCTTCAGGCAAGGGACTATCAGCTTGAGATCCTTGGGAAGCGACTTCCGAAGCGAATTCGGTTGGAGGATATTTGAGTAGGTAGTACAATCTATGCATCCGTATGAGCTTTTGTAGTTCAAGAAGCACGAAGAAAACAGAGACCCACACTGTCCATCCTCCCATGGATCTGTGAGATAATCAAGCATTTCAGATTGGCATACAAATTGAGTATATCGAGAGTGAGTCAAGATCACTTACGCTCCGCACAAAAATACCTTTCTCTGTTCTCTACCATTCGCCAAATCTTGCTGAACCACATCCGTCAAGCAGACATGTAGTGCAGCGGGAAGGACAAGGAAAGATGGTAGATAAGAATGAACGCCTGTTGATCGACCGTACTGTATCATGCGCCAATTGAGAACAAAATATGTCAGCTGGATTTTGTCGTCAAAATCACAAAATCACAAGATCACAAGACAAGATTCCCTCGTAAGATCGTTTTCGGGTTTGCTGGATACTGGACTTACAGATGGTAAATCAGGTATGATCACTCTAAATCCAGCTTTTAGAAAATGATGTAAATGAGGTGTATATCTCAATCCATAATCGCCTAGTCCTAATCGTGATTCACTATCGTCCATCAATAAACGATAACAATGAATCATAACGAAAGATCAAAAGGATGACGATTTAGTCAATTGTGATTGAGCTAGACTAGACATACCATGACATAGAATCATATCTTTGCCTAAACCTTTCCCACCCTCTTCCCAACCACCTTGCGGTTCGTCCTTATATTCCCAAGTACTGTAACATACCCATCTTCCACCTCTTTTCACTCCCTCTTCTACCTCCTGTAAAGTCAGACTGACATCTTCGGAATAGATAATCTGCGTGGTGTCGTACGCTTCATGTAGGTTCTTGAATGATTTATAGGGCGGTAAGAATACTCTACGATATTTGGAGATTATATTGGGATCGTCTAGTATTTCAGTATGAGGTGGATAACGAGGAGTGATATATCGTCCGTATGCTGTTTCAATACCATTCGAACATCAGCACAAAGTCAGTTGCAGACCTTCGTCAGCATACGAAAGATTGACTAGTGGGCTCACTGGGATCAGGTATATGGTATAATCCAGTATTTACCAAATATGGCTCAATCAATTCCCTATATCCGTGAAAGACGATCAGCACGGAAGACCTTGCCTTGAGACTTCACATGGGACGGGTCGAATAACACTGGCTTACCAAGCTGGGTTCTGAGGCATGTTGGATCTTCGTGGATCTTCTTGGCGGGTTGAGACTGATATACAATGCTAAGGATCAGAATCCGAGATAGAAAATGATGATGACAGTGCTGTTGTTGTTGTAACCGGTATGACCTACCAACGACATTTCGGACAACACCGAAAAAGGACAGGTCAGCTCTGAGCTGATGGTCTGGCGATACCAAGCGATCAATGATCAACGTAACGTAGAATCACAGTCCTCTGAGAGGTATCAGGTGTCCCGAAGGTCTTGCTCAACTCCGAAGCGAAAGGAACATAAAAAGGGGTCATCATCTGCTGTAAAACATCCTTCAGACATGAGGATCAAGCGTGATACGGTAGTCTCGAAAGAGCAAACACCTGCTGCTAGTTCAAGTGGGTATGGATAGATCTACCATGATCGTAGTGATGTGCATTTGATCGGACGAGGAAAGAGGACATTTGATCTAGTATGCATGATATGATCAGGTGTCTTGTGTCTTTGTATCCGTCTGGCCGTTGATGGTGAGGAAAGGGTCTAAGCTACTTCGGATGATTTTCCTAGGGGGTAGCATTGACATCATCATAATACAGCAAAAAATGAAATCACGGTTACAACGTGTTTTTAAGCTCCAATCAACTAAGCACTACTACAACTACAAATCTCAATCTATCATATTCCATCTATCCCATCTGTATTATCTTCCATCTCATAGACTATATACATATATACCCCTCATATCCACCAAGGTATCACTGCATCAGACAATTCGACATCCATCGATTTCAGACTTTCAACCCCTCCAGCTTATCAGTCCTCTTTCACCCTTACAAGAGCACCCTGCTCATATTCAAGTCAACTCGACGTATTCCCATTCTTACTCTCCTTCTCATCCAACTCAGCCATTTTGGAATACACACGCTGTGAGTGGGCTCTCTACTTCAACTTGATCGAGTACAAAGGACTCTGTGCGATATATCTGGATTTCATCTTTTCATCTCTCCTTTCATTCCAGGTCATCTAAACTGACTTCGCGTTTGTCTTTCTCATCTATCATCTATAGCAACTGCGATAATCTATTTGGGAGACTGAATATCGAGAGCGAAGACATCCTTGGTCGTGTAATAACACATCATTCATCTCATAGACAGGAGTCAACACCAAGATCGAAATACGGTTAGAAGGTAAGCAGCAATCTCTATCATCCATATCCCGTCTTCACATCTCCTCCTTCCATCGTCTTCCTCCCATGTTTGTCGTCGCTTCGGCACATCCCCAATTGGACTCTTGATCACGCGATGTGTATCCATACGTGACGATCTGTCTATTTCCCGTTTTATCGAGTCGATATGATCTGGGGAATGATGATCCGAGCATCTCGTCGATCAATCCTTCATTTGAAACACCGTTACTTTTACTTTTCACCTGATGATCTCTTTTGATTTACCTGTACTCTCGCAACCTCGGTCCGAGAATCTCACAGGAAGTCTTCTTCTGTCATGTCTGCTCAGCTATCGTATAATCTCTCCTCCCATTCTGATTTCCACTCCACCACTAATCCTTCCTGTTGGTGATGCGCAAGACATATATCTAGACCTTACCTCTACCCGGCTCCTTTCTACTCCTTCTCAGCAATCTCAATGGTCGTGTGAGCTGAGCTTTCTACATTGAAACTTTATGCCTTCTCGTTTCTCGAACTTCGTATTTCGAGAGATAGCTGTTATATTATCTTTTGTCTACATCCTTCCGCTCGGATATCTCTTATACCATTCCCTTGTCACCATTTCGCGGGCTGAACCAAGTATTGAGCTGAACATGGTCTGGATGATTGTCTACAGGTCTTCGATATCACATCCTTTGCAGACCCTCAAGAAAATAACATTCTCCCTTCGCCAGTCACTTCCATTCATCTGTCGCGTATAAAGATCCGGGATCTCTCCTGGTTCAAAAGTCACAATCAGCACTTGTCCCCATCGCCACTAGATTTGGTCGATATTGAATAGATAAAATCAGCTCATCATGGCCAACATACAAGATAATAAAGCAAAGGTGAGTCAATCCAATTTGAAATCGTCGCTAATTATCTTCAGCTTCCTATCCCTAAAAACCTCCTCTTCATCGAACATGAAGTACCTTCCTCCACTGCAGCCTCAGCTTCTACAACACCTACCGATCCCTCCGTCGCCGATCCCCTCGCGGCTGTAGGAGCGGGCATTCCTCCTCCTCAACCTCAAACCAACGGTGCCACCAGTCCACCTATCCCACCTCTCACCCAGCGAGTAGGTAAGCTGGGCTTGGTCGAAACGAAATTACCAGATGTCCATGCGGAGCCACATGAGTATTACGGAGGAGCGGAAGTCTGGACAAGAGCAAGGACATTTAGTAATGTAAGTCAATAATCGCTTGAAATGTAGCTGATGATGTAGTCTGGTGTCGCCGGAACAACCAAGAGACGTCCACCTCAAATGGGAGGTGAAAAGATCTCCAGAAATAGACGATTATCACATGGTAAGTGGTTTCTTCGAATTCCCGACTGTGACTGATAAAACGATTTTAGATGAAACCACCGCATCTGCGCCTCGACGATTCCTGATTGATGTAGAAGAAACTATGAGAATTGTGTTAGAGCAAGAAGATACTGATAGAAAGTGAGTCTTTAACCCTAAGCATTATGAGCTAACGTCAGTTTCCAAATCTCCATTTACGACTCTGGACCTAAATTACTGTCTCTCGGAACGGCAAGTTCCAACGCTCACAAGACATTCGATATTCGAGGAACATATATGCTTTCGAACCTCTTGCAAGAACTTGCTCTGGCCAGAGATTACGGTCGAAAGCGCATTGTTCTCGATGAAGCTCGTCTTGCTGAAAACCCAGTTGATCGCCTGTCGAGAATGATCAAGAACTCGTTCTGGAATGCTCTCACAAGAAGGATTGATGCGGAGGGCTTGGAGGTCGCATGTGCCGATCCTAAGAATCGAAGTCAACATACCAAAGCGAGAATTTACATACCATATGGTGAAGAAGAGATAGCTGAACATTATCGACAAATGTGAGTGCCATCGATGATCTGAATGCAAAGCTGACCTGATACCAGTGCTCGTGAGAAACCCAATCTCAATCTGACCGTCGATATATTACCTCAAAAATGTGATGATCCAGCTTTCGTCAAGAGTCTCAACGACAAACCCGGTATCTTAGCTTTGGCGATGGACAGGAAGGTAGATGCGGATGGTAAAGTCAAATTGGAAGCGCTCCCTTTCATCGTTCCTGGAGCTAGGTTTAACGAGAAATATGGTTGGGATAGTGTAAGTCTGAATAAGTAAGGAGTACCGCTGACTTGTTAAGTACTTTATGGCATTGGGTCTCCTGGTCGATGGAAAGATGGATCTCGCGAAGAGTATTGTGGAGCATTGTTTGTTCGAGATCAAGCATTATAACAAGGTGTTGAATGGAAATCGATCTTATGTGAGTTGATATGCTAGTATGACAAAGCTGACAATTGTTAGTACCTCTGTCGATCTCAACCACCTTTCCTTACCGATCTCGCTTTACAAATCTACAATCAACTTGATCGATCACAAAAAGAAGAAAACAAATCATGGTTGAAACGAGTCATCCAAGCGTCTATAAAAGAATACCACTCTTATTGGATGTCTGAGCCATCCCTTGATCCTGTCTCTGGTCTCTCTCGATACAGACCTGTCGGTCTTGGTATCCCACCTGAAACGGAAGCCACCCACTTTACCCATATCCTCCAACCCTACGCCCAAAAACTTGGTATCTCAGTCAACGAGTATATCGAAGGTTACAACAACCTTACTATCCACGAACCAGAATTGGATGAGTATTTCTTGCATGATCGAGGTGTACGAGAATCAGGTCATGATACCTCTTATCGATTGGACAAGAAATGTGCGGATCTCGGTACAGTCGACCTTAACTCGTTGCTTTACAAATACGAATTTGATATTGCCTCGGCTATCGAGGTTGCTTTCGATGGGGAGCTGGATCTTGAAGAAGAGTTCCCCCTGTCACCATGGCCAGTCACCCCTGAAGCTTTCGAGTCAGGTGCACCCCGAGAGACATCGACGTCGGTGATCCAGACGAGCAAACATTGGTTTGAGCGAGCAGCGAAGAGAAAGGAGATTATGGACGAACTTTGTTGGAATGATGGACATGGGATGTATTTCGATTACGATACCAAAGCGAAGAAACAAGCTCGTTACGAATCTGCCACTGCCCTTTGGCCATTATGGGCGGGTTGCGCGTCAGAGAACCAAGCCTTGAAACTTGTCAGATACGCTTTACCGAAACTCGAAGTTGCCGGTGGACTCGTTTCGGGTACGGAAGAATCGAGAGGTATCATCTCGTTAGACAGACCTAACCGACAATGGGGTGAGTGCGAATCTCGTCATCGTAATTGTCCAAGTAAAAGCACTAACGAAGTATCAATCATCTTTAGATTACCCATATGCTTGGCCACCACATCAAATTATGGCTTGGGTCGGTTTGGAGAGATATGGTTTCGTGGATGATGCGGCTAGATTAGCCTACAGATGGATATACATGTAAGCTATATCTTTAGCTTAAAGGTTTAGTATGATAGGAAACTGACAATTTGATGTTGATGTAGGATGACACTCTCCTTTGTCGATTTCAACGGTATTGTTCCTGAGAAATTCGATGCGGTGGAACTCAGTCATATGGTGGATGCTGAATAGTGAGTGGACTACGTGTCACATGTGGCTTCAGATGATTGACTGACTCACTTGATATGATAGTGGTAACCAAGGTACTGACTTCAGATATGTGCCTCGAGAAGGGTTTGGGTGGATGAATTGTGAGCGAATATTCTTTCTCTCATTCACTTGGTCAGTTGTTGAAATAAAATGCTCATTATGATTATCATTATAATCAAATTTATAGCCGCATACCAAATTGGTCTGCAATGTTTATCAACCGGTATGAGAAGGGCAGTAGCGAATTGTGTGCCTGTGAGTTGAGCTATGTTTGACGTTGTGCTCTGTTGCTCGACCTCATATTGACTAATATTGGGTATCTCGCATGTATAGCCATGGGTATTTTTCAATCTCCCCGCACCAGATTTCTCATCCGCCAAAAAGCGAAGAGCGGAAAGAGAAGCCCGAGAAGCTGAAGCTGCTGCATCGGGACACGGTGGAGCGCCGAAATTGGAAGTTCACCACGATCCACCTTCTTTAGAGGAAGCTGTGGCCAAATTGAAATTGGAACTTGGTGCTGGGCCTGCAGCTGGAGCTGGTCCACAATAAATCTGTTGTTTTCGATCAGGTATCTTTACGACGTTATTTGAAAATGTAGATAGATAAGATTCCTTCTTTAGTTTGAATCGATTTTTACAGCACTCATCAAATTATTCCTTACAGATTTACAGATTTACAAAAAATGAAAGTGATCGAGACATGATAATTATTGTAATTTAGATCCGTACTGGTAGTCGTCCCTTCCCACTGCAATCCAATATTCCAATTTCATCTTATTTCCTTTGTTTCATTTGCTTCATTCATGTCATATACAGTGGGTTCTTAGAATCAGAAATGAATCTTCGGATTAATTGATTGATTGATTGATTGATTGATTGATTGATTGATTGATTGAGTTCTTGTCATCCTTGAATAATGCATGATATGATGCTCGTATATAAGTGATTACTTGTGCAGTACGAGTATGAGTACTTCCAAATCTTGATGAGGAGGAGGACGAGATTCAAGTTAGTGATCTCCATGAACGGATTTTCACAGGCATCATAGATATACACAATGGTATGTTAGATAGGGATTTGTGTGATATTTACATATGAAGGGCAAGTACTTTCTTTATATTGTACCAGTACGATTGCTGTTCAAGATACTAGATGCAAGATACAAGATATCAAAATCATGTTAAATGTTAGATCTAATCATGTCATCAGACAATTCATATAAATTTGTACAATAATCTGAAGTCTCGAATGCATAATCATGGTAACAATCGCAACTTAGACCATTATTCCCCAGTATGCATATACATGTAAGTTAAGGTGTATATTCCATTCATCCAGTATAAACAAGTATATAATAAAGGTATCTTCGATATTTGTTACAAAATCATGTCTGTTCATTTCGTCATGCATCATCATCGTGCCATCATATTATCATCAGTCGTCTCTTCACCATGTACTCTGACCTGTATCACACGTAGACAAGTCATTAGTTAGACTCTTAATTATGAATCGAAGCTCGTGGTCGGACTCACTCTATATAAACAAGTGAAATCACCTCCGTGATTATCTTCCACTTTGAAAATGACTATACCAATTTTGATACCCAACGATTGGATCTCATCGGATATGGGGAAAGTCTGGATGTTGGATATCGAGTTGATATCGTATTGTATCGTCGTGAGTGGTAGATGATCAGGTGGAGATTCGGATCTGGCGAACAATGGTCTCGGTGTCAATACACAACCCAAAGGACAAAGGAAAAAGATGATACCCACCCGTTCTTCTCATTCCACCATTCTTGTAATTTCCTCTTATCATCCTCATTATCCACTACTCCCATCTATGATAATCATCAAATTATCAGCATCTCGCATCATATTGCCATAGATTCACTCACCACTTTGACAGTCTTCGGTGCAGTAGTCATATCCAGAGCCAACTCCCTCGGGGCATGTTCCAAAGTGATATCGGTAACTTTGATTCTCCTAGTCAACATGACCCCCAAGCTGCCTTGTGGACCCTTGAAAGGCCAACAGCTTCCTACAGATATATCAGGGTGCAAGGCAGTAGCGGGAGGTCGACCTTGTACATCTTTCGAACCCAATACGAACTTGCCGAATCTCGATGCGGACGAAAGAACCAAGGTATCAGAAGTTAATTGAGGTATTACCCTTGCTCCAGCAGTGAACAACGCATAATCCGTTCGAGCGATCGTATCTTTCGAATACCGAAGCAAGGCAGCATCGATAAGTTCGTTGAATAATGATGTGAGATCTTCCCCTTTAGATGATTTGATCGTAACACTTGCTGGAGTCGACGCTTTGGATTTATTGGATGTCGATGAAGAAGAGGAAGAGATGGAGGATATTTCCGAACGAAGCGATTGTAATTCGTGATGTAATATATCCTGGAACATGTCTTTCGATAGATATTCCGTTGATTTCCCTTTGAAGACTTCTTCAGCCCACGCTTTCACTCTTCCTTCATCCATATCGACTCCACCCCTTGACAATGACAGAGCTCGCTTGACCATCGCCTCGGTATCCGTACGAGATATCATAACCTTCTTCATCTCGCTCCAGAATCTTGGGTCGATATCCACTGTACCTCGAGAGTTGATCTTGATAGGTAATTTGTCAGGTAGGATCTTCTCCAAGGCAGCTCGTAATCTTCCATCATCCAATGCGTCTGAGACTTTCTTTTCCACCGCTCCAACTCTAGTCTTTAGATCTTGCACTTCTCGATCGATTCCGCCTAACGAGTTGACCTTATCTTGTGTGGACCCAATAATATGATCAGACTTTGATACCCTATCTCCCAATCCTCTGACTTCAGCCCTCAAGGCATCAAAGGAATTCTGTAAGCCTTTCACAGCTTCATCTTCTTCGCTTCGCATGGTTCTCACTCGTTTACTCTCTACCATCAAAGCATTCTCCAAATTATCCACTCTTCCAAGCATGTTATGCGTGAACTGTTTATTCTCCGCTTCTCCGTTACTTATGGTCCTCAGCATCTCTGATATATCCGCTGTGACTTGCTCTAAGGATGTGATCCTGGCGGCTACTTCATCGATAGAACTAGGTGGAGTATCTGGAGCTCTATATACACCTTTGCTTCTCCACGGCGCGTCTAAAGCTCTGAGAACTAGGTTGAGAGCTAACATGGCACCAAGGTACTTCCACCAATCTTGTTTCAAGCGCCGTAAGATACCTTGACTGGATCCGAATATTCGTTCGGCCGGACGGATGAGTATTGAATGGAGGAGATTGACCACTGATTCTACGATGTACTGTAATCCCAATACCACACCGTGCAGGATATTCGTGATGATAGTTCGGATTGTTCCAGGTACTCTTCGACGAGGATGGAAGGTGGGTGCAGGGGATTTACGTTGTGATCTCGGACTAAATGCTCGAAGAAGTTCGACAGGTGTAGGTGATCTCGCTCGATAAGTGGATCCATGCCCATTGGGAACTTCCATAAACGGTGATACAGCTCTTTGAGAGTGGTGATCCTGTTCTGGCTCTCCATTCTGCTGGTACTGAGAATCATCTTCGTCACTTCCTTCCGCATAGCTCTTCACTCCCTTCTTCCGTTGTCGAGGTTGAATACCTAGACCCATGCCCAAATACCCTTCTCCTCTTTCTTCCCTTTTACCTCTTGTCCCAGCTCTTCCATCTAACGCACCAGTCCTGACCACTCCCTCTCCTTCACCTCCCGAATCAGATCCATAGATCTCATCGTCCTCTGCAGGTCGATAAGGTAAATCTTCAGCGAAGGATTTATTGCCCCTTTTCTTCTTCGAGTTCCCATCCGATATTCGAGGTTTCGCTTTGGCTTTTTGAGCTTGCAGCCTTTTGACATAATCATCTTCTTCGGCATAGCTGTAGCTCTCTCCTGAACCGTTACCTGGACCACCAAGGGATGAGAACGAATTGTATGCACCGGAATTATCAAAGTCCCCATTCTCATCTTCGGTGGACCTGAGAAAGAATCTGACGGGGGATAATGCTCTTGCAGCTGATTGTAATGATTCGGAGGGTGATTTGGCTCGCTGAGACCCTGCTCGCTGGGATCGGTTCGATGGAGGTTTGTATGCGGATGCGGAAGTGTGAGATTGGAAGGATTGTTCAGGAGGAGGTAAATGACCTGTTTGGGCGGCATGAAATGCTGCGGCGATGCTGGTGATATACATGATCAGCTTCACTGATGTGCTGGAGATAGGAGGACTCACTTGACACTCGTATCTTTCAACCCTATCGATGCGCTGGTAGTAGCTTTCTTTCCGCGAGGATTGGGTACTTTGAAGGACGTGCTATAAATATGCGTCAATATGAGTCAACCTGATTTGGTAGCACATGCATCGGGTTTAGGCTGAAAGACAGTCGTCACTCACCTTGTGATGCTCTCATTATCCCATTCATCGTCCCCTCTATTATTTCTCAGACTCCTCGCCGGCGAAGGGGGCGGTATTGATCGCCTAGGAGGCATGATTCACGTATGGTATTGAGATGAGAATGAGGAAAATTTGGTTGGGTGGTGTATGGATGAATTGCAGGTGGCAACTAGGGACTGTGATGCTCTAAAATCATATATGGTGTGACGGGAGAGTTGAACGAAGCTAAGAAGTGGGTTGGTCGTCAAGCAAAGTAATGCTGTATCTTGTTTGTTCGTTGATTGTTTTTCCGAAACACTTGAGAGCGCGTGAATGGAGATGAACCGTCTGTGATTGATAGGAAAGGGGAATGGGGCTGATGAGATTATGAGGGAGTGTGATGATAGGAGGAGGAGAAGACGGGGGTTATGTTATAAGACGTAGTGAAGATGCTTTCAGTTGCTCGTCATGTCATTATCCCAAACATGAGTATCAGACACAATCAACTCAACGCGAACATGACATGTTTTGACTTGATTTTCAAGGGTCAGTGCGCGGATGCCACGTGGCTCATCTGGACGCCGAAAATGGTCTACATGGTACACTATGAAAATCGTATCGATCAACTATAGTCGTCAAGACCGAGATGAATAATGCGAGCAATCTTCTTATCGGATAGCGAGTCAGAGGACAAGGGAGCACCACTAGTCTGACACACCCAACATCTATATTTTGTCATGATATACATCTCACACCAAATAAACCAACCGACCAAAGAAAACCTTTTCCACCTTCCATATATATCCCACAAAAGCCACTGCTCCACTTTTGAATGACTGCATGAAGGTACATATACAGAGATAGGAAAGATGTATGATTGACGAATGACTTATCGGTAAGACTATAGGATGAAAAAGTATCATTAGCATACGATCTGATCATGCCCAACCAAAACCAATGAATAGAAGATGCACCCACCTTTTGTCGTCTTGCTCTGGCACCACGACCACCGAACTTCTTGGGTTCCATTCTTCGGGGATCAGCAACGAGGAGGGTTCGGTCGTAGGCGATGAGGGTCTTTTTGAGTTCGAGGGCAGAAGCGGCATCTTCGTTCTTGGCGTAGAAGCTGTATGTGGTATGCAACAGTCAGCACAATCATCTTTATGATCCGACATTCAAAGACATCCAACGAAAACAGGTTGTCGCTGTGACGTTCTCTCCATCCGATCCTGTTCTAGACGGAGACGGAATTTTCACTCACGCAACGATACCCTTGGCGATGGCTTGTCGGAGAGCGTAAAGTTGAGATACGTGACCACCACCTTTTACTCTAAGTCTGATATCGAGGTTGGCGAGCTTCTCGGGACCAACGACGAGGATAGGTTCGTAGACCTTGTATCGGAGGACGACACTGTGGTTGACATTGGATTAGCATATGATTCCCTCGTATCTTCAAGCCTGATGCAATTCCTTCTCTTTCTTCATATTCTACTATTCCCCTTGCTTCGCTCCCAACTCATCCATTCCGATATCTTTCCAGAACCATTCCTTGGTCATTCCATTCCACCCTGCCAATCCCTGCTACCACACCTCCCATCCTATGACAGTCCTCGATAAAATCCATACTCACGGCTCAACGAGGGAGATAGGAGATCCGTTCAATCTAACGAGACCTCGACCGGGGGTGACGTGAGCCACGGCGGTGGCAGTCTTCTTCTTGCCGAAAGTTTGAACGGCTGACATTTTTCTATAGTGATTGTATCCAAATTTGATCCCAACAGCAATTAGCGGATCCAATAGAAAGGTTTATCGAGGTGTCGAGATATCGAGGAAGGGCGAGGGAGATAGGGAGAAAGCGGTAAGCCTAGTCAGCAGTCGTCCTCTTTGATGTTGAAGGGTATAAGTACAGGTATATGATACTCACAATCTTGCTGTGTAGGAGAGAAGAAAAAACCTCTAATTCGACGAAAACCTTGAAATTCAATTATGCCAGGATGGGATGGATGGGATGCAGCAACGAAGGCCGTGGTGCAAAGCGAGTGACCTGCATGCGTGCAACAGTATGAGCATGAGACTATGAGTGTGGCACATTTCTCCGCGGTGATACCATACCATGGTAACGGCTGTGGCATGAGCTTTAACGCCGATAGTACAGGGATTTATCACCGATATGCACGGCATCACCACCAGATCTGACCAAGTGAATCTGGGGATTTCATAATCAGCCTATGTAACTCGTATTTACTGATCCCATCTTATATCCGTTCAAGACATCAATTCAAGCATCATGCTTCACTGATGTCCATATAAACCCTTTTCGGATGGCACGGCCCATGCATTGAGTCTAAAAGCGATAAATAAAGCTGCACGGGATATCATAATAATGGAGCTCATATCATCTTGTACGTTCATCACACCTCACAGGATCATAAATCATATCTCCGCACAACTGCTCTTGCACCTCGATCAGATGTTTTCATATATCATTCATGCCCATAGAAATAAATATACCACAACGGATATCCCTGCTTCCCATCCATTCCATTGATCCTCGGTATACACTAAATGATGTGGATCATCCCGTTCCAGTGAGATGATCCAACCTTACTAACCCCGTTAGAGAGGGTTTATACAGTGTATACTACAAGGAGGAATCTAGAGGAGAAGAAGGTTATTGATCGAAACGCTGTTGAAAGCGTATGAAAAGGTATATTTACAACATATAAATAAATAAAACAAAATAACCTTCAAGAGGATGGATGAAAAAGTAAATACACACAACTACGATACTAGGCTATAAGCGATTCTTGACTAAGAGTGACTTAGTAGTATCTAGTATGACCATTTACTGGCCAACCGTAAGCTCCAACAGGAGAGGCTGATCCACCGATGGCAGCACCAGAAGAAGCGTCACCTACAAAACCAGCCAACCATCGTCAGCTCAGCGTGCACCCGTTCCCCAATAGATAAATAGATTATAGGTGGGAAAAAGAAGACCTACCACCATCACCGGCATTTCCACTTGCGACATTCAACGCATCGAGGTTACCAGCAGCAGCGGTGTTATCGTAATCGTAGTACCATCTACCATTAGAGTAGTATGGAGTGTAAGGTCCAGCATTGTTATTTTGGTTGCTACCATTTATCACGCATATATAAGCTGATCTACTCAAACGCTACTGACACCGATCTCATAAAGAGAAATAGTATACTTACATGTTACCACCATTGGTATTTCCACCTACACCTGAATAGGCACTACCACCATTGGAAGTGCTAACGACCGGCTGACCATTAACGTAGGACACACTAATAAAATGAAATCGCCGTTTCAGCTAACTAATTCCTCACGAAAAGAGGGATTAGCTGAGTGATGACTTACGTAGTAGCTCCGGTACCTCCCAAGGCAGTACCAGAAGTGGCTTTACCTCCATCTCCTGCATTACCAGAGGCGACTCCAAGGATGTCATCTCCACCTGCCAAACCACCCTGTTGGGCAGAATTGTTTTCAGCAAGAGAGCCACCAACGGCAGATCCTCCTGCACCGGTATATGCCGAACCACCATCTCTTGCGACCACTACACCCCCAAAGGAGTTAGGGACGACAGGAGCAGCAGAGACGATAATGGCAGAAGCGGAGATGGCGTAAAGAGCAAAAGTAATGGTAGTTCTCATTTTGTCTTGTTTGTTGTTTGTTTGTTTGTTGTAAATAATTGAATTTGATGAGAACGAGTGTAATGAGCTTTTAAAGCTTAAGAAGTGACTTTGATTGATTTGCTTTATGGATTTGTGGATTTGTAGGTTCTTTACAAAAGAAAATAAAAGTGTTATAGAAGCTTTATCAAAAGGCTGGAACTTGAAATAGTTGTAGTAACGAAAAAAAAAACAATAGTAAATTGGGCAGAAAAGCGAATGGATATATTAAAAACGAGCGAAATGAATTTGTGAATGAAGAAGGAAAAGAAGGGGTCTGTCGGGAGGCAGAGTCGTTTATATATCTTTCGAGAACAAATATACCTATATCTTTGCGGCATCTAGTATACATGTGTGCATCTCCGACAATAGCATTGTCAAACCGACTGAACTAGTCTAGTCGCAAGTTACTGAATGCAGATACATGCAAACTCATTCATATTGTTTATCATTCCCTTCTCTTGTCATTCATTCATATTCGAAACAAGGCTTGAAGTCAAGTCAAGGCAAGTCTTGCTTTACCCGATAGTCATAGTTGCCACATTCAGTAAACGTGTTGGAAACTGAATGAGGTTAAGGTCTCACTGCTGAATAGCTGGATACAGTACGAGGACCGTCAGCATCCGACAAAGGATCTAATGAACGTTCCGTGAGAATGGCATTCCACATGGCCAGCGTACCATAATGGGCTCATAGCCCCTATCGTACTTTGCATGAGTCAACGCAGCAAGAGGATTTATCTACCTGATTGCCATATTAGTCTTTCAGATTGGTAAATATGGCGGAGATGTCCGCTTTTGCACCTCGAGCTCGAGATTCAGATCCTGTTGGACCCTTCAACTTCGTAAAAGTTGGTTTTCCACTTTGCTCCTTATGAGATATATACATCGTTCAATCACTCTTGTTTCAGATACGACCACAACAATATGAAATCTGCCTCCCGGTTGATACCATCTCTGACTCAGGTAGGCTATCTCGCGCATGGCCGAAAGCATGAATTAGGACTTCAGCTCACCTCCTTCATCTCCTAATAGCCTTTGAGATCCTCTTCTCGACCTATATCACGTACGATCCTCTCCCGATCCGTTTTAGCAGGACCTAGCAGATTGCCCAGATTCTACGCTACTACATCCAATGCCCCACCAACTACGGCCCAACCCTCACCAGCTGAGAATGTTGAGGCAGCATTAGAAGGAGAAGCAGCGGAGCTGGAAGAGGATTTACCTTCAAATATCAATTTTGAGGAATTATCGGAAGAGGCTGATGAGAGTATCGACAGAGCTTTGGGATATGGCAATGGTATATATTGTTTCCGCACCCATCCCTTATTGACATGCAAGATTGTCAAGCTAATATGAAGATCGCGTAGAATCTTCTTCGATTAGATCAAATTCACAATTCGATCCTATCCTCTTACCCATCTCCTCTTTAGCTTCTTCCACCCCAACGCTCCCATCTGAATCAGTAAGTCAACTATCCACTGCCGCAGGATACCCATGTTTATGCTAACGGTTCATGTTGTTCTAGGGCCTCGTCGTTTCTCTTCCACCGGATATATTTGCACAACCCATCAGGAGAGATATCTTACATAGATGTGTGGTATGGTATCTCTCCTTATTGAGATCGGTGAGTGTTTGCTGCCTTGTGGTGTTCTGGTTCAGGGATGAATGGGTGGAGCAGAACTAGAATGAAAATGAAGCTAACCTGTTGTCAACGACGTAGGGAACGAAAAGTACCAAATCGAGATCAACGGTCAACTACTCTGGAAGGAAATTGAGACCTCAAAAGGGTACTGGTAGAGCGAGAGTGGGAGATGCAAGCAGTGGTACCCGTGAGTCATATCTCATATCGCTCTGTGTTGTGCGCCATCATGCCCCCATCATTTGATGAAATAAGGGAATGAAGAGACATCAATCAAATGACACATCGAGGTATATTGTATAAGCAAATGCTGATGAGCCATTCGCCTGATTCACAGGACGAGGAGGTGCTCCTATCCATCCAATCTTCCCTAAAGATTGGTCCCAGAAATTACCCCGTAAGATCAGATACCTAGGATTAAAAATCGCCCTATCGTCCAAATTGAACTCCGGCCTATTGAGGGTAGTGGATAATCTCAATGAGGGAGAATGGAAGGGTACGAACGAAGCTTCAAGAGCATTATCCAACGAAGTGGTGAAAACGGAAAACCCAATCGATCTCGAACCTATCATCTCTTCCTCTTCTTCTGAAAAATCTACTACTCCCCAAGAAACCCAAGAAGAATTTCAAGTGATCAATAAATTTGGACCATCTAAAGATCTATCAATCTTATTCGTCTACTCACCTGAAAAATTACATGATGAAGGATTATGGAATTTCCATAAATCGATAAGAAATATACCGGGATTAGAGTTGATCTCAACAGATGAACTGCAAGTGTATCATGTGTTGAAATACAAGTGGTTGGTCATGGAGGGTACAGCTATCGATGCGATTTCGGGCGTACAGGATTTACAAGATGAGTTGGAGTTGGTACCCGAGCAATTGAATGAGGGAGAACCATCAAGAGTGATTGTGTAACCTAGGATATAATTTAGTAGAATTTAATGCACTCTTTCCGAAAGGGATGGCATCGTAGGTTCAAGGACAAGTAGAACCCAAATATGCATTGACGTTATACTATAACGAAATTCAATACCGATCAAGTAACACAAAGTACTTCTTCTAACAATCTACCTACTTCCTTTCCTCGGAGTAGTTTCACCAGACTTCGTCTCATGCACATCTTCATGTTCTACGCCTTCGTACTCGCCAAATCCATCATCCCCATCTCCATCATCCACGAAAGGGTTTCCTCTTATCCTATCATTTTGATCATCTGCTGTACCACCTTTTATCCTATCTCTTTCATGTTCTCCCTCATGAATATCCTCCTCGTCATCACCTAACAAACCTCTTCTTTCACCTGTCCCACCTCTCATCCCTCCTACACCCTTTCCTTTTCCCTTTTCGTTCTCCTTGAGTTCGTCATCCGAGGGATCACTTACACTCCCCACTTCCCATAATACATCTCTAGGTTCTACCACGCCATCCGACAGAGCGTCAACATCATCTCCGTCGTACTTGGAAGACGATGGTCCAGATTCAGCATCCGTCACTCCCGATTGTGTCCTGGCGTGATTTCGAGGTCTCAGGCGCATCGAGTTGGAAGGTTGGGCAGAGACGGTATATGGGTCAGGAGCAGCTTTGGCGGATGATTTTAGTGATAGTAATACCTAGATGAATGAATGTTCAGCTTGATTAGTTGAGGACTAGTCGATACAACTTACCACTCCTGAGATCAATACGGCTATAGAGATGAACACGGCAACCAGAACCTGTGACAAGGAGATGTTAGGTTGTCCTAGGAGCAGAACGTCCTGTCAAGACTTAGCTCACCCATCGTGCGTATTGTCCAGTCTCATTGTAGAAGATCAATGAATTGATGAACCTGAATGAGAACCGTATGAGCTATTTCAGCAACCATGCGAGAGGTACAAAATGGCTTACCCAAACACAGTGTACCCTGCGTAGAAGAGAGGCACTACCACGACGGTATCTGCGCATTTCAATGCCCTATCCAGACATACAATCTGCAATACAGCAGTGATGATCACCAGGAGTAAGGTGATGATGGCGGATGGGTGTACGAGCTATAGACAGACATAAGTAAAAATTTCCATATGTAAATTACAACTAGGACTCAATGAAAATATGAGAACTTACAGGATGTCCAGGTAAACCGAAGAGTTTTACAGCAGCTTTGGTGAATACCAAACATAATCCCGCTAGACTACCACCCGTCACAGCCCATCCCATACCCTGCAGCCAAGTTAATCTAGCATCATCGGTTCTAGCAAAGAAAGCTTCTAATCTCCTGACAGCGATGTTCTCGATTCCTTTGACAGGGTTTGATATCCGCTTGAAGAAGGATTTGATTGCATTTGTAGATTTGGGTCGAGAAGTGGGAAGTTCAAGAGTTGGTGAGGGTAAAGGGGAAAAAGAAGCTCTTGAGGCTAGGAGTGAAGCGAATAATGAAGAGACGAGGTATGTGGATGCCGTGAAGAGGACAATGAATAGGAAATAGACCAGCCAGGATGCTCGAGACCATAGTGAGTTCAGTCTATTTGCGTCGAAAGTCAGTTTAGGCTTCTTAGCCAGTGTGACATGGTAATGGTGAATGAGCTTACCTTTCGATATCCAGAGATTGGGTTAATCCATGATTTATACTAGAGAATATGATAATCAAGATGACACCAAGGATGATAATTATAGTACCGTGTATATCAGTGGGAGTAACGGCTATGGCATTAATCAGCATAGGTCGATCACGAGGGAGCATATGGTCCAACTTACGAGTTCCAACAAGCCAGTACGCAAATAAGAAGTTGAAAACCAATGAGGAGCTGCCCAAGGGTGCTACCCAATCTGGACGCAGATACCGCAAAGCCAGTGGAGAGCCAACTGATCATCATGATCAGCTACGTCACTACTACTACATCTTAAGATAACTCACAGACTTGTGATGCGCTATCAAGGATTCAAACGGATCAACAACGGGTATATGGTTTTGAGCAATTATCTTCAGAGTGAATTTAAGCTTACATATACATCCCCATTCCACTCAGCCATAGTATCCTCATCCACTCCTTCTTCCTCTGCCTCTTCGGTATACTTTGTTGTCTTACATGATCCAATTTCGTCAGATTCAACCCTAGAGCATTGAACACCGAAGCGACTAGCACAATCAGTAGACCAATGAACGTATTCTAGATATCCTTGTCCCATTAGTCCAGTATACACCAAGGGGGAAACCTCGAGCAGGTCACATACCAGTACATAACTCCCCTCTGAATCTGATATCGTACCTATACCGGGATCTGATATGGTTGAATTGTCAAATACGTCGAATGGACTGGTCCCATTCGGATAATCGAATCCTATACCTATAGAGTTGTCTGCGGTGGAAGTCGAGATAATATCTAGCAAAGTGGATGTAGCTGATATTATGTCATCGAGAGTTGGAGTGGCTGTTATCTCGTCCATGGTGGACTGTCAATGTACCTTTGGTGGTGAGATATGAGGAATGTGGACTGGGAAGCGAAAGATTCAAGGATTGACGTCTGACGATGACATGGACATGGACATGGCCGAGTCCGGTAACACAACTGCACCGTCAAGGCACGGCTGCATCATAACGTAGTGTATCGTGGCAATAACGTGAGTTCCACGTGTCTTTGTGATGAGTCCCCTTGCAAGTCACTCGTACCCAGGCCTGGGCGAGAGACTCGACCTATGCTTTTTGTCTTTTCAGACCAAAACTTGACCAGAGAGGAGGAAGCAACGGGATGGACGATAGGACGAGATCTCATCGATCCGACACCTAAGTTATTGCTCCCGCATCGTCAGGATACTGTGAATGTCTCACTTCGATCGCTCAGCATTGCAAGCTCCACTCGCGTTCACGTTTACAGTCGGTACAAATGCCAGGTTCAGCTTTGTCTCATACCATAGTTTGTATCTTTCGATTTAGGGTAACCACCGAGAACATCCCATGACATTCCTACCTGAGATCCACTCGTTTCATCACGTTCACGATCACGTTCCCATCAGCATGGATCCTGACTTGCAGGACGCATCTTCGATCACATGTCTCGCCTGGGCACCCTCAGATCTCATTTCTCAAAAGCGATATGATATGTCTAATTTGACATGTTTGGTAGTGTTTCATTTAAGTCTACATGGGTATACCTCCAGGATGGGGTATCAGCAGATCACCTTTCTCAGCTCACATAGCTGAAACGTTCCTTCGAAGGAGAATTGTGGGAACCGAACTAATTCTTTACAAGTTGCATAACAGCTTTCTTCGGCATGATAGGCAACCTCCATCCAGTGATTGCAAAGAGCCGGCAGGTCGATCTCATTCCCATTACGTTGGTAAGAGTAGATCAAACTTGATCCCGTAGCGTAAAGAGCTTAGAATTAATTATGGGGAAGAGTAAGAGAGTAAGCAAGAAGTGGTGAGCGTGGTGCCTAAACATCCCAATTCCAGACTAAGTGTTTTCTTCTTTTCTTTCTGTTCTCCACACTGTACCTATCACGTTGTTTTTCTTGTTTAGCAATACAGTATTTCGGGTCCGAAGATAACACAATGTACGGGATAGTACCTCTTTCTCTTCCTCTGTACTAAAGAGTCTCATCGCGCCGTCGATAGCCATCATTCATATGAGGTAAAAAGAAGAAGAACAAAATACTCTAATGCCATAAACTGTACGTGATTATCCCATAAACCAAACAAATCAGTGGCAACGCGCTGGGCGATAAGAACAAGTGGGTGTAGATCAAATCACACTACGGTATGGTATGTGATCTTCTTATCAGGAAACTCAAACAGGACGTACATACTCCCATGTGGCGTGTAAAAGATTTACGCAACTTTATCGAGTGTGGTATGCTCAATGTCTTATTTTAGGTCCCTGAATTACCAAATCTACCCCAGAACCTGCCCAGAGACGAGAGGAAAGGGGGAGATCTGACATGTGAATATACATACTACATGTGATGTGATCTACCGTAACCTGAACAGTACCCTTGCCCTACTTTGGCTGTACCGCACCTTACTGTAACCTTATTACCTCTACCTTGCCCTGTCAAGGAACTGGAACAGAACAGGTCTAAAGGAAGGAAGTGCGTAATGCATACCGATTCTGGGATCTTCTTGTTCCAGCCGACTGGCCGATTGGTCGGAGCATGTCGGTCCTCCTGGGGAGCGAATGGCTTTGTATATATCTAACACGAAGGAGGATGACCATTTCTCAACGACTGTATTCATCACTCTGTAAATCTGATTGACTACAACATCGAAGGATCCCAAAGACAAGACACATTACTGTAACATACCTTAATCGACACTCTTCCAACCATGGTTCTAGGTATATATCTGAACTCTCCAAACTCAGATCAAGAATCACCAATGATAATTGAAGACGAGATAGACCTATTGACCCTGTCCACGGCGGTAGGTCACATCTTAGAATCTAGCTTACCATCTCTGGCTTACATATCCCTTGATCCATACCAATAGCCAAAGACCATATGGAAAAGATCACTGAAGATCAGTGAACTCTCACCTGAATCCGAATTATCCATCCCGACGTTCCCTTATCCCACCGAAGGAGAATGCGGACAATCCAGCTTGGGGTTACTCAACGTACCCTGCCTCGAATCAATATCAATGTCCCGTATAACTTCAGCAGAAGGGGAGGAAGATCCATTTGGATATTCAGACATCCTGTCTTCGTTCCCTTCCACCCGACGTCCTTCCATTAGTGCTTTGAACATAGACATGGATATAGAGCAATGTCCACCTTCACCTATATTACGTCCTACGAGCTGTCTACGAGATTCTATCGACTGTTTACGCCTCAATGCATATCCACGGACTACAATGGATATGGATATGGAGATGGAAGAAGATGATGATGATCACTCGTCAGAATCATCTTTTGGTCATTCCCCATGTTTCCACCTCCGTTCCGATCGTATATCCCAGTTCGAATCACCAATATCAGATGTAGGATCAGAATCAGGGTTGGAAGAATTGATCATAACCCCTTTTTCAGATATCTTAAATCTACCTCACTACCATCACTACATCCAAGACGGTTATCCTTCACAACCCGAGGACGTAGGAGGGGAAGGATATTCTCAACCCAGGTTCGGAAGTAGTAATTATCCTACTAGTCCGGATTGTATAGGTCTAGGTATCAACTTTGGTTCACCTTCACCTTCCACAACTCTTTCTGGTCCTCGACAGGAAATCCATTTATCTATGCCAATGCCAGCTCCAGTAACGATCAGGGGTAAATCTATCGATTGGTCGACATTCCGTATAAACCTTCTTTCCAATTCTGATGACACCTCACGATCGTCGGATACAGAAGAAGGAACTATAGATATATACATGTCGGATAGATCAGGGGGACTACAAAGTTCTCCTATATCTTATTACAGTCCTCTATGTCGGAATTGATTGTGTAGTGTGTAGTAATACTTGTCGCTCTTGTTATATGGTTATATCGCATGTTGTTGTACATCAGAAGTAGATAAGAGACTCGCAGAGGAAATCGAGGTTGTAGTTATATATCACCATCCTTAATCTGGGAAATTCATGTATGTGTATGTAATATACATTGTAATGTATGGGACTCAATATTGTATGATGAAAGGTATGAATGACATTACACGATACACAGTATTAGACGTTACAAATAATTGAAGGAAACGATATGTGTATACGTTATAACCGAGGGGACATGAACGAAGTTGAACGATATACGTACGATAAGGGAATGATACTTTGCAGAGCGAAGCATACATCGGGTCATCGAGACCACATGCAATACGCCCATAGGCTGTGAGGAATGATAGCTTCATGATTTAGAAGTTGATACTACCAGAGGTGCCTCTTCTCTAGGCTTGAAGCCAAAATGATCCATCAGAACTCTCCTAGCGAGGTATTCTTGGACTTCTTCGGTCGATCTCCCATGCTTCCTACAGTACAAAGTATCGAATTTTCAGTCAAGTCAATGTTTGACACCTTGTGGCAAGTCTCGGGGAACTCACGGGACGGAGAAAGTTTGAGCCCCGATTGTCACTTCGCTAACGACCTCGGGAATCCCTTCATACATGATACTTTGTTCATGATATTCTGGAGGCGGCCTCCCCGTTCCAGAGCAGAAAGCTATCGCCAAGCAGACACGATGAGTTGAGGACGGAAAACCGGTGCTACATATCAACTCACCTGCTAATTCACTTTGCCAACTAGGCTTATAATCTTTCACTGGAATAGCAACACTACCTTCAACAGATTGAGGCGGTCTCACAATAATCTCCTTAGGCTGCTCTTCAGAAATAGGGTCGACAGTTCGTGGCGCGGGAGGTAAAAGGCTTTCCTTGAGCCATTCCATCAACCCAACGACGTTGAGGTCCAAGGCTTTTTGACAAACGGCATTTTGAGCTTCTTCGGCGTAAGTGTGAGTGCTCGGTTCTTGATATAACCTGACATTTCCAGGCGAGCCGATCGTTAGAGTACAGCCAAATTCTACATATGGGAGGCGTTAGTTTCTATGTTTCCCTCCTTGTTGGCTTTCCTGGGAACTAGCTTACTATTGGTAAACGGTTCCCAATTAGATGAGAAAGATGCGGGATTAGGTATATCGACGCCTCCAGGACCGAGTGTTCGATGAAGTGCATCCATGAAGAGTTGGAATGACGTCTAGCGTCTTCCTGTAGGTTCAGTGTGGGGAGGAGGTCCAATCGTCGGAGTAGCGATTGGGTTCACTCCAATGTCATCTTCATCGATTTGAATCTCGAAACTGTGCGCCTCGGAACCAGGCTGCAGTTTTGTTTCATCCGACTGCGAAGGCGCATGAAGCACCATGCTTTGAAGTCCAGGATGAAGATGTTGGAATTGATTGCCAGAATCGTTCTGAGCGGAGTAAACGTTAGTCATTCCAGTATTTGGATTGGCAATCGCCTCGTCTTCATCTTCATCGTCGCTCTCTTGGAACTCTCGAACGCCATTGGGAGCTAGGACCCAAGCGAGAGCATCTTCAGAGATGCACTTGACCAGAGTGGTGTTCTGAGCGTCGGCCTATCACCATCATCCCATGAGCTTGCACTAATAGGGAATTTGATCACTACGCTCTTACCTTGAGTTTTCTGGGCTCACCAACCCACTTCTTGACTCCACCTATCGCTTCCACAGCCGCCACGTATTCCTTCTTCCATTGATTCTTAGGTAAACTTCGAAACAAGGGGTGTCCAGTGATAGTCGGATGGGTCGAGGGAAGTACGAGGGTGAGCTGAGCCATCCAGAGTGTGTCTAAACGCAGTCTGTCAGTTATATGGTATATATCTACGTTGGGAGCGACGAACCTTGACCTTGGTGTTGAAGCAAGACCTTCTCATAGTCCCATTTTATGACCGGTTGAAGGTGAGATTCGAGAGAATGGATCATCGAGTTCCAAACTCTTGCAGGATGCTCAATCGCCAAAGGTGGTAAATCGGGATTTAGGAATATGGTATGAGGACCAATATTAGCTTTTATCTCTCCTCCCCAACTTCCTTGAGGTATTTGAGCTTGAGTGGACCATGGTTCTCGAATCATCGGGATATCACATCCTGCTTCGCTGACTACAACAGTAGTATCTCCATTCTCATCACTTTCGAGAGACGTGTTCCCAATCACTCCTCGACCAGACTCTTGTCCGCCCATGAGCGTTCGACCATACCCGTTTCTTGATCTTCCTTCTCCCAAGCCGTCTAGTCGGATATGCTCGGATGAGAAGCGGCTGTGTCTGCCGTGGTCGTCATTTGAAGCCAAGCTGATTGAGTTCTCCCGTTTAACTCGAGGAGCAGGAGCAGGATTACCCAAGGTTGACCTTTCATAAGTGCTTCGCCCAGATTGAGAGTGATTGTTCATTAGAAGATGGTTGTTTTGACTCTCCCAGATATTCTCCTGATTGGAATTGGGAATTCGAGAGATATCCCTATGTCTCCAGTCATTCGAGAATTGACTTTGAAAGGCATACTTGAGTATGTCATCTGCTTCTTGACTTTGTCCGGAAATAGGTGTGGTTCGGTCCGAAAGGACCTCTTCTCCCTCAGTAGCAGGAGTGACCGCCATATACGGATGTATAGGTGGTCTAGTTGGTGCATCATTCTCCTTCTTGATATCTCCTTCATCGTCAGCGTCGGTGTTCAAAACTGCTTTGATGTTCGATGCCGTTTGTTGATTGTCGCCATCGCTATGGCCGATGATCTCTGATCCGGTGGCTTTCTGTTCAGGTGTAATTCCAACCTGGGAATTAGGAACTCTGACACTAGATGGCACCATGTCTGATCGATGATAAGGGTAATGGCTGTATCGTCCTTGACCACCTCTATTTGAGGCTCTTGAGCGGTGCGGGAACTAAAGTGGGGTGGGTCGGTATGACGTCGAATCGATGGAACTTCATACTGTGCAGCAATATCAAGAACTTCTGGGAGACTTACCATGGTATGTCCTCTTCTTCCTCCTCCGGCCAAGTAGGCTTGTCTGATCTGGATAGAAGCGGGGGGATTGCTAGGTTGAAAAGAAGGTGCGGTGGGAGACAGGCGACTCATCGTGGCTGATAGAGGGAACCCGTACTAGTGATCAGGGATAGGGAGAATGAGGGAAGGAAAGAGTATCTTAGAAAGATGCGTATATTGATTTGAGCTGCAATCATCGGTACATGCGCCCATTAATCATCCATCGGTAGGAGGGTAAGGTGGACATGGGAAGTGGAGGCAACAACACTGAAACAAAGTGGAGGTAAACAAAGTTGAGTTGAGTGGTTGACGTCAACCTGATTTGTTTTGGTTGTACTCGAGTACGCACTGACCACCTCTGATTCCATGTACTCGTATGTTTGCCTTCCTTCTCACCTACATCTTCCCACCCACCGTTCACTTAGATCCACAGTCAGAGTCATCACCCCGACAGCTACCACCGTCTCATTCGCAGGTGCATGGTCGCATCGATCACCATGTCATCCACAATGCCACCTCCACCACGAAGACGATCGGCTCGTCTCTCGATCAAATCCGAACCTACCGAGAATGAATATCAAGAAGAGGAGGAAGAAGACGTGAAGCCTCTTCCAGCAAAGAAAGGTAAGATCCGACCTCGCAAATCAGCCGTATCGAATCCAACCAAGAAGAAAGCAATCAAGATCGAACAAGACGCTACCGATGCTGCTACATCAAATCAAGTGGATGCCAAACCCTGTCAAGAAGATCTTGCAACTCCTGCGCCCAAAAAAGCAGGTAGGAAGAGAAAAGCTTCCGTGTCGAGCACCACTGTCAAAATTGAGCCTACCATTCTGGAAGCGGGTCCTAGTCAACCTGTCGTCGAAGCTGGACCCAGCCAAGTCAAAGTGAGAGCGGAGAAAACCAAGTCACCTGCCAAAGCTAAAGAGAAAAAAGCGAAGGTGGAGAAAGTCGTTGATCCTAAGAAGGCTAGGATGGCAAGATTGAGAGAAAAGTGAGCTGCTCGACCTACGGAATCTTGTCAATCAGCTGACATGACGTCTCTTCGCAGATGTCCCAAGAATATTATCGATCGATGTGAGTTAGCTGGACCACTCCCGGAATACCATATCCGAAGAGAGCTGATATAATTCATAGATAAAAGAGCTATCTCGCAAAGAATGGTAAGCTATCGTTTGAGTGACAGCTGACAGAGTGATAGCTGAAAAGTGATATTAGTTTATGATCGAACGCGAAAGAGTGGGCGAGGGTAATTTTCAATACGAGCAATTCAAAGTGGTATGTATTACCAAGAGATCCCTGATAATTTACAAGCTCTGACCCAAATGCTCAAATGTAAAAGCTCGGATCCACTGGTAACGTCTATGTGAGCTGAAGATCGCTGACCATTTGGCACGAGAAAAGATCACTAGCTCACCTCAGGTGTTTAGACAGTCAACATTGGTACTATCCCTCGATGTGACTGCCCGGACAATCTCAAGGGCAATAAGCCCTGTAAACATATTATTTTTATTTTGTAAGCATCATAGTGCTCAGTCATTTCGTGTCATGGTATATCTGCTGATTCCTGCTACGGTGACAGTATCAAAGTGTTGAAAGTACCGGATGATTCGTCCGTTTGGTTCCAAATGTCATTAACGGTAAATCGAACTCACCAACCCCCACACTGCACGGGTGATCTGATATTGTTTGTCCCGTAGCCTGAAGAAGTAGAACATGTGTTCAATACGTCACCTCCGACACCTAATGGATCAGTCACGGTCAATGTAAAAGTGCATAAAGCGTATATTCATGCGACAGGAAGAGGAGGCGAGGATGAAGAAGTGGTTACGGGGATTGACAAGGAGATCAAAGATGGTTCGGACGGAAAGAAGATGGACGCTGTTGGCGAAGACTGTCCAGTGTACGTGTCTGCTAAATCTCTTTCCTTGCAGTATACGGAAATCTAGCTGATAAGTTTATCGTCACGCAGATGTTACGAAGAGATGACGCAGGAGGATGTCGATGGGAAGAAATTGGTATATGACGAGACTCTGACTGGTTGTGGCAAACGTCAGTTTTCTCTTGCTCCCGCTCCGAATCAGACATAGCTGACATTGGTCAATTGGAATAGCGCTTCATACCGAATGTTTCCAGATATGGGCGATGACGGCTGTGAGTTTTTGGACAGTACCCTAGGCCTTCACGGATTAGACAGAGCTAATGACCGGTATCGGACCAATTTCAGAGATCTAAAGGCAACGACGTTACCTGTGTATGGTGTCGATCTCCCTGGCCAACAGAACATGGTGGAGCAGGTAAAGGTAAAGGCAAAGCTAGTGGTCCGCAATATTCTTCAATGGGATAGTGGGTTGCCTACTTTCCATTGAATATAAGGCCTCAGACGCAGCTGACACAGGGTGATTAGTCTCAACATGGCTGCGGAAGCTGGTATGTCCCGTGAGAGAGATGTCAGGTGAGTGTTCTCGCAATATCAGCTTCATTGTCTGCGGTGGATAAACCACAAGCTGACAGGATGTCTCAGTACATATCATCGGGGTCACCGATATAGAAACTCTGATTGAGCGAGTCGCATGAAGGAACCACGAAGAAGTTTTCAGAATGGCCATAACTCGTGTTGAGCTTGGAGTCGATTCAATGAAGGAAAGGCGATACACATGTTTTGATGAATATGTATTCCTCATTTTGTATTTTAACGATATTGATGACTTTACATTTTTGTATCTTATATAATTGTATATGAAAATCATGAACTCGAATATGTATTGTAATTGAAAATGTTTATATGGTTGATGCTGGGTATCTTGTACTACTTCCCTCGTCCTGCGATCCGACAGACATCTCACCAGTACTTATCGACCATATTCGGATTATGATGAAGCAATTATGAAATCGAGCAGATCATTCCATTTGTTTAAAGTCGAATTGATCAATACCCTTTCATTGATCGATAATGTCATCGCCATATATAGGTATTTATCTTCTGGTGAAAGATCCTAACGGTCCAAGAAGATATTATCAACTGCTGCCCTCAACGTTCAATTGAAAGAAAGAATGATCAGGATGACTCAACTTACATCTCGCATTTTGAATAATGCATCTTCACTCAAATCACATCTATACATCTTTTCTATCCTTTTCTTGAGTAGGTCTATAACCTGCTGGATCACTTCCACCAAATCATCTATCAGAAGAGTATCATATTCCGTATATTCCTCGTCGATCGATATCTTCCAAATCGATTCTATCTGCTTGATCGCTTGTACCAGTGATCCTGGATCCTCAGCTCTACATTCTTTTGACCCGTTTCTTCGCGATCGTGTCTGATCTAGCCACAGTAGACTGAATATGTTAATTGAGATCCTCCCTGATTGATCTAGGTTCAACAATCTCGGATTCTGTTCATTCCTCCTGCACAGTATCCTTTCTTCTTCGTCTTCGCCCTCTTCAGTATCTTCGTCGATAGGATCAATTGGAGCTTCATCGACCTTCTTCCAGTACTCCTCAACTTCTCCTTCTCCTTTCAAGTGCAGGTCTTCCAGATCCCAAACCAAACCATCTCCCGTATATTCCTCACTTATAAAGCCCCATTCAACCAGCAATTTCGCATCGCTCAATCCATCTCCATACGAATTCCATACCTCCTCTCCCTTCTTCGCTATTGGCCTTTCGACTCTCAGTTCAATAGTATCCTGCGGTTCATCTTCTATCCTTTGTATATCCCTAGGGATCAGATAAAGTAGACGATACGCTATCCCTTGTGAATTGGTTATATCGTGTTCTGGACAGGTCTTCAATGATCCACAAAGATGACATACAAAGTCGTCCGACGATAGAGAGGTATTGGGTTGAGTAGGGTGGTGGTTTAAGATATCTGCGAATGGGCATAGCGCGATAAGGTGATATAGGTCTATCATAAATGCCCGAGTGGAGATGAGACTGAAAGCGTGATAGAATGATTGAATTGGGGAGTGCTCGGGATGAGAAGTGGTAGGAGGTAGATGAGATGAGTAATGCGAATAGAATGAATGGAGATTTGTCTAGTGGTATATCCACAATCAGCGAATGTCCGATCGTACAAAGGTGGATCAACGTCGGATCATTGAGGAAATACCCAGAAGAGATAGATAGATATATTTACCAATCCCAGCCCCTGCTCTTCCCTCACTCTCAGCTCCCTCTCGGCTCCCGTCCCCCTCAACCACTTCTTAGCTTCCTTCCCATCCTCACGGCATACTTCTGAAACATCCCAAAAGATCGGTAATCCAATGATATCCCTAGGCAACGATTGGAGGTATCCATAGAAGGGCGATGATTGTCCCAGGCGAAACTCATGTAAGAGACATAATGAAAGGTGCAGAAGCGTGATCGAGTTCATGGAGCTGTCGTGACAAGAGCCGGACGAGGGTAGAGGTGGGAGAGGAGGAAGTGATGAGGTGCGGTGGGATAAGATGGATGTTTTAGGTATGGAACATACTGAGACATGATCAGCTCATCGGATCTTACTTTACTCCATACTAGATTCTCTGGGATTGAAGAGTATGCGAGTGAACTGGACTCACTCAGCTCTCCTATATCCATCTCACGTCCGGATATCAATCTCCAGCCATCACCATCTTCCATATCGACGATCTTCAAGCTGTCATCTCTGATGATACCCTGTCTGTCTAGCCATGATTTCAGAATCTCCTTTGAGGGAGGAGGCCAGTTGGAGAATAGGCCTTGAGGTGTCATATCGAGAGCCGCATCATGCTTTGCACAAGTATATGTGGTAAAGTAACAACAGCAAAATGTTGATCGTGGATGATTTCTCTCACAAAGTGACTTGGTGATATCGGATAAACTACCTTGGGATATTTATCCGAGCTGATAACCGGTTCGAGAGACCCGAAGAACAAGAACAAGGACAAGATCGAGATGAAAACAACTGGAACTGATGCTGCTCGTTCTATTCTACGACCACAGCAGTAATCATGACCTGTAGGGCAATATACCCAGCAAGGAGCCTGCTTCGGGCAAAACTGTCCGTCCCAGCTTCATCACCCTATCGAATCCCGTATCGCTCGTATTCATCCCCTTCCACCAATGTTGATGATCGTCCGTTAGCTGGTATCAAGGTTGTGGACCTTACTAGGGTATTAGCTGGTCCATTGGCTACGATGATGCTGGTGAGGGACCGTTCCACCTTTTCTCTCATATATCATTAGGACTGACACGCTCCATACCGTCAAGTAGTCGGATCTAGGAGGTGAGTAAAGATTCCGGTTATAAGGGTGGATTCGTGATTTATACTGAACCTGTATGCGGTCGAAACAGCCGATGTGATCAAGGTATGTTCAAATCTCGCATCTTACAACTCAAGGGCTATCCATGACTGTAACAAAAGATTTAACTTACCTACCTCAATTACTTCATATCAGATTGAGACGCCCAAACACGGGGACGACACACGATCATGGCTTCCACCTTCAGCGTCATTCCCTCAGGAAGGGACTTACCCCAGACCCGACCTACCTCCTGAATCAGCCTATTTCCTCCAAGCTAACCGGAATAAGAGATCGTAAGTGAAATCAAATTCGTGAACATAAGACGCACTTTCTGATTCGTGTTAGGCTACAGACTAACGCTCAATCTCAAGTCTGAAAAAGGGAAAGAAGTTATACGGAGGTTGGTGAAAGATGCGGATGTGTTGGTTGAGAATTAGTATGTTCTGCTCCCCTAATCCCATCGCGGAAATGTATGTACGTCGAGCTGATGCAGATCAGTGTACCGGGTAAATTGGACAAGTTCGGATTGGCGTATGAACAGGTTAAATCTTTAAATCCCAAATTGGTGTACTGCTCAATTACTGGTATGTCATTTCGCATTTTGACATCTTTGATTCCAACTCAAAGTCAATATAATGACGAAGCCGACTGACTCAATCTTGATGTCGTATAGGATATGGGTCTACGGGACCTTACGCGAAGTTCCCAGGATACGACGTAGTGATAGAAGCTGAAGCTGGGTTGATGCATATAACGGGTGAGAAAGGTGGTAAACCTGTCAAAGTGGGTTATATCTGTCTGCTCTTGGCCTTGGAGATATATTCGTGATTAAAACTACAGACATACTGATCTGGTATTTGACAACAGGTCGGAGTAGCGGTGACTGATATCTTGACGGGACATTATGCTCAGTCGGGTATCTTAGCTGCGTTGTTGAAAAGGGGTAAGACAGGTGTAGGGTCCAGAGTCGAGGTCAGCTTGTTCGAGAGTCAGGTCAGCCCCATGAATCTTCTGATTATCGTTCGTGCTGAAAAATCCATGTTACCAGATCGCCTCTCTGGCCAATATAGGTTCCAACTACCTCATATCGGGCCAAGAAGCTACCCGATGGGGTACATCCCATCCTTCGATCGTTCCGTATCAGGTGTTTCCCACGAAAGACTCCTTCATCATGCTTTCTGCGGGGAATGATATTCAATTCTCCATCCTTTGTTCGCCTACTGTGCTAGACAGAATGGATTGGGTAAATGACGAGAGGTTTGCGAAGAACTCGAAGAGGGTGGAGAACCGAGATGAGCTGGTGGGTCTGATTGAGCAGGCGTTGAGTGAAAGGACCACGGAAGAATGGTGCGAGAGGTTCAAGGGCAAGGGGTGAGTAGGAACGGGACTGAGATCATACAGCAAATCATCGATGAGCTGATCATATGGGATGGCCAAACGTCTCAGCTTTCCTTTTGCGTGAGTTGTACGAGATCCGAGGAGATAACTGAATGACGCAGCTGATGGACGATGTCCAGCCCGATCAACAATATAGCTCAAACGTTCGCTCATCCTCAATCAATAGCAAGGCAGGTAGTCGAAGAGATAGAGGTGAGTTTTGGAGAATTGACTCTCTGGCTGTTATCGTCGGCCGTTGCATCATTTTGTAAAGCTCAATCATTCAATGGTGATGGTAGCACCCTCGGGCGGGTAAAATCAAATTAGCAGCTGCGGCGACCTCGTACGACGGCATAAAACCCAAGGTGAGGTATACGATCTGGAGTGACCAGTGTAGAAAAGCTGACAGATGAATAATCCAGCTGTACCGGCCTCCTCCTTACTTGGGTCAACATACGAACGAGATTTTGACGGAGCTGGGATATGAGGAGCACGAGGTAGGGAAGATGAAGGAAGAGGGGGTGGTGTGATCAGGATCTCCGAAGATTGGATGTTGACGCTATCCAAGTGAAACTGAAGAAAGGTAAAACCGAACATGGCATGATTAGATTATTAAATGATAGACCCGTTAACTTTTGCTTGTCTTAGGTATGTTGTAGTGGTACAATGCTCGATATATTTGGAACTTACAATGGCAGAACGTTGTTCAAAGATGCATGCTAAGCTTGTTATATCTGATAAAACCCTTCTACGATTACATCCACGTGTGATCAATACAATCGCTGTTTACACTAGCTCTTCACACCTCCATCTGAGACTTCCACCTCCTTCATCACACCTTTCTCTCTATCCCATCTATGTAAATTACCTTTACCTACATTATAATTATAATAATTTTCAGTTGCATATTTGACTATCCCCTTTCTGAACGTTATATTGATTCTACCTTTTGCTGATTTTCTCTTAGGTATTGAATGTTCCCATTCATGTTGAGTTTTACCTTTCATGACTACCATATCACCATCTTCTAGCACAAACTTCTCAACCGCCACTGAATTACCTGTACGGGGATGATTCTTAAAATTTATATGCCTGAGCAGGAAATCCCTAGGATGACCCAGTGTCAGAGAGGCGATGGTAGGATTAGGACCCAGGAAGGATTCCGAATCCGAATGATAAGAGATGGAATCGTTGCCTGAGGAATAATAGTTGACGAGACAAAAATTGAATTGAGATGAGGTGACTTGTTCGACTATTCAACGGCAAATCATTGAATCAGCCTTATGAGTGAAATACGACATTGAGATTTGATCCCTTAAAAAGAAGCCACCACTCACCCTTCCTCATCAACCTCTCCAACACCTCTGGTATAGCCCTAGGTCTACATTTCATATATCCCGACCAAGGAATATCCGTCAAATCTTTACCGAATACCGTCGTGTACCTAGGTGTATTGATGTTGATCCCTCGTACCATGTATTTTACTCTATACCACGGTAAGTTGTCCAGCAAGAAAATCATCAGTTCTTTACTTGAGGATTTATCTATGAACGACTTGTAATAAACTAGATCGAGATCTGTTGTGGGATTGTGTATGATTTTAGGATTGAGGTTGAACCGCATCGGCTGGAGGGAAGGCGTGGGAGGGGGTATGACGATAGGATGGTTATATGTTGTATTTGGGGGTGGGTGATATGGGTGTTGAGGAGGGGGCCAAGATGGATCAAGATCCAAGTCTGTCGATGTCAATTTAGAAACACCGTTCTGATGCAGGTCGACTGCTTTGCCTTTGCCTTTGTCAAGGGTAGTGATCGATTTGAGAAGTTCGGGTTCTTCGTCGTCATCCAGTACAATGGGTTTATCTTCTTGTCCATTACCCTCTGAGATATGTATCTTGGTGATAATCGGTGAAGGTACATTCTTCGGTTTCAGGAAAGCAGCTAGACTAGCTTGCCGCTTGGAAGATCTGGGTGAAGTCGTAGAATCGGATGAGCGTTTCATACTTGGACCTCGACCGTAATGGTAGCGATTGTAAGTTGGATAAGAGAGGTCACAATGAAAACAAAAGTTAGAGCAAGGAAATTACATTTTCAAGTTGATAAACACCCAATTCGTTGCTCATGACGAGAAAGTAATGTTCAATGTTCTGCCAACTGGACATCCCGTCATACTCTCGAGACTCTCGATCGTCGCGTGTTGTTTTTTGCCACCCAACTCCATGCTTCACGTTGCATCGGATCCAGAGGTGAGGTGACTAACCGGTATCTGCAGGGCTATTACGTAAAGCCACGTGTGGGGATGACCCACGTTCAGAATTTTTGTTTTGGCTTTGAGCGAAAGAAGGATGATGATCCAGTCTCTATTCAGGTATATATATATATATATATATATATATATACTCATACTCTTCAAGGCAGAACATCAATCCCAGATTAGCTAACACCACCCCCATGCCAAGACAACAACGTACACTCGAAGCTGTATCCGCAGCGACAGCGTCTGCTTCTACTTCAACAAAGAGGAAAAATCCAACGAGGGATGATGAAGATGATAGTGATTCAGATTCGGGCAGTGACGTAGTGAGTTGTAGTGGACTGAAGCCATACCTCGGTGTCAACTGACGAGCCATGCCTCAAGTGTATATATGGCCTCAATACTGATTATCAATGCATTCTCGTATAGTCCATGATCAACGTTGATTTCGATTTTTACAATTTCAACCCTGACGTTGACCAGTGAGTAAAGTCTAACATATGGACATTTGTCTGAAACGCGGACCTTAACATAGGGAAATTGACTGGACACGTACTGATGTGGCCATGATTGAATTGATATGAATCAGAATTGCCATAAAACGTCTACTTCGACAGACGCTCTCTCACGATGACGAATTGATAGATGTCCATCCGCTAGCGGACCTTATACTTTCCGAGGGAGTCAGATTAGGTGCAGGAAGTAGCATCAAGACTGATGGGGAGGAGAGCGATCCGTGGGGGCTGGTGGGAGTAGTGGATATCTTGGAGAATAGGGTGGGTGATTAAGTCATGTACTATTCGGTGTTGAAAATCGGGAGACTGGTCTTTCATGGGGAAATATTCATATACTGGGATATATCCCATACGGAGAAACGAGAATTCGAAATGATTCATGGCCAGTTGCTCCAAGAATGAATGAATAAGCCAAGCTGACTCTCTTCTCCTCATACCCAGAACAACCCCGCTTTCTCCCCCTTTCTCAACTATCTTCTCTCAACCCTCCCGTCCATCTCTCCCCTCCGACTCCTCCTTTACCCATCAGCATCACCCGCAGCAGCCTCCAAACCCGCTCTCATATTCTCTCTACGAATGTTAAATCTTCCTCTCCCCCTCATCCCGCATTTGTACAGGATGTTGTTGAGTGAGTTGCAAGATCAGGGTTTCACAGATTACCTTCTATGGGGTAGAGGGTATAGGCTGGAAGGTGGGGAGGAGAATTTGGGTTTGGATATGAATGATAGTAGGTGAGTTGAGTGTTCTTCTGTGACGGTAACGATGAAAACGCCCGTCTTCATCGGTTTCAAGTGCTAGGTCGCAAGGATGGACCACCTGTACAGTCCTGAGCTGTGTAGGAGAAGTATCCAGATGATAGTTGGTATGCTAATTTCACAATTCTCTCAACACTGGTTAGCTCAAAGAAGAACAAGAAGAAATCTGGGAATGGAAATGCCAATAATGGTCTGCCATTAACAGCCGGAACGTTCGCTTACCATCCCGAGGAGGAATTCATCGACAATGTGAGTAATAATTATGATCTCCGGTACTCCTGGTCCTTGGCAGGTCAGGATAGACTGGACTGACTTTTACCACTGCCTCGATGTCCCTTTCCAGGTTGCCACTCACGTTCACACCTACCCATTCAAGACTGCTCCGAAAAGAGAGGAAGATGCGTTTGGTGTAGAGCAGTTCGGTAGATTGGTCTTGATCTCTGGTGATAAGCTTCAGTCTGCCGTCGAAGCTATGCAGGCTGCTTGTCAGTGAAGCGAGTATGTACATGTCAGATGAATATACATAGGATTTCAAGTATATGCATCTCTGTCTCCGTTACCAATAGTCTGCAGATGCATACACGAGTTGATGTACATTTGCGAGCTGCGATCACGAGTTGTTGCCAGTAGGTGATCCATAGTCTCTACAATCAATCAGTCGGAACAGTCGTCGAGATATGTGACGCCATACAAGTGGACGATATGGATTATGTATGACTAGATGACAGGTGTAAGAGGAAAGGTATGGAAAAAGGTGAAGCATAGAGAGAGTAAAGATCAAAGTCGAAGCGAGGTAAAGAAGAGACACAGAATCACCACTCACTGGATGACAAGCGGAGAAGGCATAAAGCAGATTGCCCGGTCATCTAGATGTATCAAAATTCGAGTTCATCAGGGTTCTCAATTTCTTGATAGTATAATTACACTATGGTCTGTCTCTCGACTTGAAATGAGATCGAAATGAATGGCAACAACGAAGATGGAGATAGAGATTGAACATTTGGTATTTAGCAGTTTCATTCGAATTCAAACTCAGTAACAAATCTCGGATAGATTATATAAATCGTGTATAAGTCAGAGTAAGAAAGATTATTTAGAGGGCCAGCAGAGATAAAGGGTGAAGAATGGGTGAATGAGTCCTACAAGACAAAGAATCAGACTAAATATTGATGGATCAGGAATTATAAGGTTGAAATAGTAGATGTAGGTAACTGGTATAACAATGTATTTTGATATTGTCGACAGAACATCAAAAAATCATGAAGCACAGAGGTTATCTTATTTGCTATATTTAACTATGAGCGGGGTTTTTGAGTGCGAGCAATTTAACTTCTCTTTCACGCTGTAAATCAAACCACCAGTCAGCACATACGCATATGAATCAATAGTCACAGATAAGAGACTCGTAGTTTCACTCACGTCATCAGCAGCTTTCATCGCTCTCAAATCATCAACCTCCTGAGTCTTCTCTGCGACTTGAGACGTAAGGCCAGCAGCGTGGTCTCTTCTTTCTTCATAATCATTTTCTGAATTTCTTAATTCACCTTCAATCTTCTCATACCTCTCCTTCTCTTTCAAGAACCTCAATCTGGCTTTGTGTTCCTTTCGAGTCCATTTCGATAATCGCAATTGAGACTTCCTCTCAGCGGAAGCCGCCTCTCGTTGGAGTCGAGTCAGTCGTTCAAGTTCTTTAATGGATCCTGCAACGGATTTGGCCTCTGATTTCGCTTCTGCTTTGATCACTTTGGTAAGTCGTTTGGCATCTTTCCTCTCTACATTACCCACAGAACAACCAAATCAATACATCAGTATAAGATCATAGCTCCAGAGATATGTAAGGTTAACTTACCCATTGTAGATAGTCGTCGGAGGGTAGCTTCATCCAAGATTCTTTCAGACAATTCAGCTCGCATGTGAATGTCACTATGACAAACGCAATCAGGTCAGTCACAAGCGATATATATCGTGTTTTCGGAAGAGCTGTACTCACTCTCTGCCTAACACTTCTTCCGGTTGAGTACCTACACTCGTACCCGCACCTCTACCAAATGCACCCTTTCGACTACCGATGGTACCGCCATTCGCACCTCTGGAAAGCGTTCCATTTCGTCCGAGTGTACCAGCTCGACTCAGGGTCGTTCCATTTCGAGATAACATGCCCGCTCGGAGATCCCGTTGATTATCAGCCCGTGAGTCAGGTCGATCACCTTCAGAGATGGACATGAGATTAGGTTGAGGTCTGTAGCCGAAAGATGAATGAGGTCGATTGGGTGAAGTGGCTCGCTGGTGGAGGTCGGGCTCTTCGAAAGTGGTAGATCGATCTCTTGAGACAGGTCCACTATCGTGCAAGGAAACTCTGTTACTGTTATTGTTTCCACCTTGAAGCTCGTGTTGTCTGTGAGAAGGGGCAATCTCGCCTGGTTGGAAGCCGTTTTCCCTCTCGTCATGTTGAGGTAGACGTCTGACGGAGGCGACAGAGGGAGGTCGGACGTAATGTTCCCCGTTGACCGAAGGGGATCTGGCGTGATCTCCGGTGACTGAGTGTGGTCGAGCATGATCGCCATTGACGGATGCAGCCTTGTTGGATCGGACTGAGCCAGCTTTAGAAGAGGCTCGTTTCACACTTGGAGCCTTGGCATTTCGTTGTTTGACAGAAGCAGCGTCGGGAAGCTCTGGCTCATAGGTGGTGACAATAGGAATAGGCTTGACGTATGATCGAGAGGCTCGTTGAGTCATACTAGGAAATATAAGGACGTAAGTGACAGGAACGAAGATTTGATATTGGATAGTGATCACTCACCCTGGTCTCTCGTTGGTCTCACCATCTTGATCCACCTCTCTCTTAAGTTGAGTAGGATCAGTACTCAAAGCTGATCCCAGACCGATCTCATCTTCGCCTCCTCTACCAGCTTGGTTACCGTTGTCATTATAATCCTCAACGAATTTACCAGGAACCACTGCAGGTCCTGCCGAGTTGTTTAGATGACTTTGGGTAGTATGGTTAGTCCGATGAGTGGCTCGACTGGAGGGTCTATCGTTCAGGTCAAGGTTCTGAGCTTTTTGCGATAAAGCGTAATCATGATCTTCAAGATCGTTCTGATTACCGAAATGTTGGTTTTGTTCAGGTTGGTTGTTAGCTACTACTGCCATTTTGATCGGATGTGTACCTTCTCGAGTGTAAAGCAGAGGAAGATAAGCTTGTTCGGTCGTAATCGCTTTCGGAGCAGGACTAGATTGTTCGATCGATCGAGGTGTTGGTTCAGTGGGCGGTTGTTGTGCTTGCTGGACTGGTGGTAAAGTCTTTTCGATAGATCCACCTAAGGCTGGTACAGCTGAATGCGCAGGTAAGAGGACTGGGATGGTAGGTGAAGAATGGGTAGGAGTAGTTATAGCTGTAGAAGCGGGTGAAGGCGTTCCTTCAGAAATAGGGTTATCGACGGCGAGATTGTTGTTGTTGTCGTTGGATTGAGGCTGAGACTGATCGGATTTGGTTACAGCTTTCTCAGATGGAAAGACAGCTTTGATCACTGGCCGGGTGAGAAGGCCTACGAGGCCAAGTTGAATAGCTTCGGAAGCCGTGTTGGGCGACTTGCGACTTTGCGTACGAGGAGGTAGAGCTTATCTGTCGACTTGGGATATCAGTCGACTTGGTTGGAATGAAATGCTTGTGCTGTTGTGTAGGCTTAGAGCTAGTGGTTAATTAGATCAACAAGAGGAATGTGGTGGGATATTTGTGATTGTGGTAGTTATGATCTTTTCAGAGTCGTGATATGATATGCTATGATGATGAGAAACAGAGATATTAATGGAATGACGAAGGTGAACATGATTTCATGATCTGCTGCCATATGGGATATGACATGGGAAAATACGGTGACGTCAGGGTGCTAGCTGTCTTCCGATTGCCGAACATGGAATGGTGGGGCCAGGGTAACAGCAGGAAGATCGAATTGCTGAAAAGGGTAGGTGGAATGTGGCACTGACCTCCAGAGTGTATTTAGTACCACCACTTTGCGCTGGCTGTCGACACGACACGTGTCATCCTTATGTTGTCACGACACGAACAAAGACCACTTGAAGGTGTTTTACAGGTAAGAGATGTCATCTATGCGAGAGGTGGTATATTCAAGTGATCCAACATCACCATACCGATACACGCGCCATGAACAACCTACCACAATCGGTTCAAAAAGTATTGGAAGGGAGGATCGTGAGCTCACTCTCATACCTCTATAATTGCCATCACGCCATACTGACAAACAACTAATTACCTTGTGACTGTAGGATCCCAAATCTCAACATCTTCTCGAACAATTCTCTCAGACATTTCTGATCATCCTGACCGTACGTTGCACCTTTCTCCTTCTCGTCCTTCTCTCTCTCTCCCATTGTTCTACGATGGACTAATCGCTGACATGGTTAAATTGCTCGTATAGATAATATCATTCATATCTTCTTATTTCTCAAGCTCAGTGATCCTGGGGTTAGAACTCTTCTTAGGTGGTTTGGTCATTCTCTTACTCGTGAGTCACCTCATCTCTTTCAATACAGCTCTAAAACATATCTGTAGCTAATCATTCACCAACGACTGAATAATCTACAATGTCTTATTTACAGGCTGCAGTTCCTCCTTGGCCATACCTCAATCGATATCCTATAAAATTTCTACCAGTGAGGAAATTACATCAGACTTGATACGATGGCCGTAAGACTATGTCGATTGAAGAGCTTCTAAGAACGTTGTATAATACTTGTGAAATGACACTTACGATTTCCTTTTGATCGCTATTATACCAAAGCCTTTTCATGCACATTGTGAATGCCATCAATACAGATAGATCTCTGCCTTTTCAACATCAAATCGTGTTCAGATACGATATCAAAAGAATCCTTATACTTTGCATAAGCGAGAAAAACATTGAAAAACAAAACTACAAGAGACGAGAAGTCCTGTTATTGTCTGTTCCCATCTGTCTCTGTCTTCCCTTTCGTTATCATTGAAGACACATGCTACGAAGAATAAGTATTTTACTTCTTATACCCTGTCTTTCCCGGAACAAACTGTGAATTTTTTTCTGTTCTCTTATCCATCGCTTTCTTAGCTTGGAGAGCTGTCAATGCGGCTATACAATCAAAATGGAAGAGAATCAGTTCTGTGTCATTTAAGAGAATGACATCCTTAGGTACAGTTTTACTCACCTCCCACACCACTTCCATCTTTTGCTAAACCCGTTCGAACCCTCTTCCCACCTTCTTCACCTAACAGAACTTTCAAAGTTGATGATACCCTCTCTGCGAAGCGAGGTAAGAATTCGGCGACACTGATCACATGCCCGTATCACATCAGCACACCTTTCATTCAACCCCTATCCACTTGATCGAACAAGATTGGAAATGTAAGTGTAAAACCGACTAACCTTCCATCGATACCAACATCTACACCTTTGTCTTCCTCCCCCTCTTTCACCTGATCATTACCAGTATGTTGGACGACCGCGGCGATAGCCACAGCGGCCAAAGCACATGCCCGTTCCGAAACGACTTTACAAGCCCATTGGACGATCTCCGGATCACCTTCTGAGATATGTTTGGGGTCAACACCCAATTGAGTAATTATTAACTTCTTGATATCCTCGGGTGACTTGGCTGCTTCTACAGCAGAAACGAACGCTGTATCATAGCCGTAATGGGTGTTTATGGTTTTAGAAGAATATCCGTTGAAGAGAACCGAAGCGTCGATCAGGTGTAACAGTATATTTCGAGTGATTTCACCGAGGTCTATACATAGCACAGGAACTCACTGCGTTAGCTGATGTATAGATCTTGTGCAGCTTGACTAGTGTACAGCTTACACATTCCAGATACCATCTTTTCGAAAGCTTGTTTCCGGCTATCCCACCAATCAGACCTAATCAGCTACGTTCTCTGGATTGTCAAAAATTTCAGAAATATGAATTGTGACTTACGGATTGATACTCTCTCTATCCAATTTGTTATCAAAGATAGAAACGGGTAAACAATTTCGCTGTCATACCAAAACCCCATATCAGATCTCTTCACCCGTTTGATATCATCTGTTAGGTTTGATATAAAAAAAAAAACTCACTCCGTTATCGAACGCTCCCCACTCTGTGTTAACAACCATATATTCTCCAGCGTGCTGACCACCAGCTTCAGCCTCTTTGATCTTTTCTTCACCCAATTTCTTGATTGTCCTCGTCTTGTCGATATACGCTCCGTTCGTTCCCGTACCGAAGATGGCTCCTATGAGAGCTGGTCCGGATTGGTATGAACGTGATAAGAGGGTTCCGACGGTCTACCATATTAACAAATTAATCAGCATCAGCCTCTAATTCTCAAGTTGGTGAAGGGAAGTACAGGAAGGTGCAGTTGTAGATGTAGACATAGATCAAAAGGAAGCACAGAAAGAAAAACTCACATCATTCACTATAGCACTACACCTAACATGAATGTGTTTCCTATCAAATGCATCTTGTAACAATTTCACCACGTCGTTTCCTACTGCGTTCTTGGCGTTGAACCCCTTTGTCCAAGTTAATAATTTACCAGCGTCGATAGCGGTCTGTTCGACGGGGAAGCTATGAGGAGTGAAAATAGTTCAAATCAGCTCTGAATCACTGCTTTCAGTATACATCTACGTTCTCCAAGTCGAGAGCAGGATGGTGGAATGGTGGATGGTGGGATGCTTGGTGGATCTGGACCTAAACCTACGAGAAAGTGAATCCCAAATGCATAGGCTCATTGGAAGAGATATCAGATCCAATCTCAGTCAAGAATGCGTCGACCGAGTCGGCAATGTAATCTATCATAACAATAAGATGAATCAGCTTGAAAAAAACTGATCAAGGGTGTGACCTAATGAGCTGATGATTAGAGGGCTTTATTGAACTCACCAAATAATACCCTAGCTTCACCTTCTTTCAATTCCTCTGATACTTTATATTTCTGTTGTTTGAGTTCGAATTTATGTTGACCGAAAAGACGAATTTCACAAACTCGGCTAAGGGTGTAGGAGGGAGTAGTCATAATCGCAATTAGCATCATGTGCCCATCCCGACAGTCACAGCCATAGTCATAGCCATAATGATGAATTGTATAGGACTTGGAACTTACAGATTGGTTCCTCCTAAATCAAGAGCCAAGAAAGTCCTATCCCACATAAGACGGATCAGCATCATTGCAAATCATTCCCTCTTTGTTTTTCTACTGTACATTGCGCCCTTACGGACACAATGATTACCACTCACCCTTGTTCCGTACCATCCGGTACACCCGTCACATAACTAGGAACCATCGCTACGTCTTTCCCATAACTCTCCAAACCATCTTCCATTTCTTTTCTGAAATGAGATAGGATATCTTGGAGGCGGTCTGGGGAAAGGAGGAAATAGGGTTCGAAGGTTGTGCAGATGGGTGGCAGAGGCATTTTGACTGTTGTCTTTATCGTTTCTTGAGTGATTATATCGGAAGAAGTGTAGAATTCAGCGGGACGAGAGGTGTTTTTGTTGGATTGAAGGATGAAGAGAATTTGCTTTTCCACCAGGAATCAGACTCGTATTTCTTTCTTTCTCACTTCACAGTGTTATGTTGATAAACCACAGTGCGATGAGATGAGATGGGATACACAAAGGAGGTACTTGTATGTGTATGTATATAAGTGAGAGTTGTTATTGCTTTGTGCTTATATGTGGTGGAATGCCGGTACGTTAAAGTATGGTATGGTATGGTACATATGGTATGTATGCACATGAAAAGGGTTCATTCCCATCTCACAAGCGAGCGAATTGTGATGACGTCCTTGATCCTTGGCTTAAATTAACATGGTACAAGGGAACATCCGGAAGAACACCAAACCACCTTACCGCAATACTTTTTAAGGGAAATCAGGTGCAGTCATCGAATGCCGCTTTCTTACGTTCCTTCTTTCCTTCCTGTGGCACTCATCACCTAAAATACATTTTGCGTACCTATCTACAATCCATGAATACAACATAGCCTTGACTTCATCTCATGTCGCATACTACAAAGTATATCAGTAGATATACATTACCTCACGATGTAGAACCACACTCACCTTTCTTAAATCCAATGTCAAAGTCCTCGAACTATTCTCTTCCTGTTCTCTATAAACTCCTACCAATCCATCTGCACGTTCATACCTACACACACAATCGAAATCCAGTCAGTCAATTTGTAACCTCTCCATATTAGTGTCATAGTACAGGAACACTCACAAAGTACTCTTCAAAGAGATGATCAGGAATTGTACCTCTTTATCAGCCTGGTTCCTAACGTATCTAGCAAGCTTCGATACGTTGGTAGCATCTAATGCAGCATCCACTTCGTCCAGTACAAAGAATGGTGCAGGGTGATAACTGTTCATAAGACCACAAACAATCAGCATCATTATATCATATCATACCATATCATATCATATCATATCACCCCGGCGACTCCCGTTCAAGGGGGAATGACTAACCTATGAATGGCGAAAAGAAGAGCTAAAGCAGCCATAGTTTTCTCTCCTCCTGATAACTGTTCCATCTCGGCGAACCGCTTTCCGGGAGGCATTGTATTATAGTTGACACCACTCAGATACGGTTCCTTCAAGCAGACATCACTTCAGCTTGCATTCTAGTCAATGATGAGAAGGACGCTTAAATCACTCACCTCAGCATCTTCAAGGGTGAACCACGCTGTACCTCCCACTTGGGTTGTGGTCTTCGTCAAATCTTTATAGATCTTATCGATATTCTCTGACATATGAGTGAAAGCTTTGTTGAACAGATCGCATCTGGTAATTGAAGAGCAAGGTAAGGCAGAGTAAGCTGAAAGAATGAAGTTTATCATAGTCCTGAACTTACCTTCTCTTCTTAAGCGACTGGAATTCATCTTTAGCTTTCTTGCTTTCTCTTCTAGTTTCTTCAGCTTCTTCTTCAGCTTCTTCCAATCCAGCTTCAACATCTTTCAATCTATCTATAGCTTTCATATTCGGTACGACCCTTTCTAAATCAGCTTTCAACTTGGTGATCTGAGCTTCAAACTCTCTTCCAACTTCTTCTGATTTATCCTGACAAAACGAGAACCAAAAGAAACCCAATTAGTCAGCATGTACAAACAATTGACGAACAATCGATCAAATCTTGAGCTCGACTCAACCTCAACTCACCTCTTTATCTTCATCTTCTAAATTATCAAAGTCAGGTTCAATACCATAATCGTCCGTCTCCGCAGGTCCTTGCGTATCATCAATATCCATCTTATCTTTATCATCATCTTGTGCAGGTAGCTATATTCCAAATTGATGATCATGTCAGGAACCAAACGATTCATATCGTTCAGTATTTGTGATAACTCACATCAAGAGGTACTTTATCCAAAGAACCACTCAAAAGGGGTAAATCAATCTCCTCCAATCGGCATCTTCTGTAAATTGCATATCTTTCCGATCCCGATCTTTCAATCTCATCGTTCCAACTTGCAATCTCTTTCAGAGCTTTATCAAGCGTACGTTGTGTTCTTCGAGCAGTATCTCGGGCAGCTTCCACTCGACCAATGATTTGCTCATAAGCTTCGTTAGCCGAATTGAGCTTTTCTCGTTGTTCGTCAATTTTCTGTTGAAGATCAGCAAGAGTGTTCTGAATACCTTGAAGATTGGCTTGAAGGTCGGTCATATTCCGCTCTTCTCTGCTAATGGTCGATTGCAGACCTGCGAGTCTCTCTCGAGTATTATTGAGTTGAGTCGTTTCGAAGTCAATCCTAAGGACCAGTCAGTATGAAGGAGAATGGGTGTTGAGCAAGTATACTTACTGATGTATGATTCTAGCTTGCTGAGCAGCAAAACCTTCCATAGCTTCATTGGCCTCTTTGGCAATCTTCAACTGCACATCCTCATACTCTCTGATATTGGCTACTCCGATTCGCTCGCAGAAGTCACCAAACACTTCATCATCGGCGGCATTGATGGTCTCGAGTAGCTCCTGACGTCTGTTCTGAGAGTCATTGACGTCTCGTTGACGACGTTGCAAATCGGGATTGAGTCTGCTGATAGTCGAGTTGGCATGTTCCAATTCCTCACGCAGGCCATTAAGACGAGTACGAGTAGCGGCCTGAGTTCATGATTAGCAATCAATGCGATGACATACAATAGGTTACTCACCAAATCGTCCTTGGCCACGGTCAATTCGGCATCAAGACGTGCCAAACTTTCAAGGAGTCCTTCGTCCGCTTTGTCCTTAGGCTTTGAACGGTAAAGTTCCTGTAGCTGAGAGAGATAGAGCTCTTTCTGTCTGTTCAGGCCTATGGGTATGTCAGCGAGGGGACATTCTCATCGGACTCACCTTCTATCTGTCGATCGTCGAACTTTCTTGCAGCGCCAGAACTTTGACCACCAGTGATCAAACCACTTCGGTGAATAACGGTTCCTTCGAGAGTGACAGCTGTTTACGAGATTCCGGGTTAGCGTCAGTCATCGTAGGAGGCGAGATCGTACATACCCTTGACTTCCTGACCTTTATCATAACAGACATATTTTGCTATTTCCATTGTATCACAAATGAGAGCACTACCACACGCATGTTGAATAGCTCTCTCGACATTCGGATTGTACTCGATACAATCGATGGCGAGTCTAGCTCCTTTGACAAAGTTTCGCAGTCGCTCCTGTACAGGTCTTACCTGAATGGTATCAAGGGGGATGAAAGTGGCTTGACCTGCTCGTTGATTTCGCATGTACTATCCCAAATTAGCTGAAGTCCCCTCAAAACTTGACTCACCTCTATACAATCAATGGCGACTTTCTCATGCTCAACAACTACCGCGTCGAGATTTCTACCTAGTACAGTAGTGACTGCAGTATCATATTTCGAAGCTACCGGTCGACATAGATCGATCACTCGACCATGAACACCGGGGAAGACCCTCTTGAGACTAGCGATAGTTTCTTTGAGTTTGGTCTCACGTTCGTTCTCTCGTTTGTCCGCACCGGCTTGTAACAGATTATTGTAGGTCTCTTGTAATCTTTCGTTGATTTCCGTCTCTCGCATGCTGGAATGTCGGTTCAGCACATGTCGCTGTCACTGGGTACGGTGACTTACCTGATCCTTTGCCTTTCGGACTGAGCGTGGTCAAGTTGACCTTGAATTCTTTCTCTCTCTTCACTCATCTCTTCAACCTTCTCCGACATCTATAAAACAAGATAAGCGAACTTTCGTCATCAATGCACTCACAGTTCCTTCTCGATCTGTCAAAGAATCAATTTCGCTCGTGAGCTTGTTACGGAGCCTTTGAGCCTGTTGAAGCCTATCTTCGACCGAGGAAAGTCCATCTTGTAAGGTCTTTTGCTGTCTACGAAGAGTTTCTAGCTGTTGTCGCTCAGCTACAGCTTGCAGATTCGCAGAAGCTCGTCTATTACAAGGGTCAGCGTTTTGACCAACGTGATACGGTACTCACAATCTTCGATATTCCTCTAAATCAGCACCAGAGAGGGTGATGCCGGCAGCTTGACTTCGTTGTCTTTGTCTCTCTGATAATGGTCAGCAAACTTGCTGTTGCTGATATAACTTACCTCCAGCTTCTTCCATACGGTGTTGTACATCTTGTGCACCTTGCTCCAGAGTGGCAAGAGCCTCAGATTGTCTCTGCTCATCTTTTTGTACTCGTTCGGCAAGGAGGTTCGCATTACGAATTTTCTTCTCCGAGTGAGCAATTTGAGTTTCGATCGCGAGAAGTTCAGGTTTCTTTCGAGAATTGTAAGCGGGACGTGCAAAGGGGAACGTCAGCTCATCTCACCTTATCCTCATAGGCCTTTTCAGCTTTCTTAACATCAGCTTCTCGCTTCTTGACCTTTAGCTGAGCTTGCGCCTGTTCTTTCTTGGCATCACGAAGTTTCTTTTCGTCTCGCTCCTGCGGAATAGCAATAGCTCAGCAGGCATTTGTTTACTAAAAAGTGTTTACTCACTGTCGATTGTCGAAGATCAGCAAGCTTGTCGCTGGCTTCTTCAACCTTCCGAGTAGATTCATTGATCTCGTTGGTGAGATGATAAAGTCTCCACAGAGCATGTCGTTGAACAAGGGCGTCCTGTAGAAGATGAATCAGCTTGAATCAAATCTCATTTGTAACAAGTGAACACCCTCTCACCTTAGCATCTCGCAACTTCTCCCATTGCATGATCTCCTCCTTTTGTTCCTTGAAATGCTTGACCTCAGTGATGATGCTTCTCTTTTTAGCATAGTTCGCAGTCGAAGCTTCCGTGGCTTTATCCTGGGCGGCTTTCGCAGCCTCGTATGCAGGAGCGAGGTCGAGAGAGCTACATATGAAATCAGCATAAGAAGAATGTATTCGATATAAGAACACTTACCCGCTGATTCTGTCAATGAGTCGAGCTAATGCTTTACTATCCTGACTCGCAACTCCTTCTACATCACCTTGAAAGACCAGGAAATTCTTAGCCTTGACTAAGATATTGAATTTCTCTAGTTGACCATTATATTCTTTCCATGCTACAGATTCTCCATTGAGGAAGTAAGATGATGCTCCAGCAGCAGATATACTACACCGTTCCCATCATCTCATCAGCCCGTGGCTTCTATCACACCAAAAAGGAAAGATGGACTTACCTTCTTCTAAATGACCATTCTTTTCCTTTTTCATCCTCGTAAACCACCATAACCCAAGCTGTTCTAGCATCATTCTCCGAACCGACTTGGCTTTGTCTCGGCTGTGTTTCACCTTCACCATCATCTATATCCATTTCTTCACCATCATTTTCAACCTGAGCAGCTTTCCTTCCTCGATAAACGAGATCTTTCAACTGGGTTGATCGTAATTGAGCTGATTTAATACCGAGCACGAAGGAGATGGCATCCATCAGGTTGGATTTACCAGCTCCATTGGGACCGATTATACATGTAAATGGAGCATCTCCAAAAGAAATAACCTGTATAATGGGATTTAGCTATTGAAGTGTATATACGTAAGGGAGGAAGGAAGAAGGAAGAGCTTACCTGTTTACCTCGATAGGACTTGAAATTGGACAACTCCAATCTCCTGAGAGGCATCTTGCTGAAAGAGATCGGAGGATACTAGCTCTTCAGTTGAGATGAATGAATGGAGGAATGATTCAGAGTGATGTGAGGTTGATAGACCGGTGATCGCACCAAGATGCTGTCCGAGTGTGAAGTAATGTCCACCTCAACCACTCCCTGTACACGCGATTCAGTCAAACGCGTCGGATCGAGCATCGAGGACGCGGATGCCTAGATGTTGGCGGTAAGCCGCGGGCCTAAGCGTAGGCACCAAGTGATGGGGAAAAAAAGCCGAAATGCCATTTCCAGAATATTGAATAATGGAAATGTAACCTGAGCACGTGGCTTCGTGTCGGCTGAGTCGTGGTATTCATGCATGGCTATTCATGCATACTGACACTCACTGCACACCAATTAGAATATTGTTTAAGCGAAACTCATTATTCTCATCCTTGCACCATATACTACAGCCCAGAAAGAAGACTCGAGCAAACTTTAGGCTCATCATATGACTGTTCGCCTCACTACTATATAGTAGTTCAAAGGCATCACTTGGTCTAGATATCGAACAAAAGCAACCACATCTTTGATTGCCCTTTGAACAAAACAGTAGCTTTCAAAGCGTAAAAGTAAAAGGTAGCCAACCGAAGTCGAAGAGGATGGATCACGAGCACGACGCGGACTTTTCAACGGATGAGGTGGATCACGAGCACCGAAGTACAAGTACCAAAAATGGTGGCAAGAAGGATGACGGGAATAAAGGTGATGGGAAAGGGGATAGAAAGGGTGTGATCAACAGGGTGAACAGTGAGTGACGGGGTCAGGGTATAAATGTGATGAAAAGTTGTCAAGCTAATGAATGATGTTGACTTCATAGGGGCATGTGTAAGTACACCCAATGAGTTCCCGGGCATGCGCAGTGACTAAAGGTGCTATCTTTATAGAACAACTGCAGAAGGATGAAGATGCGTTGTGTGGGTGCGGATGACCCTCCTTGCAAGCGATGTCGAAATGGAGGATTGGAGTGTGTGATGGAGAAGCCTGGAAAACCCAGTGGAGGCGATGGTCATGTTGGCGAAGAGTGAGTCCTACCCACTCCCTTGAAACACAAAGTCGTGATGTTTACTGTCGTGGTATGCTTCTTAGTCGAATACGATCACTCGAAAGTCAAGTATCGGCAATACAGAATACGTTGACAGATCTAGTCACGACGCTTCGGGCTGGCATGTCATCTGGAGCATCGAACGCTTCAGCTCCCACGCCCGTCAATGCCAGTACGACTACTCCGGACTATGGCCCCTCCATCGGTAGTCTCCCATTACCCAATTCAACTATTCATAGTTTGATGGGTCCCCCGCATGGTAATTCGCCTACAATGAATCCAGCAGCAATGGACGCATATGGTCGTGTACCTGTACCAAATGTATTTCCCAATACACAACCAGCTCAGAATCCAAATCATACAAACAATCCTGTCGATCCTTTCCGATCCCTCGCAGGGGCAATAGCAAACAACCAGACTTTCGTCCCTCCTACACAAGAGCCTCGCCAACCTGTCGTGCTTGATGAGAATCTAAGAAGACAAAGTGTCCCAGTAGGTATTCCCACATGGCCATTAGGTCATCTAGCTGAACAAGAACAACCTCACACTCGTCATATGTCATTACCTCCTTCTAGAGCTGGCTCAATGGGACCGGAAGATATCCTTGGTCCAGAGGAGATCATCAACCCTCTAGGGGAAATGTCGAATATGGCGGGGTTGGTAGAAGCTGCCGTAGAAAGAGCTAGAGAAGAACAAGCCAATTCGGGAAGTACCAACGGTGGAACTCCGATGAAGAGGTCTGGAAGTGATATGGAAAGATCAGGTTCAGGTAACGAGGATAAAAAATCAACTAAAAGAGCTCGGTTCATCCCTCCCCATCCTGTCGCCTATGGACCTGCCATCTACGAAAACCAGAATCTCCCTCCGATAGCTGTCGGACCAGGGTACAAAGCTGGACCGAAGAGACAACATGTTCATGCGTTTCCGGATGCCGTGACGGAAGGTCTGGTCTCAGAAGAGGAGGGTAGGGAGATGTTGAAAATGTAAGTGACCGTTAGGGCATGTAGAGCTCTGCTGATTACGGGTTTATCAGCTACTATATGGGTTCATCAAACTTTATACCTTGTTTCGATCCCAGATATGATACTTGGGATTCGTGAGTGAAATAGGTCGAAGGGATTTAGCTGATGATTCTGCAGACTTCGCACCCGATCACCTTTTGCTCTTACGACTATCATCTTTGTCGGAGCTCGAGTCAGAGATGGAGGTGGACCTCACAGTGCAACGCAAACTCTATGTAGAGCTCATGCGGAGAAAATAGGTGAGTGATTATCGAAAATGCATTCGCTAACCGATTGTTCAGCCGTCAATACCCTTTTCCATCCTGTGCAACGTATCGAAGCAGTACAAAGTATGATCCTCTTAGCAGCTTACAGGGATAGTGGTTGGCTTCTTGGGGGTCATGCAGTGAGAATGGCGGTAGATATGGGAATCAATCGATCTTTCTTACACTTACTTAGAACCGGTATGGGTAAAGGCAAATCAGAACCCGAATTGGAACAAGAACGATCCCTGGTCGTACAATCTAGAGTTTGGTTATGTCTTTATCTGATGGAACATCAAATGGCTTATGGAACTGGACGTCCAGCGATTATCCGCGAAGACGAAACGATTCATCAATGTCGTCGATTACTTGAACATCCTTTATCGATCCCTTCGGATGCAAGATTAGTATCGACTGTTGAGATGACCGCTCTTCGATCACCATTACATATCGAACTTACTTCCACGCCCGACTTGCCAATCACTGAAGGTACACTCAAACGATTGAAACAGGCAAATAACGATTTTGACGCTTGGGAAAGATACTGGGATAGGGTCCTGTCAGATAGATTCGGAAAAGGAAAAGGTGATTTCTTTAGGGAATCTCTGATAATCCAAAGACAATATGCGGAATTATTTGTGAACTCTCAACTTTTAAGAGGGATCAGAGAACCTGCGGATGTCGCCAAGATGCCAGATGAGAAGAGGGTATTGGCCATTCGAGCGATGAGGAATGCTCAAAGATGTTTAGAGATTTGTTTGAGGGGAGATAACTATCGAAATGGTCTGAAATACGCCGTTCATTATACACATGTCTGTGCTGCTTTTGCAGCTTCTTTCTTGATTCGAATCGCTCGGTTGTTCCCTAATGAACTGAATTTGAAGAAGACCGCAAAGGATGTAGAGGAATTAGCGATGGTCTTATCTCAAAGTGAGTAACACCGTTATATCTACCAATTTGAAGAGATGATATACTGATTTTCGGGTATAGTCCCCGCTGGAAGATATGCACGATCACTTCGATTGATCTTGCGTAAAGCCAGGAGACAGAAAGTGATACCTGCCCCTAGTGCGATGCCATCGCCCAATAGGGTTGCAAGTGCTCTACCGAACATATCTGGAACTGGACCTGGTCCTCGTGTGGGATCTGGTACACCAGCAGATTTAACCTCTGCATTAGCGACAACAGCTGCCAGTGCATTTTCACCTTCTCAACTTGTCAATCCGGCATTTTATCCCAGTCCCGCTGCTGGTGGTGTGCTTCCTCCAGCTAATATGTCACCTAGTTCTGCGGCTGTTTTGATGGCCACGGGTCAATTGATCAATGATAGTCCCTCTTCAGCTGAATTGTTCGAATTTGACTCACTGTTCGCTCAGGAGACTATGGAAAAGGCTGGAATACCCTTGGGAGAAGATAATCAATTGCCTTTGTAAGTTCAAGTCGAAGTTCAACTTTGCCTCCTGCTTTCTCGTAAGTGATATGCTAAATTGTATTTATGTTTATGTAGATTCTTGGATGGACAATCATTGGGATCATCCGCAAACCAACTTGACATGGCACCATATGTTGGCTTGGAACAATTCTTCTTACCTCAAGAAGTGGATAATAGATTGACTGGGCCAGGGAATGGAATGAATGATGGGAATCTGGGAGGCGATGGATTTACGGGAGGTGACAATTCTTGGTGGTGAAGATGAAGTGAAAAATGGAGACTGGTAAGTATAAAGGTCAAGGGAAAGGAAAAGGAACACAACTTTTAAATGCATCATATACCGGATTATCGTCATTGCTTGACTACACGTCATGGTTCAATGACAATTTGTCCGTCTGCTGCAGTGTCTCGGGGTTTTCCCAGGACTTCTGCTGAGGGAGTGGGAGCTTTTCGATGACAAGTCGATCCGGTGATCAATGCTGAAAGTTACCTTATCACCTTATTTTGTGAGCCATACTTTTACTGTTGTTCTGGTCTACGATTTCTTGATTCTCTTCTTTGACCCAGGATGATCTTTCGCTTTTACCTCAGGTTCACCCTTCATAGCAGATTTGGGTCTTTTTCTCTTCTTCTCCTTTTGGTCTTTCTCATATCCCTCCCCCGATAGGTCTTCCACATCTGACTGATCCTTGACATTGCCCTCGTCCACAACTTCAATATCGTCCTTCCCCTCTCTCCAGCTTTCCCAAGCTTTCTTATAGCACTCATCGTCCCAACATTTCCCCAACCACTTCTCATATACCTCCGCTCCCTCCAGTTTACCTTGATCGTACACTTTCCCTGTCCTTTCGCGTGCTTCACCTGTAGAAGGATCATATTTCCTTCCTCCTGGTCTTAATGCATAGCGCAGTGAGCGAGTTCGACCCATTTGAATAAATTTACGACATATGTCCATGCTACAGTATTGCCAACCAAAATGAAATGAACAAACATTAGCACGTTACCTCGTCGTGTGTATTTTGTGTATAGCAGTGCATATATCTGCCAAGATTCTGATACTCGTACTTACCCTACGAAGTCATTTTTGTCCCTATCACATCTGATCCATCAGCTCATAAACTATACATAAGTTATGAAAGGGTAGATCATAGTCACCTATACCCTTCGAACAATTCCCAAATCCCCTCTGCGCTCTTCCCGGCTTCCTCTGCATTCTTAAATTTCCATAGAGTTTTGATATCCTCTGAATATCCAGGGGTCGTAAATACCCCTACTTCATTTTTGGTTGCGGCGTAGTTGTTTGGTGTATATCTCTTAGTCTGACTGTTACTGCGCAAAGATGAAGATGAAGAAGACATGGAGATGAATGATAGGCTTCGATGAAGTGTACGTAGAGAACTTAGCATTCAGTCAAAGAAAGTATTGACTGATATATCATCCAATACACCTTACACAAATCCGAGATTTCAATCAATATTAGTTGGCAGCGGACATGAAATTCACTGGATGACGCATTGCATCGCATCAGATCGCAGTTAAGTCACTTTACGTGATTCGCCCCCCTAGCTGGACTGATATCGTGCCGTCTTCAAAAATCTGCTGCTATCCGTATTCCAAGAAAAGTGCTCTCTCTGTGTCGACAGATCGACATGACACGAGGCACTCGGTAATGTCCAATTGTTCACACATGACGAGCGCAATCATTCATTCATCAAGGAAAGTGAAAAAGAGAGATAGTTATGATATTAAAGAAAGTCCGTGAAGATACGTTATACGTGATATACGTTTAATCTATGGATAAATCTGTATATACATAGATATATCGTCTAGTGGGATAAGGGAATGAGGTCTACTCATATTTAAGCGATGACTCCCAAAGCAGTAGCGACGAAGCCCATGACGATAGCTGCGGCACCGGCGTTCTCTTTGGTGAGGTAGGCAGCAGATGAGGCTGACGAAGATGAGGAAGAGGCAGCTGAGGCGGAACTTGATCCTGAAGCTGAACCAGAAGCTTTGGAAGTAGAAGAGGCAGTTCCAGAGGCAGCAGCTGAGCCAGAGGTGGTAGAAGCACCTGAAGAAGCTGAGGCTGAGCCAGAAGTAGCAGAAGAAGAAGATTCGCTGTTGGTGCCGAGACAACTGGATGAAGAACCCGCTTGAATCACGACGGGGGACTGTTAGAGGAATTGGATGAAAATTAGTACTTTGGTACAGGTATTTGATGGGAACATGTAAATCATGTTTGTAAGTACTTACTGAGTAGGCGATGTTCCCACTTCCATCAGTAATCTTGATGGTGCTGAAGCAAAAAGACATCAGCAGAATGAAGAAGGAAGAAAGAAGAAGGAAGGAGGGAGACTCACACGTTGGTTCCGGAGGCGATATCGACGGTCCAAGTGACGGGTGACGAATCAGCGTCGGGCAAGTTCTCAAGCTATGTAAGTAGGATATGCATCAGCTATCATGTCGATGTCGAGGCTGAGGTGTGACTCACAGCAGAAGCACTGGCTTGACCACCAGGGAGAATCGAGAGGTAGTAAGGTGAAGAAGAGCCACCTGAGAAAGTGATGGAAGTGGGTTGACACTCGATCAACGAGGCCTGTTAAGACGTTACGCACAAGTTAGCTGTCTACTCTCGTGAAGCCATATGATCTGGAAGATATAGATATTTGCGGCGAAAAGAGAGAGGGAGAGACGCCAACTCACAGGAGTGTTAATGGTCAACGCGTTGGCAGCGGCGACAAGGGTGGAAAGAGCGGCGATCTTAGTGGTGAACATCATTTTGTTTCTCTTGCAACTTGGAATATGAGAATGTAGAAATGGTTTCAAGACAGTATGGATGAAGGAGAGATGTTTGTCAAGAACAATGCGAAAATGAGATGGATGTTTATATATCTGATGAGCATGTGCATTCCACAGTCAGTCAAAAAGACTGTGGGCTGCAGCTGAGTTTTACCCTTTTTTTGCCAATGAATCGGGCTGTGTATGGTGCGTCTGTGTCTTTTCCCCATCCCACGTTAAAAAATCGGAGAGAAAATAAACTTTAAAAAAGAGCACACGCGTCATGAATATCGGATCACGTAACACCATACACACAAGATCACGCGTGAGGATGGTCCCGGCGGGCGGTGTCGTCTCTTGATTTGGCTTGGCTCGATGAAGACTATGCTCGTGTTCAAATGACTTTTGCTATCTCTCCAAACCACGTCGATTGTTACACTGTCAGAGATCGACACCATGGTCATCAGATCACAGCAGATTCAGAGTCTGAATGTCGGAAATACTGATGAACCACCCTAACGTCATGTGCTATCTGCACCGCTGGGAAAGACTGACTGCCTACGAAGAGGGACTAGAATCGATGCACAGGTACTTCGTCGGCTGACTTATAGACTGGTCGTACGGTGAATGTTTTATATCAAGCAGGTTATCAAGTTCTCTCCTCTCCATCAACCCTTTGGACCTGTTCCGGTTGTTGGGATGTCTCATCGCTATACGCTAATATTTTAATAATAATTCTTGTACTTCTCTCAGCTCCCTCTGAGTTCAGTCTCACCTAATGCCTCTTAGAACTATGTACTCCCTACAAACTTTGGCGATCTCATTTCGGAATTACCGATGACACTGAGATGTGTCTGAGTTTGTATTTGAGAGCTTGAATCTGGGAGAATTCTCTCCTACTGATTAGGATGATCTCATACCATTCTAATCTCCGTTAATAATCTTCCAGCGAATTGTGGTAGCTTAGAGAGTTGTTAGATTGATCAGACATGATCAGGAATCCGCGTAAGAGTCTGAAGAGATGCCAGGAGGCGATTGATGCGGTATGTAAAGTCGCTATATACGTTTGTGATACTATATCAATAGCGTGTGCAGTTGCCTTGTTCGACGACATTGGATGGACGAGAAGAAGAGAGTCTCCCAGAAGAGTTACATACAAAGGTATGATCAACACCGCATTTCACACTGCTACACAGAATAACGAATTTCGAAAGATCATTTGAGAATTCATTGTATTCTCCAGTAGGTATATATAAAAGGAGGACCGTCCACCTTTGAAAGAAATCGGGGTCACGTCCTGTCCTCCAATAATGACCCAAATAATCTGTTGATTTTGGTATTTTACATGATTTAGTCCTAGCTCGATCGAATTGAATTTTTCTGCTTGTACTCCGTATCTCAAGCAAGTAGTCTCATCGATCAAATACTCCGATATTCATGCTTCCTCAATGCATCCACCGAGGATCAAAGATGAATGGGGGGAGATACACCTAGCCGTATAGATACCTGGATCCAGTAATACAAGCAAGTAGTACCCTTAATCCTACAGGACAAGAGTCTAACAGTTACTGAATCGGTTTGGCACGATATCATCTCATCTACAGTACCATTCTAAACAAGATATATTACAACAAGTCGTTCATTCATTAAAATAATGATGTCAAGCATCTATGAGTATATGAAATATGTGAGTATCATTACTCGAGCCATAATCCAGCAATGCGATATCTGTCGAGCACTCATCCACATTCGAGATGAGCCGTTATCCACCTCGATGATGATCAACTGTCCTCTTGCCACTGTTCGCCTTCTCCGGTGACTTGCTCCTACTTCTACTTCGATTCGTTTCTATGCCAAGACTATTGTGTATGTTGGGAGGAGGTAATAAAGGTGTTCGCTCACTTTGATTGGACGAAGAAGCGATAGCGGCCTGCTGAGTGTAAGAATGTGTTCTAACATGCTGTAAGTGAGGGTGAGAGAAACCATCTTCGACGTGTTTCAATTTCCTCTTGCTGGCGAGATAACCTCGACGTCGAGATGATCTTTCCATTGGTGTAGGTGGGATAGGTTGAGGTGGTGATGATCCATATATGACCGATTGGATCATTATGGTCATGTCGAATATCAACGTACCGCCTGAACCGAGGAGATATCTGTCATTCATATCAGCATGGGTAATTTTGCGTGAAGTGAGCAATGATATGAGAGGTTCTTCACTCACGGTAATGCCTCCAATAGATAATGTCCCGCTTCATTTGGATCACCACCTCCGGCTGGGTTCAGTAGAATAGACGAGACATAAGTTACGTTCCCCATGAATGCCATGACGAATAATAAGATTGACAGTCCTTCTACGGATTTGCGTTGGAACTGCAGGTACAACGAAATAATCAGTGACACGTCACAATGGATGGTCATATCTCTGAGATTAGTGTGCGTGGTGTGGAAGTGGTGCCCTTACTCACATTCTTCCATATTTGAGGTAATCTCGAAGCAAGATACAATGTTGTACAAGCCCAAGCTGATATCCTTCCCACAATCCGTTGGAACGAAGGTGGTTCATCGGGTGGATGAGGTGGTGGTGCGGTAGGTGATTCCCTTTGATTGGTATTTATGATACCTTCTATATATCCTGAGATGTCTTCGGCTTCTAATTGTAATGATGATTCATATCCTGATGATGATGATGATATTATGTGTGAGTTTCGATGGTTGTTATATGATGATTGTTGATAAACATTTGATAATTCCCCAGAAGGTTCAACAAGCACTCTTCCAACACTCTTAAAAGATCTTCCGTTTCCATTCCCGCTATTTGATAATCCTCCCCACCCGACCAGCAGACCCAGACTCATAAACGCGACTCCAGCAGCTCTTCTACCTCCTCTCCCTCCTGATCCTCTAACCAAACTCAAACTCCGACTTTGACTCCTCTGGTGCTCTCTCTTCTGCAATTCTCCATTACCCCCACCCTCACCACCTAATATCAGACCTAATGTGCCCGACGTGGGCAATCCATCTAGATCATCATTTGAGGATGAATTCGAGTTGGAAATGGTCTTTGTATTCGGCAAAGGTGATATTGGATGTATGGGCGAACGAGTGATTGATCTACCTCTATTATCATTCAACAGTGTCCCAGTAGATTGAGTCATTCTTCTCGGACTCCCACCGCTACCACCGTTGATGGTGGAAGATGATTTATTCGATAGTTCCGAATGAAAACTATCCGCCAGATCTTCTTCAACATTCGAAGTGGAAGCTTGTCTAGATAATTTCCTCCTTTTCGATCTACTCCGCCTTCTATGACTTGCTCTTTCTGCTGCCCTCGCAACGTCTAGGGCAGCTTCGTATATAGCAGCGTAAGATCCATCGGCAGGCGAAGAGGACGTAACGTTTATGTCTGGTGGTGGAAGGTGACTGTAAGTCGAGGTTCGTTTACCCCTTGATGGTCGAGCGGTATTGGGTACAGATGTAATGTAGTGTCCCGAGGACGAACGAGCCCGACCACTGACTCCTGGAGGAGCGGTAGCAGGTGGTAAGATGAGTGACTGATGGGGTGAAGAGATCAAGGTGTTATATGTCACATATCTTGGTGTTTGTCCAGCTGAAAGAGGGATTTTGGGAGATGTTCTGGAATAATGGATGTATTGGCCAACTAAGGCTAGATCAATGGTACAGAAATAGATGGCAAGATAGGTCTGGAGGATGAAGCAAAGCCTTCAGTGAGAAAATCCGTTGCACAGCCTGAGATCATCTGCCGAACTCACTTGAAATGGCAGTTGATCCGTTAATAGACATCCTATCAGGTTCGTTATATCGCCTACACGATTCAACAGCAATAGGTCAATTGATTGGACTGATCTAACAGCAGAAATTTGACTCACCGAACAGCCAACTACACAGAAAGGGCAGAGCTAATCCCTCGCAGGACTTGAGAGATGCATTCTTGATGACTTGCCTATCAACGCAACAACAAAATAGGTCTGATTAGCTCGTTGCCAAGGCAGATTCAACCAGACGAAACTGGTCGAGCAACTCTACTCACGGCAGTTGAGCGCATATCCAACTTCCTATACTCATATACCCCAGCGCATTTGCTATCATCACCCTCGATGGGTAGTCCATCAACGTGGCCATCTTATCAGATGGTGTTCGATGCTGGTGATGCGGAAGAAAGGGAGGACAAGGACTCAGGTAGCTGGTAGTCGGTAATTCCGTGGAAACGGCATTTAAGGAAACATCGAGTTGGAGGATACTACCGTTGATGTGCTGCAAGATGCTAAAATGCTGTTGATACAATGTCTGTAATGCGATATAGTGGTACAGGCAAGCGAGGATGGTGATTGTGACTGTTATTGTTATTGAATCTGATTTGATCTGAATTTGATTGAGATGATAAGCTTTTAGCTCACTGGCACTTCTTTTCCCCCACTCTCAGCCCACATCCATCCATCAACCCATCCCATCCCATACTAACTCGCCAAATCTCATGAGACTGATTTGATCCCGTTTCCCCATCAAGCTCATTGGGTCCATGTCACCACACGACTACATGACGAACATATGGATACCACCAGATAGGGATCAAGCTCATCATTCATTAGTCTTTTCATCATCCATCTCTCTTATACGCCGCTCCCGAGCCCAGCGCTCAACGCCGGTTGAATAACATCCCAGCTCGACCAATCCTGACGTCTAACGAATGGTCAAACATTACGACCCCGAAGCAGATTGGAATCCACTGAGATTACCCTTCACAACGAAAGAACAATCATTACCGAACACTAAATACATCGATCCCCCAAGTCGTCTACTTGGAGCTCAATGATACTATACGATATCGTCTAGCCTATACATGCACCTGGTTCGTCTGTATATCACCACCTTGTTATCTATCGTCGTCATATACTCCCTGAATAATTTTAATTACATGCATGGGCGGCTTTGACCGAACATCTCGGATCAACGCTCCAAAAATTAGATCTGTAGATTGTGATTCCAAAGTTATAGATAAGAAGGCAGAGAAAAACTATCCTTCTCACAATTGTCTTTCCCTTGCTTTGTCGCCTGCGTGCAACCAGTGCTTTTCTTGGTAAAAGGAGGACTTCATCTTTCGAGCACAGTCACCTATACCATACACCTATATCTCAAGATGAGTCCCACCTCTTCGACGGCCAATGAACAAGTACCCGACGAGCGGACATCCCTGATATCCAATCCCCCTTCGAAGAAGCACCACAATATCGCTGGCTTATCGGCACTTCGATTCAGATTGATATGCTTCTCGCTCTGGTGCGGTACTTTTCTGGTCGCCTTCGACTCGACCTTGGTCTCAACGCTGTTATCAGACATCGGATCGCATTTCGAGTCGGCAACGCAAGTGTCATGGCTGGGCACTTCTTATCTCCTGACCGTCTGCTGCTTCACTCCGATATACGGGAGATTATCCGATCTGATCGGTAGGAGGAATGCACACCTGACAGCCATGTTCTTCTTCACGCTTGGCACTTTCTTCTGCGGAATAGCCCCGACGATGAACAGCCTGATCGCTGCTAGAGCCATAGCGGGCATAGGAGGAGGTGGAGTAGGAAGTGTCAGTGCGATCTTGATGACTGATCTGGTGGATCTGAGACATCGAGGTATGTATCAGGGTTACGTCAATATCCTATATGTGAGTGATCCATGTTTCCTGTGGCATTCAGACCGACAACGATAACACCGCTGACATGAGACGGAATCACGATGTAGGGCGTAGGCGCCGCACTAGGTGGGCCCGTCGGAGGATGGATATCAGATCATTTCGGTTGGCGAGCAGCCTTCTTCGCCCAAGTGCCCTTCCTCCTCATAGCAGCGCTGTTCATATACACGTTTGTCAATACTCCCAATCTTCCCAATCAAGATACAGAGGAATTGCCGAATTGGCGACAACAGCTTGGTCGTATCGACTGGATGGGATCTCTGACTTTGGCTTTAGCAGTGGCATCTCTACTCCTATCAATGTCCATCAAGACGTCTACAACGAAACCTGACGGAACGGATTATAAACTCTCGGATCCATTGATATGGGGACTGCTCGTGGCATCAGCCTTTTGCACGATAGCATTCGTCCTAGTCGAGAAATACTATTCACCCGAACCGATCTTACCTTTAAAGCTATTAACTCGTCGTACCCCATTGGCAATCGCCATCTCATCGTTTACCATGGTTTCAGGACAATATTCGGTATTATACAATTTGCCGTTATTTTTCACCATTGTTCAAAATAAATCATCTTCCAATGCTGGTGCGCACCTCTTGCCAAATTCGATATTGATCGGTGTAGGATCATTATTTGTTGGATGGAGGATGAGACATACAGGCAAATATTGGTTTTTAGGTATTGGATGTTCGAGTTTGATGGTCTTAAGTTCGGTAGGCATGTTAGCTTGGAAGAAGGATTCACCAGATTGGTTGACATGGCTCGCTCAGGCTCCAGGAGGGTTTGGCTATGCTGGTGTATTGACGACCAGTCTTGTAGCGCTCATGACTCATATCACGAGGAGGGATAGGAGTGAGACTGCTGTGGCTACCAGTAGTGAGTCATCAGTACCGTTTCATCTTATGACCTGGAGGCGCCAAGGATCAAGGCTGATTATGACGGTACTTCACAGTGTCATACCTCTTTAGAACAGTCGGTCAAGTGCTGGGTGTAGCCATCAGTGCAGCAATAGTCCAATTTGTCGTACAGAGGGATCTAGAGAAGAATATAACAGGACCTGATGCTTCCGAAGTGAGTCGGTTACGATATTTTCTTTCTCCATATCTTTATTCATTTGTGTACGAAGGTGGTCATAATGCAACTTTTTGTTCTATACGATCATATATACTGACACTCTACCCCTCTACAGATTATATATCAAATCCGACATTCCACCTCATCGATACCCCAACTTTCACCGGCCTACCGAGACATCGCCGTAGGGGCATACGAACATGGATTACATCTAGTATTCATTTTCAACCTCGTCGTCAGCGTTCTGACTGTATTGGCGTTGGCGATTGTACATGAGGAAGAGATGGAAGTGAATCAGCAGGAGATCAGTGATGACGAAGGGGAAACAAGGCAAGAGTAACTGTTGTTGAGGATGTGAGGGCTTATATATACTACAAGCAGCAAAGCGGAATTTGCTGAAGTGCGGGATCTGCGGAGTATCTGAGCTCGAATTGACTATATATTCTCACACATACGCATACAATCTGAATAGTTCTGGACATAGATGTATAGACTCGACTTTTGCGTCTGATCCGTCCTTCATCATCTTTTGTACTCAATCAGATCAACTCATTGTACATCTCCTTCAGCAGGGGATACCGACCATATACCGGTTCATCCAATGTAAATTGTACAAAGTCTCGGTGGATAGAGTAAGAACGAAATACTCGGGACCAAATGTACGTGGCTGAAATTTCTCCATGCTGCAAAACAATTGATTGCTATTCTTTTTGTCTACCACTATCCCCTGGTATACGCTGGGATTTACTAGATGGTGATCCTATTTACGTTGTAAAGCGAGAGGTAGGAGCGTCGAAGGAGGGAGAGGATATTGGAGGGTTATCGTAAGGCGACTTCTGTTGGTGGACGACTAGGTGTTACTGCTGAACGGAAGTCATCCCATCCTTTCTGTCGGAGGATGGAATCTCTTACAGAAGTCATAATAATACGTGCCAGACTTGATTTCACCCTCTTGTCGGTAATGGTAATTATACTGTACATGAAATCATTCATGAAATACAGCCTGATCCACTAGAAAAGAACAATAATTTGCTCGAGTTCATGGCCGTTATCCAGCTTGGAGGGCTGATAATTCGCGATAGCACTATGGACGAGTATACCAGATTACCATCCGTCATCACGTCTTACAAACAGAGCCTCAACACCGGATATCTACAAGGCACCAACACCAAGCCTGACATACATTTTTGCAAAAACGTATTCGATCAGCTAGCAAGTCGAGCTTCGATATTGGTTGATGAGATATATCGGATCAACAAAACTGATAGGAAGAAGTGTCGAAAGGCTTTGAAGGATATACAAAGTAATTGTCACAGTTTCAGTGCGGATACGGAGGAATGGAAGACTTTCTTCAATCCTTCTATCCAATCTGACGAAAGGACCTGGTTGTATCAACACCTAGAAGACGCTATCTCAAATTATGATTCAGCCGAAGAGTTCAAGCAATTGTTGATAGGTACGATCAAGACGGATCAGCCTGATGAATCTGATGTGAAGCTATTATCGGGCAGGCTGAAAAGTATGGCGCAGGAGAGCCTAGAGGGGGAAATAGCCCAGGACTATCTGGAGAGCCAAGCCTTGAGCTTTTTGAGAGAGCGGAATGAGTGGTACAAATACCTTCAGGAACTTTTGGAGATGTTGGAGGACGATTTGAATTCATAATTCTGGCGCCAGGTTCGATGGGCGAGGACGATTCGCTGTTCCTTCTTGTGTTCAGTGACTCTATGGGCACGGGGAAAAGAAGGATAGGTGATGAAAGAGATTAAGTTACCTGCGAGAACACTAAGCGCATTTTTCAATAGAGGATGCATTGACGAATGAGTATATCTATCAGAATCTCAGCTCACTCAGTCCCTCAGCCTTCCAGACTTTCCAGGGTGGATGTTGCCGTAGATATGTCATTCTTAGTGGCGTTCCCTATGTTCTCTAGCCAGTCCTTATCGTCTCCGGCTCAAGAGGCACGATTTTGCTGTTATTCGTGGAGCGGCAACCAAGTGTGAAGTGGATACTGTTGCAGAGGGCTGTGGCTACGTTCTAGGGGCAGCCCTGGGTACTTAAGGAAGTCCGATTTTGAGGGCCGCATACTTCCCTTCAATACGGACGAAGACAAATCGACCATGGCTTGAGCAGCACAGAAGCCTTGAATCGGGATAACTGGAGTGTAAGATACTGTAACGATCGTCGGCCTTGTCGTCACGGTGTGGCTGTGCATACTGGACAAGTCTTCGCCGCATTTATAGCAGGGTCCAGTGGTCCTCTCACTCAGTCACCCTGCAAAGGTGACCCAAAAATCGTTCTCATTTATCATACATAGGTCAGTATGACCCAGATAACGCTCGCTGCTCTCGGTGCTTCCGTTGAGCAATGGAACTATAGTAATGCCAGCTTGCAGTTAGCCCGAACATGAAGAAGTCGTGGTCAAGAAGCGGACATCCTTTGCTCGAGGCAGTTGACCACTCCGAATTGCTATATAAAGACCTATATCAACCGCAAAGATCACCGTCGAGTACAACCCCTTTAGTCACTCTTCATACACAAAATTCATCCGTAATACAGCAATATGTCTTCAACAGCATCATCCGACACGCAAGAAATCACTGCCTGTAAGAACGTATTCGATGAATTGTATAGTCGAGTATCTCTTCTGAGAGATCGCCACTTAAATATATCATCTCGAGCTTCCGTCTCATCCTTTCAACCAGTATCTGAGGGACCAAAACAAGAAGAAAGTCTGTGAGATGCTATTGAAGGATTACAGAAGCAACTCGAACACGGTACGAAACTTCATAGCGAGTACACTGAATATTTCAAATCATTAAGTCAAAATGATTTCTTTCGGGAGATGGAAGAGAAATTAGATTTTTTTGTTCAAGATAAAGCTCAGAAAGATGAAATTTGGAGAGCTATGATAGCTTCTCTTTCACCTAGTAAAATTGACACACGACATACGTTTTTACTCAGGGATACGATCACCAGTGCATTGAGTGGTGATACTTCTAGCGAAGCTAGAAAGTTGCAGGAGACTCTTGATGGGACGATCTTGGCATACTTGGACTGGCGGGATGCCGAGTATCTGAATTTCGAAAATACAATTGTAGCGTTGGAACAAAGATTTCACGCGTAAGTTGCATTTGGGAATGTAAAGTGAGGTCTTTGTACCAACTTAAGTATATGTTGCTCGCTGTCATTCCGGTTGCTCAGAGACGCAATGGTAGCCAGAAGGCTGCCGCTTTGAGTTATGTGGCTAAACACATCTTTGATAGGCTCTTCATTTCTCTGGAACGTTCGATACCGCCTCCGAATTGCAGCCCGCATGCCCATCTCGTTGGACGGCCTCTATTGCTGTAGCCCGGTCCATCTCCACGGGGAAGAGCTTGTAGAGGTGTTACATATCTGAGCCATCATCGTAGAAGACACCAAAAGTACTTTGAGCCCTCCATTCATGGATCAATGGGTGACCCTCGCTTCCGTTTGTCTTCGGAGCTAAGTCCTGTATTCGCCATGGATCTTCCACAACGAAGACCGCATGCCAACTACACGTGCTGCACCGCTTCTCGTTTACTTCAAGGTTAAGATGGAGCAGAAGTAGTGATTCCAGATGTTCTCCTTGAGTCAAAAGATGAAAGGTGGCGACCTGCATGGAGATAGCGCATAGTCATGTGGAAAGGCCCAGGAGTACTGGTATATTGAAAAAGAGGTACCCTCCCTTGTCCTACCTCGGCTGTCCCAATGGGCTGCGATAGCCTGATACAGTTCACTTCGCCTTCTTCCATATCATCGGGCCTATAATCATCTTCTGGTCCAAGATGGTCACCACTCCCCACCATGAATATATAAAGAGCAGAGTTATCATCATATTCAAGATCTCACAAACTGCAAAAAACCAACATCGACACAACGATTATACTATCATGTCCACCTCAAGCCAATCGATCTCTGTTCAACATTCAAATCCCTTCGACCATCTCATACTTGAAGCTGAGCATTACAAAGAGGCTCTGAACACTTACTTTCAGACCCTGCCTGATTCCGAGGTTAGGGAGAAAGGTAAATATATTGTATTGGAAGGCCGAACCGTTGTACCTGGTGGAAAATACATCGACATCGTAAAGAAGTTGGAACGTGGGTTAAGAAAGGCCAAAGAGTGGAGTGACGAAACCAACTCTCAGCTGGCATGGGTCAACAATGAAAGAGGAACTTTCGGAAATACTCTCAAAGATGGTGGATTAGATGATATCGGAGCCAGTGGGGTGGTCGACTCAATTTGGAACGCAAGTCTGACTGCTGGTACGACCGCACCGAACTCGACTGTCATTCCAAGCTCGAATGACAGATGCCAAAGACTAAGTGCGTATATCACAAACGATTTGAATGTTTGGTGTTCTCAGAGGAATGAAATGTGGACAAGACTTGATAGGGGCTTGGCACAGATAGATGCTTCTCTCAAGTCTAAGGGGTTAATTCCTTCTGACTTCGATAGAAGGTCACTTAAATAGGATTAAAGCCTATTGATTCACGAATTGCCTATGGCTGTCACAAGCCAACACATGCATTATATATACAGCCTCGTGACCTTACTTTAAAAAGTCAGTTCCCCCATTTATATTTTGATGCATTGCTTGTTGTGACTTTGCTTGCGGAGACGTTACATACATACTTCATCACTCAAGAGCAGTGTTCGGAAGATACTCCGGGCGTAAGTGCTACAGACTCAATCAACGATCGTCCTTCATTGTGCGACTGTCTTCATGCATCGATGATAGAGGGAGCGTTTTCATTTATGTACGCACAGGAAAGTCAAAGTATATATGCCAATCATGTTTCAATCATATTGAGCTGAGCTGGGAATGACATTCATAAGGTGATTACCGAAACGTTGATGCAAAAATGCAATATATAAATTTGCCTAAAAGGCATTCTTTTAGATTTTTTGATTGTGTATAACATGATTAAGACTACTTCTCCTTCCGATGCACCTCTTCTACTTCATCGTAAATCCTATTACATCATTCCCATACCTGGCATACCTCCCATTCCTCCTCCCATTCCCATACCAGGAGGAGGGGTCTTCTCCTCAGCATCGACCACACAAGCTTCAGATGTAGTTAATAAACTGGCCACACCTGAGGCATCAACCAAAGCTGTCCTGACTACCTTGAGAGGATCAAGGATACCAGCAGAGATCATATCTCTGTATTGAGAGGTGGCAGCATCGTATCCCCAGTTGAACTTGTCTTGCGATGAGAATTCCTCGGATAATAATTTACCAACGACTACTGATCCTTCTTCACCTGCGTTCTCGACGATGGTTCGGACGGGTCGTCGAATAGCTTGTCGGATCATGGATACACCTAATTTCTGGTCGAAGTTGTCAACGTTGAGGTTATCAAGTTGAATGGAAGCTTTCTATATACATCGAACAACAAGAAAAGTTAGCAATACTTCTCGATGAGATAGTATCAACTGCGTGTATGTGCGACCGGGCACTTACCAAAAGAGCGGTACCACCACCTGGGACGATTCCCTCCTCGACAGCCGCTCGAGTAGCATTAAGAGCATCGTCGTATCTGTCCTTCTTCTCTCCGACCTCAACTTCAGATGATCCACCAACTTTGATGACAGCCACACCGCCACCCAACTTGGCCAATCGTTCTTGGAGTTTGGTCCTGTCGTAATCGCTAGTGGTAGCATCGTTGATGACACCTCTGATCTGCTCACATCTAGCTTGGATGTTGGCCTTGTCACCTTCACCATTGAGGATGATAGTATCTTCCTTGGTTATGGTGACTGAACCGGTAGAACCGAAAAGATCAGGGGTGGCTTTATCGAGTTTAACATCTAACTCATCGGTGAAGACGGTACCACCAGTTAAGATGGCGATATCACCCAAGATTGATTTCCTGTTGTCACCGAAACCTGGTGCCTTGACAGCAGCGACTGAGAGTTGACCTCTGAGCTTGTTCAAGATGATAGCGGCCAAAGCTTCTCCATCGACATCTTCAGCAATGATCAATAATGGTCGTCTGGTCTGAGCGGCGATTTCCAAAGATGGCAAGATATCTTGTAAAGCTGAGATCTTCTTCTCGGAAAGGAGGACGAAGGGTTTTTCCAACTCGACTCGTTGATTTTTGGCGTCGGTGATGAGATATGGTGAAAGGAATCCTCGGTCAAATCTCATACCTTCGGTGATCTCGATCTCATCTTCAATGGTTCGACCCTCCTTGACGGTAATCACACCTTCTTTACCGACTTTCTCCATAGCTTGGGCGATGATAGCACCAACGTGAGTGTCACCGTTAGCGGAGATGGTGGCGACCTGAGAGCATAGGGTCCGTCAGTAGGTATTTCGTTTTATGGAAAGTGTCTGCTATACTCACTTGTGCAATTTCCTCGCTGGTGGTGATGACTCGCTTGTTAGTCTCAAGGACCTCAAGAACCTTGTCAACAGCCTTCTGAGCACCTCGCCTAAGGTCCATGGGGTTACAACCAGCAGCGACATTCTTCACACCTTCAGAGTAGATAGCTCGGGCAAGGACAGTAGCGGTGGTAGTACCGTCACCAGCGGTATCGTTGGTCTTGGAGGCAACATCTTGAACGAGACTGCATAAGGGGTCAGCTACAGCAATGAGAATAACAGCAGGCAGCTTACCGAGCACCTAGGTTCTCTACTGGGTCTTTGAGGGTGATAGCTTTAGCTACAGACACACCATCTTTGGTGATCTTTGGTCCACCGAAACTTTGGCCTGTTTCGAGTATCAGCTACATGCTCTTCTGGCTAGAGAAGTGCGTCAGATGGCTTACCAATGATGACGGTTCTTCCCTTTGGACCGAGAGTAGCGCTGACAGCTTTAGCAAGGATATCAACACCTTTCAACATTCCTTGTCTGGCATCGTTTCCAAAGACGACATCTTTGGATGCGTAACCTCTCTTGGTGATGGCGGAGGTAGATTGGAGTAATCTGGCGGGTCGGGGAAGAGCGGATCGGGATCGGAGCACGTTCATCGTGGATGATTTTATGGGTGGCAAAGACCTTGTTGGATATGGAAAGAGAGGTAAGAAGAGGATAAATCTGGATAATGGGATGTACAGCACAGGTGAAAATCAAAATAAGTCAGCAGCAGCGACAAAGTGAGTTTACTAGAAAGATCGGATGGAAATAATCGGTAATCCGGAATTATGTACACCCGTGGGAAAGTGAAAATACCCACCAAAGGAAATGTCTAGAAATCTTGGAATCAGCAAGGCCGAAGGTAAGCTTGTTATTTACTGAGAGATTGTTTTTCTCAACTCAACTCTGGAAACCTCATCGCACTCACAACAATTCAGCAGCCTCCCAAAATGGTGAGTAGATCCGATTGCTGCGTGTCTTAGGCGACAGGCCATATCATATCACACTTTTTCGATCCGGTTTCAGTGTTCCGAATCAGCTAACGCATCTCTCAATTAAGTCCGCCACCTTCAAATCCATCAAATCCCTCCAACCTCTCCTCGATCGAGTATTGGTCCAGCGATTCAAGGCCGAGACTGTGAGTATAATCATCCTCTCGATTCCGTTGTCTTTTGGAGGAACAGAATTATCAAATCATATATTCATGTGGACATATACTGACTTGTGTCCATCTTTCATAGAAAACCGCTACCGGTATTTTCCTCCCTTCATCAGCCACCCAATCACCCCTCCCCGAAGCTACTGTCATTGCAGTTGGTCCAGGTGCTCCCAACAAAGAGGGAGTAGTAAACCCAGTTAGCGTAAAGGTCGGTGATAGAGTCTTGTTGCCTGGTTGGGGCGGAAGTCCCATCAAGGTAGGAGAGGAGGTGAGTTGTATATTCTGATATCACAGGTCAGAGTAGCGGGAAAGCAACATGATTCGAGGCATAGGGGTGATCTGAAGAGCAGAGATTTTCAGAATGTGAAAGAATCTCTTGAGAAATAATAATGCCAAAAATGGACATTATGCTGATTTACCTTTACTGTCGTCGTAAATAGGAATACCACCTTTTCAAAGATGCTGAGATCCTCGCCAAGATCAACGAGTAATCATATTCAAAACCAGAAAAGGAAAAGGAGTTGAAGTTTGGGCATCTCAGGGATCTGGAGTATGAGCAATAGCTCAGCGACGACAGGCTCAAAAGTATAAGTACAAAAATACAACAAATTGCATTATGCATTCATGGATTCTCCACTCTACGTCTATCTCGTTTCTTTCATCTCCCCAATCTTGTCTTTCTCTCGATGATGGAGCGATGTCCTCTTCACCTTATCTCCAATTGAGTAAGATGCCAGGCGAAGAAAATGAGACGGTCTGGGATGGATTACAACATGGTCCGTTCAGTATCATGTGTCAATAACCCGTTCAACTCCCTTTGCTCAATCTTTTCTCCAAAGCATCCTTCGTTCGTTCCCTAGCGACCACCAACCTTTCTAATTGCTTCTCGTCCTCGATATTGGCATACTTCCCGTTATCGTTGCTATCACCGCTTTGTACACCGTTACCATCCCCTTTTGCAGCGATGGGTACTAGACTTGATCGTAATGAACTGATTTCTTCATCCAATGCTTCCAAATTCGTGCGTAGATCTCTCAATGTCATGAGCTTGAGGGTAGATTTGAGAGAAGTAAGGACTGTAGTTGTTATATGTTGGAATCGGATTGGCTATTTAGGATAATCTCTATCAACATCTGTCCATAGATTATATATGGTCTGTATCATGATTTACTTACTCCTATCATATCTCCACCATACTATCCTCACAAGATATCATCATCAGCTGGGTAATCCCATCATAGCCTCTATATGGGTTTCACAAGATGAGAGATTCCACCTCAAACTTACCCATCTACAGCACACGCTCAATACGTCAATCCCATTATTCTCCCTCAAGGCTTTCAAGATAGTTTGACCGCCGTATTTCTCATTATCGTCGAAAGAAGCTTCAAGGAGCTACATCAGATCAAGAATCAGCTTCATTTGTCAGACAGACATGGAGAACCCAGCTGAGTTAAGATCGGTTCGTTCAACGGGGAGGCTCAGCTCACTTGATAGTCACCTTCACCTCCCGTTCCATCTTTACCCTCCCTCAATCCCAATGTCCTAACTCCCCAAATCCTATGATCAGGTTCTCTAATCCTCTCTTTGCCCGACTCTCTCCCTCTTCCTGGAGCTCTCCCTTCTCCATCTTGGAAAGCACCTTCGTCACCTTTCGATACGATGTCTCCTACCAGGCCAACAACGTTCAGTTCGCGTACTATGCGTCGACATTCTTTTTCCAACGACTGGACGGTGGTGATGTGCGAAGGAGGTAAGAAGGATATCGTGAATGATAGGAAAGTTGATGATGACGAATGGAGGGGTGGAGAATGGGAGAGTAGTAAGGGAGCGGCAGTGGGGTGAAGCCATTGATGGAGTGATACATTTTTCTGAGGTGAGGAAGGACGTGGTTTCTTGAAAGGGCCGTTCGGGGTCGGTGAAGATGAGGAAGGGGATGAAGGTCGTTTGGTCGAAGAGGTCATGTCACTCGGGAGATGCAGGTTATATGTATATGCCTTTCTGAATGGGTACGAAAGACTTTTCACTAGGAACAGAACACTGTAAGGAGGTAGCGATGGTGCTAATTGTTCAGAATCTATATTGTTCTCCAAGATCAATATGTTATGGGACTACATACTTTGACAAACATGGTAAAGTGACCGAGTACTTTTCCCAAAACCGCTATGACGTTCTCAACCGGACTCCGCGTCAACGGTGACTACCGTACTTTCGTTACGCTCAATGCATCTCATCATGATGATCATCCCAACATACATACATTACTATTGCTACTATCATGAAACACCCACAGACCCAGACAAACTACTTCTTACTTCTTGTACTCTTCCTAGGTGTTGCACTGCCCGCTCTCGTCGTCCTCCTCCCAGTCCCGGTCCCGGTGGTACTTCTCCCTCCCAGACTAGGTGTCGGACTACCTTGTTCTGAAGGAGCTACCGACGCCGTTCTACTCCTCGTTGATCTTCTAACCGATCCAGTTCCAGTTCCAATTTCTGATATATCAGAAGGAGCTAAACTCGCTCTTGATCTGGAAGATGTGATTTTCCTCGTCGAAGTCGAAGCCGATTTAGTTTTCTTAGTAGGGGGTGGTGAATGTTTATCTTCTTCTTCACCTTCATCTAGTATAGCTCTCGATGCAGATCTCGTTATACGTGATCTTCCGCTTTTCTGTACACTCTCAGGCAATCTAGGTGGAGGCATCTCTTCATCCGAATGCACATTTCCAAACGCTCCGGGCATTCCATTCAACCCAGGTGTAATAGGTTCAACAGTTGACGTCCGTCTGGTTCTAGATCTAGGTGGAGTTATCGTACTTTCCCTCTCCCTCTCTTTGTCTCTGCCTGAGACTACCTTCCTAGACCTCCTTGCCGATTTTGGAGGTCCTTCGTGATTGGCATGGGTGGAGGTGGATGAAGAAGGTTCCTCATTTATAGTTTCGATTGGGTGATTCTCCTCTACATTCTCAAACTCTGGTACAGGTTCAGGCTCTACACTCATAGATACACCTCTACCTAATCGAGCATTACCCCTCCCTTTACCTCGAGTATTTCTCCTACCTAGCACAGAGCCATCATCTTCTTCTTCCAGGTCATCATTAATGATGGTCTTAGGCAATCTGGGTGTGAAAGAGGCGGCAGGACTACCTTTAGGTTTCGAGCTAGGTGGTAAGTTGAATGGACTTCCAGATAAAACTCTTCGAGGTGATGGGACCTGTACAGATGGACCGGCAGTAGTGGAGAATCGTGGTGGGCCAGAGAACGGTGAAGAAGGTTTTTGAGGTGAAGGTGCAGAAGGGTTTTGAGATGCAGTGAATAAAGATGTGTGCGTAGTAGATGGTCTGATAGGTGTTGGAGCAGCGACAGGTGTGGGTGCTGGGGTATGTTCGGGAGGGACAGCCGATGGAATAGGTATTGAAGGTGGTTCAGCAGCTATTTGAGCATATGAAGGACCATTTGAAGGTACATTCACGTTCACCCATGAAGATGACATATCGATATCTTCGTTTGATCCAGATCCAGCTCCATTACCATTAACTTGAGTGGTTTCTTTTTCTTTATTCGATTCTTGATCAGCTAACAGAGCGTCCCTTTGAGCTTTAGGTAAGATCGATATGAACTCCCTAACCATTTCTCTCCTATTCTGACGTTGTTTCTCATCGCCCGTATATGTCGTTCCACGTCCAGAGAGTTGTTTGTCCAATAATAAAGATTCGGAATATTGTCCTTGATGGATTAATCGTAAAGTGATTAAATCATGTAACAAGCTTAATCCCTCCGAAGAAATATTTCGTTTAGGTGGTCGAACAAGGAAATCGACGAGATGTTGAATCTCTTCAGATGATAATGGAATATGTAATAGTTCTTTTAACGATTTGGTCTGTATTTGTCCACTGGTTGGGAAACAACCTAAAATCCATAACCATAATAATTCTCTCTGTCTTTTCCTCTCTTCTGGATTTTCGTTTGATCTGATCAACGAAAATGCCTGAGAGACACTTCCAGTTGAACAAAGAGCTACCAACCGTATATCTTCTTCTTCCCTTGTCGTTAATTCTGGATGAGTCGAGTTGAGGAAATTGTGAATGAGGGTTAAAGAGTGGGAAGAAGGTGAGACGCTTTTGTAAAGCGTTTGAAGGATCGAAGGAACGAAATTGAGAGTTGTTATTGATGGATCGGAGAGTGATGATACCGCAGTCTATGACAACCGTTCACGGTCACACCTGGGTTTAGCAAAATTTGCTTTGAGCCAGAAGAATGGGCAGAAATTATCTCACATCATATACACCATGATCCAAAGCCCAATAACCATCCATGAATCTAATCCAGGTAAGAGGCATACACCTTCTCTTTGCAAACGATTGTGCTTTCCCAGATGTATTATTGCCATTAGGTACTCTGCTTATGACAGTGAGATCTCCATCTTCCTCTCCATCGACATCCATAGAAGGTTCTATACGTGATGAAGAATCGTAATCTCTGAGAAGGTAGTAATAGAAACAATCCTTCTTCAGACGGTCTAGTTCGAGGGACTGGATCGAATGGAGTAATCTACGTATGCCAGCAGGTGTATTCGGTGGGTACAACGAGGCGCCTAGTAAACCATCATTATGATCAGTCGTACAACTCTCATTTTCGAATTGAGGAAGGGGGGAAAGTGAAAGCTTACCATCCAGTCCAACCAGTTCCAACAACCTGTCGAAGAACAACTTTCCATCTGGTAGCTTCTTCCTCCTATCCTCTATCGAAGGTGAGGTGAGTTGGGTCCATGGTGTATCGGATAAATCGAAATGACGAAGTATCGTGTTAGGTATAGCAAATTCGTCGATCTGTGCATTAGGACCAGAATGATATAGGATGGTCAGCTAGAACGACCTTACTTGAGAGCAGCTGGCTTACCGAAGACATCTTGAACGGATCCTCCAGCGATTTCCCCAAACCTAGACACTTGGGATTGTCAGGTGCTTCGTTCGTTGTGGATCTCGAAATTTTCGGTTAGAAGGAAGAACAACATGAACATTTGGACGTGCAGCCTCGATCGTACAATACAAGTCTGAAGAAATCAAGAACGCGGGGCATCATTACCTCGAGTGCCACATGGGTCGGCAATCACGGAATTAGCTCAGATGGTGCAGACGAGTGGGTCGGTGGAGGACGTTCACCTCAAACCCAATGGTCCAAATGTGTATTTCGACATTTCCATTCTTCTTTGATACATCGGGCGAACATTAAGCTATACATAAATAAAACATCACGAAAATCTTGAGCGATTTCGAAAGACCGTTAAAGCCCCACGCAGAACAAAGACACAGGAACGCAACCATCAGGAGCAATGGTCATCTTCTTCACCTCGAAGGGTATGTTCAGCTAGGAAGTTTTGGTTGAATACCGATAGCTGATACATGATCATAGCTGTCAGTCCGCCAGCTACCATATATATGTAAGGGACAGTTAGCATAAACTTATGGCTGCCGGGTACTCATGAGCTGACGTATGATCTTATCGATATTTAGGGGCAGAGATAAAGTCGAAAGTCCGTCCGTTACTCGAATTTCCTTCCTGTTTGTCTCTAGCTGATAACGGTCGAACAGATGAAGAATTGTTGAAATATGGTTTGCCAACAGATATATGGTTTCATGTAGAGTAAGCTGATTGACGGATGCAGAGAGATACAAGGGAAGCTGATCAGTATGCGCATCGCAGTAAGCTATCATCCGCACATGTGTATCTACGACAGACTCCCGAGCAATCGCATGGAGAATGGGACAAACTTCCTCCTGCATTGGTGATGGATCTGGCTCAGCTAGTGAAAGCGAATAGTATAGAAGGTGAGCTGCTTTTTGCCCTTGCGACTGGAGAGTGGATCTATAGCTTACTTTGAGAATTAAGGAAATAAGAAAGATAACATAACTGTGAGCTGCTCGACTTGGCGGGGAATCTGCTTCGTGCGCTGACGAAAACAATTGAAGGTAATATATACACCGTTCACAAATTTGAAAGTGAGCTGTTTAGATCGCGAATTGTGATGAAGACCAGCTCATAAACATACTTGAATTCAGAAATCAGGTGATATGGCTGTCGGTCAGGTATCATTCCATTCCGATAAGAAGGTAAAACGAGGTGAGTGCTCTGCCCATATTAGTCAGGCTGGGCGTTTTGTCGGTCTTTTATTGATCGGCTGTAACATTCCAGTCATATACTGATCCATGACTTCCTCAGTGCATGTACCCTCACGAGATAACGCCGTTGTCAACCGACTGAACAAAACGAAGATAGAGAAAGAAGTGGATCACGAAGCAGAGCGACAGGATAGATTACGGGAAGAAGGGAAGAAGAAGAAAGCGGACGCCTTAGATAGGGTAAGCCACTGGCTTTCATCCACTCAACTCAAAAGTGTACTCATTCTGATTTTTGAGTATAGGCAAAGAAGGAACAAGAGCAGAAAAAGATATGGGAAGAAGAAAAGAAGGCTCGTTCGTACGATGGGATGTTCACTGAAGAAGCCTTTGCGGAGAAGGAACAGTGGAGCGATGACGATTTCATGTAGTATCTTCATGCATTGTACATCTTTGTCTCTGCCGCTCAGAAAGTATCGCACATGTCGAAATCTAAGCTTAAGCGTTTGGGAGGAACAAGGGACAAGGGCCATGTGCCTTGGACCGATCAAAATGTTCGGTGTTCTGTGAGAGGGATGGCGATTGACATGACTGACTTTCCTTTACATGCCATGTACAAACAGATGGTACAGCAGTGTAGCCTGCTCACTAATGATCATTCGCATCGATGCTTGTTATCTTGTGACCTGTCATCGGGTAAATGTGTCTGTACGTTGTACGTTAATCATGGTTTAAACTCGTTACATTCAGGGATATGCCACTCTGAAACTCGGTCTATTTGGTAATACTCCCTCGCGTCGGTCAGGTGTGAGATGTGTATCAGATACACAACCATAATATATCATCGGTAGCACGAGTAGTCTACCCCTTTTACCCTCCTCCTTTCATCTGCATAACATAGCCATTCTTTGTACTTCTAGCATCACACTGCTATTCTCGCATATATCCATTAACACGACCTACGCGTTTGATCACGGATAACATTGGAACGACCGGAAGAAGGGTCGAAGGAATAAAGGTTGGTTGGGTAAAGCAACATCGGGTAAAGATCATGCTCAGCTAGTCCATAAACATAAACAAATCATATCGGTCTGTGCAACAAACCTCAATATAGCATTAAAATCTCAAGACTGTATATCATTAGTGTTCAGGTTCGGGTCAAGAGTACAATAGTTATCATCGTATAAATCAAGCTCGTAGGATGCCAACAGGTATGGAAAGTCCTAAACGGATCTCTCAACCCTATCGATCAACCCCACCACCACCACCACCTCCAGATGAACATGGTATATCGACTACAGGGTTCTATCCCGGATTCTTAGGATCAAGTAACGGCTACGATGATGAAGAGTTCAACTATGCCAATGGATCACCTAGTTCAAGCTCATCTTCAAGATCTTCTTCACCTCGATTACCTTACTTGATGGATTCGCCTAAACCCACTTCGTCTACGTCCATATCAGCCAAACACCCTTTCTCATCTCATTTTAAAACCAAAGCTCCCTCGCCCACGAAGTCCAAGGAGAAAACAAATGGGTTACTCCCTACCCGTTCGAAGTCCACTCCGTCAGGCTTAGAGATAGGTCGAGACTCTTCGAAGAGTCCTGTCGGTACGAAGAAGCGACCTGTTCCACTGAACCTTGGTAAAGCACGAGATACGGTAGGGTTGGATGAGGAGATAGTGATACAGCGGGATGACATCGAGGCGAGAAGACCATTGACTGCTAGTTCCGTTATCAGTGATAGTGAGTCGACATCTCCTTGACTACTAACTTACCATCCGGCCCTCACACCGATCACGATAGAGAGTTTTGACTGATCGACTTGGATTGGCAGGTGCAAGCTCCCTTTCCAACGAACTCCAAGATCTGTCGCTCCTCCGTAAAACCGTTAGACAAAACCTTAAAGCTAGGCCTTTAGATTCACCTTTACCTGCCTCTGACTCCGAGAAGGAGTCAACTGGATTCCCCACTCCTGACTATATGCGCAATTCTCAGATCCAACAACAACAACAATCATTAACTGCATTCGAAGGTCAAACGATCTCTGTCGACGATACATTGAGATTACTCCAGACATCTCCGCAATTATTAATCATTGATACTAGACCATTGGGATCGTTCCTTGATTCTCACCTACCCCGCTCTGCCAATATTTCTATACCTTCTCTGATATTCAAGAGATTAAAGAAATCGCCCGGTGGTCGAAATGCTACAAATTGGGAATCTCTAGGAGGTTTTGTATCTACTCAAGCTGGAAGATCAATCTGGGACAATCTCGAGACTGATGAACAGCTGGACGTAGTCATTGTAGGATCAACAGCATTGGACGAGTTAGCACAAGTTCTATATGGCATAGTAAAAGGTCTACTCGAAAATGGTAACTCCTCGGTCAAGGTTCTTAAAGGGGGTTGGACAAGCGTGGCTACTTCAGCAAATGCTCAAGATGTATTAGTATGCGGAGAGGATAGTATTTCTGCTCGACCGTCTTTAGCTACCTCTTTACCCCCACCGAAATCAGGTCCAGCATACGATATATCACCTGTTCCACCTTCAATCCCACCCTCATCTCCTCCAAAGGGAATCAATCATCGACCGTCCATGCCTTCCCTTCGACCTGAGAATAACAACAGACGTAATCTTCCTTCTTTATCGATCACAGGTGGTAATGCGAACCATATGAATGGACCATCAACTTCCCGCCGCACTCCTAAACTCAGCTTGAATCTTGATAAACCCTTAAAGAGCGCTACGACCGGCTCCTTCAAATTAGATCATGATCAACCGCCCCCTACACCCAGTGTAGGATTCAGCGGTCCAAGGTCCAAATCAGACTTACTTTCTGTCAATACTCTCTCTACCAACAACGGTTTAAGATCCCCTCGATCACCTGGCTTCACATTGAATATACCGAAATCGCCCAATCGAATATCCGCATCCGGTTCGTTCCAGACATTATGCCATGAACAATCGAAATTACCTCCTTCACCTAGTAGTTTTGGTGATGTCAAGCATTTTGTAGGTAGAGATGAGGATCTTCAACAACCTAGAACACCATTACCTGGACAATCATGGGACTTTACCAAAAACAAATTATCCAGTTCGGATTCAGATCCAGAAGAAGGTAATGGGAAGAATGGTATCGCACCATTTATCGTATCTACCATCTTACCTTCTTTCCTTTACCTCGGACCTGAAATCACCACTGCGGAAGATGTGAATTATCTGAAGAAATTGGGTATAAAGAGGATATTGAACGTGGCGATCGAATGTAATGATGATTCGAATTTGAAGTTGAAGGAGAACTTTGATAAGTATCATAGGATACCTATGAGGGATATTGTGGAAGAGTCGGGAGTGGGGAGGGGAATGAGGGAATCTTGTGGATTTTTGGGTGAGTTGCTCAATATTCTCTCATAGTCATTTTTACAATCGTCCTACAATAATTCCGCCTGTTCTGCTTGTGTTGCCATACCCGTTATATCGAGCTGATCACTTGATTTTTTTTTGCTACGACATAGACGATGCAAGATTGCATTCCGCCCCAACCTACGTACACTGCAAAGCCGGCAAATCACGATCCGTCACAGTCGTCCTAGCATACCTGATTCATGCTAATGCGTGGACTCTCAAAACGTCTTATGCGTACGTGGCAGAACGTCGTAAAGGGATATCCCCGAATATAGGATTTGTGGCTGAGTTGATGCAATTTGAAGAATCTGAATTGGGATTGAAGCAATCTGGTGGAGTCCATGGTGATTCATCATCACATGGACATGGATCTTCCAATAGGAAGCCTACTGTCGGACACGATGGGGATAGTTCAGGAGGAGAGGAAGAGAGGGAAAGGAGGAAAATGACTAATCGCACTAGGGAGAGTTTACCGCCTACTTGGTCGCATAGTTTGGATATTACCTCACATAATAACAGGAATAGGCTGTCACCCCTTGGTGGTGATGCGGCTCATGATGGCCCAGAGGATAAAGGGAAGGACGAAGTTGACGATGAAGATGAGGTCGATAAGAAAAGGAGACAAGTAGGGGATGAGAGGGAAGTTAGGAAGAATGGTCAATGGGTCCATCATCGAAGGTGAGTTTGTCTTCTATCCATACATCAAATACTCGGGAATACGGAGTTGGAGCTCAAAATCGATAATATCGAGCTGATTTTCTGAAATGTGGTATACGTGATCGTAGAGCTCCGGTGGATCGTACGACCCTGCAACCCGGCCGACGAGTCTCCAAAGCAGGCTTGGAATCTCTCAGGCCATTAAACACAACTTCCATCACATCGCCCAAACCTTCGCCGTCACCTTCGCCAGCCCTGAGAGGTGATCTGAAAGAAAATGATAAGAGGATCAAACATTCTGTGACGCCTGCAGGGGATGGTCCGTTGAGATGGGTGTGATAAGGTATATCTAGTGTATAACAGTGTCATATATCAGGTCACGTAAATCCTGATAGTACATTCGGTATTGTACATCTCATTGTTTAGTAAAATGTAATTCTGCATAAACATATACATCTATACATACATATATATTGTATATGTATATGGAGATGCAAAATGGTTGTATACTCTGTGCAATCTGTATAAACGCTTTCAAGACTATCTGTATATGCAGTTCCTCTAAGATGCCTTACCAAGCCACTTGAAATGTACAAATGACAAGACAAAGAGGGTATTTGAAAATCCATCACCGAATGGTGGCTACCGGAGACAGTATTGTAGCCCAACTGAAGCAATTTCCTTACTTCTTATATACCTACTCTACTACCCAATTAATCCACCTCAATTCCTCACCGGCATGCTCTCCCTCTCCTTGTCTCATCTCAACCATCTCGTCGAAATGTTCCGGTATGCGAATGACCACCCAACCCAATGACCATAGCGATCACATGATTGATCTGTTTCCACCTAATTGGGTTTTTATCATAACATTTCGGTAGATGTATGAACCATCTAGTACGAGTTTGAGGGGTAGCGCCAGTGTAGATTTTCAATTCGGGTGAAAGATCAGATGGAGGCGGTTTGATAAGGTTATAGATTGATTCAGCATATGGGCGGATCATCATCCACTATCTCATTCCTCTCTGATCAAGACCAAGGTCAAAAGAGGCATCTGGATCTGAGTATGGGTTTTGGGGATGATCAATCGGTAAGTTGACGCTCCATGAGTCGTCTAGATACCCTGGTATCGTAGACTGATCATCATCAGCTGGAGGCGCATGACCAAAGTGACAATGATGGTCAACTCCTGGAAGGAGAGGTTTCAACCCTTTGATACTCCCACGACCAGTATCGCCATGAATATCAACCCTGTCCAAAAGCCCCTTCTTATCGTCGTACCACCCTTCACACAATGTCGAAAAGAATGAATACCAATCGCCCTTGGCGTACTCCTCACGATCTGGTCGATACACATCGATTCGACTGGGATCGCACAATTTGTGAAAGTATTCAATCATGGCGATCCTCCCGCCCTTACTTCTTGGTAACGATACATTCCAACTCGGGTCTTTTGGGTTTCGTATGAAGGCTTGTCTAGTGAATGTAATTGTATGCGTATTAGGAAAGTAGACATGGCGAGTACTCCTACTGCCAGAAGTGAGTTTATCGATATTGTGCTGGGTCGATGAAGGCGAATCTAAAGTTGGCAGTATGAACAGCGAGGGTATACAATCCATAGTAATAGTTTCAACGGACATTCGATATAATCTGATACGATCTTGCTTTTGATCTTGCCCACACCCAATCTCCCGAGATGACGATAACGATGACGATTGTAGTGTCTTGAACAGCATGGCGAAACCTACTGAATTTTTTAGATGAATATGTTGATACAGGATTTTGGTAACTAGGGGAAAGAAGGTTTTGGAAGTTCTCTGTAAAGACAGTAAGGTAGAGCGAGAATCTGACTGGATAGGGATATAAAATACGATTTGAAGGAGGAGGTCGAGCGGTATGTGTGGTTTGATCCTGTCTGGAGACATGTTTGACATTAGTATACCTATACATGCTATCTGCGCACGAGAAGCAAGATGAGAAGGTATTTGTCGTGATTCGTGAGATAGGATACAGTACTAACTCACTGGATCTTCAACTTCCCCACACCTAGCCTAACTTTAGACTAGGTGGCCACCGATTGCTTGTGTTGAAAGGAGCAATCAGTGTAGATATCGCATTCGACATACTGGATATGTACCAAGTGAAAGGATAGATGAAACAATAAACACAAGGGGTCTTTCATCTCAAGAGGATTGTAGAATACCGTTCAGTGTCTTCCATATATGCCCACTGGGGATGGCCAAGGTGGGTTCACGAAGTAGGATGAGGAGATTGGGCGAAGATACTGTCGAACTGGACGAGATACTGGAAGCGATGAAGATCAGTGAATGCAGAAAGCGAATTAAGAGCCTGATGAAGAGCGGATGAAGGTGGCAAGGATATGGGTTGATGAGAATATACAGTATGACACAGCACTTACCAGGTAAAATACAGTAGTCTACAGAACCCTAGGCTGCCTATGATATCTCAAATATTCGAAGTTGCGCTGAAGATCAAGAGAATCATTCGTTCGATTGCAGAACTGGTAAAGGGTAGGATGAGTGAGATTCTTCTTGAGGGAGAAAAACGAATCTGATACTCACTTGATCTTCCATCATTGAAGCTAAATAGCTTCATCTCTTATCAAATGTACTCCCGTCTTGTGGTCTTGTAACATTTGTCTCCCCAATTCCAGCGATCGAGCGATTCGTTACTACTGGTGGTGAGTCCACCCGAGAGTTGTGATATGGAAGCTTGAGATTAGGGTTTGCCACACGTTCACTGAGTGTGGTAAGAGAGCAGGAGGACCTCGCTATTATGAAGTGTTGGCGAGCAATCAGCGAAAGGTTGCGGGAAGAGTTGATGAGCACCAAGAGGTATAAGGATACAAATACGGTCACGAACCTAGCATCGTAGGTCAAAGGTTCGTGAAGGAACGCGGTAGAATAAGTCGAGATTCTGTGCTTAACGGGTATTGATTCCAGATATTTACAGGATCCGCCAAATCTTCTTCACTGATGCTCAACATCCTGAATGTCCGGTTGACAGTGGTAAAAACTCCATTGAATTGAATTAAGTATCTATGACTCTACCCTTGTGAGACTGTGATGACCGACTGACAGCACCAGTATGGACTGCTTGAAAAAATATGATATAATACTTATCATACCACACTACCATACCAACCCCTTGATCAGTCCGCCACAGTCACTCTCTTAGCCGCAATCCCGAGTTTTTAGCTGAATGAGAAGAAAGACATGTTTCCGATGGTCTTGATTAATAAATGACAATCATTCTGAGGGGTGATAAGGTAGTTGATGGCATGAGGGCTGAATGGCGAGTCTGGTACAGGTTGTTTGAGATGAGAGACGAACAGGGAATCGTGGAGTCGATCTTGAATGTGATTAAACGCGAATTTTAGTTGATCAATTTATTCACACTATAAACTCTTGTCTTTCGGTATGAACGACGATCGAATGTATCATATGCCTGGGGATGATGTACCTGCATATATCTAAGGACGGATGATGGTAAGGTGAGTGTACTTTTGTAGGTCTACATTAACTCACTGTATCTCCATAGGTGGCAAGGGAAACTTCTTGCCACCGAAGTCAAATTCCGAATATACCACCCATAGTCTTCATTTCCACATCATTACATTTCCCTTACTTCCTGATCTAATCCATTACAGTACCGTTTCCATGGTTCATATTAAAGGATATGCATATAGTAGTAGTGCCATGTCGCTGTTGTATCAGCCACTGATGAATGTACCTTTTCGTGGCTTTTCAACTGCCGCGGAGAGTAGTCAGTCGTGTATGGTTGCTTGGCCACGCACGGATCTTTTTCAGCTGATGACGGTCAATGCGTTCCAATGACATTGATTGACTCCACTGAAAAGTTGCTTTGTATCAGAAAGGTACTTTATACATGATCGACTATAGTGCTATATTCTCTTGGAGCTGTATTGTATCGCCGTTGAGAAAGAGGGCGTAAGATGATAGTTGACAAGGTTTAATCAATCTCTCTTGAGTGGGAGAAACGGATGTTCAAGACGGAAAGGACGTGTTGACGTCAGAGACCGGGCGGATCATTGCATGAGGTTCCATGACCGATCATCTCAGACGGACTTAGAAGTTGTAAGGTGAACAGGACCCTAACATCCTTGTTTTAGCTTAAGGTCCAAGGGTTAAACATTCCCTACTGTACCATATCAACGATCCCATCAAAATCGCAATGACCTCCTTTGTTATCATCAAATTTAGATTCGATCCCTCTTCGGTCAAGTGGGAAGTTTATAGACAAGCTCCGGTCATACCATTTTGTGGTTTTGACAGGAGGGTGTTTTTGGACAGACCAAGCGAGGTTGACGAGTATATTCCCTTTCGAGATGTATAGAATCGATAGACATTCGACAAGGAATGCAACCAAGGATGAGTGGTACTCGTCAACCCCCCCACTTTGAGTCCCACATGGAACATTCCCGAACTGGTTCATGTCCATCTCCCCACTCTTAGTTCCGTTTCAGAATAGGATTACGGAATTGATGATCTGATCAATCTAACAGAGTTGACATATGCAGAGTGAGATGTTATGATGAGCAAGCAAGGAACAAGGAGCGTATTCCGAGACATGATGGCTGTACCTCGTTAGTGAACGGACGTGATATTCCTTTGTGAGATTTGCTACCGAGAGGACGTTTCATAACAGGCTATACACGGTACAGTAACTTAGATGAGAGGTGATCCTTGTCGTCGATCACACACGCCACTTTCCGAGTGCAGCGGATATTTGAGGAGTTGTTCGGTATGTCGCTCCCAGCCAGCTCCCTACCACTTCCGACAACGATCGAAGCAGATTGACATCATCTAGACCATTCCATTCCAATCGTATCCAGACAGGTCCAGTCAACCGGAAATTTTTGATGGACAGACATTGCAAATTCCTCTTTGATGGGGATGGTGATGGTGAATGGATCATAGCTTTTAGATTACGACTGTGCTTTTCCTCCTATAACACCAGGCGTAGATCTCTCGTTTCCTAAAATTACTAGAAAGAAGTCCTTTATGCCTAAATAAAGACACATACATAGCCGAACCACCCGCTTGTCACATCCCTTCTGAAAGATCTACAATCCGACTTTGATACCTTTGTCGAAAACGGTCTATATCGTCTCCACAGCTGTTACTCGAATGACGCACAATAGAAGCGGTCTTACAATCTCAAATTGCAAGAAGCAGTCTAAATCACATACGACAGTAACATATCAAAACACTAAAGGAAGGTCGACGACTACCGTCCCACAGCTTTGATGAGGTTTGGACACGAAGACCCACGGAGAACCGAAGAGGAAGGAGGAAACAAGACGTCATTTCCAGATATACCACTCGCTACCTCTCCTTGAGTGTATCTCCTGTACCTTATCTGCTCTGTTGACTCCTCCTTTAAGATCGCTTCGCCCTTCCATTTAGATTCGGAGCTATAAAGTTATCTTCGTTACCATCAAAAACAAATCAAGATCAACACATACGATCCATCATAATACACTCCTCTCTACAGTTACTACCTGACGCCTCCTTTTTTCCATTTTAGTCGAATTAAAGACGTCAGCATTTTGCGAATATCTCGGTTAAAACATTCTACATACGTACTGTTTTACCTACAACAACAACAATAACAATATCAACAGCAAAATAAAACGAAATTGATCGTCACTGGCTAAGGGGAGTTCACCAATTTCGACTATCATCATCAATATACATCATCAAGTGGCGTTACATACGGATAGATTCAAATCCGATAGATAGATTAAAGCATTCTTAAGAATCACGCTGTGCAATCCAATCCATATGGAGTAGATGATGAAATCGACTATTCATGAGAATTGGTAAAGAAAAAAAAACTATATAAAGACGCTAAAGAAGAACGGAAATCCTTTTTCAGCCTTGATACATTGATTTCTCCATCTTCTTCCCCTCCTTCACCTATATGACATTCTCCTCGTTGCTTCCAACATATTCCAGATTTTTCTACAAAGGTACTTGTCTGAACACCAACGCGGTTTTTAGCCGATCTAGGATACCTTTATACATAGACAAATTTCCTGATTTCCTATTTTATCTCTCAAATACTCGTCACTTCACCGACGCTTGGTTCCTCCCTTATTCATTCTTCTAGACGTTACTCAATATTCTCATCGGTTCATACATCTATTCTCTTTGCCACCCAACCCAGCTCGGTTCCGTTCATACATACTGAAGAAAGTCGAATTGAAGCATAAAAATCTCAACTTGACTCCGCAAAAGCTCACGGTATCAAAACCTGGCCGATTAGACTACCACATATGATCCACTATAGCAAGTGGAAAGATCATCAACAACAATATCAGCATCGCAATCAAGGTCGAGATCAAAACCCCTCGTTGAAAAGGAAAGAGAAAAGCTTAAATACGGGGTCTAAGGTGAGCCGAAATTTCTACGATCAATCCGTTTTCACACACTTGAGCGGGGCGAGAGAGAGGTCAGCAAACACACACACCGAGTCACTCAACATCAATGATCAAGGATCAAGCAAAACAACCTAAGGAAATAGTGAAAAGACCAAGGATCGATTGAAAGGAGGTTTACGTCAACTGGAAGACATGAATACATCAATGTGCTAAGACCCACCACCTCCTTGCTACTCGTGGTCATACTGTACAAGCACACTGCAAAAAAGTCAAATCAGCCACAAATAACTTGCATCCCCTCTCTAAATACATATTCATATAAATATATATATAGATATACCTCTTTCCCTCTCTCTTTCTTTCTGCGTTCAACGATAGACATATTTCCTATTTTGTATACTTTTTTTCACTGTTCTTCTTTTACAAATTTACCATATTCTAGAAAATACAGCTCAATGCTGATTCATAACTCTTTTGTCTCTTGTTCCTCTTCGCTTTCTTTCCTCAGCAACAAGAATACCAACAACGCTCACCAGCCTTTTACTCGGTACGGCTAAGTTAAGCTTTATCTGATCAAGGTGAGTCTTCTCTCCCTTGCGTCTTCTCCGAAAGCCTTCTGTTCGCCATCCGGCTGGACAACCTGATTCAGCTTTCTTGTTTCCGGATGAAAGGATCTTTACCTGATGAAGGGCTCAAAATCCCCTCTGTTCTGCCGCATGGCAACAAACAACGCTGACTTACCTCTGTGCCTTCCTATTCCTAGATCGGTCAAGTAGACAAAGAACTTGACCCAAACTTCCAATTTCCGACATTGAGGAAGAACGCTTATTGCAATTTCTGTCATTCAAGTGAGTTTACTCACTTCAAGCAGTCTTCTCGACATGGAAACTGAAGCTGACTCCTCAAACCAGACTTCCTCTCACGATGTCTCAAGAGAGTGAAGACTCTCCAGAGGTCGAGCGGCAGGCTCTAAACCCCTCCAACTCTCGGCCTACATCGACTCCATCAACCGCACAATTGCAGGGGAACAACCAGCCGCCTTCCGGTGACACCAATCGTCCCTTCTTTCGAATAGCAGGTCGACATCATTTGGCCACACCCATTCCATCTCCAACTCGGTCAATTCAACGAGAGATCGTATCACCTCGACCCAGATTACCTTCCTCGATATCCACTCTACTCAATCAATCTGAGCTCTGTTCACCACCACTCAATCCAGTTAGACCTCAACGAGGTCGAGAATCGGTAATGATATCGACAACAAGACGATCCAACGCTTCCCCTCCCCAGCGGCATCAACAAGCTGACATACCTCCGTCAGTCTCACCTCGATGTAGATATCCGATTCGACCAAGCTTGCGAATACAGCGGCATTCATTCCACTCGTCTGATATCGTTCGTCCCACACTCCCACCTAGACAGAACGTTCAGACATTCCCCCCTAGTCGCAGTCGCCCCACCTCCCCTCCTCAAACCATCCACGGGCACAGCTCACGGAGGTATGAGCGCAGTCTTCCTCATCTATCGGAAACGTCGATTGGACAAGTACTGTGAGTTGACAGCTCATCACTCTCTGTTACGGACTTGGTTGGACGCTCATGTATACTCGACTTTGCAGATCTCCTCTCAGGCCGCAATTCCCTATGGGAATCACCGATGAAGACCATTCAAGCTACCCAAGGCCGCTCGATCGAAGATCATACCCACAAGAGATGCATAGAAGTGCTACCTATCCGTCTCAAGGTTTGTCTCGCTTCGTCTCGCAGCCTCAAGTTCCAGCTACATCCAGGGATAACGCATATATCGAAGATACTTCTCAACATCGCTTGACTGATCAGCAAGTTGGCGCGCCTCTCTCAGAAGGTTGGATGACTGAAGCTCGAACACCCTCGCGTGATAGATCGGGGTGGACACAATCTGAGATAGCTCGGTATCAAGAGGGGTATAACGATGCTATGAGTGTCATGCTGAGCGGAACAGGTATTGGCGGGGCCGATGCAGGTGAGTAGTAGTGGACTGAATATACTTCAGGTGACATAATCTCGGACTGCTCTGACTGGCATTCTCTGTCAAGGGCACCGAATAAATATGCATGATCGTCGACAAACAGTATATCAACAGCCAGTAATCTCTGTGCATCCTCATCCTACAGTCGATGTTCCTCCTCCGCAACCTCCTCAGGTATATCATCAGCAACCGCGATATCGGAATGAGAGCCTCAGGATCGATCCATCCCTACAACGACCAGCGACTCACCGACGACAAAGCCAATCTTCTTCAAATATCCCCACTCCTACTGTGTCAACACCGCTAAACAAGGTCCATCCTCCTCCCGCATCCGACTACTTTGGCAGAGCTTTCCATCACTCCCATCCTGGTTCTTCGGATCATCCTCCTGCTAAAAGACCTAAAAGACAACAGATCTCCTGTTATCCCTGTCGACAGCGGAAGTTGAGATGCGATGGCAAGACACCTTGTGCCCAGTGTTCTCGAAGGCATATCGATGGTCAATGTCGTTATGCCGATAGGATCAGGAGGAGAGGTAGAGGTAAAAAGGTGAACGAAGAGGAGCAAGGGACGGGTGATAGTGAAGAACATGACGATGAGGGCGAGGAGATCCATCCAGCTGAATCAAGCATGACGGCTCAGCGGCGGGTAGGTGGTGCAAGCCTCCACGAGGAGGAGAGAGGTATGTCTAACTAAGGTTCTAAAATTTGAGGATGGTAGCTGATGGTACGATGGGCTGTACAGACGAAATCGATGGTGATATGTCGTTGGATAGTGCGTTGGAATCTGGTAGTCGACCATCAGGAATTGGTAGTCCTGGAAGATACCCATCTTCTGGTCCTGCTGATGAAGGTCAAGGTGAAGTCGAAGAGAAGGAGTACTGAAGAGTCAGTGTAGAGAAGAAAGGTGAATTAATGTATGGTGAGTGCACTTACCATGATTGTAGTCATCAAGCCGACTTCATCAGCTAGCTGATTGATCTTTGCATTGGGGAACTGGTAAGTAGCGGTGAGATAGGAAATGGTAAATCAAGGTAGTGTGTACTGTTTATACATATATTATTCTAAATCATCTTGAGTGAAAATCTAACGATCTATAACGATGTACACGACCAAGGATGAATGATGAATGATGAATGGATGAATGAATGAATGAATGAATGGAAACATGTTATTGTCTTTATTGATGGGATAGAAATTGGATGAGATGGAAGGGAGTTTGTGGCGGTATGTCGTTTTTGTGCATGTTTGTATATCTGCAGTGTTTGCTTCTCGCCTGACTTGTTATGCACGTCCATACATACTTGTCCGACATACGGAAGTGTCTTCGATGTAATGTAAAAATTCAGGTATGTACGGTCAAAAAGTTCACGTCCTTATGAATGTAAAGATGCGATTCACTTCAAGAAGAAATTCTCGCGGAAACCCTTCCATAAATCCTGTGCGGAACAAGGAATATACCTCATGGAAAGGACTAGAAGAACCTGTAGTCTGATGACAAGCGTGTCTTAAATGCAACATACTGTACTGAACGGTGGAAACTAACACGGTGAAAACGGCTTGGACTTACACAACATTATTGATGTTCGCTGTAGTTGACAAGACTATGCTACAACATGGGCTTTGGAGACTTGATCTGATCATTTGAAACGGGGAGATAGGCCTGTCCATTCATGTTCATCTTCAGATTCACCTTGACTACATTCCCGAACATGCCATAACAGTGTGTGGTGTTGTAGTAAGGTGACGCTTCTAATCATTAGGGGTGGATATCCCTAACTTCCAACCAAAGCTTAGGGTCCTGGCATCAAATACCTTGTATATGTTGTGTATTTGACTGTACCTCGAGGTACCTGTGGTCAATGCGTTGTTTTAGTATTGAGTGGCCTTAGAGCTAAATGATAATTACTGTATTGTACGCTGGATTCTGATGGTAAGTTTAATTTCGATCCAAAACCCTTAATCTCCCCCACTTTGAATCATTTGCACCAAACGTCAATTTGGGTGTATGGCAAATACCCAAGTTTCGTCTTACAATGTAGTATTCACTATCATCCATTAATATCATCATTAATTGGCTGTCATCACATACATACCTATATCATTTGCATGTTGTCATCGTTGAAATATCGAGCAACATAAAGTTTCAAGCATCACATGACCCATAATTCGCCACAAAACCTCGGCAAAAAATCGATGAAAGTGGCATTCACCAATAGGGTTGGAATTTGAAATTCAAATGCAAATTCGACTATTCTCTCTTACCATCATCATGCAGGGCCGAGCTAGCCAGGAGAGCGGAGGCAGATCAGGTGAGATTGTCTGTATGTCTTCATCTCCGTGTCCACACGCCCAATACGCAGATCAAAACTCAAACGCTAAGCCTCGTTGTTCGGCTCAAAAACACAAGCTTCCTTCCTTTCAACATTGATTCTGATCTACGTTGTTCAACTGTGGTTTAGCACTTGCGACTCTCCAGTGGAGCTGAATGATCGACTCCGATCCAGGGGAAATTGGATTCCATCGCCGTTTCCCCATGGTTCGAATCTAAAGCAAGCACGATCAAGAGGAACAGGCTGCACAAAGCAGATGATCACATGTTTCGACCGATTTGGACTTGAGAAATGATGTATGAGGGCTGAAGTAGAAAGGTGAATTGGTGGCAAGTTGACTAAACGGAGATTGGAGTGGTGGCAAGAGAGCTTACTTTACATGAATGAAAGTTGTCTGTAGTATTGGAGAACAGTCGGGCATGTATTCTCTTAATACCGTGATGGATCTAGAAGATGTTATGATATAACAATTGCTTTAGTAGAGAAGGAAGATTCGAGGTAGGAGATGGGGATTTACATTTCTTGCAAACGTACAGTCAACATGCTACATTGGTGATCATGGCACGGTAGTCTTGAAAGTTTATGGTTGTCGTATCATCAGAAGGTACAGTACCGAACAGTACCGCTTCGCCTGATCAATTACGCTAGCATAGATTGTGACAGGTATATCTATATATAAGACTCATTGGTATATGTGATCTTGGTCCGATTTGTTACAGAGAACCTGTATTCATCCATCCACGACGACTGCCCATAGCGTCAATACCATCGTGTCCTCCCTCTCCTCTTCACATCTTTCCTCGCCTAATACCTGCGGTACGCCATCCCTACCTTCAATTGAAGTTCAACCCATAACAGCAGTGATACTGTCTATGCTGTGTTAGTCTCATATAGCAAATGCCCAAGCCTCAAAAACCATACTCTGTCTAATGAGAACCTCATTATTCATTTGGCGCATTGGACCTTCGACTTCCATACTCACAGCCTTCCGACTTGTTTTCAGCAAGAAGTCCAGTTCGCTCTCACAAGTCTACATAGATACCAAACTTAGATCTATTCGGAGACTTGAAAGGTCTTTTCGATGGAATTGGCAATCAGAACGCAAGCCAAGCTGGATGGAAGATGTATGATGTCAAAGATGTTGGGGTTGCTTTCGGTGAGCATAGACTGTCTTCTGCTCTTCTTTCATACCAATGATCCCGACACTGTTCCATACTAGATCAACAACTAGAAACCCATTTCATGATACACCAAAGTTGTACTTATCAGCTTGGTCTTAGCTGATAAAAGAACTGATCGGATTGAAACCTTGATGGTATGGGCTGTAACATGACAACGCTGTAAGTCGTTTCCACATCCAATCCAGACATCACTGCTTCATCGCAGGTGCGAGTGTAAGCTTGTCTTTCTTCACTAACATCGATCACTCTTCCCTATGAACTTCTTCAAGGTCTGGGGGAAATGATATACCAAGGCATATGTTAGCGAGTAAACCTTATTGAGCTGACTTTTCATCTGTCATACAGTCATCTGTGGGTCATCACCTCTATTCACTCTCCAAGATCGGTTCTTCAGTCAGCCTCAATGGTAACTTTTGAATATATAGTAGCTCTCATAACTTGCTCCGATGGTGGTAGGAGTGAAACACTGTAGAATTTTGTATCGAGACTTTGTCATCTTGTCATGCATTGAAGGTACGTAAGAGAAATGATTTCATCTGCATTGCTTCCTGATTTTCGGATCTCATCTTTGAGCTATCATCGAGTATCTGCTGATCCACTTCTATTGACTAGGTTCGAGACCTGCTCACCATCCCCTCTTTCTCCCTCAGCCATCCAAATCTACTTCGATAAACCTATATTGGAAATGGTATACCACCTCACAGATGCAAACGCCTTCCAAAGTTTTTTTTTCCCTATCGCCACTGAAGCGGTTCTTCGTCAAGGTCGATGATTCAAGTCTTTCTCCCACAACCTGATCGTGAAAAGGCTTGACCAGGAGGTGAAAGAAGGATAGACGAATGGAATTCAGATGAACTGGTATATATTAAGCACGGCCAGTTATCTGAATACCCATATCTCGTGTATATTCTACACTGCGCGAATTTTGGTAACAATCTTGTGACTCATGACAGTACTGGATTGCCAAATCTGAGTTTGATTTTATAAATCTACCATTACAGAACATTTTCATATGTTTATAGTATTGAAGATATAATCTATGCATTTGATTCATCATTGCGTTTTTTTAATGATCGATATTTAACATTTGATCACTATATGGGAAGAACAATCGATAATTGATGTTGATGTTGATATGGAATTGAGTCTAGCACGAGAAAATAGTAAAAGAAGTTATATATATTGAGTATGTTTGATTGGCAAGGAAATAATTAACTAAGTATCTCTAGATGAGTGAATGTGTAAAGAAAGCTGTTCGCGAAGATACAATACAACAATAAATATGTGATATGAAAGAAAAGAAAAAAAAGAGGATTGAATCGTTTATGAAGCAGACAAACCCATTACGCCCGTACATCCCGCCCAGAGGATATCCAACAATTCTCTTCCCTTCTCACTCAAACCCGTTCCTCTCCATTCTTCATATCCAGTTGGACCCCAAGCAGATTCACCTATACATAAACCCAATCTATCCAGACCTTCCAATACGAATTCAACACCTTGCGATCGAGAGTGACAGACTGCTATAACGGTAGGCATTGATCTGCCCGTTCGGGAAACTTGAACTGTCTTGGCGTCATCTGAAAATGGTGATATCTCATTGAGGTTATTCTTCCCTTGACCATCGTTATTGGTGTTCGGGTTTAGGAAGACGTTTTTATCTTGTTCAAAAGGTGACGAATTATTATTTGCCGATGATTCTGGCTGACCGGGACCGCTACCACTAGCATTAGTATTTTCAGGAGCTGATTTCAGATCTTGAACGTCTACGACTTTAGCGACCACTCTGAAAGACCTAAACGGTAAAGGTGGTAACGACAATTCGCCATTTAATCTCGACGTGTTATTCGTGTAGGACCCAGCCTGTTTAGCAGTTGTGGGTGATGATACGAATTGAGGTGTGGTGACATGAGAGTGAGGGAGGGTCGAAGCGTTGGATTCCTTTTTAACCATATTATTCTCTTTACTCGCTCTTCTCCTGAGTAATTTTTGGAATTTCGGTAATGATCCTACTGGAGCTGACGATCCTGGGGTGGTACCTGGGGTGAAAGTGGATGATTGTGATTGTGACGATTGGGAAGGTTGGTCCGATACTGATACTGAAGCTTTGGAAGATGCTGTCGAGGGTCTCTGTTGATCGTAATCGTCATGTTCCGCATTGAAAGGCATATACCATACCAATAAAGCCTGTTTCGACCCTTCCAGGAAGAAAGGGTGCAAAGTAGGTTGATGGGTGTTGCTCAATGGTGGTCGAGTAGAAGACATCTCTTCCAATGGTATGATCATAGCTACAGCTTCATCCGGTACGCCATTCCAAGCTTTTCCTTCTCTAAATTTGGGCACATTAGCAGCTTCAGATGAAGCCATAGGTACATCTTCTCCGCTGGTCGTTGACGAAGCCGCTTTACGAGGTTGTTCACCAGATGACCAAGGTACACCATCGCTCGAACTGGTCGCGCTGTTACTTGAAGCCGTCTGAGTAGAAGTCGAAGTCATTCGTGATCGATTTTCATTCGATGGAACTTGGTGTTGAAGGTGAGAATGTACTTGAAGTTGGCCTTTATAAGGTAAACCGTCAGGCCCTCTCGAACTCCCGCTGAACCAGGTATTGTGATGGGTGACATTCGACTGACCGGACCAAGAGTGGGCTTGAACCCTTTCTCTCTCCCTTTCTTCGCGCTGGGCCTTCTTCTCGTCCGAAGTGGATGATCCACCACCCAAACCAGAACTCTTCAGAGCTCGCTTGAATACTCCTCCAATGGATTTATCTTTTTTACCGTCGGGGTCGGCTTCCTTACTTCGCACTCTGTTCAAGCCTTTACTTTTGGTTTTATCCTCTTTGCTGGATACTGATCCTCTTTGCTGCTGATTCGGGTCATCCTCGGTGGTATGTTTCTTCTTCTTGGTCACCAGGGCAGCCATCGTGCTCAGAGGCGTAGTTTGTGATAGAGTGGGAGTCATTGTTAGAGTAGAAGCTTCACTGTCCATCCGATCCTTTCGTTCGGTAGCAGGCGAAGCCGAGTACGAGTTGGAAGAGTGGAGAGTGGAATTTGATCGACCTGTGGCAAACGGTTGTGAATACTGAGGTTGCATCAGATTACTGGTGTTGAAATGAGGCAATTTGACACCACCTTGATCGCGATGAACATTTTTGCCAGCTAGTGTATACCGTTCACCACCGAGGCGGGCGCCAGAAGGTGATAAGGCAGTACTGTGATTGGAGTGCGGATCCGGAGTTGCTTTGACTTCCTCGAGTTCATACTCCCTATTACCTAATCGATAGACCCGCCAAGAACGTCCAGTGACTGTCGATCTTACCTCGCCATTGGGGAATAATTCGTATTTACCTGCACCACTCGATTCCCATTCGGCTTTGGGACCAGGTCCAGTAGAGATATCCAGTGGGTCACGCGGAGATAGAGAACCAGGATGATGAGCTGCACAAGCTCTGAAGGTCCATTCTCCTCTTCTTCCTCCATACTCGTCATCGAATTCTCCCACAAATTTGGCAAATGTATCTTCGTCGTCACCGCCCAGTTTCAGCACGGGAGTAAGTGGGAAATTGGGTGAACTGGCTGTGCGTAGTATATCGACTGGGGTATTCTTTTTCTTCACTTGACCACCTAGTTGAGCTTGTGACCCGGCAAGGATGAAATCAATGTCGAACTCTGATACGTCAACTGGCGCAGGAGGGTGTAAAGATGGAGGAAGCGGGTGAGGTAAGGGATCGGACTGTAGATTGCGCGATTGAAGTAGATGATTCGCTCGGTGCAACGCCAAGGTGGAAGGTAGGAGGCGAGGTCCAGGATCTGATAGCGGTAATAATGGTGGTAGAGGTCGAAGGGGTGCGGCAAGGTCCTGCAGAGAATGAAACGTAAGCGATATGAAAAAAAAAAAAAAAAAAAAAAAAAAAACTCGTTGACCTTCGTACTCACCTGTCCATCTTCACCCATTTCTTGCAATTCATCATCATCTTCGTCCATCAGTTCATCCTCATCCTCATTCTCCTCCTCTTCAGCTGTTCCTTCTGGATCCTGCTTGACGACAATCGAAGGCGAGTCCTTTTTGGGTTCCCTAGCAGAGCGTCTCGACGCACTTCGACCGAGTCCTCCACCAGGTATAGCAATTGGTAAACTCCCACGACGCTGTGCGAGATCACCTTCCGCCAACAACCCATTGGCAGGAAACAAGTGCGAGGGCACAGGAGGGGCTGAACTGGGTCCTATCTCACTATCACTTGATTGTTTCGCCATACCCATTCGTTCCCATAATAGCAGACTCTGTCGTCGTAATCCACCAGCAGGCGGACCGGGTGGACCCTGACCGCCTTGAGCTCCTATACTCAACCTCTCTCTGGCTCTCTTTCCATCTTCACCATACGTGGCAGCTAGGAACGCTCTTCTTTGCCTTTCCGCTTCAGCTTCTTCTGCTTGCTCGAACACGTCCATCTCGTCTCTCTTCCTGATCGAAGCTCTTCTACCGCTATTCGGCGAAAGGTCGACCGCGCGAAGTGCAGCTGTCGCAGGTGACGTGCCGCTTCCACTTCCACTCGCATGACCGCTGACTGAACCAAACTTGAACCCTTCATCGGGTAATTGAATTTCCTCAGCCGGATTCTCACCTACACTCCCCCTTGGAGGGGGCAAGACAGGGTTCCAAGTCCGGTGGCCTGGTCCTGCCCATCCACCGTACCCCAGGTGAGGTAGACTACCTCTTCTCGCATATCCCTCTGGCGTAGAGGCGGCGAAAGATGACGGCGATGTCGAGTCAGGTGCAACGGACTCTGTACCAAGAGCTTTGTGTCTGGAACGTAAAGAGGGCGTACCGTTGCTCCCGTTACTTCCATCGCTGCTCACGGGTCTGGAGGTTTTCCCACTGATGTGCGTTCGAGTAGGCGACGGAGCAGCAAGTGTCGGACCGGAGGGAGTAAGGGATGAACGTCGACGTCCGGGGTTCCAATCGGGAGGGTAGAAGGAATGAGCGGGTTGTTGAGGCGGTCTAGATTGGGTTAGGGTGGATGTTGTACTCGCCGCAGAACCGCGTCGTTGACCTAGTAACGATCCCCCTCCCGCGATATTTGGCCCGAATTCAGCGCTGGGCCAAGACTGCTGAAATCCTACACTACGCGAGGTCGTTGGTTGACTACCACTACCACTTCCGCTACGATCGCGATTGACATGTGGTGGGACGGGTGATATAAGGTTTAAGCCTAATGGTGTTAAAGAACCGCGTCGAGGATGATGAGTATGTATGAACTGTGAGGGATGCGTCACAGCGATGACTGATGGTGTAGGTGGTGCGGATGAAGGTGATTTTGGAGGAGATGGACTACAAATATACACATTTTACACGACTCAGTTGGTATCAATCTATGAAGGAGGCATGACAGGGAAAAAGAGATCAAAAATTGAGATATTGACGTACGTTGATCCCCGAGATGTCTTACGAGGTAGAGCTCCTTCTGAGCTGGGTCCAGCTATGGCGTTCGAACCCATCTTGTCCACCCAAGTCGTAGAATTGGGGATGGGTATTGAAGATGGGAAATTTGTAAAGGTATCAACTGACCGGGTCGAGCCCATTGTCAGATTGAATCTCTAATTCTGTTCGACTTGTTCCAACCTCTTTATGAATGAATAATTTGGCGATTGGAGTGATTGATATCACAAATGTATATGCTGAATGTACAGGGCGGAAGATGAATGACACGCCCGATAGCTTGAAAGTTTCCTTCCTATCCAAAATTCATTCATTTATCGATTGACTTTAAATAATCTTCAAATGCGCAGTGAAGTAGAGGATCTCGTTTGAGTTATCGTTTCAAATCAAACACCAAGACCGAGATGGTGATGGTCCAATGCTATGATGGTGATGTTGTACGGATTTTATCAGACTGATCTTTCGACTATATTTTGCAGGTTTGTACTGATTATACGATTGATCACAAGGTTGAATCCACTCTGTTGGGTTTCCCTTCTCTTGTTCTAGCTTATTGCCCTTTGCCGTTGGTTTGTGGTGTTCTCACTGTATGATGATGCGTACAAGATGATACTGATGTTGATAATATAGGATGAACGTAGTGTAGTGTTATCACGATGAAGGATGTGGATGGATGATTACAGGTGGTGGTGAATCGGTGTATGTATGCAGAGTGAGTGAGTGAGTGAGGTGGATGAGTGGACGTATAAAGTACGCTAGTGGGTTTAGTGCGTTGGTGATTGGGTCATTCAGGGTAATTGTCTTATTCCAAGGCGGAAGAGCAGAGGCAGTTTTTCCCAAGTGGTGGAAAACGAGTGGACAAGTGCAAGTGGCAGTACCTCACTAGTGCGCAACTAGCACCGTTCAAGCTGTAGCTAACCATACAAAACAAGTAACATCAAAACCCTGAGATCTGAGATCGGCTTTCTTACCAATTTATACAACACAGTCCTGCATACCCTCACCCAACTAACTATCCACCTACATGTGAATGGTATACATACAATTTCTTGTCGCCAAAAGGGTGCAGGCAATCCTCTACATTCACATAAATTCATTCATGAAATGTATGTGGTGAGGGTACGGCAAATCTCGCCCAACAAGCGAGGAGACCAAGGAGAATAAAGTTTACTCAATCGGTCAACGTGTTTATTTTTGACCGGAATGAAAAATCTGCTTCGATCCGCCTGTTGGCAAGTCAGTACTGTACAACCGGCAAATGGGAAGTAAATAACATAACAACCGGTCTTTGTCGCTACTGCTGCTGTTGCTCGTGCTGTTGATGACTTGTTGTTATCCATGTACATACACCTTTTCTTTGGTGCTGTGGTGGTGTGGTGAACCCAAAGGCGTTTGTAGGTCAAGATCTGCCAGTGATTGAAAAAATAAAGTTTAGATGATTTGCATGATTTCTTACCATTCTGGGGAAATCGAACGGAGCTAAAATTATCAAATAAGGGGTCTAACCGGAATAGGGCAATTACTGCATTTTCACATGCACGCGCACAGACAGACCTGATGAGACCTGACGGTGTACAACACAAGAAAGGATGTGTTTGTCACCGCTTACCATACATTTTGACTCGAAGTAGACAATGAAATCGAGATTCCCATAGATCGATATCTGCATCCATGACATGATTCCCTTTACGCGATCTCCAAGTACACGTCTGTATGATATACATAGCAGCACGACAACGCGGGTGTGAGCAGCCATCATAGAGTCATGAATGGTGGTGTACATAAAAACCAGCTCTGATAGGATCAAATCCTTTAAGTTAAGTTACCTTTAAAAGTGAAACATCTGACATCACTCGTACCTATTGCACCCATACCGCGACTGCAGCTGATGTCCAGCCGCTCGTTCACGACAAACAAAGTATAAGTCAAGGCGTTATCGAGAAACGTTAAACCTTCTTGATTCCGCTTCCGCTTCACATAGAATGACTGACGGGGGACGTTGGAAAAAAAACCGCAGATCAGGCACCGGATCCATTCTCCCAATGTCCAACGTCCAACTTCAACAAATCGGAAAATGTCAGATGGGATCGTTTCTTTCGTTCAGCTCGCTTACAATTCACGAAAGGTAGACTGAACCTTGAGAAGACAGCTGCACCATGTGGGACAGGGCATAAGGGGATGATCGATAACGGTGACATACGTTCGACATGGCAAAAAGGCACTACAGTCTTTTCCCGACAATCAAGTTTTTCCGCAACTCAAAACATTTGTACTATAGACATGAACATCAACGCGGATAAGAGATCAACAATGCGGTGTGTGATCTATTCTTCTTGCTCATACTGTATTGTGACTCTACCCGTATCTCTTGAGTGGCTTGGAAGATAGTTGCGGTTGTGAGCGGTGAATGTATCAACGGCAACAAATACCCGCAAGTCGGATTTGGGTCTACCATCGGTGTGGAATGAAATGCTCGGGGATCGATTGGATCTGCTCACATCTGGATCCGGTAATCGATCGATCGCCTTTTTACGATGAAATGCACATTTGTGAGTCGCTGGTTGGTATTGAGGATAGTACAGTAGCCCTACAAAGAAACGGGTGAGTCATATAGATGGACTGGAAAATGGAATCTCTCAGTCCCAGTCCTTGGACAGCACGATGTTACACCTTGATTCCATATTCTGATACGACATCTCTCAATTGGCACTGCAGTTCTCACTCATTGCATACTGCACTTCAAGACGCCTGGATGAGAGGTACATGCTAAATTGATGAATTAGGTTTATCAGCTTGACGTGGCATTCTTTCGCCGCCTCAAGTGGCATCTGAGTGATGTGATGTCACTGCCATTCACTCATCCGGTTTATCGGGCTAGCTCACTCTTCGACGTCAGTCCGCTTTCATCTTGATATCCTTCTAACGCTCTCATCATCTCAACTTTGGTTCTACAGAACATCAGATCGCAAGAGATCGAAGCCAAACTCACAATGTCATCGTACACAATTCTAGTAAGCGGCTATCGACCAACCTACACTATCCTATCATTCGACCCTTCCACAGCAAAGATCAAAATCATCTCTGATTCACCTGCGCCGGAAAAGGCATCATGGATCGAACCTGCTTCTCAACAACACAACCCTTTAAAGGCCAATAGGACTTTGTACTCCATCTCAGAAACGGAGAAGGGTCTGGCAGTCAGTTTGAATCTGAAAGGTGACAAGATTGAGATTACTAGTCAGAAGGAAACGCACGGTGGTCCTGCTCATGGTGAGTCCAACGTTTATAACACATAGTAGGAGGGTAAGAGGGCACTGATAAACATCGATGGGTTTGTTGGTGGGTAGTTCATGTTCTGAAGGATGGTTCTGGTCTGGCTGTCGTCAATGTATGTCTCACTTCGTCTCTCGTCAAGTCCTAAGAGAGATTTCATTGACTAATTGTATTTTCGATTACGTTGTAGTATATGGGCGGATCGATGATATACTTCCCTTTCAATTCCGACGGGACACTCTCCGACAACCCATCGGAATTACTCCAATTTGAATACCTATACAAAGACGGAAATGCCCCGGATCCAGAGAGACAAGATACTCCGCATGCCCATCAGGTCATTGAAGATGATCAAGGTCATTTGTACGTTTGCGATCTGGGTAACGATAGGATCTGGGTGATAGAGAAAAAGGGATTGAACACTCTAGAAATCAAAGGATGGTTGCAAGCTCCTCCGGGAACTGGACCTAGACATGCTACATTTAGTAAAGATGGTGAGTCATCGTTTCGTCGAAACAACTCCGAACATTTCATCACATGGTTTTGTATGTTATAAGAGATAGATAGTACATGAACTGACTGTTCTTGGATTTAGGAAAACACCTATACGTCTTAACTGAACTTACATCCGACGTATTGGTATTCTCTCTCGAAAGTCCCACTTACCCTATAATTCCTAAACCCGATTTCAAAGTTAATATCATTCCTCCCTCCGTCCCCAAGGATGCACAACAGTATATGAACGCGGCGGAACTAGTTCTAAACCCTGCATACCCCAATATCCTTTATGCGTCCAACAGGTTAGAGATGTCCCTGGAAGAAAAATCGAAAGGCAAATTTTCGACCAACGTAAATTCAAAGGGAGATTCTATCGCGATCATTGAGTTGAACGAAAGTGGAGATGAACTGAAGAGCTTGAAGACTTTCCAAACTGATTTAGATAATCTGAGAGGAATGACGATTAGTCCGGATGGAAAGTATTTGGTTACTGCTGGAAGGAAGAAGGGTGGATTGGAGGTGTATAAGGTTGTAGATGAAGGTAGGGGATTGAAGTTGGCTGGAAAAATCGAAGATGGAGTGGATAATATTACGGATTTGACCTTCTTGTAATTGGGGTATGTGTGATGCACGAAGAAGTATTTTCAAGAAGCACCTATGCAAAGGTATACAAATGTCTTGATCATGCCTCCTTTAATTTTCAAATACTATTTTCTAGGAATATCATTTACTCCGGCTATGTCGTAGTAGATGAATTGCTATTTGAAAATGTTCAATTGCATACCCTCAGATCATTGTAACAACAATCTGATTTACAAGGTGTATTTTACAAATATCGTCTATCCCATCGATACAGAAACTTATCGTATTTAGAGCTGATCAAGCTGATCATCTGTTGACACGCAGAAGCACTTTATAATCCTGGTTGTCCGTTCTTCTCGTTATCTTTCCCCTTCACACCTTTCCTTTTCTGCTTGAAATCCCTGATAATCTCCAATAACCTAGGTGCGATGGTGATGAACGCTCCTGCGAACTGAGTGAACCCTACGAACAAACCTGCAGATTTGAAGGTACCTCCACTGGACGAAATCAGAACTATTCCCGTGGTATACCAGACAACATATCAGCTTTTCCTCTTGTTATGCGTACGACATACAAAACAATCTGGGAGTTATAGTGCGAGAGGGGACAACTTACCACCACAAATAACAGGACCTATCAAACTAGGTATAGAAGTGACTGTCCAAAGCATTCCCAACCTCATTCCGAATTCCCTTGTTGGTGAGATCGCTCCGGTCGAAGCAGCCACCAGCGTGACCCACGCACCACTTGCGAAACCATATCCTACCAGACCCACTACAACTGCTCCGGCCGGGATGGGCGATGCGACCCACAATGCCAAGATAAAGATGGAACTTCCCAAGATGGAAGAGACGAATACTGTCCATATACCGAATGTGTCCGCAAGTATACCTGATGTGGCTCGTCCGAAGAATGATCCCACTTGGAGGATCGCGATGGAATAGTCGGCGATGGGGCCGGTGATGTTGTTGGATGATATTAAAGTAGGTGCATCGAAGTAGGGTGATAGCCAGCTAAAGCCATTCATAATTCAGTAAAAGTCAATGAGGGGAAAACAATGAGCATTAAGCAGATTCTGAACTCACTTCATCATCACCAAGCATGAACCCAAGACCAAACATGTATATTTAGATTCCAACCATGGTCCCTTAAGACTCTTCAAAGGAGGTGGTGATCTAGGTGGTAATCTAGCTTTAAGGAAGAACCACGCTGGAAACATCAGGATGGCATTCATCCCTGCTATGATCAACATTGCATCTCTGAAATCTGCGTTGTCAAGACATGTCATTATCAGCATGATCGTCCACTGATCTCACTTGGTTAAATAGATATCAAACGGGAACTTTATCATCTCATCACAAGAAAGCTTACTCACTTAGTTCATCGAATAATCTTTTTAGAGCAATTGGGTAAATCACACCTGACAGACCGCTTCCACAAACCACAATTCCGACTGCAGTCGATCGTTTCCTCATGAACCAATGACCCACTACAGCCGTAGAAGGTGAATATAACATGGATGCCGATATACCGAATAGAGTATGAGCGAGGAGGAATTGGTAATATTCTTTGCAGACTGAAGTTCGGATTCCAATTGGATAACAAACAATACATTATCAGCTTCCATTCTCTCAACGAATCACCCACATTTGGGGTGTTTGACGATTGACTGTGCTAAGATGTCGGTGGACAGATAGGAGAAACTGAATCTGGAACTGGAACTCACATGCCATGGCAATTATAGCAGCTACACTTAAACTCGTTCCAACCATTATCAATGACCTAGCTCCGTGAGAATCGAAAAATCTCCCTGCGACGATGGATCCGCCAAAAGTGATGAATGTCTGAAGACTTGCTATCCAGCTGTGGGACAACATGATCAGCTTGTGTGTCATGCTCATATGCATGATGGTTCATGGCACTCACGCTACGTCAGATTGAGAGTATTCTTTCAGTTGGTTCGCAAGGTAATAAACTTTGAGTTGACCAAATACGGTGACTATACATAATTGCCATTTACAGTCAGCTACAGTCAGCTTGTGACTTCACCGAAGTATTCTCTGTAGCAGAACCACATCCACGACCACAACCGCATGATGAGGGAGATTGTTAGATTGTTCACTTACCAAATCCGAATACACAGAATAGTACGAAAAAAGCACTTGCAACGCATAACCAAGCTTCCCTTCCACCTTCTGGAGGAGGTCCAATCTCATCATCATTCACACCCATCTGCCTCTCCAAATCTGGATCTCGGGTTAAACGCCTTTCCAACTCTTCCGAGTGTCCAAAACCTGGCAAAGGAGGTGGGAAGTTGTCTAACCCATCGTTCCTCGTTGGTGGTCTATGTAAATGTTCACCACCACCGTGGTGCTGATGGTGATGGTTGTAGTGAGAATGAGAACGAGATAGGTGAAGATGTATAGGGAAAGGATCTACTTCTTGACGAGGACGAGAATGAGACTGAGATCGTTGTTTGCCCTTCGAATGCTGAGTATGGGGTTCGGGCTGGGGTTGAATAGTCGTTGTGATTGATGTGGTGGGATCGATCTTCTCATCTAGAGAAGTATCTCCAGTGGACATTTTGGCTGAATTACGATTGATGATTTATGATTGATGATTGATGAATAATGATATATGATTTCGTTGCTCTTCTTTGTGAAGTCGGATCGATGTTGACTCTTGACTGGTTATCAGGATCCACACCTGTAATATTATTCTAACAAGATACAATGTATGATTCTATGATTTTATATTCTATAGGTCAGAAAGGAGAATGAATCGATATCTCGACTTATCTTTCTCCCCCACACCTGAATCCAAATGAAATTGGAAAATATACATCCACATCCTATCGAGTAGACAAATTCAAACTTCGGCTATCCCATCATTGGAATTAAGCATGTTATCTCCCAAGTAGTACCGAGTATTCCAACAGCCTACCGTTCATTGTAATGCAGATACGAAGGATGGAGTACCGCCGTAAATTGGAAAACATCAACAGATCATTTACCGAGAATATGCGGCTGTTGGTGTTTATCATCCGGTACGGCCGAACGGGAACCGCGTGCGATTGAGCGTTTCCAGCGTTTCCGACAAGATAGATCAGCAAAACCAAGACCATGATACAGAGTACTGTACATAGATACATATGGGGTAAGGGTATGAGTATACAACGTTTTTCATTATCTCTATCATTCGTTCAAATCTAAAAGCAATGAAACGATCACAGCGACGATCAAATAGTTCGACCATCTTAGGCTCCAACGACTTGGGCCATCCTGTGATAGATCAGACATAATATCAGCAAATTACCCTTCCACTAAGAATTTTCTAACTACGAATAAATGTGATGAGAACCGCTCAGTGGGCGTATAGCCTCTTAAAAAATCGGGCTCCTATTTCCCCTAATTTGGATTCATCCCTTTCCAATCCAGATATCCATTAAATTCCCCATTCCGAACCCAGAGTTAGCCATTCAACTATCATCTTCTCAACCGAACGAGAAAGATTGACAGGAGAAGGCAGAATGTTTGCACATATCCTCATTTATACTTCGTCTGACTTTCGAAGGATAAACTGATTTCTAGTTGTGCTTTGATGTACATCTCAAGTTCCCCATCCGATTTCCTCTAATCTTCCAAAAAGGATAGATAGGCCTCGGAACTTATGATGCTGTCTTGAACCCCCTTCTCTCGTGAGAAAGAAAAGGAAGGACAAAACAGTTGAATAGGTGTCCGCCCGGGCCTTTAATCGTTTTCCCAATGAAACTTTGGAATGATAAAAAACGAATCATAACCGAGCAATGCCCCCTTCCTCCGAGGAGGAAGGAAAGGAGCTGTAAAGATGATATACGTCCCGCCTTTACGCCCTCATATCTTCATCTTCGATAATAAGGGAGAGTAAAATAACGCCTCGGATTCGGAATATACAATCAACCTTTCCATCATTGCTGATGGCCAAATTGCGGGAAGCGGGAAAGGATATTTTGGAAAAGAGGGGATGAACCGTTGGAGAATCACACCTTTTACTAGATAACCATCATCGCGGTGAAGTGGAGTACAGGAGGAGTTGAATGAAAAGTATAAAACAACTCACATCTAGAGGAAACAAGGTGTTCTTTATATTGATCACGGTATCGTACTATCTTCACCCCATCCTCTGGAATCGTCATAGCTTCTTTCTTGACCTTGACCACCATAACCATATTGATATCCTTCATTCGACATGATTCGCTGCTGTCGCTGCTGCAATTGTTGACGGTGATACGCTTCCTGCTCTTCCTGTTGCATTCGCGCTTCTTCAGCAGCTTGCGATTCCTGTAGAACTCCCCAGACAGACGCTTGGAACTGTGCATCGCGAACGTGTATTATTGTTAGCAATGGTATGTACATGAGAAAGATAGTGGTTTTAGGCACATAGGTATATAAGGTACTCACCAAGGTTAATACCATTCCCATCCTCTTCTCCAATGTCCTCAACTCAGCCAACAGAGCTTCGTTCGGAGATTCAGCTGTGAGCTTGGCAAGGTTGGAAGCCTATATATATATATATACATTTGATTGAGTTTCTATCGCGTATAGATTGGTATCACGGTGAAAGTTGGCGGCGTACCCGCTTCACTTTATCATTCAGCTTTGCAAACTCCCATAATACATCTTGCTCTAGCGTTGAGAGGTGATTGTTGTTCGCACTATTGGAATCAATCAGTACAGTCAGATGATTTGGGAAAGCAGTCCTTTTACTTACTATGGGTTGACAGTATTGATGGACATGTTGATCTTACCTATCGTGGACACTATCGCAATTTGATGATAGGACGTTGTATCGACCTGCATTTGCATTTTGAACATTACTTATTTCACCAGAGATGAATCGATGAATCCCACTACGCGAAGCAAGCTTGAGTGATGTTGACAACGGCCATGTGTCCACCATGTGTTTCGCTCTCCATGTGAGTGAATTGATTGTATTTTATCCCGAATCGATCGATCATCGGTGATGGGATGGTATGATGGTGATGGATATCGCGTGTCTGTTCGTTCCTGGATGAGTGGGTGTTTGCGCCGAGATTAGGACATTCTCAAATCTGAGCTTTGTTGTTTTTCTTCTTGCTCGACTTTCCACTCTTCAGCTTGCGTATCCTCATCCACTTTACCTTCTCTTCTTGCCGCTTTATTCAGAGACATATCGCCCATAGTACTCGTCCTCATCGATCCTATCTCCAACTTTATCAAACACTCATTTTTAGCCATTGGCACTCCCACAAGCAATCCAAGCTCAAACCCCGTTTCTTTCGGAATTTCTCGCCACTACACCTAATTGACCCATTTTACATTTAAAATCCTTCTTCAACTCAGTCGAGAATCCCCATCCCATCGCTCATCCTGCAGACACCCTCGCCACCATGGCTTTCGAAGCCCTCAACAAGATGGTATCATCATCCAACCTGTTCCAACATCAATACGGATACAACTCCACTTTGATAAATACCATAACCCCTAAATCACTTCACGCACCTTTCTACCATCTCACCGATCCTCAGCATATCGCCATAGCCTCCTCAAAGACATTCAACCTACTTTGTCCGATAGTGGTATACTGGCTGATATGTACACTATGGCATCATCTGGATACAGCGAAATATCCATATTTCGAAAAAAGACGTATACATGAATCACCCGAAATCATCGCTCGAAATAAAGTATCTTTCTCGGAAGTCATCAAAGCTGTCTTTTTCCAGCATTGTATTCAAATCGTTTTGGGGTGGTTATGGTTCGAAGATACCGATGTGATCTTAAAGACACAGTTTTATACGGATCATATAACCAAAATGTCCGATTTGGCACCATGGGTAGCAGATGGTACGTTACTTGTTCTCGGTAAACGAACTGGTGAACAGGTGTTGTACAAATATGGAGAGAAGTTGGTAGCTTGGATATATTGGTGGGGTATTCCTCTTGTTCAAATGTATTTTGCTTTGTGAGTATCTTTCTACGATTGTAATGTCCAAGTATCTCGAAAGTCAGAGCTGATTTGTGTTTCCATCTAGCTGGGTTACCGATACATGGCAATATTTCTGGCATCGAGCTATGCACAACAACCGATTCCTATATCGACATTTCCACTCTCATCATCATCGTCTATATGTCTCTTTCGCTTTCGGTGCGTTGTACAACCACCCAGTTGAAGGCTTCATTTTGGACAGTTTAGGTTCGGCCGTAGCGGAGAAAATGGCATTTATGACTATGCGTCAAGCTACTTTACTATTCACAATCTCAAGTATCAAGACTGCCGATGATCATTGTGGATATAAACTTTGGTGGGATCCTTGTCAATTGTTATTTGCGAATAACGCGGATTATCATGATATTCACCATCAAGCTTACGGTATCAAATCGAATTTCTCCCAACCTTATTTGTGAGTTACAGAGTTTCCCTAATCATCGCAAAAATGATCACACTTCTGAAGATGGTGATTTATGATTGTTGACTGATTACTGATGATGCTTTATCGGCTATAGCACGAACTGGGATAAGATACTCGGTACTCAGATGTCAAGGGAAGAAGCAGATAGTAAGACGAGATGGAAGAAATTAGGTCACGAATATGCCGAACATGACAAACACAATGTCGTTTCGGAGAGTCATGCGAAGAAAGTGGATTAATCGAGGATTATCGGACATTCATGCTTTTCGATATACCAACATTCATTTTTCGATATATATATAACTATTCGTTTTTTGATGTTTTACTTTTTTACATGATCATTTTAATCAATTGATGTAGTGTAATCATATTCACGGTAATGCTGACATCTTACCTAGAGTTCTTACTGATACTTGATATGTTCGTCGCCGTCGAAGGGAATACTGAGCTTACGTACCTGCCTTTCATGCTGATTCAGCCTCGTTTGATAGTCCCCCACATCGATTCATCCGTATCGACCTACTCACCAGATCCCGACTCGATAAATAGTTTGATCAGATTCCCCTATCTTGGTTTGGGTCAATGTGATCTACCTTGGTTCAGTCGATGATCTCGACTATCTCACCGATCACACAACACATCCCTTGTACCGACTCCCATCCTTTCTTCCTGAAGGCCTGAAAGGCCAAAGCTCAATGGAATTAGGAGGTATCCTTCCTTTGTTCCCCTTCATGCGATCTACACGAGATAAACAAAGAACTTTTATAACTTTATAGTCTTTTGATTAGGAATACTGAGTTACACCATATATGTTCAATCCCTAAGTTGACTTGAAAAGAACGAAGTGATCGACCGACCCAGTCCGGCCGAGCCGGGTCGAAATCGAGTCATCGTGAATCATCATCATAACCACATCTTTTGTCTTAGGACTATCAATGGAAAGTCTGTAAGGAGATTGAAGTGAAAGGTCTGCTCTGCGCAAAAGCTTTCAACCCAGTCAAAGGTCGTCAAGATTGGTTGTTACTCTATAAGCCTTGGCTTACTTGGGTGTATTCCCGTCTTTTCTTTTTTTCAGCCTTGTTATCGGTTGGAAATTTCGTAATAACGGTAGACAACCGAAAGCGAAAAGTCGTATCGAGACTCATAAAATAAAGTCACCTAGAAGGCAATTCATAGATCTAACGAATAAGATTATCAGTCTTCCTCCTATTCAGTTGGAAGTATCATCAAAATGCACAATAATCAATACCCATCTGATAAATCACTTTCATCAATATTCGACTTACCTACACCATCACCACCATCTTCATCTGCTGTACCTCGACCACCTTATTCACCTTCAACCACAAACCCAAACATGAATGTTAGATCACCTACCATTCCTAATTCTCCTGCGCCTGCATATACGGCATTACCCCATCGAGATGTCGATTTCCACTTTACACCGATATTAGAAGGTAAGATTGGTGACGTCGAATTGGAGACGGTGGATGGGAAGAGATTTTTGGTTCATAAGAAGATTTTAGAGCAGGAGACAGTCTTTTTCCATATCTAGTGAGTGTCTTTCCGAGTATCTATCCGTGGACTGTGCGGTAGAACTCTTAAATCTAAGTTAGGTGTTTGAGCGGTTAGACGAGCATGCAAGAAGAAAGGATGTACCCATCTGGAATAAAGGAAGAAAGGGCAGTAACGCTGACTGATATATGGTTGATTGATTGTCTGTTCAGCTACGGTTTTGTCCCTGTATGGAGACTGAACGCAACTACTTCGTCCTCCTCTTCTTCATCTGCAACAGGTGCTACCTTACCACATGATATAACCGTACCAATTCATCAGTCTTCCAACTCTAACACTACCAGTACCGCATCGTCCCAAACATCAACCCAGCATTCTCAACATAGGATATCCACCTCTCTGAATGGCTTTGGTAATATTCGATCTTTACCTAAAATCATTGCTAATACCCTAACTCGAAATTCAATATCACTTCCACCCACTACTATTCCCATATCAGTACCAACGCCAGAGGAAATCCCTCCACCATTACCTCCAAAGGATGTGATCACAGCACCTACACCAACTTCCTCTCCATATACATGGGTAGTCCCCGAAACATCCACTGTCCTCCTCGCTTTCCTTTCCCTAATCTACCCTCGTGGAGTCATTTCCTCCGGAAATGGAAGTCTTTTGGATTCGTTGGAATTGACAGGAAGAGTAGTAAGAGCATCATTAGGTTATCAATCTTCCAAAGCACTCTCAAAAGCTAGAGATAGGTTGGGTCATTGGATCGAAGATCTACCTATCGAGACTTATTCGATGGCATGCTTTTTCAAGTTTAACGATTTGATCAAATTATCCTCGCAATATGCTTTGAAGGTTCCTTATAATGCTTGGCCAGAGGACGCAAAGTTGTTGATGGGTAGGGGTTCGATAAATAGATTGGTAGAATTACAACAAATTAGATTATTAGGTTTAAACAGTATCTTATCGAAACCTCTATATCTAGACACCAACCAAAATGATGTATGTCATCAACAACGACATATAATTGATTGTAGGGGATTGGAATATCTGGAAGAGTTGTGGAATGAAATTACAACTGGTTTAAAGATGGAATTAAAACCTTCTATGGATTTATATGAATTACTTCAATTGGATCTTTCCAATTGTGGAATAACCAATTGTGCGAGCTGTTTGGGGATCTTGGGGAAAAACGTTCAAAGATGTTTGTTGGAAGCTAGAGATTTGCCTAGATCGTTATGAGAGTGAAGGATCCGATGGTGAGTAGTAAGTTAACTGAAGTATGAGATGATACGGTTAGTCATACCATTTATATACGAGTAGAATGTTTGGTAAATCAGTTAACATCGGTGAGATTTTGTATCGTTTGTATCGCGTAAAGTATTTCAATCTCATGTTATTTCGTTCTACTTTACTTCAGCTTATCTGGTACAGATCTACGGAAGTTCAATCATGCAGATCGACTGCACAGCAGACTGGACTCCAGAATCGTACTAAACCCAAATTCCGAAGCTTGCTTTCCGGTTTGTTCTTGTTTGGTATTCCCATCCGCAGCGGATCAAATTAGCCATAAAACCTATCTATCTTCAACCCTGAAGGGTTTTCCATCCAACGCGTCACTTAGCATCCGAGCATTCTTCTCCCGCTGGCCCTTCTGTCCTTGCTCTTAGCTTCCTCTTGCGACTAGATTCATAGCGGCAGCGAGCCGAGTCCTGCATCGTAGTGAAGTACAGTCACAGGCAGTAATGAGGTTGAAGAGGCTTGAAAGCAAAACTCAACTCTCGGTCAATTAGTGAGAGTTGGATTGTTTCTATTTCTAACATGCATATACAGTATTTCGTTTCATCTTCAATTCTACGATGTAGGTAGGTTACGCTAATGAAATGGACCAATCTATCTTTGAATGAGCTGTTTTAGATCAAGGTCAAATTTATATTGTTTGTTTGGAATGGAATATAATGGAATGGTTGAATATTTGAATTGCAAAACCAGCCTCGGACCGATCGGGCACCTTCCTAAGCGAGTCAGTGTCAGTCCACCGAAATACGTGAAAAAGGACGACCCAGTACATGTACCTTCATTCGTCCTCGCTGATGGTGAGAGACGGAGTGAAGTAAGGCAGTGTAGCGCACGCCCCTCGTACCGAAGAATGCAGGCTCCCTCTTCCCCATTCATCCAAATCTTCCGGTATGCCTTGTCCGTCAGATTGCATAGCCCCTCCGTGCCCCCGCTCAGTATGGACGCTATCTCCGTCTGGCTGGTCAAACATCGAGGCTACTGCTCTACTCCCTACGAACATTGTTCTCATTGATAGCACCTTGAGGTATAGTCCGCTGGGTGTTCATGCATAAGAGGTGTGTTGTGATTCAAAGATATCCCGAGGACTGTAAACAATAGATATTGTGTGTGTCTTGCAATACCGCCACTTTGGTAATCGGCGTAATTAAGGCTATTACAGTAGCAGAGGGGTAGGTAGAGTGTATGGTACTCTACCATTGTACGCGTCAAGTCAGTTGACATACATACCCACCTGGTCATCTCCTACTGGATTGATTGATTGTTTGTTGCATCGCCTCTTCAACGGAGATCTCCTGTTCCCACATACTATCTTGTATCTATATTCGGATCGTTCCGAACGACCAATCCCAAAGCAAGTGTAAAGGAAAAGAAAGAACAAAGGACAAAGGTTCAAGAGGGATAACCCGTTTTCGTCATACTATCAGTACTCTTCCCATCAAAACTTGTTTACCCTTGATCAAAACAGTACCTAGTACCTTTGGCTTGGCTTTTTATCTTCTACATATTCAAAACATATAACATACAAGATTTATACAAGCACATACATACAAAGATGGCTCCTCCACCAACACTTCCACCAAAGGATCAAACATTTCTTTCACCCAACAATCTCAATTCCCGTATATCATCAAACTCCAGATCAAGTCTGAACAGTACGGGTAGTAACAGCAACAGCTTTGTTGATCAAGATTTAGCTGAAGCTGTTAGAGATTCAGTACAAATCAAATCTGAATCACCTCAACCACAATCTCATTATCGGGAATCATTGTTATTATCGTCTACTGGTAACAATCATATTAGTAAACAACCACCTTTACCCTCTTTGAATCCATTGATACCTAGAAGAACCCCTTCACCAAATACCAATACGAACAATATGAGTGTCTATCAACCTACGCATAATTATTCACATTCTTCTCCTGATATGTCAATTATCGGTCAACCTTCATTACCATCAACAAGGATGACACAATTAACGACGCAAACTCCTCAAAACCCATTCGAAGATGACGAAGTCGAACCTGCTGGTACGGGAAGGATCAAACCCCCTGGAACGGGACATATATCAAATAGATCATTTGGAAATAACTCGAATTTAGAAAGTGAAGGATTGGTTCAACCTAACAGAGCTAAATTTAATAGATCTCAAACTGGGTAAGTTTTGTTTCTTCCATCGTGCATCATCGTGTATGGCATGTGTTTTGCGATAAGAGTAATCAGCGGTATGGTTGGTGGGTGCTGGTGACAAAGTGGACGTGTATGATCACTTGATATGGCTATGCTGTATGGGCGACATGGACGCGTGGTTCTTTGCTACCTGCGGGAGGGGTGGAATAGCAGAGAGTGATCAAAGGTGGGGATGACGAAAGAAAGAAAAGATGATTAGGATGATGTGAAAGGAGGGAATAGATATACGAAATGGGCCAAGATAGTGCGCAACGCAGTGTGGGATGATTGAAACAGCGATCAACCACATCAATCACCTCGAGGCAAACAGCGGACACACCTTCACCTGCTTCCATAACATTCTTAAACATTTGCCATTGCCATCAATCTGCTTTTTCTTGTTCTTTTCTTTCATCTTTCATCTATCCCATTATTTTTATCTTACGAAATACATGATACATCACATAAGCACAAAAGCTGACATATGATCACCTGTAATCTACCTTGCATAAAAATGCTACCTTCTCATCCACCCCGTAAATCCCAAACTCAACCTCAATATCCTTATCAATATCAATATCAACCTCAATATCCACCTCGACGACCCTACCCTTTGACACGACATAACAGCTCTGCAGCTGCGACTTCCTCTTCCGCCCACTTACTTGGTCCGTCATCACCTACGAGTGGATCAGGCAAGACGAGGACCAGAAGGTCCATGTCATCAGACTCGTATGGGTTCAACGCGGATATGCCACATATCAAAGAACTCACCGCCGGTCAGAAGAAAGCGTACGAGGATAAAAAGGGTAGTAGACATGCGGATGTGATCGATACGTGGGATCCAACTGGTTTGGGAAGCGCGAGTGAGTAATCTCGAATTGATTTGTATGACCGTGGAATTAGGTGCTGATCGTAGACCGTCATCATCAACTCGTTACAGTGTGGCATCAGTGAGTATATTATGCGGATCCGTGTAAAGTGTAGAACGTTACTGACACCTGGACAGTTCCGGACCTTACGATGCTGCTGCACCATCACGAAACCAGAACTTACCAGGAAACAAAGCACCCATGCAGGCATTCCGAGCACCTCCCGTCCAATCGCCACCACCAAAAGGTCCAACGACTATCTCACTCTCACAACCTCCTGTTCCACCCAAAGACACGGTTGGCGAGACATCAGACAGACCGGGACACCGAAGAGGTCAATCGGGTAATCGATATGGTGCACCCTCCAATACCCGGCGTGTAAGCGGAGGTGGTCTAACTGGACAGTACTCGACTAGTATGCCAGCTGGAGGAGGTTATTTCCCTAACATCATGGATGAGCCGCAAGATGAAGCTACTCTTGCTAGAATTGAGAGACAAAGGGAAAGAGAATCGAAGAGACAAGCGCTCAAAGCGGCTTGGGGTATCGATACGCGTGAGTACGAGAATATGCCTGGACAGCCAGCGATGATAAGCTGACTTCTTTTGCTTGTTAGCTGAACCTTTCGAAGATTTCGGTGGTTCACCCAACGATGGTACAGTGGAATGTAAGTTGCTCACATTACTGTGTCATACTCTCGCTAACCCACACATCGTAGTGGCAAACGATTACTATTCTCCCGAATCCGTCAGCGCACCTCTCCCCGGTAAACCTGCACGATCACCTGGTATGCGATTCGGTATGGGAGCAACGTCACCGCCAATCAGAGAAGAGGGTACTTCCCCGACGGGTGAATATCCAATTAACACACGAGTGGCAGGACCAGGACCAGGAGGAGTCAAGCGAACCAAGAGCTTGATGCAAAAGATTAAAACCATGGTGCGTCATCGATCCGAATCTATCGAATCGGCTTCCGGGGCCGATTCAATACCTATACCTGTACCCAGAGGTAAACCCGTCAGTCCAGGATGGGAAGATAGACCTGCTGTGGTTGAGGAAGAGGAATTAGAGGATGATATCCCTATTCCGGGTGGTGGTCAGTTTGATGATGTGGATGAGATGGACGTTTTCACAGATAGAAAGAGGTCGGATCATGACCCACAAGGAAGAAGGAGGGTGATATTGGATGGGAAGACTGCAGGAAGACAGTGAGAAAGGATGACGTTTCGGTGTAATATCTGTGTATATTATAGATGAGAGATTGAGACGAACTGAACGATTTATGAAAATGTTTATAATCAATACCGAACGAACGGCGTCGCTGACGTCGGACATGTTATCTTCCCTTTCTTTGTTTCTCTTGCGACATTGTCAATTGTACCGTCAACCGTCAATAGCGCGAAAATCCAGGATTATCCAACCGAAGTGCATCGCCAAAAGCGTACTCTCCAAGTGAAGGTATCATCAATACATCTTCATCGAACGAATCGGTTCCTGTTCAAGAAACTAAACGACCTGGATTTTTCTCAAGAACTTCCAGTGGAGGTGGAAGGGATTCACCTTCGAAGAGATCGGTGCAACCTCCTATCCCTACGAACTTGTTCAACTCAAACGTAGTACCCGAATCGTCATCTAATGAAACTATCGATGAGAATGTTTTAGATGAGGGAGAACGTGATGATGAATTGGATATGGAAAAGATGGTACCTTCAGGAGCGGGGAGTGGGTTCGTATTGGTCGAATCGCCAAGTTCAAAAGCTAGAGCTTTAAGAGCTTTACAGAAAGAACAATCACATCACCATCATCATCATAGGTCTGGTTCGGCTTCAGCCGGAACTGGAAATGGAGGGGTATCCAATGTACCAGCGAACCGAGCTAAATATCTACCTACACCACCTGTTGCACCTGTCATGCCTGATTTCAATGATATCTTGACTCCGCCATCCAGGAAGAATTCACCGCTCGAAGTTCCTGATGAAGGTGGATTGAAGAGGAAGACATCGATGGTGAAGAAATTGAAAGATAGAATGGCAAAGTAGATTGTGAATACTTATTTGCAATCGGTATGAGAATTGATAGCGCTTGGAAAGGAGGTTCGTCTCTTAGGTTTTTGGCTATTTAGATTGTGGTCTTTGAGGAAAGGCGGAAGATGATGAGGATACTTTTAATGGACATTTGTTTGTAATTTTCTTTTACAACGAGACAAGTCGTTTCCTGGCTTTTATTTTACTACTCAATGGTTTCGTTTACAGCTTTTCCATCCTTCCTTAATCTCCCTTTTCGAATTATATCTATATTGAATACATTTCATCCAATCCTGCGCTTAAGGTGACAAGATGGGATTTGTAGTATACTCACAGCTGAAGATACCTCCCATAAGGTGTGGGATATATATCACTTTACCATGCTATCCATGTCACATGTATCATGTCTATAAAGTGCGAGTACGAGTATGACGTAATTCACTTGCAAAGGTTGGGATGTTGTTTGCCACTCTGCTGTTCGCAAGTGCGTGTTCATTCCACCTATCTACGAGTATATCTATGACTATCAGGTTAGATCCTACATTTTCAATACAGCTGCAATAGCTGGTCATCTCGTCTCAGCATGTCTGACCATCCCACTCTCACTGATATACCCAACGAGGTGATTCTAGATCACCTATTACCGGCTTTACAATTGAGGGATATCGTTTCGCTGTCAGCTGTAAATCGTCAATTCAACTTATTGACGGTGAGTACGAAGTACGGGATACGGATCCTCATTGATCTTAGGCCATCATATATTGGGACGAATAACTGATATATGATGAATGTTGTCTGATTCTAATTCCAGTCCGACCCTACATTCTGGCGATCAAGAACACTATCCGACTTCACTTTCCCCACCACATCCCATCCTAATACCTCAGCATCAAAAGATTGGTGGAAGAGGGTCTATCTAGGTTTATTAAATCCCAAAGCGTACCTTTGGGGATCATCTGATAATAATAGATTGGGAGGTGCGGAATTGATCTCGACGAGAAAGTACGCTAGATATGTTGATATACCCTCTGAAATCTGTTGGAATGACGATGATGAGAAAAAAAGTTGGAGTGATAATTTGAAAGATAGCTTGGTTACTGCTTTATCCACATCCACATCCACTCAAACCAACAACAAAAATGATGGAAATGAACGAAGAGGGAAATCTGGGGTGGTAGAGTTACAAGCTGGAGGATGGAGTTTTACTGCTAGGACTAGTGATGGATCGGTTTGGGTATGGGGTGAGTTTATGCCTACCTTGTTTGGTAGAGACGATTATAGACTCTTCTATCAAATTGTCCTTTCACCATGAAGAGAGAGATGAACTATCGCTGAAACTGTTTTCATTTCTGATGTAGGCCAACTGGACGGTACGAGACCTGGATTAACAAGGCAATCATGGGAAGATAAGCGTTGTATATGCCCGCGACCTACTAGAATACCTTTACCGTGTAAAGTCGAATCTATCTCAGCTGGTAGAAGACATTTGGTATTACTTGATTCTGATAATTTGATTTGGGAATTGAGGTCATGGGGTAAAGTAAGTCAGTCAGTCGTCAACCGGTAAAACCGAGCAGAACGCAACACTCATAGTTGGTGAACTCACCTTTCAGGCGCATTTTCATACTGCACCTGAACTTACTGCACCCTTTGGACATGGTATCACCCGCTCACCACCGCATATCGTCCAATTGTCTACTGGTTGGCAGCATTCCGCAGCGTTGACTTCAAATGGTGAAATTCACGTGTGGTATCCTTTTTCGGAAGGTTACGAGAATAGCCTGTCGACAGAGCCCAGTGGGAATATCGAGAGCAGCGATAAAGACAGGGATAGAGATCTGAAGTACGGTAAGGTTGGTGAAAATGTGCTGGTGACATTACCGCCTTTACCACTTAGACCCGCGAACATACGTTCAGAGACGGATAAAGGTGGGTTTAAGAGTAGACGAAGATTGGAATTACAAGATGAATGGGACGAATATGAGGGATCGAGATCACCAAAGGTCTTGGAGGAAGAACAGGAAATAGTGAAAATTGCAAGTGGAGAAGATTTCATTGTTGCTCTGAAGAAGAATGGGGAAGTTTGGTTGATAAAAGTTAAAGAAGGTGAAAATCTTCTTTGGCAATATGTGAGTCATATTTCCTCTCCTCATGAAACTATTCAATACATTTTTATTGACATTCATGTTGATTTCTATTTCTAGATGGAATATTTCTCATCACCATCGATAACTCATCTCACCGCTCAATTCCGATCATTCACCACATATGCCACTCCCACCTCTTCTTCTGATAACTCATCAGCTGTGTATCATGCTAGAATCACAGATTATACCGAACGACTAGGTGAAAGAACCATACCTGATTCTGAGTTATTGGAATGTTTGAAAGACAAAGGTATAATCCAAATTGCTATTGGAGATTATCATTTTGCAGCTTTGAATGATAAAGGACAGATGTTTACTTGGGGACAAGGTGATTCGGGTCAATTGGGTAGAGGTAACGATAAGTTTGGTAAATCACCTGTCAGAGTTATATTTCCTGAAGACGAACAAGACAAAGAAGGAGAAGGGACATTTGTATTTAGTATAACTGCTGGTGGGTGGCACTCTGGTGCTTTAGTTTTAGGTGATTCCAAAGCTAGACCCCAATCTGCGAAAGGAAAAGGAAAAGAAGAACAGAAACAAGTTACCGAACAAGAAGACCAACGGGAAGAGGAAGAAGAGAGTGGATGGCCAAGAGGAATATACAACCCTTTCACTGACACAACTGATACTGTCCCTGTACCGCCGAATGCACGAGGAGGAGGACCGGTCAGAGCTATGCCAATGTACAGAATTGGTTTCGCGGGAAGAGGAGCGAATCTCGGTGGACTGGCTGGACTGGGTAGAGGTAGAGATACAGGTGCAGGTGCCGGTGATACCTCCAATACGGATACACCGGATCAAGGGAATAGCGGTAGGGGTGCAGCACCGATTTTCAGAGTTGGGTTTGCTGGGAGGGGAGCGAATACGGCGTCTGGAAGAGGGAGAGGAGGAGGACAAGAACAAGGTGGTTCCGATGCACCATGGTAGGGTGTAAAATCCAAGATGAACTCCGGTCGTATCACGAATGTTTTGATGAGTATCAAATGTCAGTAACGAACTGATTGCAGAAATAGATAATTCACGATTAGCCATACACGCATGTACATGAGATGAGATGCATTACTATAAGATACAAAAAGATGGATACATGAACATAGGAAATATCATCAAAAAACCATGATCATAATACTTAACTAAAGTAAAAGTTTTTCTCTTCTCTCGTCTGGACCTCAAGGAGCAAGTTTTGAGATATCTGCAGATTTCGCTTTACCTTCCAATATCAATTCAGCTAGGACTTTACCAGTTCCTGGACCTTGGGTTATACCCCAGCAAGATAGACTAAACCATCCCAATAATAACAAAATAGTCAGCGTTAGACTGCTACCTAATGTAGTGTATGAGGTGACTTACCCAGATCCAACCCATACACCTTCCACTCCTCTTACTTTCCCTACCAATGGTCTTCCTCTATCGGCAATAGGTAGATAACACGCCTGCTCAGCTACGACTTCCACGTTCTTTTCCGGTGTAAATACGTCGGATAGGGCTTGAGACTGTCTATGCAATTTCGCGATTGCCGAGGGGGACGGTGAGACTTTAGAGGCTGTTGGTGGGAGTGGTTCGTCGTCGCCTGCACCGCAGCTGGTAAAGGGAGATACGGTATCAGTAGGTATACAATACAATACGAGGACGGTAAGATGAGCAACAGATAAAGTGTATTGAGAATCTCACATGTATGTTGTCCCTTTGATAGCAAATAAATATAAATAACATCAGTTCAACTGCATTATCAGTATGAATTTACATAGACTCACCATCCGGTCTAGCATAGACCTCAGGTTCGGCCGCACTCCCATCTTTCAACGTCATACTTGTGAACAAGCAAGTTGCTGAAAGTTGTTCTTTCGTTTTCAAAACGATCGAATGAGCTCTATGTCCCTGCACACTCAATTTACTTCCTACTTTATTACCCAAAAGCTGTTCTGATAATTTCCCTGTCCAAGGTCCAGCAGCAATGACCACAGCATCTACCTCCAATTCCTCTTTCTCGCCTTGTTCGTTGGTATACCCGACTGATCTTGGCGTGTTGTCGTTGAGCGAAAGTGAGGTTGCTGTACCGATCTTGACGGAGGTAGAAGGTGCTTCTAAGAACTTCCTAGTGAAGAATTCAGTGAATTGGCGAGGATGGACTTGAGCGGTGGTAGAGTGACTTCCTAGTGATCTACTGGAATGAACGAGACCTTCGGGTAGCCATGGAAGTGGGGAGGATTTCTTGGATTTTCGAGTAGCGTCCGTTTCGATTGACTATTGGAAATGAACAGGTCAGTTCTTTAGTTTTTAGTCTTCGTAAACTCATGGGAGAGATCGATATCAGAGTAAGTAAAGTATGAATTACAGTCTGAAGGATACCTAGAGCAATGGTGTTGTATTCTATATGAAGACTTACAAGCGTGTCAACCGTCCTATAACCCCAATTCTCTTTCCCCCCGAATTTCTTTGCCAACTCTTCATGTAAATCGTAACTCATGGCGCTGAGGTCGGACGTAGCACTCCCATGCCAATCTTTGGCTAAGAACCCACCGGAATAACCTGAAGCAGCAGCGGCAATCTTGGTACCTTCCAATAAGGTGATTTTGGTAGTGGCCAACCTTGCTGGATGGGTTGATAGGAAATAGGCAGTTGAGACTCCACATATCCCTCCTCCTATTATCAGGATGTGGGAAGGAGCGTTGGGTGCCATTATTTATTTTTCGTGGTTTGGTTTTGATATCCCTAAAAAGAGGTATGGTTGGTATGTATCTGTCCCAGGTGATTTATTCTTATACTCGTGGTTGGAAATTGAGACATGAAAATCTTTATACTCGTATCGTTAGTTGTGATCCGACGTCATACCACCACTGTCAGTATCAGTCCGAGATCAACCGCATACCCGCGTATGAACTTATATAGCATAGCAACACACACCCCGTCACCCGTGCCTGGCTACCGAGTATAGCGAGTAAACCACTCACTCACTCAATCACTCACTTGGCGTGTCATCATCAACGATAACCCAACTGCATCACATCAAAGCAATATACAGAGCAGACATACCCACCAATATATAGTACAGTAGCACCATGTCAGCTCCGTCAGGTATCAAAGTACCCCCATCGCTCTCATCGGCATTCTCAACCGCCTTGAACGGTGCAGGTGACGTCCGAGCTTTGGTATTTACCATCGAAGGGGGTGAGTACGAGTACGAGTGGAAGCGACTTATCACATCTTACATCTTTCACTTGATCGTACATGAACGCCTTATTGATGCTGAATACTACGTGGTACCCTCTCAGAATCATTCAAACACCTTACAACGGTCCAACCGAAATCGACATACAAAGATGATATCGCCTTACTACCTGATACTCTTCCTTCAACGAAGACACCAGCAAGTTTCGCTTATAGGTTGGATACGAAAGATGCAGGAAAGTACGAATGGATGATGATCACTTTTGTTCCCGATGATGCGGGGGTAAGTATACGATCATCTACTTTCATATCCATGACGTGGTGATAGCTGATGATTTCATCCTGGGTATGGTGAATAGGTAAGAGCCAAGATGCTTCAAGCGTCCTCTCGATCAGGTCTATTGAAATCGCTCGGCGCAAATAACTTCAAACACGATTGGTTCGCTACTTCCATAGTAAGTGGACGAGCTATTACTTCTTAGTCAAACAACAAGTATTCAAAAGAGATACACATCCGCTGACACGGTATATCACCTGTTAATGGTTTTAGAAAGATCTCACCCCTTCAGCACTTACAGCCCACCTGAACCACCTCGCCTCGCCTCCTCCTCTCTCAGCGTCCGAAGCTGCCTTGGCGGAAGTACGAGAAGCGGAAGCTGCCGAGGCTAAGCGGGCTGCGCTCGACCCGGAAACAGAAGCTAGGAGGAGGAAAGTCGTCGTCGGATTAGGTGGGAAATTGGCTTGGGGAGATGGCGTTCAGGAGGCTTTGGAGAAGGTTGGCAAGAGGTCTGATGATGGTTGGGTGGTTGTCCTGGTGAGCGGGAGTCGATCATAATGGATTCGTACTTTCTTGACCTAGCGAAAAACAAACATTCTCCCTCTCCCTGAGGGATGTCCATTCTCTGTGATCTTCTCTGCCAATCTTATATATATATCATATCCTAAGCCTATGCCGATGTCGGGTAATAAAGCTGACCTCTTACTTGCGCTACCTAGGAAATCCCATCCTCTTCGCCAAGTTCCATCTCCCTCGTCAAATCCGAATCTTCCACTCCATCCGAACTATCTTCCAAGATACCCAATAAATCACCCTCCTTCATATTCTACTCTTATCCTACTCCACCTTCACCCAAACCCGTCAAAGCACACGCAACTTCAACCCCAAGTAAGATGGCCGAGCAGCGAAATACATTCCAAGCTACTCAAGGTGGTGTAAGGGTTGTTCCAGTGTCGAACGTTCCGGTTGATAACGAGAACGACAAACCGGCTGATGGTGAAGTCGAATCGAGCCAATCTCAAGAAGCAGAAGAAGAAAAACCAGTACCAGAGCCAGAAGTGAAGGAAAAGGAAGAAGACGCAGCGGTTGAGGAAAAAGGAAAAGTCATTTTCATCTATTGTTGTCCTTCTTCTTCACCTGTTAAATTCAGGATGATATACTCCACCAGCGTTAGGAGCGTGCAACAGGATGCGAGTGATAAAGCTGGTGTGGAGATTGTAGGAAAGGTGAGTCATACTTGTGAAAAATCAGCTATTGGTTGAAAAGAGAGAGTGTACTTTGGCTGAAATTCATCTACGTTATCTCGTATTGAATCAAAAGATCGAAACGTCCGATCCGACAGACTTGACAGAATCCCACCTAAAACAATCCATCCCTTCATCTTCATCTTCGTCAATTTCCAAACCCATTCACTCATCTTCCCTTCCTACACCTACTACCACCTCTTCACGTACTTTCGGTAATCCAACTTCAAGCGCTGCGCCCTTCGGAGCTCCGATTGGAGGTGCATTCGGCCGACCTCGACCCCTAAACGTACCTGCTCGATCGGCCAGCTCGATTCCCTTACCTGCTAGTGGATCTTCGACACCTTTGGATATTGGCGAAGAAGGGGATAGTAAAGATAACATAAGGAGGGCATTTGATGCGTTTGGTCCTAGAGTCAATTCGCCTGGTGGTGCAGGTGGGGGGTTCGCTAGACCTAGACCTGCTGGTAGGAGGTGAGCTCAAATGATAGGACGAGGAAAAGGAAGAAGGAAATGTCGTTGTAGATGTAGGATATAAAGATTATTGATATATGCTTTACATGAATTTGCTTGCTATGGTTATGAAACAATGAAGATATATATCTCAAGACATATTATATTGTCAATGACGTATTTCTTCTGATTTGTTTTGATTCTATTACATGCTATGCACATGTCGAATATGTTATGTGAACATTCATGTACATTAGGACATAAGACTCATTTCCGAATTAACAATAATGAATATATACATGTTCATTGGTCTCAATCCGACTTGACTCCATTGCCAACGCTATGCTCATCTTTGGCTTCAACGATATCTTCCTTATCATCATTACCTTGACCTGGGATCAACCTTCATTTTCTCAGTGATATCCCCTCTCTCATCCTCATCGTTCTTCTTCTTCTTTCTTCCCTCTTGAACAGACTTGTGTTTACTCGATTTTGAATGACCTTTCGACTTTCGTTTCATTCTGGCTGTTGCAGAATTTTCAAGTTTAACTTTAAAATCTTCATCTTGCTTTCCTCCTCCCTGCAAGCCCATAAGGTTGGACTTGCCACTTTCATTTGCTTTTACATCTTTCTCATTATCCAACCACATCTTGATATTCGGTTGTTACAAGCTGAAATTGGATCTTCTTTATATTGAAGTAAGTATGATTGAAGAGATGCCATGGATAGTGATATCTTCAGATTTTCGGTCCTGACGCTTTCTGACAAGGTCGATGTTGTCTTCTCATCACCGTTATGACCATCCATCTTGTCGGATGCTTGAGTCTCGAGCTGCTGATCTTGAACATGGAAATCATCGAAAATGCTCTTAACGAATTCATCCGCCAGATTTTCAAGTTCTTGTTGATCTTTGATAAATACCCTTACATCCTCGTCCTCCTTATCAGCTTCAACCTTTTCTGAGTTTTGGATCTTGGTAATTTTCTCATCTTTATCTCTGGATCCAGCCTGCGAAGAAGTTGGTGGAGAAGAATCTTCAAAATCTTCCATGGGGTAAAAATGCAGATACAGTTCTCTGGCCTGTTGAGGTATAGCATATCGAAATTCCAAGTTGACGTCGAACCTTCCTGCTCGAGATAATGCAGGATCAAGTCGGTTTGGGTGATTACTGAAACGCATAACACAAAAACAACATCAGGGCCCATCGCCAGTCACACTGAGATATTGTAGCCTTGAGTTTAAGCTTGACTCACGTTGTAGCTACCAACACACAACCTTCTTGACTCGACACACCATCAATGGCATTCAACAATCCCGACATCGTAACGGTAGAAGGTGCCAAGTCATGTTTACCCCCTCCTCCTGCTGCTATGGCTGTTTGCGGTTCTAATGCAGCTTCGTATGCCTCTTCTTCTATTGCACCTTCACTTTGTCCGTCTTCGTCGTCGGCTTCGGAAGAGTGAACATGGTAATTACGCCCTTTGGGGAAGATACAATCGCTAAATCGACCAGTCGATTAGCCACGTCGATCTCTCATGATACCGTTTTAGATTGACTAAGGATAGATGTCCCGACAAGTAAACTTACATATCTTCAATCAAGATTACACTTTTAGAGGGACGATCTCTAAAAAGCTTGGCAAGGTTCGCGTCATCCATTCTAAGCAAATCAGTGTACAGAAAGGATCATGAGCTTGAGGGCAGCTCAAAGCCAAATCGGAGATAACTTAATTGATATTTACCCTCGTTGAGCAGGATTGATAACGTATATATTCAAATCCAACTTGCTTGCTATGGCAGTGACTGTCCCAAACACAAAAGATACCAAATCAGTGAAACAATGATCTTCGCTCGGTTGTTCGATGACGGAAAAGGGAAGATAGACTGACCCAAAGTGGTTTTACCAGAACCTGGAGAACCATATAACAAGTAACCTCTCCGATGTGGAATACCTAATGGTGGTCAATATCAGTTAGGTCTTCAACAGCTTGAATACTGTAAGTAGCAGACTGACCCCTAGAAGCATACGATCTAGTTTCTTTATCGCTCAAGAACCTTTCAACATCCTTTAAGAGTTTCTCTTTCATCTGACCAGGTAAGATCACAGAAGACCATGGTCTTGCGGGTCGAGAGACGGGATTCTGCCACGAAGGGTTGATTCGTCTGAACCAAACCAAAAATGAAATCAAAAAGATCAGGATAGTCTGACATACCTCTCATGCTTACTCACTTGGCATGAAAGATCAGTAATTCTCTTTCCTCTTTAGCGAAAAACGAATCTCTAGCTGAGATTAAGAATTCTCTCAAAACATGGGGACGAAACGCGATTGTTCTGTGCAATGCAAACAAAGATTAATCATATCGGCTTAAATCGGGATGATCTATACTGTAACGATAACTCGTATGACAGTATTGTGAAGATTGTTTAATATGCGTTATAGAGAGTGAAATGGATGACCTTCACTCACTGTATTCTAAAATGTTCAATCGACCTCGAACCTGCAAATCCATTGATTCTCCTCGTAACCCAGAGATAATTTCCATTACGTCTGATCCTCATTGGATGTTCTAAATGATCGTCCAGTGTTTATCAGTGCCAATCATTCCATTTCAGGTGATGTGCGTTGAAAGTGGATTTGCAGAACACTTACGATAAGTAGGTAAAACCTGACCTATAATCTCCCTCTTCTCCCACTTGAATTATGTATCCCAACTCTACCCCCACCACTTCCATTCTCACCTGAAGGTCCAGGAGGATGTGAAGATACCAACGTTGATTTATTCCTTTTTCTTCAATGATTTCGAATCGATGGTAGATAATTGGAAATCATGCATCTGCGATTGTGCGTATACGTCTTGTGCGATCCACGAGGTTATCCATGAGTACGATGGATCGGTGTATGCTATGTATGTTGTTGGGAATAACACTGTTTACAGTACAATCACCCCAGGGAATCAGTATCAATCTCGAACATGTGTGCATAAGTCTGAAGGAGGCTTTGCTCAATTTGACTTATCCTTGCTGTAGTATACTTCATTACCCTCCTTACCACGGCGAACAACACTCCTGCCACTATAGCTCTGATGGCCATTGGAATCAGGGCATCGACATTCTGCTGCTTGGACAGCGTATAGATGAGTCGTTGAGGTAGAGAAAGGAGATCGTCGCTGTAGTTTAAAGCTTGGAGGTATGCTGATGACATCTTGCGGAGGTGAGTACAAGGTTGAATATCAGAAGGTGTACGTGTAAGTGTGAGCGTGATGTCAGTAAGAGAATGATCTTGTATAGATGAATGAATTGGTATTTGATGATTATATGTCAGAATCAACCTTGTGTAATCGACTCAGTCAGTGATGATGTAACACACACACACACACACACACACCATGTTTACAGACAAGATCTATTCCGTGTTACTATTACTCTATGGTGATCTATAACAAGTACTACCAGTACAACGCCACACATCGTATCCTTCCTTTTGTTACATGACTAAGGCAATCACACTTGTTGTCCCTCTCCTTTCTCTTTCTCTTTCTTTTTCACTCTCAATTTCTCCGTGATAGCCTCAGGACTTAGATCAGTAATTTTCTCCTTTTTCAATATCTGACCACCACCATGCCATCCTATCCAACCTATTTCATGAGGACCTCTAACGAATAAAATCACCAGGGCAGCGCCGATGAATGCAACGGCCGTACCGCCAGTAGGTTTCCAGCCGTGCGTGTTGTATATATGAGTTAAGATTGCTGTTCCGGATGTCTACCCAACCCAATACCAAATCGACATAGTCAGTACAGCTGTTGTACTCGCGAAATTCAATGACAGAGGCACTCACCTGACCAGCAAAAACAGCTAACAAGCTACAACCATTCAACCTCGCTCTAGCTTTCGGATCCAATCCTGCAATTCTGTAAGATGACGATACCTGAGCCAATTGTTGTCCCATATCGTACCCTACGATCGCTATGCACACTGCCGATATATTCTTATCTGCGCCTACGAGGGCAACAATCATCGATATCATATTGATGGATATACCAGATATCTGACCTAGGTAAGGATGTGTGCGGTCCACCAGCCTACCCCATTGAGGAGCGAGGATAGCTCCGATCAGTCCTAGGAGGCCGAACAAACCGATTTCGAATGAGTTATAGCTGTGATGGGATTAGTATCTTCCAGCGTCCAGCATCAAAGAGAGGGTTGACTCACTGATAGGGGGAGTTGTTAAGCACGAATGTGAGTGATGTCCAGCTATGGTATGATAATATGACTCGGTCAGTCACTTGTCAATGATGCACAGAGCCCAGAAAAAAAAAACCATGGGAATTTCACCACTCACAATCCAGCAAAGACAGCACTAGAAAAGAGCGAGACTAAGCATGCTTGAACGAGGGTGGGATACATCGTGAAGAATTTGGCCATCGACCAGAGCTGGCGTGAAACGAAGAAGCCAGTAGATCAGCTAGAGGTAAAGCAGAGCGATTTGATTTTTGATCGTGAGCTTGATCGTCAACTTACCACGCCGAAATATGATAAACCAATTTTCTTATCAGGTGTATCAGGTAAAGTGAAATACAGTATAACTGTCATGCCTATATGTACAGTACCAAGTACCGGATCATCAGCGTAAATATACCCAGAGCATATAGAGATGATCATGACACGTACATCCCTGTAATCCTACAGCTAACCAATAAGTATCCCTCCAACTCCCGAACCTACTCAATATCCCACCTAGTACTCTACCCAACACCAAACCGAATATAAGTCCCGAAAGGGTAATACTCATCGCGGTCGCTCTCTTATTGGCAGGAGCGAGATCCGCTGTCCACGGGATACATATCTGAGGTGTAACGGTTAACATTCCAACGATGAATGATATTCCTTCCAAGACCGCTACGGAGGGTGCCAATGCCAAACCAATCGATAAGATGGTAGTGAGCAATATGAGAAGTAAGACTAGTTGTCTACGACGGACCAAATCGCCAAGAGGGGAAATGAATATTATACCTGTACCGTAGCCTCCTTGGACGAGAGTGGGGATGGAGGATATACGAGAGTGAGAAACGGAGAAGTCGGATGCGATGCTGAGATCCGTCACGATGATTCACTTTAGTATAGTGAACAGACTAGGGAGTGAATGGAGGGTGGACTTACGCTACCAACATAGGTTGAATATAGTACAGGTTCATGACTGATACAGTCTACAACAGATCAATCAATCAGTTTTAGCACCGGTATAAGCTCCAGCTACTGAATATGAGATGGGAGAGGTAACTTACAGCAGCAAAAGCAAAGACCAAATTCATTTTCCAAGTAAAACCAAATTCCTCATCCACTTTCTTATGGGGATCATGTCTCCGATTCTTGGGTATAGGTAAGAAACCATAATCCCTTTTCCGTATCTTCGTTTTCACTTCCACAATTACATTCTCCTGTTCCTCACCTTCGGCGTTGGGCTGGGTCTGAGGCTGGGGTAGTGGTAAAGCTGAAGCCGAAGCCGACTCGAGATCGGCGCTAGGATTTACCATTGAGCTTGATCGATCGACATCGACTACAGTAGATTGCGAGTCGGAGTTCGCTGGCTCTGGATGTCCAGCCATTATTCACAAAATTATAGGATATTATACACAATAGAAGATAACTAGTTGATTATCGATTCCAAGATGATTACCAGTGTGTTAAGCCATGGACGAGTCGATCGAAGGCTAGGCCAGGCTTGACAGAGCAGAGGTCCGAAACGAACAAAAACAGAAGGAGGTTGGATGATGTCAATATTCACAACTAGTTCGTTTCGAGTAGAAATCCTATATTATATGTACAGATATACAATTCGACAATTAGAGATAATTATAAATAACTTGATACATGACGAGATAACAAGAGAAACTGACATATAACGTTAACTTGGGTTCTATCAACTTTCGAGTTCACCTCCACCACCTCCCTCCACTTTTACGATTACTGCAAACAGCCGGGCCGGATACTCAACAAAACACAGTTGGCAGGTCGCCAGGTCAATCCTTCATTGATTGCAACGCAGTGATGTCCGCGAAAGCATCTTTGATGACAAAGACAAGGACAAAACAATATATACGTCCGTTCATGTACATGTTAAAATAAATTACATTAACAGGACAGACCATGTCGACTTCAAGTCGGTTCAATCATTATCATCATCATCCCTAGCATCAAGCAAGCAGAATGTTATAGAGTAGAAGAATAAATAAGGTGGAAAATGTGGGAAGGGGGTATCAACATAATTGAGGGCTTATAAAGAATACTATGGATTTTGTAAATTTTGTCCATCCGTTTGCAAATTCTGATACCTTATTCCGTTCACGTCCCACTGAAGAATATCGTCGATGACCTCATAATTCGCATCGATGGGCTCAACGTATGTATTCTCACGAGACTGGCATTTAGGCCGTGGTGATATACTGATTACACAAGTTAGATCAGCTGATGTCGAAGACGATTGTAATCCAAAAACACTCACCCAACCACCGAGAGAAGTGATACTTCCATCAGGGTTCATCAAGGCGTTGGCTTGGTTGACACCTTGCATATCTTTCATGACACCTAGACACCACAAACCAAACATGTCAGCTTACGATGCCTCCGGGAAAAGCTTCTGGGTCACTCACCGAAGGGAGAGAATCGTTCAATGTACGATTGTTGTTCGAACCATCCAGCCATAGTGGTGTGGAAGTTCCAAGCTATTCAATACATCAATTTCTTGTCAGCTTGTGCATTCAGCCCGTAAATTGATATCGCCTGAGCTATACTCACTATCTTGATCAGAGCATTGAGCTCCACCATTGTAATCTTGACAGGCGTACTCGGTAACCCAGAGGTTGGCTCCAACGGCATTGTGGTAGTTGGTAACATATTCTTGGAATCGTTGGACGTCGGTATCGTAGTAGTGAATGGGGTAGAAGCTGGACCGATGAAAAATCAGTCAACAAGCTCTGGACAAGTATGCAAGGTGTACTCACTCGGCCGAACAGTCAGCTTGGGAGTTACCAGCTCCGGTACAAGCCTTGATGAAATCTTGAATCCAGACTAATCCATCAGGAGCGTTGGTGGGAGCAGCTTGACCAAGTCTGATACCCTTGGCTCGGAGAGGTAAGAAGTCGTTCATCCAGTATTGGACAGCATCTTGAGCGGAAACGTCACATTGACCTTTTTGGTTGGGTTCCTAAGTGAAGGACGAGACATGGTCAGCATTTGCACAGGTATGCGACCGGAAAGATCAGGATTTCTTCCCACTCAGAAGGAGAACAATCATTCACATTGAAGAACAAGGCATTTCTGACTGTTCCAGGCCAGTTGGGCTGTTGAGCATACCAATCACTGACGTGTCCAGGACCCCAAAGCATAGGAACGTATCTGAGAGGTGAGACATGTAAAGTCAGCACTACAACAAGCGGCAATAGCCTTACACGGAAGGGATACTCACTCAAGACCTTCATTGTCAGCACCACCAACAGCAAAAGGCGACCAAGTGTAATACCACGAAGCCTTGTTACCGATATAGTTACCGATGTAGTTGGGGTCACCGGGTTGTTCCCAATCACCATTAGGCCAGGCGATACCCAACTTGGACCCTGCGTTCTTGGATCCCCCTGATGAGCCTGCTGAAGTGGCGGAAGCAGCAGGGGCGGCGGCAGAAGTTTCGGCGGGGGAGGCAGCAGCAGAAGAAGCAGCAGCAGAAGTATCTTGATCGGCGGCGTAGCTTGTTGGAACTGCAGCTGCACTGGAAGCGGCAGCGGCAGCAGAGGTGGTAGCGGCTGCTGGGGCAGTGTAAGATTCACCTCTGACTCGACATTTCGATCCGTCCGCTTGTCGTCTGATCAACCCTTTCTTATTGGGTGAAGTAGCCTTCTTAGCGAGGTTGTCGACTAACTGTTGTCTCGAGGCGAGATGTCGATGGTAGATGTCTTTGGGTGATCGTGCACCGGGTCCATGAGCCAAAGCGGTCTGTCACATGGAAAAAAAGCAACCAAAGGAAGTTAGTAATGCTGGGTTGTTGTGAGTTGCCAAGAGAAATGTAACGGATAGATGGATAGATGATTAGGTAGAATGCAGATTAAAGGGATGGAGGATGTTTGGTCAAAGGTGTATTGGGCATTGTCTTGGCACGGCATTTCGTTGATTGATTCCGCATAGTAGAGTGCAGGTAGGATGTGCTAAACAGCATGGAGGAACGCTGTGAGATTGAGGGAAAGTCGTGTTCGATGCATGTTACGGATTGATGCAGAATCATGATGGAAAAAGGACGACGAAAGAGGAAGAAACGTGTTTGCAAGACGAAAGGCGAACTCACAGGAACTTGTTCGACACCAGTCAAAGCTGCGCTGAGCAAAGCTAAAGTAGGCAACAGGTTGACCAAAGAGAGTAGAGCAGTCATCTTGAGTCGTCGAGAGTGATCGTTTCAGAGAAAGAGAGAATAGTCGTTATCAAAAGGACTAAGATGGGATGATGTTTGTGGGCGTTACTGTTTATATCGTTGTTAATTCCAGGTGATCCGAGTCGGTCAGCTTGAGAATCGTCTTTACGTTGAGAGATTGGGTCGTGGTTGTGCTCGTAAGGAGTAATGAACGTAGAGTGGTAGGAAGGGAAAGTGGAAGAAGGACCAGGTAAGATATATAGATTGATGAAGAAGGAAGAAATATAAAAATGAAATGTGAATCGTAAAGTATAAAGTGAACGATTAGGAGAAAGAGTGGGGATCAGTCAAACTCAACACGAAAAAGGACCTCGTGATGAAGCGGGAGTTTGTGCGAAGGTACGAGGCATGTGTGGGTCCGAGCTTAGCGTTGAATCACAATCAAGATGAGGTTGTTCTCGAATTCATCAGTTACATTTTTTGGCCAGGTAAGTTTTCCTTGAATCCTCGATTGTTATGACGTTTGTTGTTGATGAAACACCGCCTGCCCTGTCATGTTGTGGTTGCCAAGGTGATATAAACATCCATCATCCATCATCAACAAGAACAAGGGCAAGGGTAGTTGAATAATTTGCTTATTTACATAAAACACCTTCGTTTTCCTTGGCGCTCGATCTGCAAAAGAAAGTCACGCACGGACCGACCACCCACCCACCATAGAAAGGGTCCGATCACATGAAACGCGTCAATGCAATAAGGGGTGCACTAAAGTTGGTGCTGTGGATATTACCGAAAGTGGCATGACACACCAGAACGAGGGGGACAGATGGGGTCTCCACAATTTCACTTTTGACTTTGGTGTCTTCATCCCAAGCGAAGACCAAGTCATGTTAACAACACAAGACAACCAAAAGGATACAGATGTATGATGAGGTCGCCTCATCATGACCCCTGTCAAGAATATCTCATCGTCCCAGCGGTGGAGTTCCACCTCTCATTCACTCGTGATACTCCTCTCGGCGATCATTCAGCTAGGCTTACTGATCTACGCACAGCATGTGGATTCGCATCCTGAACGATATGGTGGGTTGAAATATACCGATGTGGATTGGCGAGTCATCAGTGATGGGACGAGATTGATCTTTAGTCCTAACGAGGGAGAAGGCAATATAGCGGCCGGATGGGTGGTGAGGCAGCTGAGCTTGAGGATAGGAGAGTGAGTAGGATACTTCCTTGCTATACCACATACATTACTGGGCTTTATAGACATGTAAATATCATGCTCATTTCTCGTAGTCCATACGAACGATCCACCTTCCGATATACCCCTCTTCTACCTCTCCTAATTTCACCAACCCTCATTCATCCCTTACTAGGCAAATCGATCTTGGTTCTGGCTTCTTTGGCAATATCGCATCTACTCGTGATCTTAAGTGAAGAAGGGTCGTTCTGGTTAATTCACGGTGTATGGACATTAAATCCTTTCATTTTGAATATCAATACGAGGGGATCACCCGAATCGCTTATTTGTCTATTTGTGGTCCTCACCTTGTATCACCTTAAGAATGGGAATATAAAGAGGGGTGCAATATGGTTAGGAGTCTCTGTTAGTTGGAAGATCTATCCTGTCATTTACGTTCCGGCCATATGGGCTTATTTAGCTGTTATCCGAAGATATGGATGGTTTGGAAAGAGGGTATGGGAATTTGGGATCGTATGTGCTTTGACTGTTTTGGTGGCAAATGGGTTTTTATGGTCAATGTGAGTTGATGTCTCTACTCTCAACTCTGTCACTATCAGCTCCGTGGTCTACACCTTGGTTAGGCCTAAAACTACTCTTCCATTGATATACACTTTACTGATCTTATCTATAATATATCGATAGCTGGGGTGAACCATTCCTCCACCATACATACCTATACCATCTCACAAGATTAGACCACCGACATAACTTCTCGCCTTACTTTTATCCTATTTACCTGTCTTTATTCCCTTCGGCCAAACCCCCAACATCCATGATGATGACCATACCTGGCACGGACGCGATCCAGAAGATACTTAGACACCCTTTAACCTCGTTCTTACCTCAGAATACACTGGTTCTGTTCAGTGGATTGGCCTTGGGGACAGCGACTTCCATTGAATTCACAATGTTCGTTCAGACTACTGTCTTTGTGGTGTTTAATAAAGTGTGTACCTCCCAGGTGAGTAAGCAGTCTTTCTCATATATTCTGGTATTGTCAGTATAGTATAGATTACCCATTCGTATCCCTTCCTTATAGTCCCTCTGGACGCTGAAGCAGTCATCAGTTTCCGCATTTACTCATATCATAAGCTAACACCCTATTATAGTATTTCATGTGGTTTATCCCCTTTCTACCACTGATCATCCCTCAACTCGACATGACCCGAACAAAAACCATCATCTTGATAGCTCTTTGGGTGATAGGTCAGGCGATCTGGTTATCTATGGCATATCGATTGGAGTTCTTGGCTGGACAGGTGTTTTTATGGGTCTGGGCGGCAGGATTGGGTCTGTTCGGAGTTAATATCTGGATTATCGGTGAGATCCTGGATGGGTATGGTTATAGAAAAGGGAGAGGGGATTCATCGACGTCGAAAGTAACACTGCAGTAATATGATATGCAACTTCATATCGTCTTACAAGTGACATACATGAAACGTGTTCGTCAGAACTGCCACTTCTCCTTGATACGAAGTAGAAGATTGTTGCTAATGCAACCTTCTGACGGCAAGCTTTACTTGACTTCACTCCAACACAGCTACTGTACGTCGGGATACCGTTGATTACCATGTTAGTGAATGCAGATCTCAGATGTCATCGTGCATCATAGCTGTTTCATCGTTCGGCTCCATAGATGCCCCAAGCACTCCAAGTATCCTTTGAGTTACAGCCTAAGCTAATGAAGATGCATCGCTATACCAAAAGTAGAAAGATCCGCAAAGTCATGTGCATATATAGAATACGGTATTGCGATGGATGGCGAGTCATGGAGTAATTCCGGACCGACCCTTTTCTCATTGTCCGATCATCCGACCGGCCGATTTCACCTGTTTGACTGCAGTATGTGGGGCAAGTGCCAAAGGCGGCAATGGTAACCATTACAAAATTTAGACTAGGTTTGTAATGTGGTAAATGGAATAACCGTATTACCCGTCAACTTGGAGGTACAACCTACTTCGCATACACTGGCATACACTGCATACACTGCAAATCGCGTATCGAAAGAAAAACATCAAATTTGATTGAACGACAATCCACCACCGTTCAACTCACTTGCAATACTGTATACATTCAAGCAACAACATATCTGACAAGCATCCAACTCGTTGAATTGGGATATACTCATAGCGCGAAACGTAATATTCCAACATCAAGACGTCCGAACCACGCATTGTGCATTGTTACCATTCATCAAACCACATATTGTGATTGTGATCATCAAAACACAACACTACAGCACCGTCCTTCGACCCCCACTTTCACCCGGTTCAGGTGTCCATCACTCCCTTTACAGTGTAAGAACCCCGTACAACACCCCACGGGATCACACACTCGTCTCCAACATCAACAGGTCCTTTAGGTAGATACAATCAAGAAATCTGGACTTTCGCCATCCACTCTTCACTCCGCACTCCTCCTCTACTCCCTCACCAGATCAAATCAAATACATACCCCTATAACACGAAACGACATCGACCATAACTCTTCTTCTTTTTCCTACCCCTCTCCCCACTCCCCACAAGGTTGTGAAGAAACAAATACAGATATATAATTTGATCGGATATCATTTTATAATAGGACAGAAGAATAGGCTCAACGCTAAAATCCAAAGAGCATCGTTACCGGCGGTATCTCTTCTGGATTCTCCCCACCCGATCCTTCTTTTGACTGTTATCTGTCTATCGTCTTGATTCGATTTGTTTATTTTGATTTACAATGATGTTTGAACATCATCAGTTGTAGTCTTACCTTCCGCCCGATCCCATCAGATAAAACAACAGCACAACACATCATTCTACTTCTCAACAACTCAGTATATAACTTTTGCTTGGTGGAGTCTGTCAAATCCTGTCCAAGATGGACGCACCTTTACCTTCACCGTCTGGGACTTCCATCCGATCTAACAAACCTTCCGTGCCGCTCCTCTCTTTGGCTCCTCCCGCTCTGGCTTTAGGCGACGAATTGGCAGTAGGGGAACCGGGAGACGATAACAATGCTGGAGAGATCTGGAATGGTGAGATATTCTTTTCTCCCTCTCCTGAACCCCCAGTGGGAGTATAATGACTGAACTGGCATTGCTGGTCATGTTAGTTATCACGAGAGCAGCTGATTTAGTCAAGGATGGCGAAAGGTTGGAAAATCTTGCATGGAGGTGAGCGTTTGTCTCTTGATCAACGGTCACATGTCTTTGATCGAAGAACAATCAGCTGATACGAAACTGTTCCAGACATTGGGGACAACCTAGACGTAACATCCAAGAAACCACCAGGAGATTATCGATGTCATCTCAAGCTACCTCTGCCTCATCTGCATCAATCCATACACCCATCGAAAATAGTTCAAACGTTCCTTTCCTGCATCGCACTAGGAGCGCAGAAAGGTTGACTTTCGGAGGAGCGTTGAAATTGTTATTGGAGAAGGATGAAAACAATTTCAAAGATTGGATTGAAGATGCCAAGAAGCATTCATATTCATTACCTATCCATCCACCTCCCCCACCACCTACGATATCTGTACCGGATACACCTATTGCCAATGTAGAAATTAGGTTAGTCGAACCTACACCTGTACCAAGTAGAGTTGGTAGTCTGGGTGGATCTATGTCTACTTCGGGTCTTCTGCACTCTACCACCACCGTACCCCCTGCGTTGAAAGAAGATGTTATAGGTGAAGAGAGAGCTACCATAGCTAGTACGCCAGTAGAGAAGGAGAGAGAGACAGAGAGATACGTCAGAATAGCTTCTAGCTCTACACCTATTGGTACACCCCGTCGAAGTTCCAAATTGAACTCACCAAAGAAGAAGAATAGTAAATTCTTCGTACAATCTTCACCTAGTAAAGGTAGTGGATCAGATTCTTCACATCCCTCTCACCACTCTCCAACCGTCCCCACCACCATGAAGAACAATAATCTCAACAATAATGGAGCTGGTCCCAGTTTGCCTTCGACTCTGTTACCTAGTCCGAAACATGGTCGACGAAGGAGTTCCGGAGACTCGTCAAGTGGGAAAAGCAAATTACCAGAAATCAATAATCATAGTAACAATCATGCCCACGGTCAACCCCATCCACATGGACATGCACATGGCCACCAGAAACGACATGTATCCTTATCTACGATGAGAGGAAAGTATCATGCCGAGAAAAGAAGAATGGCAGAGCAGCACTCCGCTATGACCGCTGCTGCCGAGAATGATAATAAGGACAACGAAGGGAGTGGTTGGGAAGATGAAGAGGAAGATATGGGTGAAGATGATGATGAAGATGGAAATTGGAGTGATGAAGAGGATTCACCAAAAGTCGAAAAGATCGATAAAGATAAAGCTCCTCATCAGGATACTAGTGAAGTTTCTGAGAAGGAGCAACATAAAGTGAATAATAATCAGCAACAAAAACCATCCTTGAATAGGAGGACTTCTTCATCGAAATCTCACTCTCGAATAACAGCGGCACCCAAGATGGGTAGAACCACTTCGGATGATCACCATGGTCAAGATCTGTTGACTTTGTTAACGTCAAAGTCAGGTAATAGAAGGTCTTCTCAGGGACATTCTGGAAAAGAGAAAGATGCTCCACCACCACCTGCGCCTACACCGCTTACGAAAATGTCAAAGAAAGAACGACAGAAAGCTGCAGCTGAAAGAGCAAAGATCGAAGCTGAATTGGAAGCTCAAAGGCAAAGAGAGATGTTCGCCAAACAACAGATATTTGGCAGTAGACATAACCAGGGATTGTTGGCTTCGGCTCTGCAGAGAGGTGCAAGTATGGTAAACCTTGTGAGTCCTATGAACCATTGTACTCGACCTCTGCTAGAACGATCGCTGATTCGGCTCATATCTTGAAATAGCAAACTGCCACTGATGGACATTCCATACGGCCTTCACCTACCCACGGTCAATTGCCTTCTTTGGCATCCTCGCCTGCTCCTGGACCTGCGTTATTGCGGAGTAAATCGGTAGTAGCGATGCCTGTACAGACTGGAGTCAGCGTGACGATCCCCCCGCACGCTCTGAATCCTGCCAAGGTTAAGAAGGCTCAGAAGAATAGTCAAGAGGTGAGCGAGCCGAATCTCCATTGGTTATTTATTGCTAATCATTTATTCTCACTTACAGAAGGCAAAAGCATCGGTGGAGTTGGAATCTTCCTGCGACGAGGAGAGTGACGCCGACGCCGATTACCTCAATACTACTCAGACGAAACAGAAGCTTGCTGCTCTCGCTGCTAAACGAGATGCCAAGACGCAAAATCAAGTGCAAAGCAAAGCTCAAGCTCATTCGCAATCACCCAACCAATCTACAAACTCCAATGCCCAACAGCAACAGCAACAGCAACCTTTGACGCAAGCTTTACCTGCTGGACCGCGAGTGAATGAATTTGGATATGTTCAGCCGATGACGCCTACTACTAGGAGAAGGAACATTATCATGGCAGAGATGAGTGAATCTCTTCGTCGAAGTGAGTTAATAGTCACGTTTTATTCTCGAGATGATCAGGAGATTGTATCTGATTTTTGTACTCCATTGTAGATGTCGTACTTGAACGAGAGAAGTCCTCGGGTGGTGGCACACGAGCCCTTGGTCTAGTGAGACCACCGCCGTCAACGCATACCTCCAAATTACCCACTCACAGATCAGCTATCAACCTCACTCAGTATTCACGTGGTGGAGGAGGAGGAGAAACGATGGAAAGGACTTCCTCGCATCCTGCTCGAGCCAGTCCTAACACTTCTCAACCTTCTTCACATACCGGAGCGATAACTACCCTACCCCCTCCTCCACCATCAACTTCTCAAACTTCTATGCCTCCACCACCACCACCTACCCTCGAAGGCAGTAGACGACGTACCACTCCTAATATACTGGGTGGTGGTAATTTCCTTAGACCCCTGACGAGAGCTACGACCGCCCAACCTCCTCCTCCTCTTCAACCTCCACCCAAATCACAATCACAAGTACAATCGAATTTTTCGCAGAGTAGGAATTCCAGTACGACCAATTTCACTACGATTGATCCCGGGAGTCAAAGAAGCGAATCACCTTCGAGTATGAATATGGAAGCGCCAGCTATGATGAGAAGGTCGACGGAAGGTGATGATTTGCATAGAGAGAGGGAAAGAAGGAGGGAATTGGCAAGGAGGAGAGATACGACTGATACTAGTTATAGATTACATGGTTGGTAATCTCGATTTATTTTCTTTGCATATATACACTTTCTTCTATAATTATAATCATGATCGTACAACAATTTTTTTGTTCATTTTCATTATCATTGATTTTATACGATTCTCGACTTTGTTGTATTTTCTATTTATTCCCCTATTCTATTCGTTGATTTTGGATATTCCTTTTTGTGCACTGTACATGCTTCTCTTCATTACTTGATTAGGTTTTCATCGTTTTTTTTTTTTTTTTTTGGGGGGGGGGATAGTTTTCTGTTGTATTATTTTCGTATCATTCAATTCAGACCACAATTTACAATCTACAATACCAAGATGCAACGCAATGCATGTTTTCTGATATGATATAAAAGTAAATTTACTGGATGATATATAACATACATTGCTGTAATGGTCAAATGTATAGGAAGTACAAAAGAAGTAAGAGTGACCTATCAATTAACTATAACTCGATCACCTTGTTACATCAATTCACCTTCCCATACACCCCTATTATCCATAGCAAACATCATCAGCGCATTTCCAACAACTTTATACTTGACTTACCTCAAACCATTGAATCCAATTATCCTACCTCCCTTTCCCGCTTCCCTCACCTCATTGAGCATATCGATAGTCACTTGACCCTCTTCTATCACCCCCTGAAAGAGGAGATACCTCCTCATCACTCCGTTAAGGAATGGCGTGTCTTTGGATAACACAGGTGTAATCCATTTAGGCGAATGCGAGTTGGGAAGGAGGATAGCAGTGTTAGAAGTGGTCGTTTCGAGTATTTCAGTTGAAGTATGAAGTAGTACTTCATTATGGGAAGTGTCAGTCGTATTTGCTACTAGTCAAGATATTACTCAGCACAGAGAATGTTATTTAATGATTGATCCATCCAATCTGATCAAATCGGAAGGATATACCTTAATAATCAAAAGTCGTAGAACTCACTTTGTCCCCTTTCATACGCTTCATCGTATATCTCTCTATTCACCGTTTTGTACAATCTCAAATCGGTCTCCTCGGTTGGGTCAGAATTAATGGAGGTGTCTTGAGGATCAAGGATTACTGGCCTTCTGTTATTTTGACGAGTGAGAGATGGAAGAAGGGTGAATGGACCTGCGTTGAATGGTAGAATATAATATCAGCCACACAAAACATGGATATATGAGGTCATTGACTACTGCAATGATCTCTACATAAATCATATCATGTTGCGCTGATTCGCATGCGCAAACACCACTCACCAGCATCTTTAGGTGCGGGTACACAATGTACTTCTATTTCACTGCCGGGATGTATGACAATCCTGACCTATCAGTCCATCTCATTGGTGAGCTCGTATTGTAACATTATAGAGACAAATCAAACTCACCCTATAATCACCTGGCCGACTCTGCTCAAGTACTTCCTTCAATTCCTCCCATATACGTTCTTCGCTCGGCCAATCACCCCATCTGTCCTTCCCATCCCTCTCTGAGAAATGATCAAAGGCCTCTCGTAACCTTTCGAAATGCAGGTCCAACAAGGGAAGTGATTCTTTTTTCACCGGTAGGTTCGCAGACGATGAGGATGAGGTATATCGAAGTGTCGTGAATATCGCTTCGGGTGATTTCATTTTCACTTGGGATGATGATGATGACGGTTCGATCATGGCCGTTGCTGACTGTACCAAGGTAAAGGTATGAAACGATGAAATGGTCAATGCATGATTTTATACAAGTGGTAAGTGACTGATCAGATGAGAAGAGCTCATACGGATTCGGCATCTAAATTCACATTATTTCCTCCTGCACGTTTCTCCTTCAATTCCCAATCCAGCCCATATCCTGTCCCTTCCTGAGCACGATAATCAGCTCGACTTGTTCGAAAAGATGGTTTATCAAGGTGAAATAAGTCTACTCACAGCCAGATCCCATTCGTCTAATGCTTTGATGGCGGCCTGACCCCATTCTTCAGCTCGGCTTTCGTCGGTATTGGCATCTTCGCCACCTTCGAGATTGACAAGTTTCAGTAGGGATAAGTTGGAGGGGGCTATGAAACCCGCTTCGACAGATGAGATGAATTGGTTGTATAGATGGGTATAGAAATTGCCAACTGAAATTCCATAAGTCAGCATTGGTACCAGCGCACGCAGAGTAGAATCTGACTGGGGAAGGGAGAGTTGGGAAATGCGGAGCGTGAGGGATGTTCTTCGATCATAAAGTGGAAGTGTTTAAGCAAACACTCACTGTTGAGAATTAATATAGGTAATCTGTGAATACCCAGTTGATTCCATGTAATCATCTCCAAAGCTTCTTCAAAAGTCCCATATCCACCTGGAAGTACGATAAATCCACCTTGAGAGATCTTGGCCATTTTTAATTTCCTCTATTAACATCATGCCATGAAGTCAGCCAGTCTGTCAGAGATTTGAATTGTTGTGACCATAGTGACAGTAGGAGTTGACGTACCTCGTGCATACTTCCTACTACGTTCGTAGTGAATTTCTCACCATAATTATCGGATTCGGATAAGACATCTTCACCTTGACCTTCTTTGCTCTTGCCGTTGCCCTTGCTCTCGGACCCAGGAGCAGGAGTATGCTCGGAAGCTCGTTCGGTCAAAGCTCGAGGTACGATACCGTGGACGTAACCTCCTGCTTTGAGACATGATTGAGAGACGACACCTGGCATCAAGCGATGAAAGTCAGACCCGCTACACACGGAAAAAGAAGATCAGAAGAGGAGCCTACCCATGATACCTCGTCTACCACCACCATACACTAGCGGTATGTTAGCTTTGGCGAGTGCCTGTCCGACGGCAGCTGATGCATTGGTGAACAACGGTAGTTTACCGGGGGAAGAACCGCAGCTGAAGAGCCGGTCAGTTATATGGTCGAGTAAGAAGGGGACATGAGATGGAGAATGTACTCACAAGACGCAAACAGGTTTCTTGAGCTCGAGCTGAGAAGGGAAAGGTGATGGGAGGGACATGGTAATATCGATCGAAGGAGAAGGAGATGATGTGGAAGTGGATGAGAAATGGAGACAGAAGTGGGGGTATATGTGTGTTTATATACTAGTTCATGGGCGGTAGAGCTATATCTTGTGGATATGACTCGGGTGCCTTCCAAGAAGAACCGTTTCAAAAGGGGAATGAAGATGGGAAGTCACTCTTTGGTGTACAAGGATACGAGTCGACCAACATTCTTCAGTATTCAGTCGACATCAGACACCCGGATAGATCGGAAAGAAGCTTGATCGCACGGTGCCCCACACCAGCTGAAAAATGCCACCAACGGCATTTCACATTTTGTATGGGTGGATAGGTGGCTAACGCCGCTGTCTGGGTGAGGATGGAGAGTGATGACGATAAAGCTGAGAAAGTGAGAGTGATGGGAATGGTTGTATGTTCAACATCAACTATCATAACTTCCTCGACCAGTCTATCTCGACCACGATTACTATCTTTGTCGTCATTCCTTGAAGGACGGTCACAAAAACATCCAACAGAACCCGATAGACCCCCAGTCCATATCCAACCTTCCTTCGTCATCCGAATAACCCACACTTCTCATTACTTATCCTCAACATGTTCATCCTTGTGAGTGAGAAGTGACATGCGTTAGCAATCTGGCGAAGGAGGACAGAAGGATGTCGAAAGAAATGAGCAATAAGGATGCAGTAGATGTGATATGATATGGAATGCCATTGGATTCCACACGGATAGGAGGGTGCAACACGACGCGAATAGGTGCTGACTTTCCTTGCGATCATAGAACTGGTTCTGGGATGTACTTTCCTCGTTAGGTGAGCTACTTTGTGGACCCTAGGCTCCAATTACCAAGCTAACGTCATTACGTTTACATAGGTCTCATGAATAAGAGTACGTTTGACGAGCGGCAAATTCGGGACATGTTAGATGGATTGTACTGATCTTCCGTCGATCATTCAGGTGCCAAACTCTTGTTCCTCGGTCTCGATAATGCAGGAAAGACTGTAAGTTGCTTTCTGCTTTCTGCATATGCTCCGGATTGTAGCTTACTATGGTATATGACGATGTAGACACTCCTTCACATGTTGAAGAATGACCGACTAGCCACCCTTCAACCAACTCTTCACCCTAGTACGTCTTCCTGCCCCACACATCAACATATGTAATTCACACTGATACGACTTTCTGTGGAATAGCTTCCGAAGAATTGGCTATAGGAAACGTCAAGTTCACAACGTACGATTTGGGTGGACACATGCAAGCCCGACGATTATGGAGGGATTATTTCCCTGAAGTAGATGGAATTGTATTTTTGGTGGATAGTGCGGACTCTGAGAGGTTCGCTGAGAGTAAAGCTGAATTGGATTCGTTGTGTAAGTGAGATTGTCATTTATCCATCTCACGAATCACCCCAATGAAGCTTCGGGATATACGTGTACATCCCAACGGGGACCTGTAATTCAGTCATTCTTAGGAGAGGAAAGAACGAAAGGTCATTGATGTCACTATCTACCCCACAGTATCAATCGAATCACTCGCCCAAGTCCCTTTCCTCATCCTCGGTAACAAGATTGATGCCTACGGAGCTGTATCAGAAGAGGAATTGAGAATGCAACTTGGTCTTTACCAAACTACCGGTAAAGTGGGTACTCAATGTTTATTCTTGGCTTCAACCCTCGCACTGCACCACTTCTGTGCTGATTATGATCACTTTGATCTTATAGGGAAAAGTCCCTCTTAGAGATATCAGACCAATCGAGGTGTTCATGTGTTCCGTAGTCATGCGACAAGGTTATGGTGAAGGTTTCAGATGGTTGAGTCAATATGTGAGCGAACTTCCTCTCCATCTAAAGCCGTGTGCTGAATCATATTTTTTTCGTAGATCTAAGCGCGTAATGCTTAAGAGAAATAGCGGTATAGATCAGACGTCGGGAGCAGTCGAGACACGTGAGGGTGTCGAGGTGGAATGTTGGGAATAGAGAGACCGAGGTGGAGGATGGTAGAGCATATCTTTCCTTTTCTTTTGTCGTTTCTAATCTCTCTCTTTATGACTTTACAACGATGCAAATAATACATGTTTTCATATCCTTCGAAGCCGTCTCTCTACAGTACATGGGTGTCATCAAGATCTATCAAGCTATTCGAGTTTGACGAGAACGATACCCTTGTAATGTCGCTTTCTCTCAACCTGACCCTCACCCCTTTTCCTACTTTCTTATCGTTTTCTATCTCGGCATTGACAAATCTCCAATTTCTGACTTGTTGAGCCGCCATCATCAAGTTCTTGTTTCTCGGTTCTAACAGATCTACGATCTGTTCTATCCTCCGATCACCCTTAATCCCATCTCCATCTCCGTCTTCGTTTCCGTTTCCTTCGGCTTGAAATTCGGTATTTGCGAAAATGACTGTTATAGCCTTACATCGAATTGGAGGGATATTCTGTCCACTTACGTTCCTAAATACCAATTCCGCCCCTTTATAAAAATACGGTAAAGGTATCAACCCAAGAGAAGTATCATGTAATACAAACCTATCCCATTCTACCTCCATCCTCCTCTTACGAGCCTCTTCGCTAACCCCGCACCGTCTGAGTACTTCAGCCGAGCCGAATCGCTTTTCGATAAATATCTCTTTGGTTTGGGAGGTGAAAGTAGGATAATCAATGATGATTTTGGTAGGATTGGGTATGGAAAGTAAAAGGAATTGTAAAAAAGGATGTCTTCTTAAATTCTTTCTTCGAGGGTTGGTGGTATGTAGATTGAACCATTTTGATAGTTCGTATACGAATTGAGAAGTAAGATGTAAGATTTTGAGATTCGGTAAGATCCTTATGAATTTATCGGGTGTCTTAGCGGGGAATAGATGGAGGAGATTAGATGAGAGAGCGAAGGAAGGGAGGGAATCGATGGTTAGATGTTGGGTTTGAAGGAGGTAGAAGAGCTTGTTATGATTTGTAGATGCGCTAGGGTAAATATGGTCTAATGGAGTGTATTTGGAAGGATCAGGTCAATGATTTCACAGCCTATTTGTCGTCTTCATGTGCTGGACCACATTCGGGATAGACTTCGGGGGTATGAGGTTAGCTTACTCACCACATCTCTTCGATTGCGAGTAACTTTTGTCATCGTCCTCATCCTCATCATCCGAAAGAGCGATATCAGGCCACAAACTCCATTGGGTTCTCACCTCTCCACCTATCTTCTTACCGAATACACTGCTTGTAGTCCTTTCGAACTCATTAGCGTTTGGTAGTATACCCCAGAATACCCCTTCGGCATTGCGTTTGGAGATTTGGATTTTTCTGTACAGAACAGGAACCAAAAGGTCGTACATCCCCTTGGAGGTCATAGATAGGGAAAGCAAAGTAGCCAATTTCTGCTCCTCGACCAGGACATGGGCAATGTGGATGAAGATCTCTGGTAGGATCTCTGAACCCATCATAAATCACTGATCCGTTGGTGGCTTGGTGATTTCAAGTCAAGGATCCAAGAAAAATAGGAGTTTCAAAATATGGATAGAGTAAGAGTCAGAAGGTTATCCGAAAGGTCTTACACTGTCACGGTAGGTCAGGTCGAGCATGCTCTCTCCTTTTTGGGCTGAAGGGAATGACCAGAGTAAAGGAGAGCAAGGCGAAACGACATCAAATGTCGTACCCAGAATTTGAAATGACTGCAATCTATGCAGCTTGATGGTCTTGTATATCACACCTTCCCGCAACAGGGTACACTAGGAGTACTGATGAACAGACATGTGTCCATGTATACAAAGGCAATTTGCGGTCAGATAGATCGTCAAGTGTCTGGTGAGTGGTAAGAGTACGCTGCCACTTGCCACTCTGGAGAAGTGATAGGAAAACTCGAGTGCACCCGCGGTTGAGGTCATCTGCTTCGTACTACTTCTTTTCCGGATGCACCTAAAAACAGATAGTCCTTTCCTTTCTCACTTTTTGATATAACTTTGAAATAACACTATAGTGATAGCTGCATCATAGCTCTACCAGCCAATAGCTCTTGGAAGCACAACCAAATATACAAGTAGCAAGCGGAGAGATCAAGAGAGCGAACCTGAAAATTATGGAAGTTGACGGCGATAGGATAACAGATGATGAAAGGATGGATGAGGATCTCGATCAAGCGCACGGTGGCGAAGGCGTCGATGGAGAAGATTACCCAGTGGGAGAAGGAGATGGCATGATGGAGGATTCAGATGGTGATGAGATGATGGGCGATGAGATCCAGGATGATGAGGAATATGAAGTGGCCATGGAAGAAGAGAATATTGAACCTATCATAAACGTACAAGCTCAACCTGAACCAGTCGATGTCGAACCTGCCGCAGTCATCGAAACTCCACCTATCCCCTTTAACTCTAGTACAACCAACGATGACATGAGTCGACCTGTCATCTCACCCTTTCCTGATACATCTTCGGTGAACAGTAGGACGATCTTACCTAAACCTTTGGAAAGTCCCCCAGCACCTGAAACGGAGATGACGCCAGTAGAAGAAGAGGAACAACCTTTTATCAATACCATAAACGGAGAAGATAACACAATAGATGAGTCTAACCCTTTCAATAAACCTTCTACTACAACAGAGACTTCGGAAATCAAAGATCAGGTACCTTCACCTAAACCTGAACCAGTGGCAACTACAGAACAGGCTTTGGATATCATCCAACATAATCCTAATATCGATCCACAAACGGACAGTGTCAACGAGATGCCTATACCTAGTGTTCTAGAACCTCAACCGTCCACTTCTACCTTACAAGTAGGAGAATCGAGCAAGAGCGTTAGAGGTGGATCTCGTGAACCAACACCTGGAGAGGAATACTACGAAGAGGAAGAGGAGGTAGAAGAAGGGGAGTATGAGATAGATGCTAATTCCCTTCCACCTATTATCCTTCATTTGCCCAATGATCAAGCTAGATATTTATTCGAAACGTATGAGAATGATCCTGATACCTTGCCTGTATGGTTGGAAGGTCGTCAGGCAGAATTGGCAGAGGCTAGTCTATCGGATGTGTGGAATGCGATAAAGGTAGAATGTACTAAAGAGGGTTTGGCGAAGAATGGAGCTCTGGTAATTTGCGAGAAACAGATGGATCTAAAGATGAATGAGGTAAGTCTTTCGGTCTTTTTACCACTTTGAAATACAGCTTTCACCTTGTGAATGAACCATCTGCTGACATTGTTTCTTATGATTTTATAGGATGATGTGAATCTACAATCTATAACATTCCTCGAACTGATCTTACTTCATCATGGATGTGGATTACCTGAACCTGTACAATTATATCTATCATGGGAAGAATCTAGGTTTATTACTAGGTTTAACGCCATCCAAACTGAATTGGAAGCGATGCGAAAAAGGAGCGAGAGTGCTGAAGCAGTTGAGCCCGAACCGGCTCAAATTCAGTCTCAAGAACGTAGTAAGGAGGTCGAGGTTGAAGTTGGACAATCACCTAAACCTGAAGACAAAGTTGGGAAATCACCTAAGCCAGCTGAAGAGTATGTAGAGGAATACGACGAAGATGAATACGTTGAAGAAGAGGAGATCAAATCTAGACAAGGTGCTTATAGCGATGACGAAGGTGAAGAACAATATAGACAGAAGGAAGATGAGAGAGACAGAAGAAGAGATCAACGTGATGGTGAGTCTGCACTCTGTATAGAGTAAATCTCAACCCAACCAATCCACGGCATGATGCTTATGGCTTTTGGCTTATCTATTACCTTCTAGTAAAAGCGCAATATGCGGAATCCGTAGATGGACAAGTAAACACCCGAGATCTCGAACGAGCGCATCCTAATTGGGCTGCTGCAAGATTGAAACGTGAGTACAGCTTAGTAGTTAGCAGTCGCTCCATTGTATACAAGCTGATATCTTGTTCAAAAATGTAGCTACTGACGCATTACATTTTGATGGCCCTGCTGGAAAAAGATACCTCAATTACAAATCTGAAGGTCATCACCATGCTGATGCTGATGCTGATGCTGACGATGCGGAAGAAGAACAAGTACAAGCAGAAGAACAGGAAGGAGAACAGGGAGAACAAGAGGAACAAGAGGAACAGCAACAGCAGGAGGTCTTGCCTAAACAGGAGGCAAAGGAGCTTGCTGAAAGGAGAGAAAGTGAGTTTGAGAAGGTAGATGTGTTTGGCGTAACATGGCATAGCTCATTGACGTATATCCTTTGTGTAGCTGAGGTCGTTGGCGAAGAAGGCGATTACGCGGACGAAGAGCAGTATGACGAAGAAGAAAAGGAAGATGACGTTGAAGAGGGTGATGAATGGAACGATGGTGGTGAGTTGAGTCGGATCATCCTCACTCTCTTACAGCAGATTTTGAAGGCTAACTTTACCTGTTGCCTATTTAGCTGATACAGTCGATCAGAACGAGTCATCCCTCGCGCGAAGTAAAGACACAGATACTCAAGACGAGATGAACGACGCCACTGTACCCCATCCTATTTCCGTTCCTAAAGATGAATTGGAGAAACTCCGTGAAAGGCAAGCTATTTTGACTGGACAACGACTTCAGCAGCTCCAACATGAGGCTTTAGGAGAGAAGAGAGCGATCGAAGCTCCTTCCTCGATCGATGCGTCTGCCCTCCCTACTCCCTATGCTAGTGCTGCTCCTTCAGTAGTAGAAGGTAGTACCCAAGATACTAAATTCGATTCGATAGATGACGTCCCCTTGAACGAAGTGGCTTTGAAAGAAGAAGATAGTCAACCTCAAGCTACCACTATCTCTAGCGAAACTGAGATCTCCACACCTGCATTATCTAGTCTTACCCCCTCTGGTATGGATGGTGCGAAAGCCATAGCACAAGATGTATTGGGCAAACATCGGGTAGACGCTATACCAGAAGAAGATGAGTCGTTTTCTGCCTTTGTGGACAGAGTCAACGAAGATGATGAGAGGGAAGAATTACCTGCACCTGTTGAGGGAGTTCCTGCAGTTGGTATCGTACCGGATGAAGGGTATTACGAGGATGGTGAGTCTTCTCTCTTTTCTCATTTTGACGGCTGACGCTGACGCTGAGTGATTCCCATATAGCTTCATACGAAGATACCAAAATTGATAATGGACCTGATACCGTCCCTGTCACACCGCTGGAAAGTCATCTCGAAGAAGCCGATTTGGAATTTTTCGATTCTCATGGCGAGGACGACGCATATGGCAGCGATGATGAAGAGGGAACTTTGGAAGCTGATTCGACGCATAATCCCGAACTTGAATTTGAGCCTACTGAAGAGACGGAGGAAACTGAGACTACGGAAATTGATATTCCATCTACTGTCAGTTCTACGGGAGGACCGATATCGGCCAAAAGACATAATGAGGATGATGAGTCGGAGAGCGATTTGGAAAGTAAGAGACCTAGAACAGATACGGTGAGTATGAAATTTGATCTGTTGCTGACTTGACGAGCGGAGTGGCTGATTATGCACTATGGTAGAGCGATTCAGCAGCATAGGCCCGTTAGGTTGGCTGGCACCTCGAGAATACTCGAAGTGTCTTGCCATTCGAGGTTCCATGGCTTTACTTCGTTGTTCTACATGCTTCTTGGCACGCACAGCTATTCTCTTACGATTCGAACCGGTCTTCCAGCACTCTATAATTGATCATCCGGCATATCATACCTTATTTTTCCACTCATCAAACCACTTTTAAATTGTTTATCATCACTTTTTCATTTACATTTACGGTTCCTCTTGATTTTTTAATCACTACAAATACGAAGACTAACGACATTCCTCGCCTATCTGTTCAAAACACATTTAGACTACACCATCAAACTAAAGCAGACCAACAGATCCACCGGTATCACCTGTAAATCTCAACAGGCTATGATATTGTCAAGGTAAGTGATACTGTAAGTCTTATTTTCCTCTTTCTCACTATCATCAATACCGAGACTGTCGGTTTGAATCTAATTTGACTATCTAATATGTTATGCTTAACGTCATTTGGTATTCTGTATGTGCGTGTGTATACGAACGTGCTTTCGTATGATGATTATGGTGTTATATATATATACATATATAGCGATTGGCCTTGGGAAAGAGGGAGGGGGGGGGGGGGGGATGAGACATGCATGTGAACGATATTGATATTGAATATAACATCAGTCAGCAGTCAGCCGTTGAAGGTTAAATCAAGACGCTTTCAGCATTGCACATAACAGCTTGATGATGAACGAGGCACAGTCTAGTCAAGTTACAAGATCAGGTGTTATGGAATTGTACTGCTCCAAACGGAACTGAATCAGTTGATAGTTGTTACGCCCACAATATCAACAACAGACTCCACATTCCTCTTGGTAGGCCTTGGGATCTTGGAGATACGAAGTTTTTAAGATATGTTTGAACGGACTCGGAGGTTAGACGGAAGTATGTATAGTACAGTACCTTGGTACAGGCTGTGATTACTCATGAATCACCTGTACAGATCCCAATTGATCGGTAGAGTTCGAGTAGTTGATGAGAAAACATTCAGCTCCACTCTACAGCCAAAGGATTTAATTTTAACCGAATTTGCGTCACCCCAGACGATGTCCTTGCAAAGTGAGAGAGATAACACTCAGGGTAAAATAAGAGTATGACGCGCCCCTACCTGTACTGGGTGATTTATCATGCAAGTTAAGATTTTCGAATGAATGAGAGATAGTAACAAGCTCCACGCAGACATTTTTGATCTACGAGTATCAGTATGCAAGGCAAGTGGAAAGTAAACAACTAGAATAGAAGATTCTTTTTCTTCTTCTTCTTCTTTTCCATCTATATCATAACATCTTGCTTGCATTCACATACAATCGAACCAACTGTAAATCCAAGCATCGAAGGATTACAAGACAGAGAACAAAGTGTTAACAACAGTCGAAGTCACGTATTCAAAGGTAAGTAAGTCACTTGAAACGTTGATCTCCGTTTTGTGGTGTTTTGCAATGGTAGGGTACTCGTAAAGTGGGGTGGGGGAGATAGGATTTTGATGGATGGCGTTACTTCACCATCAAACAACTAGGCATGGGGATGGGGAAAGTACCGAGAAGGTTTTTTTTGTGCAGTCCGAGTATAGGCAAACAAGCTGATTGATCCTGTGTATCCATCCCACTATATCTGTCCTTGACACGCTCGTCCGTCACCGTTTAATCATCGAAAATTTTCGTTGACTGGATAATTATATCATAAACGTATTCGCTCGGATTGTCCCACGAGTAGTCAATTTGAAGGACGATCCAGGTGAGTTCATAAACCCTCACTTATCACTTGTTGGAATGGAGTCAGATATCTCAGCCCAATACATTTACTGACACCTATATTCTACTTTAGAATAACCAACAAACCCATAAACAATAACGACCATGTCATTCAGAACGTCCCTCCTCAGAGGTTCATTACCTCTCCGAGGTCGTCCTTCCGCGTCCCTTATCTCCAACACTGCCAGACCATTCACTTCTACCACCGGACAATCCGCTCGAACTCTTAGAGCGCTCCCTTCAGCATACACCAACAATGTGATATTGGGCAGAAGGAATTTGAACACTTCTCAAATTGTCAATTTGGAAGCGTCAAGGGCATTGGGAGATGGAGGTATAGAAGAACCTCCTCATAGTGGTATAAACGTTGATAAACCAACTAGTATGGATTCGTGAGTTTGTTTTCCCTACCCTCCGCTTTTGCGTCATACTCTCTCTCTCTCTCGCACAGGTAAAGATCATTTGCTCATGTATGTTGTTTTCTTCTATCCTTTCTTTGCTCCGTACAATCGATCCTCATCGCTATACATCATTATGACGTCCCATCTTACTTCTAATCACCTGACAATCACTACACTATACACACTACGTTTCGAACCCTCCTTTCAACCTTTCAACCCGGATCCAACCAATACTTACCATCCGATTACGACGCTACCCGCTACGCCGCACTGACCTCTCCCCCTTCAATTCAACAACGATTCTCGAAACTTCTTCCATCTCAATTACTTCAATTGGCAATTGTTTGATTGGATGTTTGGTTAATTGCATGGTCGATCTGGACTTTGCTGCGTACGATGACAATCCTTGGCATTGATCACCATGACCCCTTTACATGTCATCTGACCCATGGGGCTCTGTTTCACCTTATGCTTATTGTCGCTACTACCGCTTCTTGATGACACTGTCCGGCGGTATGGTGTGTGTGTTGATCCTCGCCAATAATCATCGCCTAAAACTAAAAAAATCCAATGATCTCATCATGACAATCATCCGAAACCAAATCATGCCAAACCATACCAAATGAAATGATTTTCACCTTTACACGTTTCAAACACTGCTCTTTGCTTCACGACGTCATCTCTTTATCCCCCCTTCCCCTTCTCCTACCCACATTCCAAATTCATTCCAAATTCTTTGGTTTCTGATTCCCCTCTTCGATCGACTTCTTTTATGCCTCAACTTATTTTGATTCCCCCACTTTTCTCCTCTTCTCTCTTCTTTTCTTCTTCACACAAACCTGAATTACTTCTACCACTACAATAACTTTCTTCCTCGTTCACCATCTTAACGGATCTCACCATCTCATAAAATTTCCACTCTACCTTTCTTCTCTCTGATCCGGCCGGTATATATCCCAACACCCTTAATCCTTCTTAATCCGACGTGCTAACACCACGAAAAACGACTATTTATCGGCTGCGATAATTACCACTCGACCCTCTCTTTTGTCGGCCTGACTACATCTACGTACAAAACCCGGGATTGCTTTGCTTTTTATCTGCTCGAAAACCCCTTCTTCATTTTCGCTCTACACCATCCCCGCATCTTCTCCTTGTCCTTCGTCATAAACACCGCTCCCCCTTGACCTATATCGGTCGATACCTTTGACCTTATATCGAACAACAATACCCAATCACTTCCTTTGTACCTCGACAAACAAACCCCAACTTATCACTTTCACACACTATCGACCCCGCATCGCTCCTTTCTTCATATCACCCCTTGACTCCTTACTGGTTCGTTGGCCCCTCATTCTCAATTACCTTTCCGACACAACTCATATCAATCGGTCCTGATCTTCTCCCCCCCCCTCGGTCCTTGTCAACAACTACAACACCCGCCGCTGTTTCCGCTATACTGATCAACGACATCGATATTCAACCTTTGTCTGACAACAAATATATAAACGACCAAAAAATCCTTGGGCTCTTCCCCTGTTTGGTCAACTTGCGTTGATACACTTCACTCTCCACCTCCTTTTACCCAAACTCAATTCGAACCTGATCAACATGCACCCCAATCTTCGTACGGTTGCTACTCCTGCTCTCCCTCCGCTTATACGATTTGGTGGATCATCTCGTAATTTCGCGACCACCTCTTCCTTCACCCGACCATTACTTCCTCGTCCGCAACATCCACAATGCACACGTTGTATCTCCACTTCCACTCCTCTTCTCCCCCGTCATACCCTCTCACCACTGAACAACGTCAACTCTTCTCTGATACATCCTTCGATACAAAATCGTGGCATTGCCATGACCGCTATGGCTCCGGGTGCGATGTTCAGTCATCCTCCCCCAGAACCTGGAGCAGACTTCAACGTAGTGATGATCGGTGCCGGTGTAAGTTTACTGTTCCCTCTTTTGACTACTCAAGCTGACGATAGACTGTTTTTCCCTTTTTTTTCCAGAACATTATGTTTGGTTCAGATGAGGGTCCTTGGAAGTGAGTTCTCCATTATGTGCTGTAACCTTTGAGATGGATGGTTGCTGATCATACACGTGTGTTTTGTAGCCATTCTTTCCGATTTGAACACAAACTCGGTCCAAGACTCAAAGTTACTGCTCTGATTGACCCATCCACAGCCCGAGCCGATAAAGTTCTCGAGGGAAAGAGACAATCTTTCGTAGAATCCGCTTACAAAGATACCAAAGTCTACAAGACTATCGAGGATTACCATGCTGATTTGAAGAAACAGAAGCTCGCTGATCCTCAGTAAGCGGATCATCTACCGTAATATATCAACGGGTTGAGCTGATGTGATGCGATATGTCAACAGTGCTATCGTCGTCGGATGTCCCCCAGCCTACAGAGGTGGTACCACCAAAGGTACCGATCTCGAGATCAACTTGCTTAAACTCTTCCCCAAGACTGCCTACTTCATTGAGAAGGTTAGTCAACATACTTTTCGAGAAGGTCCGAATCGTTGAGCTGACGAGATATCCGTTACAGCCTGTTGGTACTGGTACCGTCGAAGCTGCCAAGGAAGTTACACAGAAACTCATCCAAAATGGAAACATCGTCTCGGTCGGATACATGCTCAGATATCTCAGATGTGTCCAGAAGATGAAACAGATCATCCACGAGAACAGCCTTACTGTCATGGCTACCAATGCTAGATACGTAAGTTGCTAATCGCCTCTGATATACGTAATAAGCTGATGAGTCATGTCGCCCTGCAGTCTTGTGCGTACGAAGCTATCGCCAAACCTGCTTGGTGGAACAAGGCCATCGACATGGGACCTGTCATTGAGCAAGGTACTCACTTCTGTGATTTGTCAAGATACTTCGGAGGTGATGTTAACATCGACAGTGTTGTGTGAGTGATGCCTTCTCACTCCCCGAATTAGATCTTTACAACCGTATCGACATTATCAAGTATCTCGTAAGCTGCAAGACTAACTTCGTATTCCTCTTTCCATTAGTGCCCGATCCGTTGAATGGTACGAAGAGCCAGGAAGACTTTCTAAGATCCCCATCGACGAAGGCAAGATCGACGAAGAACTCCGAATCCCCCGACTCACCTCTGCTATTTGGAAATATGAGAACGGTGCTGTAGGGTCATTCCAACATGCCGTCGCTTTGCAAGGTACCGCTTATGCGTGTGAATTGGAAGTGTGGGCCGATGGTGAGTTACCAAGTAACGGAAACAGTACGATCAGTCAACTTACGGTACCGGTATAGGTTACCACATGCGACTTGTAGATCCATACCAAAGCCCTACTCTCTACGTCCGAAGACCAGGAGGTGGGTCGAGCTTTGTGCATAACAAAAGACTGAAATACTGATGTGATGCGATTTAGATGACCACGAAGAAAGACACTCCTTCACTGACGACGATCCATTTTTCTCTGAGGTATCCAACTTTATTGACTGTATCGAAGGTGGTTCCAACCCCCACATCCTCTCGTCCTTCGAGGATGCCACCAAGACTTATGAGTGAGTTGGATCTTCCTCTGCGCTTGTAGGAGAGTATCCGACTGATCATATTACCTCACAGACTCACATGGGCTATCCGATTAGCTGCCGAAGCCGCTAAATGGCCTCAATCCAAAGCTTAAGCTGTGATTAGAGTTTCATAAGGACTTTTCTTCTCTTTTTTCCTTTATATCGCAACATCACTACTATTATCTTAGCATTGTTCATTCCAAGCCAATTTTCATATTCAAACTCGGTTTCATAGCCAGTTAAAAATCAAGTTTCTTAAATGTAGATCGAGAAATAGGAATTATAAGTGTCCTAATGGGAACTAAAAAGTAATATAGCATGGTTGATGTATATAGGATGGGATTCTAACTAGTAACGTATTTTCCGAGTGTGTACGAACAGAGACGCATTCTGATTATCTTATTTGTCCACGCGAGTGATTTTCGTCGTCTGCTATCTGACCCTCTGGGAGGTTCTGTAGGGGTGCAGCACTTGTAGCACATCGCAATCACCGAATTCAGTCTCTTCGGGCTGACATGTAAAGGGTTTCGATGAAGTTTGATTCCATGTGCCTTGCCTGTTCGATCATCGCTTAGGTAGACATGCATGCGATGACTACGCTGCGTGACCCTCAAGATCAGATCTCAAAATCGAACAAGGACAAAGAGAACAGAAAAGCGAGCCCCTGAAACATCTAGGCATCGATTTCTAATTTCTAACGTAAAGACACACACCATTCCCGCATGTCTGGCTGTGAAGTTCAACATGGGCTGCATTTGCCGATGCGTCCAGTCGAGTCGATGGTATCCCGCCCTTCATCGAGGGGTCCTACATAGTCCTACTATGGTCCCCATGTTGGGGGTTTCCCTATGTTTCGGGTCTCCGGGATCCAAAAAAAACAGATTTGAACAAGCATGGATGAAGTCGCTTAAAACCACAAACGCCAATTCTATTGCCATTGCCATTGCCGCAGCACTTCCCTACCCTTATTCTAGGATTATCGTCGTTACCTCGTACCTCGTTTAAACAGAGAACAAAAGGTCAATGACCGGACCTTGACGTTGATTCAGTAACGATTCAGTGACCGTACTGAATCAAGTTAACACCGGAACCATTTGCAAATTGTACATCTTACCAAGCCAAGATGCGATCGGAAAGCTTAAGTTCGATGAGATCTTCATGACCATATTTTTTGGGTTCCTGACACAGACCAAGCATAACTTGGCTCATGTCATTTTTTTCGTTGTGTTTTCACATTTCTGCTCTTTGGGGATATTCATATCTATGTGGATCTAATGATGACTCTCTTTTTATCGATGCATTGTGAGCATGTACTGTCTACTACGATCCCGCTACTTGCTATTTCGTTTTGTTTTGTTTGTTGGTCTGCTTAAGGAACGTATACCGTCAATTTCGGATTGGGCAACATTGATGATCCGCAATTACCGCAGGAAAAGAGTCAAAAAACGATCGAAAAGGGAAAAAATGATACTAGTGGCTTGACCTTATTGCAGCAATGATCCTTACGAGAGCCAAGCGGTGTTTTCATGCGGTGAATGAAAATTATCAAACAAGTGATCCACACGCGGCATCACACTAAAAATAAACCTTCCTTCGCTTTTGATCCTGCTCTCCTCGATTCATGGAGGGGGGTCACATGTTTGCTTTGGAAGCCCCATGGTGAGGAGGGAATCCAATTCAGTCCCGGTTAACATTCTCACGACTACAACCGACTGTGTGTGAGACGTTCATGGACAGGTTCCGACCGTTCCCTTCTTTCTTCCCTGGGCCCACCCATAGGGCTCTTACCAAACAGAATTACGAGATTAGCCCCGCCGGACCCCAGTCGATCGTCTTTCGTCTCTAGTCGGTTATGATTCTTCCCCCCCCTCGATTGTTTATGCCCTGCGTCTCTGGATTTGTTCCTAAGGCACCCATCGATTTTTTATTGTTTCTCGTAATAGCTGAGGCCCAAAAGCAAAACAAAACAAATCGGAGTAGAGTGTGTGTCGTCGCATGATCACATAGGCAATAGTTTTTTGCATTCTGTCAATCCAAAGGGCCCCCTGTGCCCCTGGTCTCCCCGTCCCCGAAATAAACTATATAAACACGACCAAATCTTCACGTCTGAATCGATTCTTCCCCTTTTTTTCTTTTTCCCAACCAGCAAATTCTGCAATATCAACAACAACCACTAAGTAAGCCAATGATCCTTCGTTAGGTTCTTCTGATTAGAACAGAACATAAGCTGACGAGCTCGTGTATTGACTTTCATAGCACTTTTCCTTTCTTACCCGACAAACCTAATAAATCAATCAACATGCCAGGCGGAGCTACCGTGTTAGCGGCAGCGACTAACCCAGATCGGGTAGAGGCTCCAGTCACCGTCAAAGCCTACCTTTTGTGTGTCTTTGCGTCATTCGGTGGTATCTTCTTTGGGTAAGTTCAATGCTCCACTTTGCGAGGTCATCTGCCATCTGCCATCTGCCATCTGCCAAATTGCCAAATTGCCAAATCGCCAAATTGCCAAGCTCACTTACGTACTACGCAGTTACGACTCCGGTTACATGAACGGTGTATTGGGAATGAACTACTTTATCAACCTTTACACTGGTCTTCCCATCCCTGCAGCCGATGCCACCCAAGCTCAGAAAGACGCTTTCACCCTTCCCTCATGGCAAAAATCACTCATCACTTCCATCCTTTCCGCCGGTACCTTCTTTGGTGCTATCATCGCTGGTGATTTGGCCGATTACTTCGGACGAAGAATAACCATTGTCTCTGGATGTGGTATTTTCATCGTCGGTTGTGTCCTTCAAACCGCCTCTCACGGTTTAGGTCTTTTGGTAGCTGGTCGAATCGTCTCTGGTTTCGGTGTCGGTTTCATCTCAGCCATCATCATCTTGTACATGTCTGAGATCGCCCCTAGAAAAGTCAGAGGTGCCATCGTATCAGGATACCAATTCTGTATCACCATTGGTCTTCTCTTGGCCTCTTGTGTATGTTACGCCACACAAGATCGAACCGATACTGGATCTTACAGAATCCCCATCGCTATCCAATTCGCTTGGGCTCTCATCCTCGGTGGTGGTCTCTGTTTGTTACCAGAATCACCAAGATGGTACGTCAAACACGGAAAGATCGACCAAGCTACGAGAGCTCTTTCAAGAGTCAGAGGTCAACCTCAAGATTCTACTTATATCCAAGAAGAGATTGCTGAAATCATCGCCAACCACGAATACGAAACTGAACTTATCCCTTCTCAATCTTACCTCGGATCTTGGGCAGCTTGTTTCAGCGGATCAATCTCCAACCCTCAATCAAACTTACGACGAACTCTTCTTGGTATCTCTTTGCAAATGATGCAACAATGGACTGGTGTAAACTTCATCTTCTACTTTGGTACTACCTTCTTCCAAGATCTCGGTACTATCTCCAACCCATTCTTGATCTCGCTCATCACCACTTTGGTCAACGTCTGTTCTACTCCTCTGTCATTCTGGACCATCGAAAGATACGGTCGAAGACCTCTTTTGATCTACGGTGCCTTGGGAATGTTCATCTGTGAATTCATCGTCGGTATCATGGGAGTCGCCAAACCCGGTGACAGCTCAATCGTTAAAGCTCAAATCTCATTCATCTGTATCTACATCTTCTTCTTCGCTTCCACTTGGGGTCCTGGTGCTTGGGTATGTATCGGTGAGATCTTCCCCATCCCAATTCGATCAAGAGGTGTCGGTCTCTCAACCGCCTCCAACTGGTTCTGGAACTGTATCATCGCCGTCATCACCCCTTACATGGTCGGTACCGATCAAGGTAACCTCGGTTCAAAGGTTTTCTTCGTCTGGGGTTCAACTTGTGTGATCTGTTTCATCTACGCTTATTTCTTGGTATGGGGTGAGTCATTTTTCCCGAATTCTTCGATTAATTTTTTAGGTTCTTTCATTTCAGAGAATACCATAGGCTAATCAAGCATTGCGCAATCACCGCAGAGACCAAATCCCTTACTTTGGAGCAGGTAGACAGGATGATGGAAGAATGCGGTTCTCCTCGAAAATCTGCAGGTTGGAAACCCCATTCCACCTTCGCTGCTGAGATGGGTCTCACTCAAGAAGGCAAGTTACCCGTCTCCACCCACGAGAAGATTGGTGCCGATCACAACGACGTTGCCAACTCCGCCCCTGTCCCCGCTACTGCTGTATAAGCTGGCTCTGTAGTGCTGAGAATAGCCATGCGTGGGAAGAAGAATGAAGAGGACGAGGGGAAGAGGTGGAAGGGAGTCGGATATCAGTTCGATCTTTTCGGATTTTCCATATCTTTTCGCGTCTGAATCTTGATTTTTTTCATTAATACATACCATTCATTCTAATTATAAGGTGTATCGAGGTACTCTAGTTCTATATTCATGTTAAATCAGCATGTATCTTATTCATGTTGATCAAGGATCGTCGTTGAGAGATGAATGAGGTGGAGTGCCACATTCGCCAACTGTACTTAGGGTCGCGCACGTGGTTGCCATCGCCAATGACAGATTTCATCGAACATGACGATTCATACAACCTTTCTCTTCCTTCTCTTTGCATCCATAATAGCATATCTCATACATAGCAGTGATTCAACTTTACACAGTCGTTCGTAGAAGGAGACATCCCGGCGTGAAAATCCACAAAAGAAACGATCTAATCTACAGTACGGTTTCCAAAGTGTCGTCGTTAATCGATACCTTCTGTAAGTCTCTTCGCTTCATCGGTTAGATTACGGGTATCTCCTGCTCTGCATACTCACGACATACATCAAGCAGATTGCTCATACGTGGACACTAATTATGCTCTGCTCTGAACACTTAGTCACCCCTCTCCTCATAGGAAAATCCCTCAAAATGTCGTTCTTCAACCCGTTTAGGAGAGCTCGTGTCGAGCGGGATGAGGGGAAGATTGTCATCCAAGTGAAGTGGGGTAGAGAGAGGTAAATCTGACCCACAAATCCTGTTGACATCGATCTCTCTTCCCTCCCTTCTCGTTCTCTCCTTCTTTATCCCCCTCTTGTACCGCCGCTATCCCCTTTACACCCTGTCCCCGCTTTATTCCATTTGCACCCTGTATACTTTGGAAGACATACATCTAACATCGTTTTCCCATACTCCAGATTCAATATTCCTATTCCCTCACCATCCCTCACCCCGCTCTCCACCCTCCTAGCCACTCTCTCCTCCCAAACTTCCTTACCGCTCGATGGACTCAAATTGATATACAAGGGAGCCGTCCTAAAAGATCCATCACTTACCATCTCTTCGTACGGTATCGAAGATGGATCGACCTTGGTCCTCGTAGGAAAGGGAGGTCCAGTACCTAGTGCACCTCCTTCCTCTTCTTCGGCAGCTAAACCTAACGGCGTAGGGGCGAAGAAGAATAAACAACCTGAAACGGATCAAGAATCAGTATTGGTCTCATGGATTTCGAACTTGGTGGAATCAGTCCTGAATCCCTTGATACCAAGTATAGTTACTTTTATATCCCAGACCGATCCCAATGCTACGAACAAACCTAAACATATACCACCTTTTGAGACTCTACAGAAAGAACATGCTAGATTATCTGAATTACTTCTTAAAGGTTTACTAGATTTAGATGGAGTACAGATTCCTCAGAGTGATTGGACGAATGCGAGGAACGAGAGGAAATTGGGAGTGAAGAAGATACAGGAACAGTTGAATCGGGTGGATGCAGCTTGGGGAGAAAGAAAGAGATTAGTAGGGTGAATTGATAGATGGTAGACTGGTAGACTTAGATGGATCGACGAGTCTGAATATGCACTATTTACTGAATAATCAGCAGAAAGCAATTAGGACAGTATTTCTCGATAAATACGATTGGCCGCCTCAAGCCATCGACTGCAATTCAAGCATTATAGTGGGTGTAGACGGAACCTTTATATGCATGCTTTTGTGGGTATCTAATTATGAATGAATGATAAAACGATAAAAAAAATGAATCTTGTTTTGTTACTACTTTGCGCATTCATACGGGAAAGTTCGAATGACAAGGATTTAATACCTATTTTCCGTTAATGAAAAGTAGGGCGGATAAGGTGATTCAAGATTGAACGATAGATGCAAGACAGATAAATGATTATGACCTTTTCCCAGTCAGACATCAGCTTATCCCTCGATCCACCGAGAGCAGAATTGAACTTACATTTTGTAAACCATCTTTCCTTTTACTGCCTCTGCACCTTCCACCTCGTATTCAATTTCGATATCTAAATCTCTATTGTTCCTCGAGTTGGGTGCGCATGATAATTGACCTTTGATCACGTCGTTTTCCTAAAGGACAATCAAACGGGTCAATGAATACCTGTATCCGATCCAGCTGAAGTCTAACTCACAGAAACGGTCAATGTTTCAGGTGTGTAGAATACAGTTTGTTTCCAGTGAGTGTACTGTAGCGCATTATCAGCATTTGATAACTATCTCCAACGACGTGACAAACTTACCTTGGCTTGAGGTCCGGTAGAGAAGTTTATGGGTTTATGGCAGCATGAGAAGGAGATATCGAACCATCCTAGGAAAGCGTGAACGTCTGTTCGGATACAAACCATATACTACTATAAGCTACTGTCCGTTCGTGATTGGCAAAAAAGCTTGGATGAATGACCCACAATCATTTCTAGTAGCTTTAAGTTGGAAAGGAACTTTGAAAGCCAAATCTTCCTTGGTGACCGTCTTGATATCGATATGCCTGATGGCACATGGGTGAGAAACAACCGATTTGAGCTCGACGCAATCTACCAATGGCTCTTTAAGGGCGATTTCTTTGATACATGAGTAGTCGAATCCGTATACATCATCCCAGACTGATCCCATTATATGATCAGCCAAACAAAGTGAAAATGGTGGTGAACAGAAACCCAAAACTCACAGTTGATCTTCTCCTCCTTGTAATCTTGATCTTCAATAGCAGCAAGGAAGATGGTAGCTTTATCGGGGAATAGTAATCCATCTGGAGCTAAGTACTTGTCTCGAGCCAAAAGGACGGTATCAAGCATTGACTCGTAGAGTAGGAAGTAACCCATCCACTTTAAAAGTACCGAACATGAATCAGCTAAACATCCGAAGTCAAGATAGGTGAGAAGAATGTGGTGAACATACCTCTGAGATGATTATGTCTACTTGTTTGACGGGTAATTCTACATCTTCTAATTTACCTTTCAATAAGACGATTTCTAGACACCACGTAATCAGCATAAATCTCGATGGTGGTCTCGAATGGATTTTGCAGCAACGTACGATCCTGAGTGAATCCATTGGCTCTGACGATCTTCTCAGCCTGATCGAGGATGTTTGACATATCAATACCAATGACCAACTTGGCTCCTGCCTTGGAAGCGAACATCGATAGAATACCTGTTCCGCAACCGACCTATAACAACATAACCCCAACATACAAGAAGAATTCATTTAGCTCGTGTTCGATTTTGATGATATTGGGTTAATGAGTAGCTAGTGATAGACTCACATCAAGTACGGTTTTACCTTTGAATAAATGAGGGTTCTGCATTATGGCATTTCGGTAGGACAGAGTTCGGACTTGATCTTTTAACATTTCCTCGTGGATACCTATTGATGTCGTAGGGCCTCATTAGCGTCATTACATATGATGGTTTTTTCCATGTGTATGAGGAGGAAACAACGATGTAATCAAGGTGTTCGTCTCTGGGTTGTTGTTAAGGGGAGATGAAATATGACATACCGAAGTGAGCATAACTGAGTTCGTTCATCAAATTCGAATTCTAATCAGCTTTATCCACCTGTGACGCTTCTCATTTCTATGTCATAGCTTACCTATCAGCGTAGCTATATATTGATCACAATGTATCAGTTACCATTCCCATGCGAGATGAGGGAGATCGAAGCCACTCACTAATCCCTCGAAGTCATCTCTCCGACAGGTGGTAAACCTTGAGTAGCGGTTTCTTGAGCTGCAGGCGACATTTTGATTGTGTCTTTTTCCGTTGTGAGGTGAATGAGTAGAGGGAAAGAGGGGGGAAGCTGGAGGATGTACCGTCTACAAGTGGTACTCTTGGGGATTTAGTAGATTGTATGTGATTGTTTTGGAATGAACGGGTTGGAAACTTTTGACAGGGTGCTCGATGCATTTTTGCGAACTCGACCACGTTCAGGCACCACCGTACAGTTAATGGGTTACTGGTACACATCAGATACAAACTACGAGTATGGATGGATGTGGCATTATTTCTCTCATTTAGGTACATGACAATGCACTTGGGATACACTAAACATGATCATATATGTTATGTTATTGTATACATCGAGGACCTAAGATAGGTTTCTATCTCTTATATCTTCCTGGCCTTCTTCTTAGGTTTACTCTTAATCACCACCCTATCTTCCTCACCCAAATCCGACTCTTCCGAATCTGAATATTCCTCATTATCACTCAAACTCTTGCCTTGATCTTGAACTTCGCTCATCTCTTCCCATACTTGTTCATCGTCTACCTCCTCTTCATCTCCCTCACCAGCTTCATTATCGACTTTTGGAGGTACGATAGTTCTCTCGCCGTATCCTCTCCATATACCTTCTCCTACACCTACTCCACCCACCATCTTCAATATCTCGCCCTTCTTCCCTTCTCCTCCGAAGTTAGCTTTCTGTTCGTCCGAGGGAGGTGTAGTGGAGGTATGTAATCTGAACGTAGCGTCCGATGAGATACTTCCTAATCCTACCCTCCTACTTCCCGTATTTCCTCCTTCCAATTCCGTTGCAGAGAGCGGGATGGATAAGAGGTGATGTGGTGTACAGGTCATTTGAGAATAGGTATAAAGGGGTTTGCCAGTACGTAAGTCCAATGAGGAGAGGAGATTAGATTGATCAGAGAAGAATAGCTCGCTAAACGCACGGCCAACCAACCAAACAATCAGTCAACATTTAGTCTTTTGTTTGAAAGCGATACGATCTACCGAAAAAAGGGCAGAAAAGATTGTCCACTCACTGTTCTACACCTGATGCTACACATCCTATCCCACCTTCCCTAGCTACTTTCCAATCCGACAGAGGTTTTCGCTGCCTTGTATCGTATCTTCGTATGGTTCCCGCTTTCGTACCGCTCACTAGTAAGTACGGTGACTCGTCGAGGTAGGTGAGTGAGAGGTGGTTGATGGGTTGTCTGAGAGATAGATTATTTTGAGGAACCTGAATACAATGGTGCGAGAGATTTGTGAGCTCAGTGTCTGATTGAGGTATGCGATTATCCAGTAGTCTGCATCTCCGTGATACATAGATCAAGCGGGAAGGAGATTCATACGACATGTATTTTATACGAGTTCAACTCACATTCTTAGCTTGCCATATCTGCCCTACTTCATAAACGTTCTTCTTCCTCTTACCACTATCCCAGTTCTTTGACGGACCATCCTCGTCCATCCCCGATGATCCAAAGGTACGTTCTATATCCCATATCGATACGTCCACCTCTTTACCTGCTGTGACGAATGTGTTTGGGGACGCAGAAGTGGATGTAAGACATTGTATAGGGGAGGGTACCGATCGCGTACGGGAGGTTGAGGCGGATGGTGTGTCATCGGAAGATGAGGAAGAGGGGTGGTATGTCAGTAGGCCGGAGGTGAGAGCAGAGATTACTCCGCTATGATATGCAAAGGAAATTAGCAGTGTACTGACGAAAAAACAAGGCATCCTTCATACTTGAACCACGCGATATTCATGTCCTACGATAGAGCAGTAACTCACCCCTGTACAGCCACCAGCCCGGCCCAGATATCTTTCTTTCTCGCCTTGACACTTTCCTGCGCTCTGACAACAGGCGGAGAAGCTTCCTCCTGAGCCAGAGGAGATAAGTCCAAAGTGGATATCTGAAATTTATCATCGGCAATCACCACTTGATTTTCACCAGATTTGACCATCCGCTTAGATCGACCTAGAGACTGGTATTCGCCATATTTGATTGGGAGATGTTGGACTATAGGTTCGGGTGCGGAGGGGACCAAGTCTAATGAAGGGGATGGGAAGGATAGGTCGATTAGTGTGTTGGGGTGTAAAGAGGGTACGAGAAAGTTTAGGGTTTGGACCATCGTAATTGATCGCCCTCTATGGGTCTGACGGGCTGAGGTGATGATGGTCGTGGTATGTGGGATCGATTCAGTATGATGATTATGTAGCGACGACTGAGCAAATGATCAACAACCCTCTTTCGAAAAGATTTTTGATATTTGGCTGAATTTTCAAAATTCCTGGTTGCAATTGTGGAGACTCCACGTTGCCACGTGGGGGTCAAAGTGGACGGTTCACTCGATATGATGACGAACGGTAACTACCGTGTGATCAACCGTTGTTGATGATATTCAAAGGTTCACTCTGTGATTATGTCCCTCTCAACATCGTAAGATAGCTAGTGCAGGTGATTCAAGATGGCTCGTATAGACGGTATAATCATCCTAGATCCAAACGGGTAAGCTTAAGGGTGTACCATCGTGCTCAACTTCAATGCTAACCTGCAATCTCTTCAGAAAACCCCTCATCTCATCTCATTTCCCCCTTCATCCGCCCTCATACCCTTCTCTGCATATCGACACGTTCAACTCGGCGCGCAAAAAGGCTATTGCGGATGACGAAGCGCTCGACCCGGTGATATGGGTCAATACGTTATCTAGAGGTGGGGGAAGTATGTCGGGTGCTGGACTATGTCATGTGGAAAGAGAGGGACTGTATTTTTTAGTTCCAGTTGGACAGGAAGGTAAGTATCCTACGTCGTACTCCCTAACGTTCAATATTTGTAGAAAGACATGATACTGATAGTTATAACATATGTGACTTAGTGAATCCGTTATTCGCATTTTCATTTTTGGATTCTTTCCTTGATACGCTGAGAGATTATTTGGGGGAAATAACAGAGATTAACATTAAAGATAATTTCGATATAATATACATGGTAAATACCCTGTCTCCGATCTTATGTCAACGCTACTTGTATTAAGCTGATGGTGTCCTGACTTTGCTGTTCAGTTGATCGAGGAGATGCTGGATGAAGGACATCCAATGACGATGGAAACCAACATGTTAAAAGAGATCGTCCTTCCTCCAACGTTGATGAGGAAGTTGCTGAATGTCGCAGGAGTATCTGGGTAAGCTAACTTTCAAACGTACTCCGTGTCAGGCTCGGCTCATGGCCTTTTGCTTCGTAGATTGCAAGCTCCTACTACGCAGCCGTTCACTGCACCCATCCCGTGGAGAAGACCAGGTGTGAGGCATTCGTCGAATGAGATATACTTTGATATTGAGGAATCCATGGATGCTTTAATAGATAAGTAAGTCATCACCAACCATTCTATACTTCCCTTGCGACGGCGACAATATCGTATGAATCATCACTGACATTGTGATATAGACGAGGAAACATCTTATCGTCATCTGTATGGGGTCGAGTAAATTGCAATTCCAGATTATCTGGTAATCCAGATTTGTTATTGAATTTTTCCAATCCAAAGGTCTTGGATGAATGTGCTTTTCACCCTTGTATACGGTATGTCATCTTGTTCCTACCTACAAAGGCTGGTCTCTTCCAATCAGCAGTAATTGCTCATGCCCTGCATCCCTTCATCATACCTTGGACGAGAATGGACCGAATGGTTTGAGGCTCATACCTAGTGTTTGTATACGCCGAATAGGTACAGTAAATGGGAAAAGAACCGTATATTATCATTTATACCCCCAGATGGTAAATTCCGTTTATTGGAATATCAAGCTGTCCCCCCAACAACGGGGAATGTAAAGAATCAACTACCTTTGGGGGTAAAGGCCAATTTGGTAGTTGAATCTAATGGAGGTATGTCCGGTTGTATCTCGACTTGCGATTTGTGATTTGAGCTGAGTTCATTTGAATTGCTGGGGTTAGGCCGTTTCTCTATAACGCTCACATCGCGATTGAACAGTCGTCCATTAGAGGATATTGTCATTTCAATCTACCTAGGTAAAGGAGCTACGTCGGTCAGTGCGACTGCTCAAGGGGATAGGAAACCGCTAGGTAGTAGGAGTGAAGAAGGTGCGGCGGAGGGTTATGTCGCTGGTGGCAATTGGGAATTTGATCCTCATACTCAGGTGAGTGCGGCATTTCTGCCATGCAGATTATACTTGGGTCAGGGGTGGATGGAGATGTTTGTCTCGTCATGATGTTGGAGTATGTTGTAGGGATGTATTGCTGACCGATTCAACTGTTGATGGTAGATATTGAAATGGAAATTGTCGTCGTTCGTATCTACGGAGCGATCACCGACATTGACAGGATCATTCGTTTCTTCGTGAGTATATCAATGAAAGGATACTGCATCAGGTACATGGTCGATGTAGACTGAATTTGTATGTTCTCAGCGAGTCGCAACCCACACCATCCCCTTCCTTCGAAATATCATTCAATATCCAACATCATTCATTCTCAAACCTCAGAGTTGATCAGCTGAAAGTCCAGGGTGATGTCATGTATAAACCTTTTAAAGGTGTCAGACAACTAGCTAGGAGTGGGAAAGTCGAGGTTAGATGGTAGTTTGACAAGAATGTTGTATGTTAGTTGACTATGGATTTCACAAGTGATGATACACTCTCTTCGAGTTGCAGTGTGCTGCGCTTCACTGTTATTTTACTGGTTGACTTGCTCGGTTTATATACTGTTGTCGTCACATCTTAGAGTACATTTGATGAAACGTGTTATAGAAATTGGATGGGTCAAAGGGATGCCTTTCATCGACGTTAGACTGTACCTCTAGTTTCTAAAGCGACGACAGAGATAAGAACAAGGCAAAGGTATCAATTAGGTGGATGCTCATACTGTATGTATATAACCGTGCAAACACTAGCATAACATCCTTCGTCGTCGTTTCTCATATGCATGCAGGATGTCACAATGTCACTTACTATGTATATACGTCGTATGCACAATAAATTGGTCACCCGACTGAACCCCTGGTGCGCCAACCAACCATGACCCAAACCGATAATCCGGATCAGGGAAAACTCAATTCGAAATCTAGTTTGAGGATATGAGGTGTAACCCCACATCATCCCATCCCATCCATCACATCACGTATGGGAAAGAAAGATCAGAACAAATTGGCTTGAACATGAATTGCATCTCTGTTCCATGTCTTATCATTCATCGTAATCTCAACATCTCCTTTCCTTCCAACTATACACAAACACACACAACTACAAGGGTGGGCCTGTGCACAGCATAGTTTATCAAGTGACTCTACTTTGTTCTAGTTTGATCGAAATCAATCGTAATTGTAACCGTAATCAAAGATTAAGCGAAGGTTAATTACTATATAGGAATAGTAAGTAGTACGCATCCTACCGTACTATACAACGTCACTTAGAATTTAATTCGGATCAGAAGATCTCATCTTGGCTTGCATCAATCCATACATACATTACATCCATTTATCTAGACTATACTCCACTTCAACCACAACTTCAAGCCGAGAATCAAGTTACCTCCCATCCTGTCAACGTCCACTACCCACTTTACAGATACTCAACATCAACTAGCACAACGGTATTCCTTTTGGTATTACAACAACCACCTGGTCATAGAATAAAGGCAAACGATTCTCATAACTTTCTTCGCGATATAAGACTTACTTAACACGACGTGAGTGATAATCATCTATATATTCTTACTTCTCTCTCGTCTTTTATCATCACACTTCCAACCAATTATCTGCTTGATCCAAAATGGCATATCTTCTCTTGTCATTCTCGTCAGCTTCACTTTGATTGCCTTCTTTCCTTCCTCTCTTCTCGGAGGTGTATTTTTTCTGCTCGTTTCTCACTCCTTGGTTATCTGGCTCTCTTTCCTTCCATGACTTGTTGTACTCATCATGGTCCGTCTATTTTCTGTGAGAACTGTCCCATTCCCTATTCTTCTTCTATCTTGAATCCTGAAGGGCTTTCCTCTCGTGTTCCTATGATCAATGTTACCTTCTCGACTACACTCCTCTTCATCCATTTCATTCTGTCTATCACCCCTGTTGCTGTTGTCTTCCATGTCGTTCACTATCTCATACCCAGCTGTTTTCAACATTTCCACCGTCCATTCCTCGTGTCCTTTCACATTCGGCCTGTTCACCGAGAATAGTAGTTTGAAGAATGTCGATCCTTCTTCTGTACGAAGCTACACAGCACACAATCAAAACCCTCGCTTCCCCCTTACCCCATAATATTCCTTGATCCTTCCTAGTCGGATTTATCCCTTCATCCCCTCCCTTCCCTCGTACCTCTTTTACTCTTTCTAAATTGGGTCTGGAGGAGTAATCGAGCCAAAGGCGTTTCATATACCGCCGGCAATATCGCCGGAGTCTCTCCCCATACGATAATATCAATTATGTCTATCCCTTTGATTCCTTTGGTCGGTATGATGGTCTGGTATCGACACACGAGACACGATACACTGGTATGTCGATATCACACTCGCAAAACACGACTTCTTTCTTCGCTTGGAAGATATCATTTGGGGTTTGATCAACGTGATGTTTAGAGTCACAAACACGCCTTTATTCTAGTGCATCTCTCCATACAGCTCAACTCATCCTGCCCTGTGTTTGAACCGAATCGGTATGACATAAATAAAGGGCTTTTACATCCACAATAACAGTAACATATGATATTGATACTGTTCGTCGATTTGGTGACTCCCTTTATTCGTCTTCAACTCTTTTTGCCACTTATCATTCCCTTTGTCCTTACCTCTCAACCTTATCAGACCCTTATGATCACTCCTGTCGAGATCAGAGACAAGAGGAACAATTTGAACATTGTCAACCTTAATTCATTCATCTGATCATCCCAACCCTAGCTACTGAACCATTTGCCGCCTTGGCTTTTTCTTCTTTAATCAGCCTCTGTTCTAGTTGTACGCTTTGTGCTCCTTCCCTTGATTCTATATTCACTATTCTATACTCCGATCCCGCTTGGGCTCTTCCTCATTAGCCGCATCATCACCCAAACGCACAGAGCTTTGATCGATCCCCATCATCCTTATACTCGAGTTAATAAACCCTTATTTGTTATTATTGTTGTTGTCGTTGTCATCACACACAAACACCCTTTTACCTGTCTCATCCGCAAGGAACAACCATCACTGACAATCAATCAATCAATTCATTCTCAAACCCTTTTTCCGTCATCCCCTCCGCTCGACATGTCAACAACGAATATACCTACAACCGCTGCTACACCCGTCACTCGCAACTCACCTCGTTCCGTCAACTTGCCCACTTTGATCGTCCATTCACCCGTACATCGCGAACATAAACGACGGAATTCCGAACCTGCTTCACCTACCACTCCGACAACACCACAACATTCCACATACTTCACTGGATTCCCATCGTATACACCCGATCCTTGGAATCTTCGTCTCGCCTCGCGTAAATCTCCTTTACCTCGCTCATCATCACTTTTCCGTCAAACGCATTCTCATTCCCGTCTGACATCCCCTCTCTCGCGAACTTCATCTGCCACAGCAGTCTCATCCTCCCATCTTCCATTACCTCTAACATCAGACGACGAAGAGGATTCGGAAACTCTGATTGAAGAAGAGATAGAATACGATACTAGATTTATTGGCACCTCCTTATACCTACGAAATACCCATTCGGATTCAGCCAACATGAGCGATTCAGCAGCTACCATGAAGAGAAAGGTGGTCATCATGGGCTCACCCAGTGTTGGTGAGTAGCTGCTTGTTGCAAATCTGCACGAATGAGAAGCTAATGAAAGTGGTCATTTTAGGTAAAACCTCACTGACTCAGCAATACGTCGCACCGCCAACATACAACGCATCTTATTACCCTACCATCGAGGATACTTCACATAAGACCGTGACTTACAACGGTGTGCAATATGAATGTGAAATTATCGATTCGGCAGGATTGGTGAGTCCATATTTGCTTGACCAGAACGGTCTTTAGTAGACATCGACCTGACTTGTCTGTTTTGGTTCTTATAGGAAGAATACTCTTTGTTCCCTGGTAAATACGGGATCGGGGTTCACGGATATATCCTCGTCTACTCAATCACGTCGAGGCAATCTTTCGAGATGATCCCGATAGTACATGATAAAATCCTCGATTATGCTGGTTTGGAGAAAGTCCCTTGTGTGGTTGTAGGTCAGAAATTGGATTTGCAGTCTGAAAGGTGAGTTTGTGTCTTCCAATAAAAAACACTAGATCCATAGTATAGAAAGCGAAAAAGTGGGAGAATGAGGAACACTATTGATACTAATCTTGATTTGGGCCCAATTTACAGAGCCGTAACTACAGCTGAGGGTGAAGCTCTCGCTAAAAAGTTGAATGCTGGATTCATAGAATCAAGTGCGAAAGATAATAAGAACGTCTGTGAGTTATAGGGTTTTACTTTGATGTCCTGTCTGACTGGTACCATATTTTGTCACTTTGAATGGAAGCTTACTCTACCACTCCCGTATTTAGCCAAGGCATTCGACGTATTACTCGCTGAGATGCAAAAGGAATACAATCCCGCGCCGGAGAAGAAGAAATCGAGTTGGTGGAGCTGGGGAGCTAAGTAGGGGATTGAGATTATAAGCAGACGCTCCAGACTGTCAAAATCGTCCACATCAAAACTTCGTCGATCGATCGATCTGAGTCTGGAGCCGAACCTCATATATAATCAGAAATCAATCAACCAGATTGATAATCGTCATCGCAAATTCGATGTTTGCTACCTCTTTTTTATTTATTATAATCTTCTCTTATTCTCTACTTCTCTTCTCTGATTCTGACTTATATTTTTTCTTTCTTCTTTTTCAACTAACTATAATTTTTTTTGGCTCTGATCTAATGTTTCAATTCTGCTAATCTACATCAATCTTGTATGTGCCACCACCACCACCACCTTTTCATTCTTTAATCGATGGACAATTCAAAACATCGTATATATCTTATTTTATTTTATTTTATTTTTACATTTCCCGTAAAGGTATAATAACTCTTTGCTCATGTTTATGGACTTGGCGTTCATGTGTTATTTCATTTCATTTCTTCCGTATTGGGTGTTGGACAGAGGAGAGGGAGGGGGAGAGGGAGTCATATATGTACATGAATATGATTATCTCCTATTGCGATACTGTATGTGTATGAGGAAATCATTTCAAGATCGATGATTCAACAAACCATGAGAGGGGAAAGAGAGAGATTGGCAATGAGGCAAAGAGATGTATGGGTTGACCTTGTGCATGGATAATAATAACTCGACTCGCAATTCAATTCGTGTGATGGCTCGCTTTGGGTTCTTGTTTATCAGAGTGGAGACGTTACGTTGAAGAGACGAATATATATATGTCTTTATTGGCAAGAAAAAGGAAAGAAAAGGTTTTTGTTTTTGTTCATTCTGATTTATATGAAATAAGAGTTACATGCATCACTGTGGCAAGATGCAAACAGTCGGTGATTTGATAAAGATACAACAAGAAGGACTAGTATATTTGAATGACCTTGTATAAGAAAAATGTTTACGGTGAATAGACCCAATTTCCGATTGATTGCCTAAAGATCACTTTCTTCCGATCCCCCATGAGCATTGATTCTGTTTATTCTAATCCCGATCCAATCGGAGATTTATCAAATGACAGCGATTTTGTCCATATAATGGTACTCTCGATTCTCGACGGTTTATACACCAGTCGCAGAGGCAGTACTTTCATTCAACAAAGCACAAACGACACTAATGACCGCCACCAAACCCGCCAGTCCAAAAACAATCTTATCTTTCTTTGTCCATCCGAACAAACTTGATCCAGCAGCTAAAGGTATGAGTATACAATTGATAACCGATAGCCCACCTCCCATTATACTCATTATAGTTTCGAAGGAAGGTAATACCAATGCACCCAATATGAAGAAAATAATCAACAAGATTGATATACCGGGTCGGAAGATGTATTTTTTCAAAAGTTCACGTCGATCATGTTGTTTTTCCAATTTGGATTTCGTATGAACGATCTCGGGGAATACCAGGAGGGTAGAGGTGGATGAGGCGACTGTCGGTGTGAGGGGTTCATCGCTTTCTCCGTAGTAGATCGGTGAAGATGTAGAAGAAGATGCAAGTGTAGGGGTGTGTTTGGTGGGTAGGTAGATGGTTGGTTGAAGATGAAACCATGTGTAGACTACGTCACATAGCTAGTGAACAAGTATGAGATCAATCAGCTTGATTGTTCCAAATTTGTTCACGGTGAAGTAGAGACCAAAAAGATTAACGAGACGATGGTCATAGGTCAATTGGTAACAGCGCACTCACAGGTCTTAATCCCAAGGGCAACTTGGTCAAGGGGTTCAACGCTACCATCCATACTGCGATCTTCGCCAAGGTGGGCGAGAAAGCAGGGGTTTTCGCCAAATCTCTACTTATCTGTGGGAAATCACATGGAGGAGTCAGTAATCGAACGATATCGTGAATTGGAATAAAAGGACGATTAAGTGAGAGCAAGAGGTAAAGATGTTGTTAAACGCTTGACTTTGAACTCACTTCATCAGAGACATCCCTTCCAAACATCAAATAACCAAATACAGCCACAATGACATAAACGACCATACAAATTCCATAAGCAACTTCAACGACCGTATCAGCCTGTTGGGGATCTTTCATATCTCTAATCAGATTCGGTATTAGGAAATGACCACCAAATCCGCTTATCAACAGTCCAAAGGAAATACCCAATTTGATCCATCCGTGAGTTGGGAATAGGTCCGTAGGACATGGATGAGAGATTGATCCGGGTGATTCGGTCGTGGTGAGACCTGTGAAGATCAGGATACAGACTAGGGTCCAGGTTGATAGGACTCCGAGGAATGAGGTGTAGGATAGGTATCGGAGTGGAACGAAGTTTAGAGGAATGATACTGGTCGTAAAAGCACAGGAATTAGCAGGTGGTATATAAGTGTGATAATATACATGGGAGTATGAGGTGGTAGACACTTACACAGCTAGTCCAACAAGTTTCCACTGGTTACTTGAAAATACAGGTAAGACAGCTTCCATCGTGTCCGAGAAAAGGACGATGAGGGCGATACTACAATAGGGTAATATTAGCTTCACGCATACCCAACCCTCCTTCATGTTTATCTTCTTCTTCAAAGGTGGTCGTGATTCGAGAGATCAACCACTCACAGCCATATACAACAATCGCCAACAAACAACCCCGTTATCCACTTCTCAGCTCTTTCACCCAACCCGTACCTGGCAACATCAGCGAAGTTTCGCATCCGTCGATCTTTCTCTATTATCCTAATCAATATCTTGAGTCTGATTCAAAAATCACATTGAACTATCAGTCAAACGAAGTTTTTTTTCTCTGTAATTGTGAATAAGTGATTGTGACTTACGTCCATAAAGTGACTGCGCATATTATACACAGGAATATAGGCCCCAACACCCATCCTGCATAGGCAATAGCTACTGGACAAGCTAACAGTCCCGTCCCTATCAGATCTCCCAATACGTTCAAAAGCTATTCATGATTTCCAGAATCAGTATGTTACCACTGGTCTCTCTATTATGAAGCTGAGCTGGGAACCACGTACAGTCTGGGAGAAAGATGCTTTGCCTGGTACATATACTTCCACCTCTTCTCCTTCCTCCTGAGACTCTTGGGCTTCTTGATCTTGATCCTGTGGCTGTGACTGTGAATGCGAGATGATGGGTGATAATGGTTCTACGGATTTACGTTTACCCAAAAGGTGAGTACGTTCATTAGGCATCTCTCGTTCAGAGTCGTATAGCGTGGGTGTCGAAGCTGATAATGAGGGAGTCGAACTGCCTGACATGGTGTTCTGTTGCCCACACAATGTCGAGCGAGTTGATCGTCGCTGTTGTTTGCTTTGTACTGGGTGGGATCTTCTCAAGATAACGGTTCCTGCTATATGACAGGAAGTACTATTGAGTGCTCTTCGTTATTTTCGTGATTTGTTTGCGTCCAACGGTTGCTTCGAGTTGGTCACCACACACAGGTCAATTCACTTCACTTTTAATGGAGAGAGGTGAGAGGCGGGTTGGTTGGGATGATATGCTATGATGTACGATATATGAGGTGAGTGATGTGCAGTTTCAGTACAACCAAAATGGGATGAGTGATTATGAGCAATGCAATGAGATGATCAATTTTTTTCACTCTTCTACTCGAATGCTCCGGTCATTCTAGATTTCAATCAGGCACGTGCAGTCACCCACTGCCATCACACCATACAACACCATACCCCACTGCTACTCATCTTCATCTCACTTGGCACATGCATCGATCTCTGATCCAAGTTGTGGACACGCATAGGAACGTCACCTGATCTACTCGTACAGCTCAAACCCAGATGAAGATGATGACCGACTGACACCAGCTTGATTCCAAAACAGGGTTACTGTCATGACCATCTTCCGAAACGTGAAACCTCACCCAAGGGGGAAAAAAAACACGCTAAAACGTCGAATGACTTAAACGAATGAACAGGGCCTTCCCTCATCATGACATACATCACCAAAAGAACAAAACAACAACACTCGTAGTCACTGCAAAACTGGGCAAGTGCAGGCGATGCATGCATTCAAGCTGACTTGGTTGATGTTGATGGCTCTCTCTATTTCTCTCTTTTGCTCTTTCAACTTTACTCAAATACATTAATACAGCCACTGATATATACTGATCACATACCGTCAACCTCGAGCCAATCTCCATAACCTCGTCTCTACCTGCAACGTATAACCCTCCCCGACAATGTTCATCTCCCACATACTCGTCGCGCTTACGGCTTTCGCAAGCCTTACATCAGCTACCCCCACATCTCTCAGAAACGAAAGAAGGGAAGATGTCAAAGTGTTAGCAGGAGCACCTATCAATTCGCTCAACCTTACTGTCATTCCCGATTCGCCCGTACAGGGCGAGAACGTCACGTTGAATTGGGGGTATGGAGATGCTGGTACGGTAAGTACACCATACGCATATATACTTCTCACAAAAAAAAGAAGTACAACTTATATGATATGTTTGGTTTGATGCGAGTAGGCACCATATAACATCCAGATTGGTACAGGAGGATATTATGCCAATTTAACATGGTTATACGAATACACCAATCTCACTGAAACGATCTTCACCTGGAACGTCAATGTGACTGCTGGTGAAACTTTGTAAGTAGTCGCGTCATCTCTTGACAACCATCATATTCAATCTGACTGTTGCCGCTAACTCGTGTGATTATCATCCTATAGGGTATTCCAACTATGGGATTCAACCAATACTACCACCTACACCCAAAATCATAAAGTCCTTCCTCCCAGTAACGGAACTTCTACAGCAACATCAACATCAACATCGATTGATAATTCGACTATCCCAAGTAACACATCTACCATCGAGCCTGCTACACCAACAGAGACGGCAGAGGGAGAGGAAGAAGAAGAGTCATTCTTGGGTGAATTGTTAGCGGAGATCCAATCTGAATTAGATGGATAGATAAAGAACAAGGACAGTCGTCGTTGGAATGGACAATGGTAATTTGAGCTTGGACATGATATCCGTCACGTATCCGATGAAAATGAATACCATACTATTTTGGCAACTCTTTGGCCTTCTATTTTCATTGTAGTGTACAACATCATGATAATACATCGATGGGGAGTGATATTTTCGTAAATCATATGACCACAATCTTGATTTTTCTGCGTAGACTGATCGATAAGGCTAATGCTTCATCCTACTGAACACATCAGCTATATCATTCCCGAGATACATGTTGGGGTTTTCATTACTTACCTTTTCTTAAACCTCTCGTAGACCTGCTCATCGGTCGCATTCTCCGCCCGTGGTGCTAAACCAGCTTCTATCCTCTTAGCTTCCTGTATAGCATATATATCAGAAGCGACTCTCTGATGAGGTCGGTAGACTATAAGTATACGATAAGCTAGATCAGCATAACCGTACGCTTCATGAGGAGGAAGCTGATATTGGACATAGGTGTAGAATCCAATGGATGAATTTCACTTACACCTCGCAGCAGCATAATCGTCCTCTTCTTCCTCCTTCTCTGCAGCCTCCAGAGCAGCCTGTTTACGAGATTCCATCATTTCCCTCTTTGCTTTCTCGGTCATCTCGATATTCTTCAGACGATTACTGCAAGAAATCAAACACATTGGATTAAATCAGCAAGAATCCTTTCCCCTTCTCTCAATATCAAAGAGCAGAGAGCAGATGGAGACAAAATAAGACCGAAACGTCACTCACTCCATACCTAGATCAACCTCTGGTATAGAAGTTAACATTCCCAACGAATTCGTTACATTCCCCTCATCGTCAATTTTCTTCGTTTTATTTTTCCCTTCTATCACCTGGTACCTCTCTGCTATCTTGTATAATTCAGCTTGAGGATCGTATTTCTCATTTTGCTTGCCATTGGTATTGCCATCTTTGTCGGTGGTTGATGTTTCACCTCGTTTTTTGGCTAGTTCAGCTTCGATGTATGCCATCCTGCGAGCAAGACAAGTCAGTGTGAGCTTTCATTCAATCATAACAAAAGAGAACAAAGGTGGTGGTTTTGCAATGTGGAACAGATCTATCCACTCACATATGTTTATCCACATCCAAAGCATTCGTCTGCTGAGTGAAGTTATTCGTCCTTACCAACCTCTTCGCTCGTTCATTGTCATCTTCCAATTCACTGTTTCAATTATAACCAGACATCAGCTATCGGCTACATCCTTCATTTGATCTCTATCAAAGAACTCGTATGTGTAAAGAATGATAATTTAACTCACTCATCTTTCTCCTCGCCTCCTTTCCCTCTAGCAGGTCCAGCCTGCAGCCCATATTTCTCACTGGCATCCAAATCTTTTTCTTTCTTCTTACCCTTCCCGCTCTTCTTCTCTTGTTCACCCCTATTCAACTTTTCGAGATCTATACCCTGCTGAGCCTGGGATTTACGAAGTTTACGAAGTAGCACTAGATCTTCGATAGTTCGACTTTGACACATTCACGTATAAGTGTTCTGTTCAGATGCGTCGAAAATTTTGCGACGATAAGACTCACCCTGTATCATCATCTTCCAAAGGTTCAGGAGTTTCAGACGTAGGTGTATCTATTTTCTCATCTTGATTCTGCTCAGCGGCGGGTTTGTCACGTACGGATGTAGGTCTGGATCGTTTCTTGAACATCGCTAAGGTGATGTATCGATACTTAAAATGGAGATAAATCAAGTATGGTAGAGTAGGAAAGAAAGAAAGATGGAATAATCAAACATGAGACGAAAACAAATCACAACCGGATACCGATATTTTCCATTTCATCAAACATGCTACATTCCGTCATTTCTTTCTTCTTTTCATCTTAATACTCAACGTGACCAGGAAACATTGCATTGCAAAGATGGCTTTACCCAACTTAAGATGTAAGCTAAGCATGACCAACAATGATCATCCTACGATGCTGACTCATGTACACAGCCATATTCGCTTCTTCAAGAACATCAGAGGAAGAACGTCAACTCTCCCGAACCACATTCTACAGATTGTACGTATTTGTATCTATATCTGAGCCCCACCATCTAAATTACAATGATAATCCACCTATACATTCATGAGATGCTGATGATATCATGCCTCTCTTTGCGTAGTACCGCATTTGTAGGAGCATGTCTGGTGATATCGCTCTTAGCTGCCCGTAATTCAGGAAGAGATTTCGGTGGTAAAGCTGCGAGAGGTGTGGTGGGGATGGTATCGGGCTCACAGGGGAAGATTGTATAGTATAGTACAGGTAAGAGATGATTTGTGTGATACAGTACGTGAGTTCATGCTTCTGAGGCTCATCAATATTGCATCGACCAAACTTATACTAGATCTGATCTATTCCATTGTTCTATTGATACAGAAATACATTATATCCTATCGATTTCAATCAAGCTTATGATTCTTGTATCCCGCTCCAACACCACTCATGATCATGCCAACCCCCGTCCAAATGATCAACACTCCAAATTCACCTACTCCGTATCCTCCCTTCGCCCCGTCCAAAGATGAATTGTGGGACATGAGGGCAGAAGATAATGGCCCGGAAGCTATGGAGCCTATCCCCCTAGCTAGGAAGAAGAGGGAGTAGAGAATGGCCGGGAGATGAGGGTCGTCCCCTACGGTATTACTTGTCAGTACCTATACGAGTTGCGGTAGGAGGACTTACGATTTAGAATAGCTATAAATCTATATGTAACTCACAACTCGATCAGCTATCTGCTTTATATGACACAATAGATATACATCATGACGCTGACGTGAACTTACCTGGAGAACAGCGCAGTGTAACTAATAACCCATTCAAGTGATATAAGGCATCAACATCCGTACTCTTTCCTTTTCTGTGGTTGAGATCGACCGCTTGACTCACCTTCCTGCAAAAGCCCCAAAAGCTAGACTGAATCCAACCAACCCACCTACGTTTTTAGCTGCTCCCCATCCCGCAAAGACACTTACACCCGATGCGAACGCCATGAGCAGGATCAATTTCCTAGGCGACATCTTATCCGCTAGATGACCTATGATGACTTGTCCGGGTACCCTCGCTAAGTTCATCAGTGCGATGGTGAGTGTGCCGATGGTAGGTGAAAGTGAGAGGGCTGTTGCATAGGCTGTGACAAGTTCATGTATCAGTACAAGGTAAGTACACGTTGTGCGGCTCATCCCATATGCGAGATGATGGGATGTGGAATAGCCTGTTGCACTCACAAGGTAAATACGTGACAGGCATAAAAGCTGCTAAACCCTGGAACAGCACTCCAACCCAGAGTAACCAGAATGCCGATCTCCTCATGAATCCCCAGTTCACCTTGGGTCTGGGTCTTCTGGAGGAAGAAGTCGAAGTTGAAGATGGGATGGGTAATCTCGGTTTGATAAATGGGATGAGAAGAGCGATGAGGATAGTATATGATATACCCTATGAGAAATGGGTTAGCCCGTCTAACCCGTATGAAATATTACCTTGCCATGGAGAATATGTAATGCAATAGTTGTGACGTACGATCGAAAGAAGGGTTGTTCTTTTCCCATATTTCTGTAAGAGCGCATTTGAGATCAAAGGCATGACTAGACCACCAGCACCTACACATATAGATTCAAGATTACTCGTCAGACAATGTATTGATAGATATGCGGATACGTTACACGTACCAGTCCCAGAGAGCATTATACCCGATGCTAAACCCCTCTTGTTCAACCACCATTCGAACCTGATCGAACATGACTTCATCAGCAATAATATCAAAAAGGATAGGGGTGTATTCACATATAATTCGTGGTGGGACAATATAGCAGAGCTAGTGGAAATGAGAAATCAGCGCACATATACACGACATGACATGGTGTAGGGTATGACTCACTCCCACCTATACCATACAAAACCCCTTGACTGACAACCAACCCAGCTGCCTATCGCCCATACGAGATACTGTGAGTCTCCACTCGCTACTATGAGGGTTGAATATCTAAATGAAATCAGATGGACTCACGCTACTTGCAAAAGCCGCACCGATAAATCCAGAGAACATCACCACCAACCCTATCCACATGGTGATCTTCCTCTGACGGGGGTATGTCGTGAGATAGAGTGAGAGTGGAGACATCAAGAGATACATGATACCCTGTACGACGAACAATTTTCGTTCAGCATGAGTAGAGAAGGACAGAATGGTAGGTAGCTGTGGATTAACGTACCATTGCGACTGTTCCTATGATAGGTAATAGACCGGTCGAGGCAGGATATAAGATAGTATAATGATCGAGGTATACTATATGGAGATGAACACCAAACCATAATGATCAATGTCCGTATCTTCCAGCTCCAGCTGGGAGAAGAGATGACCTGGGACTCACCACCGTAAGAATTCGCCATACCTTATCAGATCATCGATCGAGAATCAGTCGGTCTCGGTCTCTGGACTTTCATTGACGTATATCATAACTCACCCCATACCAAGGTCTATCAAATCATCAGCACACAGTAGACTCATGATAGATAGCACGACTCACCTCTAAAGCTGTAGCAGTAGCCAGATAACTCCATGCTCCCCAACCACCATCCACACGAGGGAGCGATGAAGTCACGCCGTTCCGACCTTCTTCGTCTAATTGGAGCTGTTCGACTATCCTAGATGGCTGAGTCTCTTCGACCGCCATGGCTGGCTCAGATTGAGCTAAATTTACTTGATCTTTTGACATGATCGTTCGAAGTCTTCGTTATGTTAATATTAAAAATGATAGAATCCTTGAGATGCGATGGGAAATCAAAGTATGTATCCGTCTATTTATATCTTAGCGTCTCTTGCATCGAGTCGAGTCAACAGCAGTAGCAGTCCGGTGCTCATCTCGAATAGGTAGATGTATTCCAATCGTATGAATATGGATTGGAATAAGGACGATTGGAATAAGGCATAATACATGGATGTTTTCATATCTGTTAGATGGAATAAGGCATAATCGAATGATGACACGTGAGTTATAAGGCATACTCGATAAGTGGATTTCCAATTATCTTATCAGCTGTATCAGTACAAGACGTTTCGGACCGGTTATGCCCAGGCATGACTCTCATTGAAATTTCACTCACAACCATACAACCGCGTACAGTAAGTAAATTATAAAGCAGCTACATCGAAACAACAACACCTTTCCACATCTGATTATCATTAAAGGTCTTGTATGCGATGGGATTCTCCGACCCGACCAGACGGACATATATCTATTGCTGCTATGCAACGATGTGAGGATCTTTCGGAAGCCGAAGCCACTCCAGAGCTAGGCACCCCATCTCCCTTTGTAATCGCTCGATCACTCCGTCTACAAAATCAGTCTAAGGACATGGTACGATAATGTCATAAGCTGTATTGCCCTGCAAACCCGCACATTAGCAGGACGATACCGTGGATGTAAAGTCAAATGTGATCGAAGCGTTTCAAAGTTACCTTTTCGAAGATAAGCTCGGACCAGCTACTCGATTACACTTACAACCCATCTCCGCTACGGTAATCTTACACCTGCGATACACCTTCGGCATATTCGTCGTACGATCTCAAATCGTCGGTCAATGACAAATCATTCGGTCTTGGTAATCCGGGAGACCGTATAGACCGTAGAGGAATCGCTCTTGCCCTATTCCCCTAATGATTGTCTGAGAGAAGGTATAAAAGCGCTCTAAAATGTAGACCCAATGTGTGGTAAAGCAACAAAACTTCTTCTTATTCTGGATAAGATTAATCTCCAATTGCATTGAAAAGACAACTTACTTCAGTATTTTGAACATGTCCGAACTTGAATCTCATTTCGTTATCGGTACCATCGCTCCCTTCTCCCATGTCCCACCCGTGATTGAACTTTCTCTTGCACTCCTGACTCACACTTCTGATCTATGTATCTCGGTGATCCTTCATACCAATAATTTAGAGAACTCCCAAAATCTCATTGAGAATCAGGGTGTATCGGACGATGTAAAAGGGAGGATCAAGTTGGTTCCCGTCGGTGAGAGAAGGGAATGGAATGATGTGACTAGTTCGTATATGGATGTGGTTTATAAAGGTGGTGAAGGTTATGCAGGGATTTTACTAGTAAGTATTTGGACCACTTGGCAGTATAGACAGACTATCTGCTTCTTATAATCAAATAGCATAAGATATGATGAAAACAGACGCGCTTACATTGCTCCATGCTTGATGCTTTGATAGGGCTCAGCACCTTGGCCTCATCCTTCGATCTTCATCTACGACGCAGCGGGTTTCTTCTGGATCACCGTCAAGTCCAAAGTAGAAGAAAACTTCCCTCACTTGAACCCTCTCAGATTGGTCGCATATAATCCTCTACCCATCGGTGAAATCTTATAGTGAGTGCCCCATACAAACATATATACAAACCAAGTCAACAGGTATACTTACTGGACTGGATGATTTGGATATGGATGTTGACTTAGTCTCGCTGGAGAAGAGAAGAACGGTTCTTTACGATTCCTCGAAAAGGCTTTGGAAGATTATCCAGAGGTTAAGAACGCACCTCAAGTCAATTTGGTAAGTTCACCGCCAAAGTATACAATACAAATATACCAACTATAAATTGCAATTTACACTAATTTTGGTACGTATATTTGACCGTATGTTTGTCTAGCTTCAAGGAGGCTTGGACGAATCCAATCCCGATATCAATTCTCAAGCAGCTTTCCTCACCAAGTTTACGGAAGCTTACAAAGCCGTGAGCCACTGAACCTACAATACTTTACATTTAAGCCAATTCTGAAACTCATAAATTTGCTTGTAGTGCGTATTTGAATCGGATAAATTACTTGAGATTCCAGGATACGCCCCATTCTGTGAGCCGAATATTCCCCTTCTTTATGGAATACAGTGTCATGATCTAATAGCTGATTGTCCATGTTTTATAGATTCATTCGAAAGTTGGTCATTGGAAATCGACTGGTCCTCCACCGCCGAAATAGCCTGGACTCAATATCTCCAAGGTTGGCAATCATGCGTTTCATTACCCGAAACTTGGATTACATGTTTCCCAGCTTCTGTCCTTGAGCCCAAGGCTCTCGATGCGATACGACAAGATGAGTTTTTCACTGGAGGTGGGAAGAAAGAGGTGATTGAATTGGGATGGTATGAGAGGAAACCTAAGGGTGATTGGGGGGTGGGTGTCAAGGAGTTTTTGGATAAGCAAAGAGATCAATCGGTGGTTTATGTTAGGTAAGTAGAAAGTTGAAAATCGAAAGTCAACAGTCAACTCACGACTCATGTGTCATCGGGGACGCAGTACATATGTACTATTCCTACACATCAAAGGGAAATCCAAACGGAGGACATGAGCTGATATACTGTTTGCATGGGACAGCTTCGGTACACTCGTCAATGCCGGTCCAACCCTTCCAGCCCTCTTCGACCTCCTTGAAGAGACCAAAACACCCTATATCTACGCATGTGGTAAACAAAAACATTCCTTACCGCAACATATCAAGGATACTCTCGAATTCTCCGAGAAAGAAGGTATTTGTATCGCACCGGATTGGGTAGACCAAGTGGGCGTATTGTCCCATAGGGCTATTGGTTGTTTTGTAAGTCATTGTGGGGCGAATTCTGTGGTTGAAGGTGTAGAAGCGGGTGTACCGATTATTGTGAGTCAAGCACACCTTGAATAAAATTAAATGGTATGGTATATATGATGAGTGATCTTCAAAGCTAATGTGTAATGTATGATACTGTACCTAAATAGTCATGGGGTCGAAGAGGTGATCAAGTCATGCTAGCTTCCCAAATCCATTCTTCGGGATTAGGTATCGAGCTCCTCCAGCACCGTACAGGTCATTCAGTAGGTAAAGAGGTAGCTCATCGAAAGGGTATCGTCATACATGGTACGCAAGATGCACTGAAAGAGGAAGTTCGAAATGCTTTGGAGATTGTTAACGGACCTGAAGGAGAGGAAATGAGAAAGAGAGCCAAAGCGTTGAGTAAGAGGATGGATGAGAAGAGAAAGGGGGAATGGTTGGAGAATATCAAAAAGTTTGGGTTGTACGGTAGAGACTAGACTTTCTGTATGGCATTGAGTATCTGCAGTGATATCGATATGGCGATTAATGGGAGATGAGGATTGATCAGTAAGTTTGAGTTGAATAGAACTGTTCTCGATGAAACGACATATATAGGAAAGTAGACATATCCTAGAAAGATGAAATTGATGATGACTTGATCTTGATCCGCTTGGAGAATCTCTTCACTGTGCATAGTAAAGTCGTAGAAGGAAAGACTCTCTTTACAGTGGATTGAAATGTCAGCATGGATTACTTCACTTCGGTGATTGTGCAGTACTTTAATCAGTGACATATCATGCACATGCACTGGTTCGCAATGCATATCGAATCAATTCAATTCAATAATTCAGCTTATCAAAAAGGGTATATAAAGGGGACTGTAGGTATATATCAAATGAATGATGAATTTTGGTTTTGATTGAGGACAGAAAGTCAACGGGTGATTTCCCGTTTCTTATCCTAGAGGCGACAAACGACTAATATCTTCGATAAGCTACACACATACACCCATTCTCATTAGCCACTTGTCACCTGACACAGATTACACGATGATAAAATCCAACTCACCATGAGCAGCAAGAGGTGTGGGAGATCCTCTGGAATGATGTAAAGCCATCAATTGTCTCGCATCGGGATGTTGATGTTGTTGACCGAAGGAAAGGGGTGATTGGTATGCATTATCATCGTGAACGGAATTAGATTCAGGTGAAAATAATGTTCTCTGTTGTTGTGGTTGTGGTTGTTGAGAATGAGCGGGATTGGAATAGATTTGAGTCGTACCGTATTGCAATACCGCTAAATAGATACATCGACGGTTTTAGTCATGGGTCTCATTATATATGTTATTATCACTTACGAGGCTCATATTCTTCCCGATCCGATCTACCTAAACCCTTCTGTTGCAAGAACGCATTACCACCTTGAACTAAACCACCATGATCCAATCTATTCCTCTCGTATCCACCTTGTTGCTGTTGTTGCTGCAGACCCAACTGACGTTGATGAGAAGGCGAATTCGAATATACCGATTCAGCTCCTGCACCTGCACCTGCACCACCAGTCCAATTAGTCTCATTGCCACCAACAGAAGAATCGTAACTTCCAACGAAGGATGCCACTTGAGCAGCCAATGCAGCCGTTCTAGGATCATTCTGCTGATGATGAGGGTGAGGCGAAAAAGTATCTTCGTGCTGTTGTTGACGGGTGTACCATCCATCCCTTAAACCAGATTGTTCAGCTACACTTCTTCTCATATTGCTAAATGGACTTTGACCCCTGGAACTACTAGAGGAAGGTCTGGCAAAACCGAATCGAGATTCTGTTCGTTGAGCATTATGATCTTCTCCCCTCATGCGTGAGGGTCCAGGTGTACTATCCGATATCGCAGGTGAGTTATCCTCTCCAGACGGATCGAACGGTCTAAATAGTCCGTTGTAACCTAATGAACCTCTTCTGGACGGAGCATCGAAAAGATCAGGTAATTCGGGGGCATGTACACCGAGTTCAGCTAGACCTTCCAAAGTCTTGCTAAATGGACTAGGCTCATATCCTCCAGCTTGGGCATATCTTCTTTGCAATTCCGAATCATCCAAACCAAGGACAAAAGCGAAATCCTTGTCGTGCGCTGGGAACGAGAAGATGACGGGTTCTGGATATGGTGAGTGGATAGGAATAGGTTCGGTAGATAGTGGTTCTGGAGGTATGGATTCGGTAGATCGAGCGGGTGTTTGAGGTGCGGGTGACGAAGATGATGGTCCAGCATCCGAGTCCGCCGATGCTTGCTCATCCATGAACTCGTCTAAGATAGGCTCAGAAGCGACAGCGGTCGAGGTCGAAGCGGAGAGAGGCAATCCGGGAGGTGGTGGAGGAGCAGATGGAGCAGAGGAAGCAGGTTTAGTCGAGGTGAGGGATGGTAAAGTGGCAGATTTCTTCTTGGGAGACGTCTGGGCACTACCGGTAGCAGCACTCTGTGACGAATCGGTACTCTTTCCACGAGACATAGCTTGGGACTTTCGTTCCTTCTTCTCTTTGATGATGATCGGTATCGTAGGCGAAGGAGTGGGCAGAGGAAAGGCAGCATTGCTTTTGCCAAGAGGAACAAAATTACCAATCTTGGTGGGTCGAGCGATTGGGTTAGCAGTACTAGCTCTGGTGGTTTTAACGGTGACGCCTTTACCCCAGCTAGCTGCACTTGGTAAACCTGTTGAAGCTGCGACACCGTCAGCGGAAAAGTAGAGAGGTATGTCTAGAAAAGACTCACTTCCATTGACATCGTCTGAAGAAGGCTTTGGCCAAGCCGTTTTCGAAGATAGTGAAGGGGGTTGAGGAGCAGCCGATACGATCGTTTGCTTTTGTCGGGCATCGTACTCGGCAGGCCTGGTCAAGCTAAATACAAAACATGAGCGTGATAGTCTTCGATATAACTGATTTTGCGGATACACTCACGCAGTCTCCATATCCTCCTTAGTGAAACAATCACTATCACCTCCCCACTCATGCAAACAATGACAATTGGGTGTATCACACTTCTGACTCTTGAGGAAAGATTCACAGTAACGTGTGGTGCCGTATGTCGCCTTCAACACTGAGCCTGGTGGACCTTGAGGTGCAGGTATACCATCTAAAGAAGCTATGGCTCTCGCCGCATCCTCCCTCCGAACGTAGACTATATATATCCCAGTGGAGGTTGACGGATCATCCTCTGTCAATGTTGGGACTGCCGAGGAAGATAATTTCGTTCGGTCACCCAAGTAGATTTTGGATATTTTACCGTATTGACCGAAATAATCATTCGACCGTAGTATCGGTATGGCCTATTAAAATATGAGTTACGACTTCAAGGCCAGAGAGTTGAATAAACAGCTCACCTCGTCGCCCGGCGCAGGTAACTTCATCCCTATCACGTAGACCATATTCTTCATTACTATCCTAACCCCAAGTAAATGTCTCCTGCCCATAGTCGTGAGCTGCTTTATCGTTCTCGCCCTCTTCGTCTTCCTTTCCTTCGCACGTTTCACCCTGTTCAATAAGCAAAGGCGGGTCAGTTGCGAGTCATTGATGATGACAGCGACGAAGCTTACTCTTCCCAATCCACAGGCTGGAATACCACCGCTTTCGCATCATACGGTCTTCTACAACCTGGACAACGTGCATCTGAACCTAGAAGCTTGTTATAACAGAATTGACAGATCTATAGGGAGACCGAGTGTGTCAGTTTCATTCTTTCTTATCATTATCTACCAGACGATTTATACACAGAAGGAAGATAGACATACCTGCATACCACATTGACATGGTTTGAAATTCAGATCCGACAAATCTAACGGTTCCGCACAAAGTAAACAATCGGGGTCGTCCTACCGATTCAGCCAGTATGTCAGCGAGCTATCCATTGAGATATAGGGGATCATTTCGAGGTCTCGAAGGATATATAACGCGTTTTTCCACATCTTTTACTTGTATTTTTCTTGATGAATGAAAGTGTTGATAGCTTACCTCATCATCACTCCAGTAGACATCATGCAACGACTTCAACGTCTCCCTATTGACTCCTCCACTTGATCCGCTCGCAGGAGCTACAGCACTTATGCCTCTCGATCCCAAGGTGGTGGTGAAAGGTTGTTGACCGGTAGTGGGGTTTGCTGGTAGAGGATGTAAGGAAGGAAGGGGCATTATAAGAATCTGATCTGACTATCGAAAAGAGAAGAATATAAGATAAAAGAAACGGTATGTGATTCCACTCTGGGTTTGATTGTTGGTATATTGATAGTATCAGCTGGATGAGTCGGGTGTATGTGAGTATGGAGAGGAAGGAATGGGTGAAAAGGTGGGTGGATATGAAGGATAAGATTATTGAATGAATGCTCTATACTCTCTGTTCAGGGCCGCGCACAACGATACAACGAGCACGAATAATGAAGAGTGAAAGAGTGGTAACGGAATTAAATTTGTTATACTGAATTTTTGCCACCTCAACATGGCAGGGAAGGCGGCGATCACCGACATACCAACCCCCTTCTGTACCTCCGTACCTGCCTACAGTATCTTTCTCTTTCGAGTACATCTAATCCTGAAACATATCACATCAAACACTGACGATACTGGTACTCGTGGTGTTCGCCATCGACCTCAGAGGTTTGACTCGCGACATTCAGCGGAAATCAAGGAGTCATCGGCTGTAGCTGAAAAGACCTCGTCCCCCTGGCGGCAACATACTCATCATGCCAGATCTCAAAGCCTACCTGGCTGACAAGTAAGTCTTTCCATCGCCCACGCTATCATTGTGGCATGTAACTGACGATTTTGCCAACAGGTACATGTCGGGACCCAAACGGGATGCGATTCTAGCACGTTCTTCCGATCCTACCATTAAGAAGAAGAAGAAGAAACCCAAGAACGAAGATTACATTGGAGGATCAAAGGGGGAGAGTAGCGGTGGACTGATGTTGAAAGATGAGGATGAGTGGAAAGTCAGAGATAGAGATGAAGATGAAGATATGGAAGACGGAGATGCGCCTGGTAAGTTACATTCCATCAACCGTATAGGTAGGCATACAGCTGATAGTTGGAATGGCTTGGACGCTACAGTAATTGGAAAGGGGTTGTCCACATTTCAAAAATCGAAATCATCCTGGTCGACTGTCGGCTCAACCTCATTACCTATATCCAATCCTACCGAAGCTGGACCTTCATCTCCCCGGGTCAAGAACGAAATAGATACAGACGCTCCTGTGGCAACCTTACCTAAAAGGAGAGGTGGTTTGCGAACAGCCGCGCAGATGCGCGAAGAAGCTGAGAGACTCGCAGCTGAGAGGGAACCCTCTCCTGAACCTCAACCAGAGGACGATGAGGAGGAGGGCAATAACGAGACTGTTCATCGAGATGCAAGTGGTAGGATAATAGATGTAAACAAGCTGAAGGAAGAAGAGAGATTACGGGAGGAAGAGGCAAAGAGAAAGGAACTAGAGAGGAAAGAATGGACGAAAGGTCTCACGCAGCGTCAGGCAAGAGTGACAAGAGCTGAAGAGGAAAGGGAGATGGGTGAGAGGAAGAATGTGGGTGTGTCGAGAGATGATCATAAGATGAATAAGGAGATGCAAGAGGTGGAAAGATGGAATGATCCAGCGGCGGAGTTTCTGACGGTGAGTCGATAGTCTCTCCTTCCATATCATCTCATCTTGTCGCCTATCCGCTGTGTGTTACACTTATGCGTGACCTGACTGCGTCCGGGCAATGTGTTATGATTGTACGAATGAGTCAGGCTGATGCTGATTTAATATGTGACAATCATCGTAGAAAAAGAAGAAATCGAAAGGTCCCAGAAGACCGAAATATCAAGGTCCGTACGCACCCAATCGATTTGGTATACCGCCTGGATTCAGGTGGGATGGTGTTGGTGAGTGCTATCCGTCTCTCTTTTCTACTCCTCAATGGTCTATCATGCTGATACTATATTTACATCTGCGTAGATCGCTCAAACGGTTTCGAAAAGAAGTATTTCCAAGCTCAGAATTCGGCTGTCAGACGAGAGTACGAGAAGAACCAATGGAGTGTGGAGGATATGTAGAGAATGTTGTAATTGTCTATTGCATTGTATATCCATGTTACTTTGTTGCATTCCACCACGAACATATCATCCGCTGCATGACTGCTACATATGATATGTTATTGAGTTTGATTGAGTGACCCACATAAGGAATGAAAAACATGCCGTTATGATTGGACGGAATTTCTTGTATGTCCCACTTGTTCCACTCCGAATTATCCCTTATGGTCGTTTAGCTCTTTAACCTTTTCTCATTCCTCAACATAACATATCCTCATCCTTCTTCTCTGGATACCACTCACCACTCAGCTTTCTCTCATCCCTACCTCATCCCTCAAAAATGTCATTCAGAGCCATCCTCAGAGCCAAGCCAGCTTTCGTAGCTCCTTCTTCCCGACCCGTCGCTTTTGGTGGTAAGTCGGACCCTTCCCTCAAATCACACGTATCCACATATCAACCCTTCCCAACATAGTCGACAATATTAAAATAGTTTACTTACTGATATGTTTGTATGATATTATAGCCGTCAGATTCGCATCAGGTGGAGCCCACTCTCACGAAACCGAATCTTACGAATCCTTCAACAGCCGATACCAAACTTTCTTCTCTTCCGTCGGTGACTTGTTCGAATTACAAAGAGGTTTAAACAACTGTTTCGCCTATGATCTGGTCCCTTCCACTGAAGTCATCGATGCTGCTCTCCGAGCTTCCAGGAAGGTCAACGATTACGCCACGGCAGTCAGGATCTTGGAAGGTGTAAAAGAAAAGGTGGAGAACAAAGGTCAATATCAAGCTTATTTGGATGAATTGAAACCTACCATTGAAGAACTTGGTGAGTATATATTCTTTTTATTTATTTCACTGAGAATGGATATGAGCGTGAGTATATGGGGAGAGGAGGGTTTAGAGTAATGTGATTGGTTGTATTAGATCAAGGTATAATGTTAGAGCGGAGACGATGGGATTGAAAGATCAACGTGTTCATGTTAACAATCATCGGACTATATAGAATAGAATAGAATCATGAGGATTGTGGATCTCTCTCAATTAGAACAAGCAATCATTACTCATTGATGAGAATAAATGCTAACTTTACTGTATAATCTCAGGTATCACCACCTCCGAGCAATTATACGGAAAGAACTAAATATACCATACCTGAACACTTTGAACGGGATGAGATAGGATGTAATTAGGGGAAATGAACTTAGTATATGACTAGACAATTCGTTACATACTTGTGATGGAATGGGATGGTTTGGAATGGTTCGGGATACATCCATTCGTCTATTAACGTTAGTGTTGTTTAACGGGGGAAATGGGGATGTTGACAGGAAAGAGGAGGACAAAAGACGACATTTGATGGTTGCGCGTATCACTAAATACCACTAACAAAAGACACATACGCCAAATTCGACTCGATGTTGCCCTCAAGCGTATCTTTCTGACGGATATCTCAATGCCATCTTAATGATCCGACCAATCGATGCGGTGGCTAATCTATCTGTCATGATATCCTTCCTGATATCCTTCCACTGATGCATCATACACTAGTTACTACTACCTGAGCAGAAACATAAAGGATAAAACGTCAAGTCGAGACATTTGATCGATGCCGCCTCCTTGAACCTCTTATCCTCTATCTTACCACTGTAAAATCACGGTACCATACTCTTCCTCCATCGTTCGAAATTTATACATACTAATTACCCCTGCTTATGAAGTAGTCGACAAGGTCTAGGGGGTAGCTAAGCTGAAAGCTTAAGAGCTAGGGGCTGAGTGAATTCAATCAAGCGGAACAATCAGTTCTTCACCTCTCGAACATTAGATACAGGATATACAGATTTAGAGAATCCCTTACCAGCTTCATCGGCTTTGGGAGCTTCTTGAGCTTGTGTACCTTCAGTAGCAGCAGGGGTGACTTCGGGAACGACACCGGCGGCGGCTGTGGCGTCAACAGCGGGAACTTGAACTTGTTCGGTGGGTTCTGCGAGAGCACGGATGGGTCATTATCAGCGTCAACTTCGACTGTCCTACCATAAGGTCAAGACAACTCACGTTGTTGAGTTTCAGACATCTTGTATAAATGCGTTTGGTTTGTATGTATAAAATAAGCAAATAAGTAAATTGAATAAAATCGCTTGATGAGAATGAGAAACACCTTGGGAGTTGAACTGTGACCAATGGGGTTTATATACCTGTTTTTTTCCAACATTCGAATACCTTCCAACGCGATGTCCACGTCTTCGAGTCGATTGGGATTTGTGAAAGATGGTGTCGATCGACTCGGCAATCTTGCATGATCCTTTGGATTGGAAGATTTACATTGTAACGGATACGACCTTTGAGTCATCCTTAACTTGGAGTTGAGCCATTGGTTTTAGCTCAAACTCCATTCATGTTGATTCACAGCTTTGTTTGCTGAGACGATCTGGAAAGCCAATCTCGACTCAGATCTACATTTAGAGTCGACCTCTACAAAGGAAATATCAAGAGGCGGTGTGAAGCTGCGAGATAAGATCTATGATCATTCAAAGGTGGGGTCTAGTATGACGTTAGATGACGAAGTGAGATTGAGTAGAAATTGGAAGGATGTAACTTTTGACTCGGACGACCATCTCGAAGGATGACCTTGAAATAGCGAGAAGGAGGTTTCCGGTGTGTGAGGATTGACTTGACTCGACGGTTTGAAGGGTGTGTATGATAGGAAGGGATGGATTGGATGAGTCGCACAGTCTAGTCAAAGGATAAGAAAGGGTCAGTCAAAGGTTAACATCGAACTTGGTCATGATGAGGCGGTATGATGGCACCGATGTCAATTAGTAAGGACTCCTTGAACGATGTCAGTGACAGATACTACCTTCGAAAAGGAGTTGGTCTATTATTGGATTTTTGCCCGTGCGACATCCAGCAATTCATTCATGAGCATGGCATGGCGGGGTGACCAATATCGCTACAAGTCGTCAGTCTATCTGTTACCTTACAAAATGATGACCTAACTATCCAAACAATTATGAAAGCTATCTGGTTCTAATGTGACAACTACACACTGTCAAATTATCTGAGACACTGTGAGCTCTCGAATCTCATAAACCACAATTCGACTTTGCTTTCTCCATTATCATCTCCAACCTTCTCTGTCGTCGACTTCCCTCCTATCCCTTCCTTCTGCATCTCTTTGACGTCCTCCCTCCTCTCATCACCATCCACCATGACTATACCATCCCTTGCAAGACGCTCGATTTCACCTCTATCCACCATCTCTAACAGATTGTCCTTCACTTCTTTCATGATCCCCTGTCCGAAAGGAGGATACCTTATGATCCATCTAGTCTTACAATTCAATCGATAATGATCCTCATCCATCTTGTCCTTACAGGGATAATTCATCAATATATCAGCATGCATTATCTCTTCCAAGAAATACGTAAGATAACGAATGAGAGTTGAACGTTCGTTGTGATCGTCATATTCGAGTTCGTCTTCGTCTTCATTTTCGAGTTCGTCTTCATATTTTCCTTCATTATGAAGTGACAATATGGGTGGATTGATAAACCACTCTTTAGGTAGATGAATGAAATGCTTTCTACCTTTCAAGAACTGGATCACCTCTCCTGTTGACAAATCGAAAGTAACCGGAAGTATAATATGAATATCTTCAAGGGAAGTTAAGAATGATAAGCTTGTACCTGGTACACCGTCCGCCGATAACTCATCGTAATAACTTTCTTGTTGTTGTTGTTTCCCTTTTTCAAAAGAGGGGAAATCCATATACAATATTTGAGGTTTGGCTAAATGAGCAAAAGGTAATTGACTATATTTATTTGGCAGTTCACGTTTGACACCATCAAGTAGATGGGAATAATAATCGTTATGTTGGAATGGTCTCCAACCGAATTTCATAACCTCTTTGATCAATCGAGGAGTGAAGTGAATTTGGTCCACATTAGGGAATAACACTTTTTCTTGTTCTCGTTCACATTCATCTTGGCCTTCGATAATATTGGTAAGATTGGACGAACGAGGTAGGTATCTGGGAATCAGAGCGCAGAGGGTAGGTGAAGGTATAATATCGAATATGATCGTTCTGACCATATCCAATAAAGATCGAATTCTAGGACGATTATCTTCTGTTGAAAAAGAGGAGGGGCGATTTGATCTTTTGAATATCGATAATTTGCCTTTACCTTTACTTAGCCATCCCTTCCATTGATTCTTGTTTTCCTTCCCAAGCGAATAGAGTAGATTCCATAATTGATCATCTGACTCGATTCTGTATACCTTCCACAGGTGAGGGATCACATGGTGATATACTGATTTACAGGTTCTAGACAAAGCTGATAATGTCGAGGGAGGTAGCAAGGGTATAAGACTCGACCATATTGCATCATTGTGGATCCACGAGTGACCGGCAGGACTTCTAGTAGATGATGATTGACCGAGTTTGTTGACGGATATAGAAGATTGGTAAGGGGGTAGGTGAGTGAGAGTGTTGAGTGATACCGTAGATTGATATGGTGGGGGAGGGTTACTATTCAACGAGATCTTTGATTCCATCTTTGCATGTGAAACATTTATCTTTCTACTAAGCCCTCTTCAGCTGAAGAGATTGAAACGCTGTACAAGTTCGTTTCGCTGCAGTCTTCCTTAGAACTTGTTCATTCCGGTTGAGTCGATGATACAGACAAGCCGATATATGCAACGCCAAGATTGTCTCAGCAGATAAAACGGACGATCAACTGATGACAACAAAGATAACTACCAAAAGACACAAAAAGATCGGAGTTGCGCGCCGGGTGTTTAAACCGGCTGAAGAGCAAGTTTCAAGATTTTTTCTCTTGAAGCTGACAGGAATCGAACCTGCGACCAATAGATAATCCAAACAAACCTCCGAAGAGGTCCAAATTGGAATCTACTATTCTACCAATTGAACTACAGCTCCTTGATGTTTGCTCTTCCTTTGTCAAAAACATATCCCTTTGTGAACGAAACGGTGGTAACATTGCTACTTCCAGTCAAATTAATCTGATGATGTAAGTAAATCTTAATCTGAACTCTGGTTAAATAGACTTTTACTTTGTGACGCTACCCTTAAAATCAATGAATTAGAGGAGATCTCCTGTATCGACGCGAATGGTAAGATCAGTGCAGTAATTGTATCGCCCCGCATAGTTAGTCGCTGAATGGTGAGAACAAGCATTTGTGTTTTGTGTACTGTATGTCTCACTTCTCAGTGAACTTACCAAAATAATCAAACCAAACCACTCATTCACTCTTCGCATTCACCCTCATTCTATCTCACTCTTGCACGACCGCCAAACGCTCACACGGTCCTCAGATCACAATCTTACATTACAAGTAACTCGCCATTTTCTCACTCTTCACTCAACTTCACTTACCCGCCCACCCTAAACAAGATGAGATTCTCAGCTCCACTCGCACTTACCTTCACCCTTCTCACGACTCTCGTCGCTTCCAGCCCCCATGCAGGTGATTCCAAGCATGGTGGACTATCTCTCCGTGGTGAAGTACCACTAGCTCGAGGTGCTGTGGGAGTATACCAACGACAAACCACAGGTGACGCAGATGATTCGGGAGATGCTACTACTTCTGATGATACCGGGGATGATGGATCTACTTCTACAGATGAAGGTGATGGTACCGATACATCTGACGGTACCGATACTTCCGATGATGGCTCTGACACCGACACCGCTGCGGCCACTCCCACATACACTTATGATGGTACAGGTGGAGAGGCAGGTGATAGTGGACCAGCGTATGTCTCTCATTCAAATGACTATGTATACGTACTGACTTTCACTATATAGTCTTACATCTACTGATCCTGGTACCACTCCACCCTCCAATGATCTCACTTCGGCTACGGCGGCCAACGTCGAAGCTACATCTGCCGATCCAAATGCCCAACCTTCATCTGCACCTACCACTTCATCCTCCCACTCTGGAGTCACCAACTACAATACCACGACTAGGAGTCAGACTGTCAGTCTTGTAGGAACCAGTGCCGCTCAGGTAAGTCAATGCGTAACTTAGCATACCACAACAGATTGAACATCGCTGATGCTGTTTCAACCACGATTGTTAGACCTCGACAAGAGCTTCCGGTTCATCTTCAGCTTCCGCCTCCCAAGCTAACTCCGGTGCATTCCCCTCTACTATGCCTAACATCTCACCGCTTTCATTGATCACCGTGGTTTTAGCTGGTGGCTTGGGAGTTATCAGAGTCCTCGTCTAAAACTGGAGCTTGTTCCCTCACTCTTTCTAGTCCTGTTTTCATCCCTCATGGACTATCCAAATCATATCTGTCTGTCTCTTGTCTTATCCCACATCAATCAATGAATGACTTTTTCGATAAAAGTCGTATCATTTTTATGCATACTGTGTATATATACGGATTTCCGAGTCACAAGACTGCGGATGGGGTTCGTACCTCACTGCGTAAACTTCGTCTCAAAATACTGATCAACTAATTGATTGCATTGGCATCGAGTCCATCATTACGAGCCTGTATGACTGTATCATCGCATGGAACACAGAGCAAGTGTAGAGAAGATTGTGAGATCATATATACATCCTGATGCTGGCGACTCCAATACAGTATCATATATGCAACAATCAATGAACCAAACAACGCAAGATGACCCCACTCATGACCAGCATGAGCACGAGTTTGTGAATAAGAAAATATACTTGAATACGTGTAACTGGTAAAAAAGGTGAAATGTCCTGTCCATGATTCCATATCCCAGGATCAATCCTAAATCAACCAGCCTCCCAGTATAGCTAATCCAAAAATCCACGCTGCTCCTGGGTATATGGCTCGAAGAGTCGATGAAGAACTAGCTCCTTCGGAAGCAGCAGCTAAGGGGGCGTTACTGACTCCTGAAGAAGATGAAGATGCTGAGTTCGATGTGGTAGCAGCGGAAGCGGACGAGGACGTAGATAGAGAGATTGTCGTAGAGGGTGTTGGGACTGTGTTGGACTTCGAGCTGGATGAAGAGGAAGATTGAGATCTATAAGGTAACATGGTGAGTCAGCAATCGCCGCTGTGAGATGGATTGTAACTGTAACTTACGAATGGGATTTAGATTTTGAAGTTGAAGTGGATGTAGCTTGAGCCTTAGCCTGAGTTTCGGAAGAGGTTGAAGAAGCTAAATACACAGTCTCTCAGTCAGCTCAATCATTTCTCCAAGTAAAATATTTTATGAATAGATTGACGTACAGGTAGTACTACTCTCAACGACACTAGCGCTCTGAGCAACCTGCGTCTGACTCGCACCACTGCTCGTGGAAGAAGCCACAGATGATGATGAGGTATTGGAAGATAGACAAGAAGAATCATCGCTCTCTCCGACTTTTACATTCTGAATATAATTTCTCTGACCCGCCGAATCTTGAACTTCGAATATCAGATCTTGACCTGAAGGTTGAGTGACGGTCCATGCGAAGGATGAGTCGGTTAATCCCTCGTGAGTTTCAAGGGTGGTGAGTCCAACGTAATATCCTCCTTGACCTATTGATAATGTATAAGGAGACTATGTTATATACACAGTATGAGTACAGCGGTCAAGACGTGGTCTACGGTAGGATTGCAGGATGTGGAACTCACATTACTTGTACCGGTCCAGGATATGGTAGCTTGAGAACATTGAATGACATTATCTGCTGAGACTGTTATATTGTTGACTATAAGAATAGAAGCATCAAGTATCAGTCAACGTCCAAGTCTCATCGAGACTAGTTGCATCTCCTTCATCTCCATTATTCGTATTGAACTAGCAACCAGCAAATCTTGGAATTGTTGAGCCACCTGGAGAGGACGGTAAGACCCCATATCATTCCATTTTATAGGATAACGCTCATACTTCAAGATGAGTCCAACTCACCTGGTGCACCCGCTAACACACCTCCGATCCTCTTCTCCTCAGCACCGACAACCCCAGAAAGAGTCACTAATGCCCCGAGCGTAAGAATGTTGAACATCATTGGACCCTGTCTTCGAAATATGGTATGTAATATGTAGATGATGATGTGCGGTTAAGAAAGGAGTGTGATTGTGATGTCAGATACAATGATGACGAGCTGATGGATGACAATAACGGTTTGATCAAGTACAAGTACAATGAACGAAAGTGGAAATGGGAAATGGATGTATACAAAGAAGACAAAGACAAAGACAGGTTGAGTTAAGGGAAAGCCAAGGTTGAGGAATGTGCTTTTCTGCTTTAGGCTAGTTCGAGTGAGAGTGTGTGTATCGTCCGTACACTGTACTACACTTTCACTGTTCAAATTCGGAATAAGATTTATAGATGTGTTTGTATGCAAGTGGGTAGCAGATCAGATGCATATGCGATTGTGGGAATAACTTTGTGGAGAGATGGCCGAGCCATACTCGTCTCTCGAGTGCTTCGAGTAAAGTTGAATGACACGCGTCACATCCTTACATGTGTCTCCAAAGTCAATTTCATGAGCTTACTGTAACTTATTATATTCCATCTCATATCCCCTTGTGTCGGTCTTAGACATCTTCTGGTTAGAAGCAATATTCCTTACTGTACCATCAACACCATCCCTTCTTGGCCAGCACTCATCACCCGTCACGCAAGTAAACGATTGCTTCGCGTCAAGTTTCACCCGGGAAAAGCAATCTAGTAATCTAAAACGCGACTAGTCATAAAAGTGTGTTGTACCTGAACGAGATAGGAAAGATATCGAGACAAGGGAGATCGACATGACGTTACGCATCGATTTTGCATGATACGTATACAAAGTATTCTAGGGTACACGAGTATTTGTTATATACTATGTAACTCTTTCTTTCTCTTCGGCGTATTTCTCTCCAGCAACTCAAGCACTTTTCTGTCTATTCGATTCGATCTTTCAAGATGATTGGCACAAAACGGGAGGAAAGAATATGTTCTATATACAACGATATTTACAAAATTAAGGAGGACGATCAATATATATTATAACACATTTAGTAATATCAAGTATGTGCCCAATCAACATGATGGTAGATATGGGAAGAGCTGAAAGAATGAATGGATAGTAAAGTCCGTGTATGTTGTGGTTTGATTGAAAATGTGATTGATAAATAGATACAATGGGTGACTGGATGGGATGATAGTATCTGGAAGATAATATATGCGGAGTTTGGAGAAAGATAGGTTTTAAAAAGCCCAAGGGTTGAAAAGTATTGCTTGATGTACGATCCTTTTCTTCCAAGATCATTTGCTTTTTCGCATTATCGCTCTTATGTTGGAGTTGGAGACACGCTCAGACCTACGTTGACATTCCCGGATAGTTGATCCTCAGATCATTAGGATTCGGTTGTCTCGATACGTTCTGATGGACATGAGGTAGTTGATGAGGTTGATCCGAATACACCAGATTTCCAGGAATGACATAATTGCTTGATCCGCTATTTCCATCATTCGGATCTCCAGAGTTAATCCATTGATTACCTGTCTGACCATATGGCGGTGAGAGGTTCAAGTACGAACTGCCTTTCTCGTCTGTCTGTCCACCATGAGGGGTATTCGCCGTATTCGTGTTCGGATTGGTGTTGGTACGATAAGCGGTAGGCGAGTTGGAGTGCTGTGAAGGTGTATGAGGAGGATAAGAGGAATGCGCGTAAGATGACGAATCGGAACTGGAGTGTGAGGCTAGGTGAGGTGCCGAACCAGAGGTTGTAGGTGGTCCGACTGACATGGCCGAACCGCTATAATCATGCTTGATATAATCGTCGTCGGGTGTAGAAGAGGGTATCATCGGTTGTAATGGTCCAGGTATACCGAAATTTTGAGCAGGTTGGTATGTCTGAGAAGGTGGTGGGGGAGGTGGCATGGGACTAGAGGGATATGGGAAGCTTGCGGACTATATTACCAAACAAGTCAGCTTCATTTACTTTTAGGTGGGACAAGAATAGCTCACATATTTCCCGATGATCTTCTTGAGAGCTTGTCCCAAAATCTCCCAGGGGAATACCTTGACGTCTTTTTCGATATTTCTCGGTCGGGGATTTGGGAAATTCATGATCAATCTGAAGAAATCTTCATTTCCAGGTTTACTCTTTGAGATCGTAATTGGTCGGAATCCTTCCAAATTCCTCCTAATCCTGTTCTTCTCCTCAACGGTAAATCGAGTTCCGACCAAGGCTTCAAGAAGATATATAGCATCGACGGAAGTGACGTAACATACGTTCTTGTCTTCTCGGAAAATACAAGAGATGATGATGGATTGTTGATATGCGGGATAATCAGCTTGGGAGATAGGCTTGAATGCAGCATGTATGGTTGTTCCCTCTTGTCTTCGCCAGAATTGAACTAATCTACGACGTGCGTGCCATTCGTCTTGAGTCCTATATAAGCTAAAACATCAGACGACTGCACTCTCATCCAAGTGGGTTCTTCACTTACCATCCTTTTGACATAGTCATCAGATCTCCTGCCATCTCTAGGCTCGCCTTTTGACCAGAATTGACATATGGCGTAGGTGCAGGCATACCAGGTCCGAGTTGAGTGGATCTCATCAGACTAGGTTGAAGACCGGGGGTATATGGAGGTGGAGCTGGATGAGAGATTGATGGGACGGAGGTACCGGTGGCTGCGTAAGGGCTGTGTTGCCATGAAGCGACGGAATCGGACACAGCTATAAGCAGGAATTAGTAACAGTTTATTCTATACATCACGATCGAACTACTTACATCTTCCAGAAGGACTTGGGTGATAAGCCGAGGGTATCGTGGCGTACTGTTGCATCTCGGGTGTTGTGTATGGAGCAGAGCTGGTCGAGATGACTCGTCGATGTATTTGATGTGGAGAAGGTCGGGTAGATTCTAGAGATTCTCCAGCTCGTTTGAGAGGGTTACCTGAAGTAAAAGTCAGCTGGGAGATCTTGAGCTTGTGATCGATATTTGATGGACTTACCTTTTGGTGCTATGCTAGTGTACATAAAGTCTCCCAATTGTACCGTTTCTACTATCGCGAAATCTCCTGCCAGAACCTGTACCGCAACATTCACCTTATTCCCGTATCCCTGTGACGCCGTACCAGTACTAGAGAAACTCGGAACCGTCGCCATAAGCTGATAGTATTGACTCTCTTGCGAGTTGTTCGACATATCAACTGTAGTGACAGCTGTCTGAACTGGATGACCACCGAAGACCACTCGAAGAGCTTTTGTAGGTTTGCTTTGAGGTGAAGGGTTAGGTGAAGAACCATCTGGGTTGGGAGGCGGTGTTGAAGAAGGGAGATTTACGTCTGCCTTGATGACAATTTGGGTTCCCTGAGTTCCTTCTCTTGGTCCCCATTCATATACGGTCACCGGCCTTTCGGTGCTACTGGAAGATCCGACCTGATGGGGAGGCGGAAGACCAGGTGTACTCGTAGTGAGGTTGTCGAATTGCTGGTTGATCTGAGGCGACATGTAGGTAGATCTGGAGGGGATAAAAGGGTTTGTGTAGGATGACGAAGTGCTTGCTGACGCAGCTGGATTCTGATCGTGAGCGAACACCGGTGATGATGGTGAGGTTGACATTCCGAATGGATCCATAGCGGGTGTTCTTGGTATGTAAGGCGCTCGTGGAAGGGGTGTCGGAGGTTGATATAACCTAGGTTGAGCCGCCGGGTTATAATGAGCAGCGGATGAGGTGTGATACATGTCTATGGGAATAAGCATCTGTCAGACAAGGAGGCACATACGCACGTGAATGAATCTGGGAGTTAAGATGGGATTGATTCCAGCATTCGACGACTTACCTACAAAGTCCAGAGTAGCGCAAAGTATTCAAACGATAGCGAGACAGGCGGCGTTGGTGGTTTCAAGAAGGTCCGAGACAGCCGATGTGCGTGTGAGACAATGAAAGGGATTCAAAGTCGGGGTATAAAGTGGAACGAGGGCAGATGGTCAAGTTAGGTTAGCGAGTGCCCTGCATAGAGTTTGAGATGACGGCGAGGAGGTAGATGTTGGGTATAAGCGAAATGAAGAAAGAAAGTCGAAGATGAGAATGAAGATCAATTCAAAGACATGACAAATGATAGGGATTAAAAGAGTGAGTAGCTAAGAAATCTAACCGGACAAGATCATCATGATCAACAGGAATTGAATGAAAATCATCGACCTCGTAATGATCTATCATCATCACCACATCATCCCGACAAGGATAAGTACAGGAACGCCTCTAAGCTGTTTAAATTCCTTACCTGAGAAGGGGAGAGAGGAGAGGGTAAACGATTTTGGGTTTAAAGTATCAAGCTAATGAGGTTACAAGGGAAATTTTTGAATAGTAATTTAACTATTCTCCATTAGACGCCTCTGAACGCCACCACAAGAGTGCCGGATCGGCAGAAGAAGAAGAGATTGCATGGGCTTAGGTAGATAAAGTCCTTGAGAAATAAGCAACAAGATCCCTAGGGACACAACATGATCATCGAATCGGGGCATAAGAGGGTGGAAAGGAAAGAGGAGCAGGGGTAGAGTAGAGGGGAAGAAATGTATGATTTGTTGTGCTTGATCCTGATCGGATACGGGATACGGAGAATTAAGGAATAACCACACGCGGCAAAGGGACGAAAGGGACCCGGATGTAGTAAGAGCAGCACCCTCAGGGTGACCACCGTATATAAATATCTCCTTACGAGAGATAATAACCACTCACAAATTCGAGTGGGTAGAAAACGAATGGTTGATTCGGCCAAAGTAGTATAGTCGAGGAAGGTGGTCGAGCGAAAATATGGAGAGAAGGAAGAAGAAAGAAATCAAGACATTGAAAAAAGCATGAGATGAGATGAGATATGATAAAAATGAAAAATGGAAGAAGAGACGCGGATCATGAAAAACAAAACTTGTTTGATCAACAAGGGAAAGTGAAATAAACGTGAGAGATTGCGCACAGAGAGAGAGGCGGGCGTGCGGTACTTTCGATAGTCACCATCTACCCATCCATCCATCATTTCACCCTACACACTTGCAATAGATCTTCCTGCCACGACGATTTCACACGTGAAAGCGAGTAACCAAAAAGCAAAAAAGAGTGGTAAAGGTATGAATATCACAACCTTGACTGGACGGGCTTGTCCGGTGGTGGTAAATCGAAGGAAAGGTATCCTAGCCATGGACGTCATGGGCTTTTGGCCTGTCCACTTTCCTTTTACAGTTTATGCAGGATGCAAGGAAAAGAAAGAAAACGAATTAAGCCACCGTCAAAACATGTTAAGCAGCTGCTCAACCCCTCTCGTCATTCCGGTTGGGGTACCGGAAGAAGCGTGATATCGTAACGTTTTCAGGGTAAACAGCAGAAGGATAGAATTTAGAGTTTAAAAGTGAACAAGAAGGCTTGGCGTGAAACGGGAAATCACCAATTCAAGCATGAAGAAAAGAAAGGTTGATGTTAAAATGATGACGATCAGAGAAATTTTAATGAACAAGTATATTCTGTATTTCGAAAATGTTGTGTGATAGGAAAGGTAGAATAGACAAACTCACAATAACGTCCTTGAGGATAGGAAGCTTGGACGTAATTGACAGGTATCGATGCGGAGTAGACTCGGTCGTCTTCCATCGAGTGAAGAATGAATGAATTGGAGGCTGACGAGATTGAGTCTCCGTGAGGGTGGTGGGAAATGGGCTGAGGGAGAGGGTTGATCAATCTGAATTGAGGTGGGATCATCTTGTTCGGTGGCTCGGGGAAGCTTATTACGATATGGTTGATTCGAATCGCACTAACGAAAATGCAAATTAGTGAGAGTTAACGTTTTTACTGAAATGAATGGACGTGACGGAGTAGACGGTGATAACGAGATATCCCGACTTCATTCTGGCTAAGATGGTGGGGTATGTGTAGCTGGAAATAGAAGATACTAATCCGAGAAGAACACTTACAATTATCAAGATGAACAAGATCGATATCCCTCGATCCGTGGAAGACGACGATGATCAAACTGAATGGGATCCACCTCGTCAGCTATTCGAGATAACGTGAGGATACAGTAACTCAGGACAAGTGGTAAAATACGACGCTTACTGTGACCACCAATGAAGAAGGAAGAAGAGAGTATCGAACTATTATTCGATATTGTTGAGGAGAGGGAATGGAGTGAGGAAGGTATCACGATGAGTTGAAAGAGTGAGATATTTAAGAAGGAAAAGCAAGAAAGGAAGATAACCTAAAGACGAAAAAAGTGGCAGCGACACGAAAGGACCCCTTGTTCGACTCGTCCAAATCTTCCCCACTTCACATTTCGTACCCATCACCATTCAATAGACAAGATGTGATGGGTGATATTGATGGTGATGACAGAGAAGGGGATGGTGATGGTGGAGCTGGACAAAGCTGGTTGATCAGTTTATAACTCCAATCTCCTCAGGGTATCTCCCTCAATCTGTTCAATCGCATCAACAATAACCGAAAACTAACAAATCTGATTCTGGATTTCCGGGTGGGGGAAGTCGGTGTGCTCTGTTTCTGTTTCTGTTTTGTTTTATTGCAATTAAACCCGGACAGGAATGATAGCAGATATCTTGGTTTATACACCAATCGCTTCATCTGATGCTGAAAGAACGATGCTGTTGATAAAGATTGTCATCCTGTTCTATCCTTCTTCTTCTTCTTCGCAGTATATCTCAACGAATTTCATGGAGTGCACCTTGACCTTGATGGTAATTTCATCAAACATGTAAGAGAAAAGGAATCAAAGCATACGACTACGGTATCCGATGAACGAGGTTTTGATTTCGTTATTCATGAGGGCGTCGAAAGGAGGGGTCATCGTTCAGTTGAGATCTCACCGAATTTGCAGCTAACTCTCAACATTTGCTATAGCAGAGGGTAGAACACCTTTCGCTACCAGCTCGGGTGACTGGAATATCGCTTAAACCCCGCTTGAACATTCATTGCGAAAGCAGATGGTTCCCTCCGTATCATGCCATCTCGTGCTCATGTCAAACAAATTGTTTTATCAAAATGATCAGCGGGAAACAATGGATTAGCGGTGTCTCACTATATCGTTAAGAACAATCAATACCATGCCAATCATTTTGCTTGGAAACGGATGGTAAAAAATTGTTGTTTTTCTACAGCACCATCCTTTCGATTCACACGCTACTGGATCATTTCATTCCTTCTTCCGGTGTATGTTGGTTGATGCTCGCACTCAGAAGCAAGGAATTTGTGCGGTTGTGCTCGTCACAGACATGCAATGAACATATCAAGTGTACATTCAGAATTTGTATTCTGCCTAACAGCATAAGTTAAACAGGCCACATCGATGAGTGACCGGAACCCCCTCAACCTGGACGTGCGTACTATGCACAGGTATATTTTTGAGGTTATTTACCATCTCATCAAAAACTTATAGTATCGAGCATATTAGTCTGGAGTTAGTGTTGGTCCTGTGTTTTTCTCCTTAACAACAATCACCATCAACATACATATTGAACAGCAGGTTTATTATGGTTATTCCCCACTTTTCGCACTAGCTCAATCACAAAAACCTACCACGCATGGATTAGTCCAAGCGTCTGTTTGAAGTGACTACTGTTCTCACCACAATTAGTTCGAGACATTTCCTCAAGTTGGGTCAGATGAGTCTTAGCGTCCAATCGCACCTGCAAACATGTTTCCCTGTTGCACGTTGGAATGATGGTAAACGATTTACTCCACTGATTCTCCTAGATTCATATAAAGTTCACACACAATACAACACGATACAATGATTGGCGAGGAATGATTAGCGAAGTGATGGTAAGGTAGGGTAAGTTGAAAGAGTGGGGGACAATCAATTTTAGTTATCGTTTATGTCGATAGGATGAACTCTATTACAAGTTAAAGTTGATTGATTTTCAGATATGTCAGGTACGAATGCGTCAATATTGATTGAAGAGATGATTGACCCCACTCTAGACGGATCGATGATCAGCTCATACTGTCTGGATCGACAAAGCTGTACGGTATACGGTGAATAACGAAGTATACTGGAGTGAGTGAAGATTGCAGTTCGTGGTCGGTGCTGTGCTGGTAGAGCCAATTACGATTAGACTTCGCAGCATATATATATATAATTGTCTGAACTTGCAGTCAGATATGATATGGAGATTGGAAGGTGTTTGCTGATGGGAGGGAAGTATGGGATTTCGATGATGATGAGGCGGTCAAGGAGGTTGAGGAGAAATATATTCATGATTGGTCCTTATAGAATCGGATATAATCGGTCATAGATCTTGAGAATACTGCGTATGAGTGGAATATCATATTAGCATAGCATACAGTGGTATCTCAGCTTGACTTTCGTCTTGTTCAGTATTGTACACTGCACGTTGGATGATTGATTATACCATCCATGAAGTATGTATACAGGGAACAGATCAAAAATCCGCCTTTTCACCTTTCCTTATTTGAGCACGTTCGTTGGAAATACAGCTACACTATGACGAGTTTTCAGCATCAAGCTGATCTCAAAGTAATTCTCTTTGCCACTAAATATATCCACCTCGTTTCGGCACCGACTTATTCGCAGCTGCATTATTAGTTTGACCTTGATTCCATCGCTGTATGAGGAGATTGACAGGTTGTTGTTTTTCCGGACTATTCTTCCCACTCTTGGCCGGTTCGTCTACTTTCGTCTCATCCACGGAAGTATCGATGATAGTAGGTTGCGGTTTAGCTTTGGTAATCGGGAATGATCGACCTGAGGATGATCTAGAATACCCCTCATCAGTAGGGGTATCGCCATGTCGTATAGGCTTAGGTGCAACAATGTCGGGTTTAGAACCTCCTATCTTCGGTTTGTTGCTGGTTGTAGGAGGTGTGGAAGAAGGTTTGTCATTCGGCGACGAAGAAGTTGTAGAAAATTTAGATGGGTCGTCTAAAGTAGGTTTTCGCAGAGCTTGAGGTTTACTTGCAATAGACGGTTTCCTCGATATCCCATTCTTAGTAGTATCATTCACCGATCCGTTGGTAGCTCCGCCGTTTTTCTTGGTATCAAACGTGAACGACGAAGCCGAAGAAGGGGGTTTCAAGTTCTCATATCTCGAGACGATGTCGTTGATCGACCCCTTCCTTCCATGACTCGGCCTCGCACTATCGGATTTGGGCAAGCTGGAATTTGAGGCTGATTCAGATATGGTAGGTGAGAAGTTAAATGGCTTGTTCGAGGTTGATGAAGAAGGAGGGGTGATGAACATTGATTGAGGTCGAGATCTTTCTCCAGAATTCATCCTTTGCGGTCGACGACTAGAATCAGGTGGTATACCGACTGTAGCCGATTTGGTAGGAGCGCGAGTCTTTACGGGAGATATACCGCCAAATGTCGAAGCTCTATCCGAAATCTTCTGCGGAGATGAGGGTTTCACGCTCTCGTTAGCAGGTGATGTAGGTCGTCTACCTGTGCCGAAAGCATTCTCTGGTACAGCCTCCTCATCACTCGAATCTAGCTCTATCTCAATCTTCCTCTCTTCACCTGGTTTGGATGTGAAACGCATCTTCTCAAGCGGAGACCATTCCTCCGAATTTATATTGCTGGTCGGTTTAGAAGATTCGATCTTGGGTAGAAGAGGGCGATGATGTCCTGATGTGGGTGCCGCCTGGGCTGATGTGGTCCCTGGTGATGTCTGTGGTCTTGAGGTGGAGGAGCTGGGGGACGAGAATTGCTTGTCTGTAGATATACTTGCAGACGACAAGGGGGTCGTAGATCGACCTGGTTGCATAGGTAAAAGCTTCAATGAATCCGAACCCTCATCATCCATCAAGTCTTGTGGTGCAGGTGATTTGGCGGCCGAGGCGGTCGAGACGCCAGGCGAAGAATGAGGTTGATTAGCGGAGGAGGTGATAGATCCGAAATAATCTGTTTTCTGCTGAGGGGAAGCCGACGACTTTGCTTCTTTGAATGCTGTTCCGGTGACATGGGTTGAGCGAGGCTGAAGGGGTCCATTGTGAGCTGTGGGAGCAGTCGTCGTGGTCGGTGACCTCAGATCACCTCCTGTCATGTTGCCCATGACTGATGGTTTTGCGCCGAACGCCGGTCGGGAAGGAGGTGGTAGGGCCACGGGCGAGATTAGTGCTTCTGGCTTGGTGGTTTGGGAAGTGGGAGAGAATGCATCACTATCCAAAGTTTCGATGGAAGGGAATCGAGTCTCGAAACTTAGCTCGCCATCGGGTATCGAACTCGAATTTTCAGTTGACTTGGCCTTCGTAGGACCCGTAGCTGGAGAGGGCTGCTTGATTGAGGCAGACCTGGCAGATGAGACTCTGTTGAGGGAAGACGCGCTAGGAGAGGGAGCTGGCAATGAAGGGGATTTCGAAGAACCAAATGAGTCGCCGAATCCGGATGATGGCCGAGGAAGGTTAGCACCGAACTTGGGCGGGATATTGGACCCTGCTGTAGGCTTTGGAGCGGCAAACGAATCACCAAATCCGCGATTTTCCAGCTTTTGGGAGGAAGAAGCTGGCAAAAATGGCATACCGAAAGCGTCAAGACCAGGGGAGGGGGCTACAGGGACAGGTGAGGGTGTACCACCTGTCACTTGGATTTTGGGAGCTGATCCTCCGCTGGCCTTGTTTGCATTTGGAACAAATTCTTGCGGCTTGGGAGGGGTCGGCATCGACGTTGGAGCAAGAGCCTGGCTGACTGATTTTTGGCTCGGTTCTCTTGTGGGTCGACCCCGCCGTTGTGGCTGGACCGATGAAGCAAGAGAAGGTTGAAGGATTGGTGTCTTGTCAATGGGAGATGAGGATCCAGTGAAATCAAGAAGGTTGGATGACTGAGTTGACGGTCGGGATGCTTGACGCTGGGAGGGAACACCAAGAGACCGCGAACGAATTGGCTAGGATGGGTTACATGTCAGACCTGTCAGATCTAGTATGAAAGGGAAACCTCACATAATCGACCTCAGGTTTAGTCCCGCTCATCTCGTGGGCTACTCTGAGAACCTCAAATACTGTCGGTCGACGAACAGGCTGCTCCACTAGCATAGAGGCTGGAGACAAGGGGATCAGCGAGGAATGGGGCACATACAACCAGATGCCTACGCACCTATGAGGTGCTGTATCCTTGGAGAATAAGCGGGAACAGGCGGGAATGTGTATTTAGCATTTACAATTGCTAATGGACCATGCTCTTCGAATGGCGTCGTATAGTAACAGAGCTTATACAACAGGCATCCCAGAGCCCAGACGTCTGCGTGAAGTCAGCATGAGGGCAGTCGCCATCTTTCCGGCTAACTCACCACTTGGTAATCCCACAGGAAGCCCTAGCATCGGTTCCACCATCTCTGGACTCCTATACTGCAAGGTAGTATGCTTGTTTAGGTCCATAGCCAAAGCATCTGCTTCAATCTTCGTCTGAGGAGGTTTATCAGCAGGAAAAGTGGTCGATCCGAAATCACATAGCTTGAATATCAGAGGACTGGGACGCTGAGGGGTTGGAGGAGAGGATGTGGGTTGTGATAGTACATTTTCGATCTATATGGCGGATTGAGCTATGTTTGTAAGGGATTTAAAGGGACAGTAGTGAGGTCGCTTACCTTGAGGTCCCGATGCAAGAGCGGTTGTGACAAATGATGCATTGCTGCGACAGCCTATAGGATCATCATCAGCATTATGCCTTCGAGACGATGATCATAGACACGACTTACCTCACAAACATCTGTGAAGATGTTCAAGATCTCAATCTCTTTCAGTCTATCTCTTAGTCGCTTATTCAACAGATCGATGATACCACCGCCTATTAGTTGATCAGCTCAAGTATTTGTTAATCTTGCATCGCGTACTCACCCGAGCAGAATTCCATCAAGATGAATACTTCATGACCACCTGTAGGCAGACGCGAATGTGCCGAACCGAGGTATTGAATAAGATGTGGATTAGGGGGAAGTGATTTCTGCGAATGCCTGATCAGTTCAGGCCTCTAAGTGATCCTTGGGGGACAAGTACACATACCATAACCTCAATCTCTTTCTTTACGTCAACCCATACAGCATCATCCTCAAAGGCTATCCTTTTCAAACAATGTTCTGTATATCCCTTTTCACCCCATCTTCCCTTCTTTTCACCTCCCTTGGTAGGCGGGTAGATGGGTTTATCTGAAGTAGTCAGATACACATGGGCATATCCTCCTTCCGATAGATATCTCTCGATCCTTACTGCTTGATCTCCTACTTTGACTATCTGACCGGGGGCCAGGGTACCTTTATGACGTTGAGGAGGAGGCAGATGCTGTGGCTGTGGGGGTGGTTGTTGTTGAGGATATCCACCTCCATTTGTATATCCCTGTGGTGGTAGTGGGGAAGAATACCGATTAGGCGGCGCTCTAGCGTATTGCTGATTCTGAGGATTTGGATATTGCTGCTGCTGTTGATGATAACGCTGAGATTGACCGGATAGCATGGGAGAGGATGTAATGGGCATTTGAGGTGGTGGTGGTGGTGAAAATGCAGAATTGTACGATTGTTTCGGATTTACAGGTATCGGTGAGGATCTATAGGGATCACGAGGAGGCGCAGGTGGTGAGGTGTATGGAGAAGCTGAGGGTGAATAATGAGATGAATACATTTTGAGGAAGGAGGTGTCTGCTGAGATGTCACAGCTCGTTTCGTTTCTTATGGATTGCAAGGAAAGTGCCGAAACCTTGCAAAGAGACAACGGAACAGGTCTGTGCTCTCTTGCTCCCAGTCCCAGGTGGTTCACCGTCCTTCGATTATCTCGTCTTGCCTGTTGAGCTGTGTGTATACGTTTCGGCTTGCTTTCTTGCTCGTTGAGACAGAGCCGAGAAACTCGATGCAGAGGAAGGAAGCAACGATGCTGAATGATGCCAAGGGAATGGACCTATACAATGACAGTCACTCGTACACTCGTTCTCCCTACTAACGTCACTTTCACCTCACATCCATCCTGAATCACCTGCACCTGAAGACACTCACTCCGAGCAAGTACTAAGTGGACATCGCCGGTACGCGTATCCGAGACAGATTCACCCTACGTGGATTTATTAGGCGATCAGACACTTATCAGAACGAGCGGAGACCCCAGATTCACATGACGCGCTCTGATGTTTTTCCGAGGATCGTTCGTAATCGCTCGCTCGCTCGGTGCTACAATCCCAAACTTTACCTTATTGTCATTTGAGAGTGCTTATCTCAAAAGTGGATAGAGATCTTGCTTGCCTCTAATTGTGTTGCTACAGCAAAGGGCACCTCCTTGTCCTCTGTTTTCTTTCATATCGAATCTAATAAGGGCTTCTGCCGACAATTAGCTAATGGCCCGCGATGACGACTTCCGGTGCTTCATCTTCCCTCCCTTCCCCTCTACCAGCACCTACCACACTGTTCGCCCTTATCCACGAGCTCCATACCACCATCAATGACTCTATCGACACAGCTCTATCGTGGGATCAGCTTCAATCGCCACCTATCAACTACACGTTAGTCAGGCCAATCGTCCAACGCTTCGCACCGAAAGTTGACGAAGGTAGCAAGCCTACGGGTACTGCTACTCCTGCTTTAGCTGTACCTACATCTCAAGATGGTGGAGAGTCCGGGGTGCTCAAGAAGATAGTGGGAGGGGACACAGATGGGCCTAGCTTGGGAATGGTGCTCTACGCTTTGATGGCTAACAGGTACGCAATCATAAGTCTTCAGGAACACTACAAGAGCTGACTATGTCACGCAGGATACAATACGTTTCCCTCTCAGCTGGTGATCTGAGCTATGAGCCACTCCAAACTACCAGAGCGGCTTTCTGCGAACTACTTGCAAGTGAGTTCAGCTGAAAAGCTATCGGTACGATGACCTTCAACTGATATATATGTTTAGTCAAGATCCTTCGCACGTTCCCACACCCCGAGGACGCAGCTTCCCTGGTCAGCGAGCTTGTGCGAGGATACTGTGCTTTTGACGGTGCTCCCGAAGAAGTATGGAACAGTATGGGAGACGATCGAGAAGATATCGAGGAGATGGCAGGTAGTGCATTGGAAGTGAGTCTTCTCCTTTTCCTTTTACCGCACTACTCCCCATCGCTGACAAGCTCCAATCTCGTAGTTGGCCATAGTATCTACATCCAAGCATTTCCTTTCCCTTCCACTCATCCAGCATCTGATCAACCTCATTTACACTGGTCAATTGATCTACTCACCTATTTCCGCTCGATCAATCATCACCGATTCTTACATCTCTGAACGAACTCGTCAACGAAGGAGACCGTCCCATTCACATGGAATAGTGTCTACATCTGGATTCTCGTCTTATGCAGGTCAGGAGCCGGATGTACATATACATGGAGGCAAGGAAGCTGAAGAAGAGCTGGCAGAAGTATACGTGTATAACCCTTACGAAGCTGGGTGGTTGGATCATCAAAGGTTGAAAGTGCCAAAATGGAGGAAAACCATGGAAGCTGGAAGTTTTGTCATCCTGTTAGCTTTGTTCGTCTCCACTTTAGCTGGTAGGTGACGGTTCACCAGCTGTCTGAATAGTTTTCTTGCATAAACACAGCTGATAGGGATAAAACAGCCAAGGATCTACACCACATTCAAGTCATCGAAATTATCTATATCATCTTCTCATTCGGCTTCATCTTAGAGGAGTTTGCTGCTTCGAAGGAGCATGGCTGGGCTGGTGAGTCGCTTCATATGGCTTCAGCTGGCTGACAGCTGATCACCTACCGAATACTCGCAGTTTATGCTGCTAATGTAAGTAGAACGATCGAATGCCATAATTGCACGTAGCTTTACTGACACCCTTCTCAATAGGCTTGGAACGCCTTTGACATGGCTTACGTATGTGCAGCTCACTACAGTATGTAGATCTACATCAGATAGCTGATAACGATTACAGATATCAATATTCCTCCTTTACTTCATCCTTCGGATTTTTGCTCTGGCGTCTCATTCACCCAATACATCTGATCTGGCCTTCGATATACTTGCTATAGCTGCATGTATCATCTTCCCTAGATTGGTGTTCTTCGTAGTGAAAGAGAATGTGGTGATCTTGGCTGTAGGTGCTGGTCATTCTACCAAGGGCAAGACAGTGCTGATAGCAAATTTGACAGCTACGAGGGATGGTAGCTTCATTCGTACAATTTATGATAGTCACAGGCAAGCTTGTCCTTCAACAGTCAGTCAGGATCGTAAAGCTGACAACGATATCTCAATTCAGTACTTGCGTTCAGTGGTATTTGCTTCTGTCTATGGACCCTCGGACGAGCTACTTGGACAGTCAAGCAGATCGTATGGCTCATGGCGTGAGTGATACAGTATGACTACCGTAAGATGGGCTCAAGCTGATGAATCGGTCTCATACAGCCAAATCTGGGTGAGCTACCCTTGACTTCCATTCTCACAATGCAGCTTACAATGATTTATAGTTCGGTTCCTCTTACCTCGGCTTCTCCGCAAGCTCATCTTTCCACCCCATATTCGGACCTCTAGTCCTGATCTCCTATGCGTGAGTCGAGGGCTTGACGTACATCTAACGAGGTATATAAATCAGCTCATCATATCTATCTGTCTCATATCATAGGGCGCTGTGTAACGTATTGCTTATCACAATGCTCATCGCGATTCTCTCCAACAAATTCGCAGCGATCAATCAGAATGCCCACGAAGAGGTTAGCAATTCTTCATCGTGTTGATGTAATCAATGCTTAGCTGACAATGTTATGCCTGAAGCACTTGTTCCAAAGGGTGGTCAAGACAGTGGAAGGTGTCAAGTCAGATGCTCTATTCTCATACCTTCCACCGATTAATATATTGGCCTTCGCGATTCTTGTACCCCTAAGCTGGTTCTGCTCACCTAGAACGCTGCATAGGATCAACGTGTTCGCTATCAGGCTTACCGTAAGTCCCTAATGCTTGCTGGTACTGTAGATCTTGCATCAAAAGCTGACACGAGAGGCGTTCACACACTTGCAGAGTTTCCCGATCCTAATTGCTATCTCCGCATACGAAAGGTACAATTACCATGCCCAGCAGAGAGCTATACACCTGAAAACTTCGACTATGGACAGGGTAATGGATGTACAACGACCCGGTCTATTGGAGTGAGTTACCTCTTTATGTACTACAATCATGCTTTGGATAGTGCTGATATGGACGGATATCGTAGTTCCTGGCTTACCGGCGGATCAGAAATGCTCATCGCATCAGTATTTGAAGCCTTACCCAATATCCCCATTACCTCACCAGGTTCAAGTGGAATTGTTACACCTCCAAAAGCGTCCAACTTAGCTACCTTGCAGAATGAAGAGGATAATGATGTGATCGAAAGAATGAAATCGCCCAAGAAGACGGAGAAAGATAAGAAAGATAAACGACAGTCTACCAAAACACCATTCGATTCTCCTCTAGCTAAGATATTCGGTACCCGAACTGAGTCTGTCGAGCGGTCCAAAGATAAAGGGAAAAGAAAAGGTTCTGTCGATGATACCAACACCGTGAATGGTAATGGCAATGCGACAAATGAGGAGGTTGATGCGTTAAAGAAAGAATTAGAGGAAGTTAGGAAAAGTCAGTTTAGGATGGAAGAATTGTTGAATAAAGTTTTGGCTGGGCCGATAACGGGTGAAACGCATTGAATATAGTATACCGTTCAATGGACTGTTCGTCGAACAACAAAAGGGTCATATAATGCACGATAAGCAAAGTGCTTTCTACATATGAATGCCCGGAATAGTATTGAGATTGAAGGATAAAATGGTTAGGATTACGCTAATTGGTTATTGATTTACGATTTTATGATGGAGCGAAGAAGAGGGAGTAAGTTGTAAATACATACGTATGAATGTCGAGGATGCAGATGATTTCTCGTTCTTGCTGACGTGGTTGTGAACACGATATCGATTTGACGTGGAGGTCCCATGTCTATCAGGATCAACCGCTGTATTCTGACCGGACAAATCTATGCACGATACTAATACTGTATAATCAAACATTACTAAATTACCTCTCCCGTTCATCAAGAGTTGCAGACGACCCAAATCTTCTCCAAATTACAAAATAACCTAACAATGTTGCAAGTATCGTGTCTATCTTTATATCAACCCCCTTTGTCCTTCAGAGGAACTGATCTGACCTCAATAACTCAGCTGCGGTCACAGAATCTACTTGTGTTGCTTCAGTCCACTCTCCTCTAAGGTGGTGACATGCCCCTTCATCTTTCTAGGTGAGATCTTGAGGTCATACATCTCATCCATTTCGGCAAATGTTCTTCCTTTGGTCTGCCAGCAGAAGAAGCACGCCAATCAGCAATACCGAAGATGACCACGATCACCAGAAGAACTTACTTCAGGGAGGAGGAAGAAATTGATAATTGTACCTATTCCACCTAAAATAGCAAACATGTACAACGTCTTTACACCCCAATTTCTGGACGTCGCTGAAATCATCAATGGAACCTGACCATCATCCACGCATTAGCTCCGTAGGATAATTTGCTCGGTCGGTTGATGACTTGGACTTACGGTACTATTGAAGATAGCTCCAGAGATCGCATTGGTACTAGTAGCAAAAGCGGTAGTTTTGGCTCTAAGTCGGGGCGTGGCAATTTCCGCAGCGCACGTCCAGCCGGTTCCAGCGAAACCACACGCATACATGAATACCCAAAGACAAATAAAAGCAAGAGTAGCGTTATCGACCGGACCTGAATGATCGACGAATCCCAGAGAGGCGATGACGATATTGAAGACTGTACATGCTAAACCAGCCCATAAGATCAGGGTTCGTCGACCAAATCTCTCGATACCGTAGAAAGAAAGCATCAAGGAGCCAATCAAGATACAGCTGGAATATCATATCATCATACAGAATCAGTTTCACTGCGATTGAATGATGACGGAAAGAAGGGAAAACTCACTCTATGATGACGGTCCCTTGGAAAGGATCAGGAAGACCAGCTTGTTGTAGGAAATCTATATGATCCTTATCGTTAGCGAAGGCCCCTTTTTTAACGGTGAGAAGTACGATTTTACTGACAAGTGGTATAGTTAAAGACGACAGGACTTCCCGACCAATTTTGCATTACCAAAGCGAAAACACCAGCGAAAGTACGTCTCTATGGTATGTGATAAAATGTTATGTAAGCTTTCTGACTATCTGTCTAGGGGTGAGGGTTGATCACATACGAGATGAGGACCCATGAAGATATCTTTCAAAGCGACTTCAGAGTCTGAGTGACTCCTCTGCTTCTCTTCTTGGATCTCAAACAACATCGCATTGTATTCCCTATCGATATCATAACCTTCTACGCCCTTGTATATCTTCGACAGAGTCTTCTTCGCCCTGACTTCATCTTCGTTCCTGGCGTAGTACCACGGTGTTTCAGGAAGAAAGGGTAAAGCAATGATCCACAATCCCAAGAATACGAATTCGGAGTAGATAGCTTTGAGATAGTTCTCTGGCTCAGTCTGCAAGCATAGGATTGCAATAACAAAAAAGTCAGCGCTCTTCCCTTGGAAACACACGCAGTAAAGCGAGACTGACCATCTCAAGAGTGTTAAGGGCGATGGCCACGAATAGTTGACCGAGGGCGTATGCCCATCCGTAGGTGCTCATGAGTGCACCTCTCAATTGAGTAGGAGCAACTTCGGAGATGTACTATATATGTAGGCAATTGATCAGTCCGAAGATCGTAGTATGGTATGCTGAAGAATTGTATTCGATGACTCACAGTCAGTACACCTTGTTGGATCAAACCTTGACCTAGACCCATGAGCATCTTAGCTGCGAGCCAATCTTTGTAATTCTTCGCAACGATTTCCGTGATGATACCCTATCGATAGATATACCATGAGACATCAGTAACTATTGATACTATCCTATGGGACTAACTGAGTACTTACACCGGTGAAGACCACAGTCAAAGCGTAAAGAGTGTATCGTCTACCAAATCGATCACCGATGAATCCACCTCCCCAGTTACCAAGGAACTGACAGAGGTATGCCTGGATGTTCAAACAGTATTAGCGCTTTTGGTCTGCCTGTTTGATAAATAAGCAAGAACGTAACATACCAGACCACTCCACATGGATATGTACTGGGCATCTACACTGAGTTCTCCAGTTGCTGAATCAACAACAGTACCAAATTGTTTAATGAATCCCGCATTTGCCAGTACACTACCTATTCATCCCAACGAACACCAAATTAGCATCATATAGACCTTCCATCAAGCACTAGCATGAGAATGGAGAATCGACTCACCTGGTAAAGAAGTTTGATAACCATCCATGATAACACCGAAAGCAGTGATCATACAGAAAGTACAAGCTCTCCAGAATTTTTGCATAGCTTGTAATCTCGTCAATCCTGCAAAAGCAGTAGTGTGATCGATATAGCTTTCATCGAGCTTGTGGGCACCGTTACCTTCTACATCTGCAGAGGTGGTATATACTTCATCTTTCTTCGAATCGACTCGTTCGAGTTCCGTATTGGCGTTCGCGTTCATCTTGGACCGTTACTGTAGACCTGGAGTAACTTGAAGTCTTGAAAGAGGGAGAAGGGGAGAGAGAATCGATTGGGCGGATCGTTCACATATATTCTTGAGATCTTCTGGTCATGATAGACGACTGTAGTCACGGAAGGAAGGAGGGAAGAACCAATTGTACCGTGATGATAACAAATGTAGTCCGAAACATCAGATTCAAAGCTGATAACGTTGTTATTTTCCACAACGAAGAAAAGGAGAAGAATGGTGAGAAATACAGATTGTGGTTGCCGGTGATATAGATAGACATGATTAAAAATATAGCAATTACCTAAGCTAGTCGCAAGGATTGTACAGAGCAACAGTGAAACGAAGAGAGCAGATAAGTCAAATGCATTCGCCTCCACTCTTTATCTCTCTCTTCCCAATCCCCCTGAGGTTAATTAAATTAGGCGCAAAGCTGATGGGTATCTTCGACGGGCATGGCCGTGAGGGCAAATAGTTGCCCATGGGTCTTCCTATAGGGTACTACACTTGCAGCTATATTCTAGTTGCCGGAGGATTTCTTTGGGAGATAAGTTAGCTGACGATAAGCACTTAAAGATACTTTTATCCGCTGACACGGAGACCCGGACGTCAGTATGTCTGCTACCATCGGATTTACGAACAGCTCATGCTGACCAATTCGGTTTCTCAGCAGGAAACTGCCCAAAAGTCCCAAACCTAACAGGTGACCAGTGTATGTCATATCTCGCGATGCGAAGACTTGGCTTCTGCTTGATCCCAATACTGGCTGATCTACATTCGAGAACACTGTATGCCTTGATACCCTCCAGCATTGGCGGTCATGCTGTATATTGACGATCATACAGTGCTTTCATAAGTTTACTGTGTCATGTCCTCCATCCCAAAAGCACAACAATTCATACACAGGAGAAAATCGAGACGTATCTATCTGAGTCGGAGCCTAATCTAAGGTACTTCTTGTAAAGGATGGTGAGGCGAGATGAACAAAGTTTCAAACTGTGTATTAAGGTAATCCTTTACTTCTTCGTCATCCACATAATCCACTACGATCCTAGTATTACTTTCCTTCTCGTACTTTTCAATGAGAGGTTTCAGTGAAATGGGGAACTTCTGCTTCATTTGATTTCTGTACCACCTACAACATAGCTTTGCATCAATTCATGATCACCGGGTAACAACAAAAAAAATTAACTCACTGAGCGAAGTATACGAAGGCGAGCATGACTCGAGTCTCAGAGGTGTGATTTGGCATACCAGCGTGCCTACAAGGTATCATGATCACGATCATGACCCATCAGCTTATTCTAGTCGTGTCATGATTGCATTTCTGATCCTTGTACTTACCAAGTTCTGAGATCTCTCAAGATCAAACTTCCTTTTTTGACACTAGGATAAACGGGTGGTCTGATTTTCCTCCTCGCTTCGAGCTTCTCATCCTGTACAAACCCAAGTGTATAAGTTTGATGGTCAGTCCATGGAGAGGAATTGTTGGTCCCAAGCCAACATTCCGTGGAGCCATTCTCTGGAGTTACGTCAATCAGACAAACGTTCATGGCGATCGCATATGGGTGAGAGAGGTGTCGACCTTTGACATCCTTGTGTACTTTCTGACGAGTCGTGGTGTTTCCTAATAACGTGTTGGAACGGATGTAGTGCAGTTCAGGTACTGGACCGAGAACGCTTGATAGCACTGAAGAAGCGAGCTTGTTGGCGTAGATTTGGGGAAATAAGTATTCTATACCAAATATGATATAAGCCTCTCATGGTCATGCCGTATGTATAGTCATAATGTCGACCATAACTCACCTTCGAGGATTGGTGGGACTTGAGAGACATTTCCCTTATCCTCCCCTTGACTATACCATTATTAATAAATGTGTTCCCGGGGTAAGAAGAAAGAAGAGTACTCACTTCCAATGGACCTTGACAGAACCACTCATGATCTTCTCGGTATCAGACTTCATCTTCTCATTCAACTTGTCAATAACCTCAACATCTATGGCATTCTCGAGGACGACCACACCATCGTTGAAAAGTGCGTCGACCGCATCAAAGAGGTGATCGTTCGCAATGTTTCCGCTGACTCCCTCGTCGTCGGTGAGAGGGACGATCTTTACTGAATCGCTTGGGACTGGCATAATGAGCGTTTCTTGCTGTTAGAGTATTCGCAGATGAATGGTCACATTTTTGAGAATGTACGTAGATTATCGATGATATTTATCCAAGATGATAGAATTTATGACGCTTTCAGCGAGATGGCCTATCTCAAGATGAGTGCATGTATTTGGACTTTCGGTGAGTACACTTTGATTCTGCGGGCCGGGAAGTCAGAATTAGCGTAGTGTATATTTAGTGCGTGATTCGAGTACTTGCTTCTTCTAGCTCTGGGTGGGCCATGCGATAAGCCAATGTCCAATGATAGTTCTTGCATTTCGCGGGTCTTGCGAGTGTTTTGTCACCATGATTGAATGATGGATGGTGCAATCACCATCAAGAGTGACTGTGTGGATAACTAACATACACGCACAGACCTACGGCTGATCCGGCCGATTGTTCCGACCGCATCAAAAACATTGATACCATAGACTTGCCGCCGAGACGTTATCAGTTCAAACGGTCACTAGACGATAATGTACTCTTGTATCCGATAACTCAGATGGCCATCTTCATGTCTACTTCACCACCAAGTAACCATAGGAAACTCTAGTGCTAGCTATGCAGGCTACAGCTAGATCGGTGGGTGTGATCATAACGGAGAAACGAGGATTGAAAGCTTGTACGGCGTAAGCTTGATCTCGTATCGATTCGCATATCAATCGGACCAAGTCGCTAACGTCCATGTAATCTAATCAGATGTCGCATAGTCAGTCTTCCTAGTCTCTTCCTTCATGCATGAAAATTGAGCTCATCTGCTATCACTGATCGTTGATAGGCGAAAGTTCGATGTCAAGTCGTTCCTGAGATTGGAATTTGTGTTCGATGTCAGAGTGCAGCTATACCATGCCATTTCACCGCTACTCGTCGTGGACGAGTGAAAGGCAGCAAGAAGTAAGTCAACCCACTAGTTTGGATGGTATACAAGCTGACATGGACATAGTCGTAAGACCCTGGAGAAACTGGCGAAGGACAATAGCGATGCGTTGAGAACGCTCTCATCCCCAAGTTCTGGGAATGAGCAGCCTCAAGATCTTCCCTGGGGTAATGACCATCTTTCGATACCTCTGACACTCGCTCAGAGTCCCCTAGATCTAGATCCTTTCGTATCTACCCTTCCTTCTCCTGCTCCTGTTTCACATCGAGGACTCGAAGCCTCCCGTCAATCAATGACACGTAGGACCGTACAGACCATGGCAGGCTCTTTCCCGACGGGCTCTGAACTAGCTATCTCGGAACCCATCCCCCGAGCGGACTTCTCAACAGGTAGAGACGTACACAATCCTCTGCTATTCTTGGCAGAATGCGCAAGAAGAGGATGGGATACCGATGATACGGAATGGAGAGATACGATGGTGGTTCCTACTCCAAGTACCAATATTCCACTGGAAGATGCCATCAGACTGGGGAAGTGGTCAAAAGAGAACTTGGGGAAGATCATCGCAGATCAGAGGAAATACTTTCAACATGGTTTACACGGTACGAAAAGAGATGTCAGTATGGGTCTTGATCCGGTATACCAAAATGTGATCAATGAGGATCAAGTCGGAACGTTGTTTTCAAAGTGTGTCTCCGTCCTTTCTTCTTGAACGGACTGCATACCTTGTGGGAGTGTCAACTGACCCAATAAAATAGTTACTTCTGCCATGTACACCATCAATGGGGTATGCTCGACCGAAATACACATACCCCCTCTTTCGTGCGATCACGTTCTGCTTTCCTATTTACCGTCATCCTTGCACTAGGTGCTACTTCCATTGCTACTCTGTCAACTTCCACTCCTCAAGATCATCTGCTAGCTATTAAACTCTGGGCACACCTCGAGAAGCTACAGCTGGTAATCTGCGCTACATCTGCCAAATCTATAGAGATCGTTCAGGGCATGCTGGTGAGTATTCCCGCTTACGACATTACCTGCTATTGCTTATTCGCTTTTGCAGATGGCTCAAATGTGGGCATTACGAACTCCAAGACTGGTAGATGATCAGCGAGCGACTCGACTAGGGATGGCTATACGGATGGCAGGACAGATAGGTCTTCAGCTTGCGAGACATCATGGCAGGAGCTCCGGTGAAGCTCGAAATGAGAATGATCTGCGAACACGATTATCTCTCGTACTGGTAGAGAGCAGGTATGTAATATTTCTGTCTTCCGAAGCTGTCATCCTAATCATTTATCTTCAGATGGGAATCAATCGCGGACAGACAAGAGATCTCGTGTCTCGCTTTCGACTTGACCGATTACGAAGCTGAGGAATTAGATCGTACGGGACCTTCCGACGATATCGCACTCATGGCAGCTGATTATGCTTTGTATCGATTCGAGGTGAGCATAAACACTACATCACTTGTGTGTACCAAGCTGAGCACAACGATTGCTCGTATAGGGTGAATCGAAGGAACGGATATCCCGTATTACCCAGAACAATCATTCGACCACAGCACTGGACAGTGAGAGGATCTGGATACAGACCTATTTATCGAGCTGGGAAAGTAAATGGGTTGAACCTCAGACGGATCCTTTACGTCGATGGTGGTTCCGATACTTATCCATCAGATCTCGACTGGTCGGTATCCTTAGAGTCGCCAAAGCTCGTGCTCACCCAGGTCCATGGACAGACCAAATGAAAAGTGATCTCGTCCTTGTTTCTATCGAATTACTAGAAGGCTGTCTTTCCCATGAACGATCGATGCATATGCTCAGGCCGACCTCGCCGATAGTCTTCGCGGCGGCGATACTCCTTCAGTTGACGGGTAAAGATGCACCGGAACGGGATCTGATATTGAGGGTGGCACTTAGATTGGCTGGCGAACCGAAACAGGAAGATATCATGACGTACGCTGTGCATAATGGTTATCAAATACTGAATATGCTATGGTGAGTGGATGACAAATCACATTTTCAACCTGGAAGATACTGATAATCTTGGAGCAGTCTTAGTAAAGAAGTGACAGCAACGAACGTCGGACCACCTATCAGCGTCTCAAGCAATATTGCGTATAATCCATCTTCCACCTCACCTTCCACTCAATCCCTAACTGGCGAGGATCTTACGCTCGCTCAACAGAGCTTACCATCGGTCTCGTCCATACACCCAAGGATGGATTCATTACCACTCTCTTCGATGTCGAGTCATCAGCAATTTGACGATATAGGTCAACTCCTAGGTTTGGGTGGAAGTACAACCAGTCAATTCATCCACCAGCGGCAGAGTATCACTCCGAGCAGTTTACCTAGCTTAGGTCCGCATACCAATACGGTATGGGGCAGTTTCCTATCTACTGAACCCTCCAATACGAACCAGTGTCCGCCATCGTCGATGGATCAACCCGCGCAATCTGGAGGCCCGGGATATATGGCATGGCCAAATAGTGGCGAAGAGCTATTTAACTTGGCTGGAGGAGGTCAGATGTCAGATAATGATATTTCAGATTTCTATTTCCATCTCGCTTCTGCCCTTGGCAGCTAGAAACGTTGCTATGATCATGATCTCAGTTGTATAATAGGTGGTTGTAGTTGTATGCATGCGGATTTGTCCTGTTATGGACTAGATTATGGCTTAGGTGGACTGCAGGATTAAGTAAATTCGCCACCCAGCACTACGCGTCTGTCCTCGAACATTGATTTTGCTTTTTGTTATTGTTTTTCATGTCTCTATCTCATCATTCTCAAACCTCTTGTCTAAGCTTAATAGCAACATCGTCACTCTATGATACCCTCTTGTACCGCTGCACTATCTTCTTGCTACTATTAGCCTACAACCGATGCCACTAGAGAAACCACCATGCGGCAATCCGTTATTCTTGAAATGGATGGAAGGTGAGCTGAGCATCTCGCTTTTTTGCATGGAAGAGACACTGATAAGAATGGGCCAATTGGGCAGAACTTCGGGACGCTGCTCGAGAGAAGAATATGAAATCTGCAGAAGGGTACAACAAAGCATGTCGGTCATTACAGAATTGCCCCGTCACCTATACACGGCCTAGGGAATTAGTCGTCCTTCAACATATAGGGGAGAAGACTGTAGCTATTTTGGAGAAGAAGTGGAAAACGTATTGCGAGGAGAATGATATAGTAATGGAATCACCTACAAGTGAGCTCATTTCTTCCTCCGTTACTGGTACAAGAAAACCTTAGCTCACACTGATGATGCTAATGTTGTTGAACAGAGACCAAAAACAAAGGTAAATCGAGAGCTACCCCATCCGATAACGAATCTACCAATTCCTCTACAGAGGCAGCACCGAAAAAGAAAGCTCGTAAAGCCTCTAAACCCAAGGCATACATCCCAGCTAAAGGATCAGGATCATATGGGATTCTAATGTCGTTAGTACTCGCGATTGATAATCCCCAAATCAACACTCAGGTGTTCTTGACGAAATCGGAGGTTATAAGAGGTGCTCAGGATTATTGTGATTCATCGTATGATCATTCGGAGAAGGGAACTTATTTCACTGCGTGGAGTGGGATGAAGACTTTGGTCAATAAGGGTTATGTGTACGTTACGGGGAATCCACATAAATATTGTTTAACAGAGGAAGGATAGTGAGTTCGTTCAATACCGTGTGTCGATGCCCAGCTGATCGATTGTGCGCTGTCCAGTGACGTAGCTGTGACGATGAGGAACCTCAGGCCTGAACTCGGTCATATTGAGAGACACCCATTCCTGCATACACCTGCTGTTGGCGGATCGAATACGCCTGTCATTCCATCTCGCAATATCCCTCCTGCTCAGACACCGCTCGCCGGAGTCCCCTCTCATACCTCGTCTCGCCATATATCTCCGGAGAAACCTGTTTCTCGTGCGAAGCCTGAACGATTCCAATTTTGGTATATAGGTATGTCTTCTGTTATGATTCACGAAATCAGACCCATTGAACTCAGTACTGATTTTGTTTGCTGCAGATTCGTCCGGAAATCGAGTATCCTCCCTTTCATCTTCCACTATACGTTTAGACCCTACGGAATTCACTAATTTACGCAAGGTCGAATTCAGATTCTCCCAACGCAATCACCCTTTCGCCTCCCAACTACGCTTGGTAGACGACCATTCGCTCGCTAGGGTCAGAGACGATACCGGTCAATCCACCTTATTTGGATACGTAGTGGAAGAAGAAGCTCCTCCCACCTGCAGCAAATTCGACGAGGAGCCGGTTCTCACAAGTAAAACGAAGAGAAGGTCAAGTGGATCACCTGTACTTGACCTATTAGACAGTATTGCTCCCGATGAAGATGATGAAGCCTTGGTATCCATACCTCAAACTCCCAAACCCAAAGCATCTTATCCTATCGATGATCTGATTACAGCTGAAAGGACGTTCGCCCGAACCGTCTCTGCACCTGCCAAACCCCAATCACCGATATCAAACTTGGCGGCTGAAGCTGCACTTCAAAGACAGGTCGGTGGACAGGCGTCCAATCGATCACACTCCTTGACAGAACTTGATAAACCATCAAAACCGTCTAGACCCGCACCAAGGTTATCGTCGCATATTCCTACTCCGACTGTTCATGTACATCTCGATCAACCCCTTCCTTTATCCTCGACGATCGCAGCTACCGATAAGATATCAACTTTTCAGCCTTCAGACGCTATTGTATATCCTCCCGGAACGTATGAGATCGTTTTGGTCGTTGATACCAGAGAAGTTGAATCCCGGTCAAACAGGGATAAGATCGCTGAAACGCTTGCTGCGAAGGGGATCAAGGTGGAAACTAGGGCCTTGAGGCTGGGCGATATGTGCTGGGTCGCTAGGAGGACGGTGGGTGATTTAGGCGGAGAAGAGGATGAGTGTGTGCTGGATTATGTGGTGGAGCGAAAGAGATTGGACGATCTATGCAGTTCTATCAGAGATGGAAGGTATAATGAACAATGTGTGAGTGGATTCGGTGTATCGAGATAAATCATCAGTACAGTAACTAAAGATTTTATTGATGCGTTTGTGAATAAAAGTTTCGTCTCTCCAACTCGTGTATCAACCATATCTACTATATCGTCGAAGATTGGCAAGTCACCGAGAGAATGGAGTATCACGGTCTACAAATTATGACTGCCAAATCCCAGATTCAAATCCATAATCGTTTCTTCCTCAAGGAGACACACAAATTATCAGAGACCATAGATTTCTTGACGACCATGACGAAAGTGATCCAATCTTCCTATCGCGACAAATCGCTGTATATCATACCGACGCGATACCTCTCTAGATCGACGTACAAATCCCTCCAAAATCACCTGAAAGAGACTTATCCAGATCAAGAATTCTTGACGAGTTTTGGGGCATATCAGGAATTAAATGATAAATCAGCTTCGCAGACGTTGAAAGAGAAATTTGCGAGAATGTTATTATGCGTTAAAGGGATGAGTGCAGAGAGGGTATCGTCAATATTGGATATTTGGGAAACGCCCCGATCACTACATGAAAGTCTGAAAGAAAGAGAGGGACAACCGAAAGAGTTGGAAGTTGTGGATGAAAGTACTGGAAAGAAAAGGAAGAGAACAAAAGAGATGTTCTTTGCTGATTGTGTTAAAGGAGAGGGAAGGAGGAAGATTGGTGATGCCCTTAGTAGAGAGGTGAGTAATTCATGGACGGACCATATGAAAAGATGGAAATCATATTTCGAGCTGATTGATGAATGTTTTGCATCGAAATCATGCAGTTGTGGAAAGCTTTTATGGGAAGTGAAAATGGCGAGAAATGAAGCACTGTATGCGGAAAGAAAACATTATCATAATCATATCACTTAGATTTGTTGTATCAGTATCAAATGTACATAGTTAGCATAGTATCTTGATGCATGTCTTGTATAAAGAGAAGAGTTCTGATCATCATTGTGATAATCATTTCACTAGAAAAGATATCAAAAGGATAATCTCCTTCGTTCCCATCTTCACCGAGTATCGTCATATTCATCGCTTCGTTACACACTCTATCTTCTCCGATGCCCTGACATTATCATCCTTGTATAGGCTGATCCAAATAAACAGAATTCATCAGTAAATATTTTATCATCACCAACGATATCAGATGATAGCCAACTTACAATCCACTGTCCCATTATTGCAACTGGCACACCCCACGTATCCCTCCTGATGGTCACACTAAAACAGCATTTGATCTCCCTGAACTCATCCATCATACCATTATCTGATGCACCATCGTGGAAACTCTGTGGTAAAGCTAGATCAGGAGGTGGTGGAGCGGGGAAAGCAGATTTTGATGGGTTGGGAGTAGGTGCAGCAGATAGGTGTCGAGGTTTATGTCGAGTTAGGGATAAGGGGATGTGTAAGGTACAGGAGATGTACATTGATCTTTGATCTATGGATGCGTAAATGGGCAGGTCAGCGAATGTCATCAAGGATGTAAAATGATGTCGAGGGTGAGAAAGAGGTGTGCGAGGGAGAGTATCGTTTTTGTCGGTAAAAAGCAACACTACTCACTCTGATCAAAAGCTATCTTAGCATATCCCTCCCAATACCTAACAGCACTTTCTTCATCCATCAATTCGTACACGCACAGTTGTCCATCTCTAAACATGGACGCAGGTATACCAGTCAAGTTGGAAAATTCTTGATTGGCCTTTTGGATTTCACCTGTTCGTCGCCATATGCATGATGGGGTGTGAATAGCTGGACAGTAGGGACACAAGGTTAATTATATTAGTTATAAGAACAAGCGTATGATGATGGACGATACGAGGGGGGGTAGCAAGAGAGAAGTGATATAAAATGTTTATTTAGACTTGAAAGCCATCAGGGGAGGAGATTACCCAACTCACATGCAAATGTCCTGTCATACTCCAACATCCACCTTTCCATAGCCTCTTCTACAAATACCAAATCCACATTCGTGAGTGTTCTAGCTATCTGTCTGAATTTCGGTCTGAATCCAGCTAAAGCAGCTAATATACGTCGGCGCGAATCGGGTGATATGCTTTTACCCAAAGCCTGATGAGGTGTGAGGCCTATACCCAAAAGGTCAGCTTATCCTTTTGGTCTTGACTGTATCTTGACAACTGTAGTTAGACTTACCCGTCAACGGCAGTCTGCCATTCCTTCCTATTCCTCCCGGAGCCGGACTGTCCGTCTCGCTGCCTGCTCTACTTTCTATCCTTGGAGCAGCCCTGCCAGATTCCATCCACTTGTTCATCCTCTCATAACCCTTCACATAGTCATATGGTTTCAACAGACCCGCATCGTACTTCGCTTTAATCACCTGAGCCAATCTTGCCGCTCGACTTCCATTAGGTTGGTCCGCAGCGGCCATCATGAATTTATCGCTGATAGAACAAAATCATCAATACACAATCCAAATAAGCAAATCATCAAGTATGACTCACATCCTTGACATGGGTACGACCTTTCCTTTGCCTTTGTAATTACTCGATCCACCGAACGCCCCTATCAGGTTCTGAGAAGAGAGATTGGCAAAGTCTGGTGTATTGGTTGTACTTGTACCGATATCATCTGACATGGGCACTTGAAGAGAGTTGTTGGGATCATTACCATCCAGTGACTGCATAAAGCTGAAGAAATCACCTGGGAGTGCAGGCACACCCAAGTCTTTCATGAATTTGCTATACCAGACATATCAATTTCGTATTCCAGATATATACACATGAGTGACTCACTTCAAAGCAGCTAGTTCCGAATCGTCATTCGAATTACCCCAAGATGGAGGAGGCATACTCCCATCGCCATTCGAATTCACATTCCCATTTCCTGTCAAATCAGGTTCTAATTTCACCGGAGGAGTTTGCTGAGATAATGTCTGATTGAGTTGGGAAGGTGCAGAGTTGAACTGCATTTGGTTGGATGTATTGGGAAGTAATGGCCATGACGGAGGGAAGTTGGGGTCAGTGTACATGGGTATCTGTTGCTGTTGTTGTTGTTGATTCTGCTGAGGAAGAGTAGGTATCAACGTCGGTTGTGCTGAAGGTTGTGCCGAGGGTTGTACAGTATTGGCGGAAGAAGATTCTGCACCACTGACTTGAGATGGCGATTCGGTCATTTGGCTTGCTTCCGACTGATGCGAGTGGGAATGAGTAGGGTGATGAGGTGGTGGTGTGAAATCTCGACATAGATGAGGGATTTCGCGTTTTATACTGTCAATTAAATCAGCTATGTAATCTCCATATAGGTCTGATCCATTTGAACTCACCACCTCTCACAAGGTCTTCCACCTTCACAGACCATATGACTGTATAACCAGATTAGCCCGTCTTTCATCGTTATTCCGAACCAAACGATGTATAATCAGACTCACCTCCTTCTACAGTACACACAAGCTTTTCCAGACGACCTCTTTGTCCTTTTCTTCCTCGGTTCACCATTCTTCCCCAACCCTTCGGCTCCATGAAACTTTTTGGCCGATTTCTTCTTGGCTATACCGGAAATTTTACTCGGTCCATGTCCATCTCCGTTACCATGATGTTGTTGGATGATCTGCGTGAAAGCTTCTGCTGTGCTTTGTTGTTGTTGTTGGGGATCAATGAGGGTGGAAACGTAATCATCAGGATTGAAAGAATTGAACGAGGTAGGTTTCAGATTCGGTACAATGCCTCTCAAGCTCGATGCTCCGAGTTGAGAGTGCAAGCTCGACGCACCGAGTTGAGAATGAAGATAGGTATAGGGGTCTGGGGTAGGGTTAGAGTTGAAATGTTGGATGGAAGATGATGATGAAGTCGTTCGTGATAATCCGGGAAATATTGGGACTGAAGATTGTCCATTGTTGTTATTGTTATTTGGATCTTCATATAGGGGATACCCATTCATATTGTTATTCATCTTCACCGATAAAGGGCAGGGAAAGATCCGGCGTGGGTGTGAGACAGACCTTGTTCGAGAGGAATGTTGATGATAGACTATAGATTATAGGTAGTAGGATATAGTCGGATCAGGCCGGATTAGAATGATGATAACGGTGACGGGAGAGACATTGATTAGATTCCTATATGACGGTGCGCGACTGAATGTGTGATTTGTATTAATGGATAGATGAGACAATGGTTCTCACTGTACGTATGATAGGGGTATGAAGAGGATGTTGGGTATGGGGTGGGTGTCAAGAGAATTGTACGCAGTGGGATTGGCTGAGTAGGACAGGATAGGGCAGGATAGGAGGTGAGGAAGGACTCGCTACTGCAGATGTAAGACGATACAACTGTAAAATTGTGGATTTGTATTTCATGGTTTACATTTTGGGGGTTAAATACAAATAACGCAACTGTCAGACCTGCTGAACCCTGAATCCCACTGCTTATTCTGCTTGTTCCGAGCTAACGTGGGAATTACCGACACATAACTAACACACCCACATGTTGCCACTATAATTGACCGCGTTCGCGTTGATCTATGATCAAGGACAGGTCAAAGGATTATTCCTGCCTCGATTCAAGTCCTCATAAGATCATGGTTATACAAGACATACGGAGCTCTGAGTAGCACTCGAAAGTTCCATTAACATGGTCAGTGGAGGTCATCCGAAAATGCGGAGTCCAAGCAACTCGACAATCGAGGGCAAAGAACACAAATCATTCATAAATGTCCAAGAAGATACTACTGACAGAGAGCAGACAAATTACGAGTAATACTATGTGCGCGAGAGAGTCAAAGAGGCTAATTTCATCTGATTGTCCAAAAGATTTTAGATATATATAGTGTAGGTGGAGATACTAAACTTCGCACAGTCGTGTACATTTGTACGATAAGACCCTGTCCTATCTTAATTATCTGATCCACCAGAGGAAGAATCGGGAGTAGATCCTTCTCCAGGAGCAGAAGAACTACCAGTGCTTTCACTACCTCCATTGATGGGATTTCCAAACTCGTCACAATCGATACCGATTCCACCTTTGCCTCCAGTACCACTGCTCGGAGAAGAGCTAGAGCCGGTTGAACCGGAACCACTGATGGGATTACCAAATTCGTCACAGTCAATACCGAATCCACCTTTACCACCACTACCACTTCCTCCAATAGGTGAAGAACCACTGGTACCACTTGGGGAACTACCTCCGGTAAGACTGCCAATGATATTTCCAAATTCGTCGCATGGGAGTTCAGGTGTAGAGGAAGAGGTCTCACATCCTTCTCCTGTACATCCCTCTGAGGGAGTAGAAGAAGATGAAGGAGTAGAGGCTGGAGCGGTGGTAGCTCCAGTATCACCCGATTCACCACCTGAGCTACCTGAGTCGGGTGTAGAAGGGGAAGATGTGGTTGGTACAGCTGCAGCCTCGGTAGTCGCTTCAACAGGAGCCGAGGTGGTCTCCTCTGGGGTTTCGATTGGGGCAGCAGAAGAGGTGGTAGGCACAGCGGCCACTTCGGTAGTTGGAGTTGCGGCTACTTCCGTGGTGGGTGCAGCGGCCATGTCGGTAGTGGGAGCAGGCGAGGTTGACTCAGAGGTCATAGGAACCGGAATGGCATTGACGGCTATATCACGTGGTGATCAGTAAGACTGTACTACTGAGAGGAAGGGGAACTTACCGGTGGATGCCAAGAGAGTGAGGATACTGAAAGCGAGGGTGAATTTCATATTGTATAAAGTTGTTGGAAAATACAATGGAGTAGAATCAAATTGGGTGATTTAGATTGAAATGTCTGGGAGGGGATGAAGATGAAGATTGAAAGATCGGAGAGGGCTGATAATGGTTTTTATAGACAAATGATTGTCAATCAAATCGAATGGTATACCGTATACATACTAGAGAGAGAGATGGAAAAGACAAAGAAAGTATCTTATGGGAACTTGATCATCTGCGGATTGACTTCTCCTTCCCTTGGAATCATGCGAATGTCCAGAAACCATATCTAATCGCCTCTTCACTCCTTTGTCGAATGACCGAGTAACGTCCAGACGTTCCAAGGTGAAGTTTCCAAAATTCGAGGGTAGCGTAGAATTCCAAACATGAAGGCATATTCCCTCTGTGTGATACCCAAAATCAACGGAACTGCGGATCTTTAGGCCCTTTAGACAAAAACGGTGTGATCTAGATATCATCCTTTATCTCATGGGTGTTAAAGGTCAGCCGTCGATGTTCATCTTTACCACGATTGCGATGTCAAGCTGCGGATCCGGATGACTGGTCCAACGTAGCGGAAAGGGTTGGACGCTTTTTCCTCGGTGTACCCCCAAACATTGTGCGACTTTTGTCTGTTGAAATTGTCAAAGACCGCCTTTCGAACGTTGCTGCGCCCATGTACAGTCTGATCGTCGGTGTGATAGATGATAAGTGGAAATCCGCAGGTGGATTGCAACAAAGTATATCATGCGAATGAATTTGCGAAAGACGATTATTTAGGAGATGATACTCAGTCTGGGAAAAGGAAGGTGGTCACGGAAGGTGGAGGTCGGATGAGCATGTTCAAAAGGTAACGGTTAAAAGGCTAAACTTCAACTCCAGTATGCACCTCAGAACCGTACTCGAGGATGGCATAAAACAATCCACTCGTCCTGCCAGACAAGACCGCCATGCATCACCGAGCCTATCCTTCCTTGTCATGGGAAGCTTCAAGCGAGTACATGTACTGTGCTGTCGGCTGTCAGAATGTTCATGTTGACCACATGAATCGGCAGAGACACTCAAAGGATGATGGTCTGTCCGGATACTACAGTACAGGTCAGGAACATGGCAAAAGACGAACCGTGCTCATCGTGCATCGTTAGTGCGCATCCGAAACAAAATCCTCATCGAGCAGTGCTCAGGCTGAGGTTTTGAGATCCATCCATCCATACTCTCACACTGGTTCCTCATGGGTGCTCTCTCCAATAGATTGTACTAACTCTATCGTTGTAGACCTGACTAGTACCCACGTATGATCAAGCTAGAAAAGGACCATACATCGTGTCTTGCACGACATTTCAACCATCGAACGACCAATGGGATCTGTCGTACATACACCTAAGAGATAAAGGAGAGTAGAATACTTTTCTAACTGAACACCCATCATTGTACGACATACCACTTAATCAATCAAGGAGTTTCGAATCGTTGAAACCCCTCGTGTACCGTATAGCTGCAAAACGTCAATAAAAGATTTAGGGACGTTTGCATACAATACTATCGATACTATTGAGAGCTCGTCTCTGTAGAGAATACTGAAGACTAAAAACATCAAAACGGAATGACCACCTTTCCTCGACACCCACTTCAGCTCGATCGTCCTTATTCAGGATCATCCCATTCCTATCGAACTTCCTTGACTCCTTCGACTAACTCAACGGCTCCAAGGGACAGTACGACCGCTCCCCCTCGTACACCTTCACCATATCTCCCTAACCCACCTTCACCCAAGATCCCTCATAATGATGTGTTGCCATCGATAAGAATAGACGATGAAGGCGATGAGACAGTAGAAGAAGGTCGCTACAGAAGAAAAAGTCTGGAAAGGACAAGGAGTTGGGCCGAAGAGGTCGAGAGGAATAGGAAGAGGTCAGAGAGGAAAGGTAAAGAACGAGTAAAAGCTGTACGGGAGAGCGAGAATGGTGCATATGGCCAACCCTTTTGTGAGTTAAGTGAAGTGGAAATCAGTTCCCCATCTGGATCATCGATCAGATCCGATTTACTAATGTTTCCAAGGGTTGAAGCTGATATATATGGCATTGCACGCTATAGGGTCAGTATCAACCGAAGTGATGGATTCATTGGTCGAAGCTCTCAGCCCTTCGTCTTCCGAACTATCACATCTACCCAGTGCCGCTAAGGTGATAGCTGCCAATAGAAGAAGAAGTTATCGTATAGATAGTGATTCGGATGAAGGCAAAAGTGGGGAAGAAGATGAATGGTGGAATGAAGATTTACATCGCGAGAAAGGAAGATCCACTTCAATGAGGCTACAGGTGGTGCAGCCTCGTTCACACAGGGAACGACGAATGTCAGAAAGAGCTAGAAAGTCAAGTAACAGGACGACGAGAAAGGATGAGAAAGATAAATCAATTAGATCGAATGAGAAGATAGCTTTAATCTCTTTGCCTAGTCCTACAACACCTATCACACCTACTACGCCCAATACACCTGCCACAACTTCCACTCCCACTCCCACAACGCCTATTTTGTCTATTGATGATATCATCAGGAAACATTCACCGGGAGTGACGAATGCAGAGAATGTCGTGAAAGAAAAAGCAAGGAGGGAGATCGAAGAAGTAAGACCTAGGTTGGCTAGCATCAGACCGAAGTCTATGGACGTTCTTACGCAACGGAAGAAGGAACTTGGTGATACGCTGGGACAGTCGCCTGAGAACGTTGTGCAGAATAACGACGAGAATAGCAGGGTAGCTACCGCACCTCAAACCTCTTCCCTGACTCAAGATACTAGCACAGCAGATGGAATGTCAAGGACCAGAAAACTATCATTCGCCCAACCATCAACACCTTCCGGTTCATCTCGAACCAACAGTCTACCAAATGTGAAACCGATTTTACGAACATCTCAGAATACACACAACACACCTCGGAAATCAGCTCTCAATAGCAGTGTCAGTTCTGGACAAGCTACTGGAATGGAGAACGAAAGCTTGGAATCGCTCTCACAGGAAGTGAAGATGAATACAGCTTTATTAGATCAGCTTGAACAGCTGGAAAAATCATCAACCATCACATCAATTTCCTCTACACCCACTTCAAGTCGCAGGATAAGTTTTCAAATTTCACCCGACAAACGATCTTCTGCATTCGTCCGACCAATGACACCTACCCGAAACTTCAACGGGAATGGGAATGGGAAATTATCTAAAAGGAAAAGTATGCCTGAATCGAGTCTTATAGCACTTCAATCTCAAGCGCCACTCGATAGTCAAAATCAATCTTATGCGGTATACCTTAGATCGACTCATCTCAACAAGATCATAAATCTACCAAGACGATATCCCGAAAAACCACTTCACATATCCTCAGCAGAAGTTGGTAATCCCCATGGTAAACCTGTAATAGTTTTTCTAGGATTAGGATGTGTAAGATATTTGATTGCTTTATTCGATGACATTGCCAAGACTTTCAATCTCAGATTGATCTGTATAGATAGATGGGGATATGGAAAGACCGATCAAGTGTCTTCGGATAAACGAAATCCACTAGATTGGGCGGATATAGTCACGAGGGTCTTGGACGTATTGGGTGTAAGGGATTTCCAAATTTTGGCTCATTCTGCTGGATCACCTTATGCTATGGCACTTGCTTTGAGGATGAGGGATAGGGTGAAAGGGAAAGTACATTTGTTGGCACCCTGGGTAGGAGCCGATATAGAGGGGGGTGAGTTTCCATAACACCAAGGATCTGGCGTCGTTGTTAATTGATTTGATCCCTCTGTTTAGGCTACAAATGGCTTAAGTATATACCCAACACAGTTATCAAATCCGCCACCGCTGCCGAATGGAAACTACAATCGTATTTGATTGGTAAACCACCTCCGTTGAGACATAGACCGATATCTCACGATGCGAATGCACCGGTATCTAGCGAAAGTTCTTCGAGGACCACAACACCCCTGCCGGAAGAAGACACATTTGAAAAATCTAGAAAGAAAAGAAACTCAATGCTCAGATCGTCAAATCGGGATATCACCACGAATGTTGTTAAAAGGGAAAGACAAAGACCGCAAACCTCACCATCACCGGGTTTAGTCAGGAGGGCTTCAAAGAAATTACTCACTACACCTCGTAAGACATCGGTATCGAAGAACATGGACCGTCCACCCAGTCAATCTGAATTGAGAAGATCTAACTCACCAACCAAAAATATTGATCCTCGAACAGGAAGTCCAGTTCGACAGGATTCTGGCACATCCCTGATCTCGATCAGTAGTTCTTTACAAACCAGCTTGAAGACTCCAAATTCCATATCCAGATCCAGTCTATCGCAAGAGAGTCGAGCTAGATCATCGAGTGTTTTAAATAAAAACGACGACCTTGAAGTCGATGTTGATGTCGGATTAGATATTTATTCTCAAGAAGAATTTGATTTGAGATCATCAAATTCATCAGATTCTCAATTCGTCACGTCCCCAATCAGTCGATCGGCCTTACTTCGAACAAAGTCATCTACTACCTCAAGCACGAGCCCAAGTGGGATAGACTATGGATCGATGAGTGCACCTTCAGGGGAAGGTTTCAGTACAGCGTTGAACCAAGCTTCTCATGCAGAGTGCGAACCTGGAACTACCTCTGATCTTCTATCCATAATATTGAATAAAAACAAGGATGATAAACCTTGGGGGTTCAGTTATACATATTATACAGGATCGGTAAAAGTATACTATGGATCGATGGATGATAAGATAAGTGAAAAGAGTATGAGGTGGATGGAAAGATCAATGAACGATGTGGAGTTGATGGTGAGAGAAGGTGAAGGTCATAATTTGATGACGTCGCAGAGGGTTATGTGGGATGTATTTGAGAGTTTGGGAAGGGATGCGAAAGGGAGGTGATCAGTGGATGTGTTGTATCGGGAATTCGCTTTTCAAGTAATTTAATGTACATTTGTATCGCACTGTGTAAAACGGTGTTATGTCTTGATGATAATGATGAAATAGTATGGTGATGATGGCATGTTACAAACGGACAGTAACGCGTCGCGTCAACTTGTGTTTGGTAATGTTTTGGAATTTAAGCGATTAAGCGATCGAACAAAGTTGATCGGGTTGAGTCAACCGGTGAAAGCAAAACACAGAGTTCCATATCGCTTCTTCTTCCTTCTTCTTCTTCATCTATGTGTGTAACATATAGTGTATAAATGTAATATACAGCAAGAAAACTGGCCATGCCCACGCCGTTATCCCCTTCCTCATCTCAGGAGATAATCCCAATCTCACCACCGCCTTCATCTCACCTCAAGGCTAAAGGGAAGGCTGCACCCACACCTACAGCATCTTCATCTAAATCTATTACTACATTCACAACCGATCTCAAAGAAAACTCCAAGTCCAGGTCTGGATCTGGGTCTAAGACTGCTTCTGCGACTGTATGGAAATCGAAAGATGTCGAAGATCAAATAAAGAGAAAGGTAACGGATGATCAACGATCGGAATTATCGAAAAAGAATAGATCGCAAGTTACCCAGAGGATGTTGAGTACTAGAGGGAAGGATTTGAACCCTATTACCAACTCGGATCTGTATTCTAGGTGAGTTGAAATGACTACCGAACTATAAGCATGAGCATCATGCATTGGGAATAGCATGTGCTATATGAGTACGAGCAGGATGGGATTATATATCTTCTAGATGTACAGAATGTTTGGTAAACGATAGGACAGAGCCAAGGATAAACCAACTGTAAAATGCTGATGATACTGTATATATATGTATTCAGAACCGACCACTTCGTATCCTGTTCTACGGGACATCAACAGTCCAACCGAGGAGGTGGGAGCGAGGGTTCATGGACTTATTGGCAAGTTCGTTCGGCCCAGATGAACGATCAAGCTAGGCCGAAGGTGATTTTCTTTTATAAAACCATGCCATGAGATATCTTGTTTGCTTATAATTCTTGTTGATGTTGATATAGAAAACGGACATATTCAAAGGCTGTGTTGTGTATCTGAACGGATCGACAGGACCAAAAGTATCTAATTTACAGGTACAACATTTGATATCAAGTAATGGTGGTAGATTGGCGTCAGTGTGAATCCTCTCCTACATCCCTCGGCTTGTTTCTAAACGCGGTAGAGAGATAGATTCCCAACAGGTCAAATGCGAAAAGATGACAGATGGGCTGATGGGAATCTTATGACTTGATAGCCCCACCCAATCATCCTCGTGTACACATATAATAGCCAATGGTGGATTATCCGGAACGAAAACTCAGAAACATATCGATGGTCAGGGAACGCGAGGTGCGAGTAGACGTGCGAAAGTTGTCAAAGTTGAATGTGAGTCCAATCCCACCGTTGCTCGCAAGTATAGTGCAGCTTACAATATTTGAATGGTACGCAGGGATTCTCGATTCGGTTGAGAAGGGACAGAAATTGTCAGAAGCTGGTTATGGAATGGTTGAAGATCCTGTAAGCTCATCATGCTCGATTCTGTGAGGAAGCTGACACGTCTAGGGTTTGTGGTCAGTCACAACCTAATTTGTTCAAGACCTTGGGGGTAAAACCGAAATTGGAGTCTGAAGTTACCCAGAAATGATATGCTGACTTGCTGCGTACTTCCGTATAATATCGTCTTATAATTTGCCCAGTGATCAATTGTTGTACCACTTGATTGTCATGTTGTTGTACGATTGTATTGGCATGTCACGTTGATGATGATAATTTACATACTATTACATGAACTCCTGATCAACCTCAGTCTTAACAACACACCCACTCTCCCAAATGACTTTCTCTCATATATGATCTTCTTGATGCACATATACCATACCAGCTCGAAGCTAATCCTAATCCTCATCTTCATCGTCATCATCGTAATCTTCCCTCACCCTCCTCCTCTTCTCTCTCCTACCACCATCATCCAGGTCATCCTCATCCTCATCTTCATCTACATCATCTTCGTCTGCATCTCTTCTGTTACTCGACTTTGATTTGGATTTAGGCCTCGAGTCGTATTCCTCGTCTTCACCTTCTGCATCTTCATCTACATCCTGAGTAGGTCTATCCGGATCAAAAGATACGCCTCCGCCTCGTCCGTGAGCTAATGGCAAGGGTGCTCTGACCGGTCTGAAAAGTGAAAGAAAAAAAAGTTATCCGTTGGCATACATATTATCGGAATCGTTTTGCGTTGTTCACTGATAGATGACGTAGGAGATGCACCAATGTACTGATATGGAATACTCACCTCTGCTTAGGAGGTTGTTTCGCCCTGACTTCTTCACAAGCATCTACCCAACTATTCGTCATTCGAATCAGCTGAATCCGTATTACGAACAATGAATAATGAGTAGCTTACTCGCAATATACATCAACAGGTACAGAAAGAGCTGTCATCATCATTTATGTGTCAGCTTCGTCATACATTCCGATGACACGATAGCTGGACTGACAATTTATAGGTGACGTGAATCTCTGTCCACAGACTTTACACGTTAAATGACCAAACATCGATTGTTTATCGCTAAGTCGTACCAATATGAGATATCAGCTTACGAAATCGTTGTGAATCCTTATCTCGCTGACAGAGTGATGAGTAGAAGAGAGAGAAAGACATACATTTTCACTGTCACTGCTTTCTCGTGGTTGCAGAACAAACATTTGAAGACACTTGCTAAATACCATTGAACCAGTGTTAAGTATTAGTCAGTCACCATTCGTCTTGACCAAGCGAAAAGATATGACTTACATAACGGTTCGGCCTTCTTTTTGGCTTGGGGTTTCTTCGCTGCCTTTCTCTTACCCATCTTGGCGGACCAAGTATATCTATTGGCTGTTATGTAGGATGAACCAGATGAAGAAAGATGTATATGTAAGGGTTAAGGGTTACAGTCATCTTTGGTTGTGGACATTGAGGATGTTATACACTCGTATACGGAGTTTGAACGTAACTCCGTTGATGACTAGGTGGTGGGTTGAACGAATACGCGTTGGCTACATGTGTCATATCATCGATGATGATGATGATGATGATGTTACTTTCGATTCTAAATTGTTCATTTACATTTATTCCTATCCCACCTAGACTATATACCAGCATAGAAGATTACCAAAATGGAGGAAATAGGTATAGATTTCAAACTCGAGGTGAGCTTACCATCCGCCTTCTGAAAGAAATGGCCAAGCTGACGAATGTTGTGTGATGTGCCGACGATGAACGATCAACGCAGGACCCCACTCTCCCATCTCAAATATCGGAGAAACAAGCTCTACTCAACTCGTTGCCTACGAGCGACGAAGAGCTTTATAGTACTTGGAAGAAGCTGGAGGGTCATAGAGAGTTCCTGGAATTGCAAGAGGTGTGTATCCTACTGTTCACTCCCTTTCCGACGAATGCAATGGGTATCGCTTACAATAACGTTGAACGTGCTGGACCTCAATAGGAATATATCAGAGATGAAACTCAAAACTTACGAAGAGAATTGCTCAGAGCGCAGGAGGAGGTGAAGAGGATTCAAAGTGTTCCTTTAGTCATTGGACAATTCTTGGAACCTGTTGATGAGAGGCGGGGTATCGTCGGATCGACTACTGGTGGGTATCTCGCTTTCACCATCATCGTACTTCTAAACCATGAACCACCAAAGAATCCAGTTTTATTATACCCGATGTTCTATCTTGACTTGCTGATCCTCATGACGATCCGCAGGTTCAAACTACGTAGTTCGAATTCTCTCTACTCTCGATCGAGAATTACTCAAACCATCTTCTTCCGTCGCTTTACACCGACACTCCAACGCTTTAGTAGACATCTTACCTCCCGAAGCGGACTCTTCCATTGCGATGTTAGGGGCGGATGAGAAACCCGATGTGAAATATAGTGACATTGGTGGATTGGATAGTCAAAAGCAGGAAATAAGAGAAGCAGTTGAATTACCTTTAATCCAAATGGATTTATATAGGAAAATTGGTATAGATCCCCCTAGAGGTGTATTACTCTATGGTCCACCAGGTAAATCCTCTTCTTTGACTGCCTTATTGCTGTCGTATACGTGCTGTAGCTGACTTGGGGGAAACTACCTCAGGTACTGGTAAGACGATGTTGGTGAAGGCTGTTGCCAATTCCACTTCTGCTTCGTTCATCAGAGTGGTTGGTTCGGAGTTTGTACAGAAATACCTGGGTGAAGTGAGTCGCAATCGCATTCTTCTCAATGAGTCAGACGTCGCTGATGTGGGGATGATATCTTAGGGTCCCCGTATGGTTCGAGATGTCTTCCGACTCGCTCGGGAGAATTCCCCATGTATCATCTTCATCGATGAGGTGGATGCCATCGCAACGAAACGGTTCGACGCCCAGACTGGTTCAGATAGAGAAGTACAGCGTATCTTATTGGAGCTGTTGAATCAAATGGATGGTTTCGATCAACAAACTACTGTTAAGGTCGGTTGCATCTCAATTACCTATCATTAAGGAACACATCTGATATTTGGTGTGATAGGTTATCATGGCTACCAACCGAGCTGATACGCTCGATCCAGCTTTACTTCGTCCGGGTCGATTAGATAGGAAGATCGAAATGCCCTTACCATCCAGAAGAGAACGAAGATTGATCTTCCAAACTGTCACTTCGAAGATGAACCTTGGTCCGGATGTAGATTTGGAAGACTGTAAGTGTTCCTCATTCATACTCTCGACATTGTAATGGTGCTGATCCACTATATCTTGTACAGATGTCTCTCGACCTGATCAATTGAGCTCAGCTCAGATCGCATCCATCTGCCAATCGGCGGGTCTTCAAGGTAAGCTGAGATTTTACGATGGAGTACCATGCAATCATAGCTGACTGATACTGTTGACAGCTGTGAGGAAGAATCGATACGTCATTTTACCGGTTGACTTTGAGGAAGCTTGGAAGGTGAGTGAAAGAGTGCCACATTCATTTCGCTGTTTTTGAAACCCCGTCAAATACCGCTGTCACGCGTCAAAGCTTGCCAAAATCCAAAATCCACCATTCAACTTTCGAAATTATCTCTTGTGCATCTGTTCTTTCTCTCTTCCTCTTTGCTAACACCGCTTTGTATATATAGGGAGTTGTCAAGAAGTCTGATGAAACTCATGAGTTCTGTGAGTGTCGCTTTATAGTCAATTGTGATCATCTGCTAACTTATCGATCTCTCACTCACAGATCGATAGATTATGTTATGTTGTGAGTTCCCTTTACTTCAATAAACACGAGGAACATCATCTAACTTTGCTATCTTTACAGTGTATATCTCATCCCTTTGCATGCAACAACAATGAACGAACTTGCACAACCCGTCGCCCATAGATCGCAGCTATCACTCAACCTCCATTTTCCCTCTCACAATCCATATTTATCATCCCCGCTCAGTAACCCATTACCTCGCTCTCACCTATTCAGCGGTGACAGCGAAAGGCGTTGCAGAAGCGAAGAGCTACCCAACTTTCCCTTGTTGGAAAGTCAACGTTCATTTGCTATTTCTTCGAGGTCTAGTATGACCATGTTGACGAGGTAAATACTTCACAGACGTTGGACATGCTCTTTCTTTCCTTTCCTTCCTTTCATTTTGTCTCTGATTAGAAGATGGAAGATGATTTGATTTGATGTATTGGGGTTTAGAACAAGGAAATCTCGATGTAAAAGGAATATTATACGCTTAATTGATTGAGATATTATTCCATTTTACTTCGAGGTTTTCTTTTTCTTTTCTTAAGGAAAAATTAAACGGTGCTTAACACTCTGCGAGCGATGATTACCTATGTCGTCTTGCTATTTTAGGAACACCAAGAAAGACTTGTTTACGTCTCCTCCGCGCTCTGGAGGATGTACGTCCCCTTGTTACTCACCGACTCGGATTGACGGGATGATGATCGGTCCATATTATAGGGTACATCCTTAATTTTGTATATCATCGACTTTACATGTTCATGCATTTGTGCCGACATCGCCCTTCCATCGAGCATGCTTCATTGCCTATGATTATCTGCTTGAATGAGCATGCGATAATTCAGTATCATGTATGATGTATTGTGTTGATGCTGGTTGGATCTAAGAGGACTTTTTTTTCGGATAACCGTACCAAATTAGTCCAAATTGACCTCCACCGATAGCAAACACGTTCCAAAGTACTCGTACATGGGAGAGAGCGCAACATGAGATCGAAATTACCTATCTATCTATCGTTAACGTTCACTTCGTATTACTCCATATCTGCACTATAGCCACGCTCACCATCTGCCGTTCAGCTCAGTAATATCTCTACAACAGTCCGAACTTGCTTTGTATAAAGCACCGGCTGTCAATTGGACCTAGTCGATCTTCAAAGCTTATCATCGATCTTGCCACCGCTTCTTCTCTCGACTTAACTCTGGTCTCTTGTGAAACAAGCGTCGAATCATCAGCGTAGAACAGCATATATATCGTTTCTTAGACAAGATATATTGATACTCTCGAGGCCATCTTCCTCGAAGATCGATATCTGTCTTTGTAAAACCGGTCCATTCCACTGGGTCTGGTCTGGTTTTGACTGATAAATTGTTATGCCAAATTTACACGTTCATTATTATAATGGGAATATCAAAGCCTTCCGTCAAGAGTTGGATGGGAGCAACACCTCCAACACAGGAGGTAAAGGGGGGATTAATCCTGGAAGTGCATCTGGAGGAAAGAGCTGGTCAATATCTGGATTTAGCACGGGGTCGGTAAAAGCTGATATCAATGAGAGAGATCAATTTGGCCGAACGTAAGTCAACCTTTCTGATCAACTAGTCTTCCGTTATGATCTGTCGGTCAGATTATAGCTGATGGGGTTATTCATTCAGAGTCCTACATCTCGTAGCTTCATCCTCCACTGCCAATGCCTATACATTCTTGAATATCCTGCTGAAGAACCCGAATATATCTGTGAATCTGCAAGATACCGAATCGGGCTATACGGCACTTCACCGAGCACTATTTGTTGGCAACCTACGAGCAGCCAGAGAGTTGTTAGCGAGAAGTGATATAGATACGAGTATAAAGGATGCAGAGGGGATGACGGCTTTCGATCTGTACAATGGGACTGTTGAAGGGGTAAGCTCCTCTATTCCTCATTGTGCGAAAATTGCTCCAGCTCACCCATCCCAATCGTTAGACAAATCCACCACATGATGTCGATGGATCCGACTTGTACGTCTGGGGAGTCAATCGTAAGCTTTTTTGCTGTTTTTGTGAGGGCTGTCAACAATCGCTGATACAGTCCAAACAGGAAATTACGGTCTCGGTACAGGAGATGCATCCGACAAAGCCTTTCCCGATCGAATCAACCTCCTAACCCAAGCTCAGTCAAGTGGTCGATCCGACCCATCTGAGAAGTTCGATCATGTCGGAGTCAAGAAAGTCTCCATGGCTAAATTACATACCGGAGTCATTACGAATGAATCAAGGGGGAACTTGAGTTTATGTGGTTTCGGTTCGAATGGTCGATTAGGTCGATCAACTCATTCTCAACTCTCATTGTTACCTTTACCCGACTTGCCACATACCATCATCGACATTGCATTAGGGCAGGATCACACATTGGCGCTAGCTTCTGGTGGATACGTCTTGTCCTGGGGACATAATAGATTTTCCCAATTGGGTTATACGATCGAAGCTCCCGAGAAACCCATGCCGGGTGGCAGAGATGGTGATGATTTGGTGCAGATAACGCCGAAAAGGATTGTAGGACCATTGAAAAAGGAAATTGTAAGGGGTGTAGCGGCGGGAAGGATGAACAGTGCTTGTTGGACTGCCGACGGTGTATGGACTTGGGGGACGAACGCTGGTCATCTAGGTGAGCTTGATCTACCAGTTGACTGAGTCGGTCTCATGTCCATCCAGCTGACGAGAAAAAAACAATAGGTTACGATAAAGCTTCGAACCCCGTACAAGTTGTACCTAGAAAAGTGACCTCTATCACCCAGCCAGTGCTTGATATCGCATTCACAGATTACGCTATGATCTGTCTGCTGGATACATGCGAAGTTTTATGTTTTCATCGAGATACATCTTTCAAGATCAGTTTCTCTACCCCTCGAGTCTTGTCCGAAGCATTTCCTTTCAGACCGCCTCAGGCCACCTTGAAACCTATGATCAAGAAGGTTACCAGCTGCGGTACTTCTTTCGCTGCTCTCTCATCGATAGGTGATGTTTTCACCTTCTCGCTACCCAACCCTCTGGACGATCTACCGAAAGATGCCAGAGGTGGTCATGTTAGTGTGAAACCTCAGATGATTTGGGCTTTGAGGAAAAGCTTTACGGCTGTTCAAGTGAGTCACTTTGTTAAACGATACAAAGGATCGCGGCACGATGTAATTCTGACATTCTGCAACAGGATGTCGCACTAGGTTCCGATGGCACAGTTATCATTTGTACTCAATCCGGGCACGTTTTCGTCAGACAACGACTCAAGTCAGGCTCCGGTCAATTAAAGTTCCGTCGAATACCGTATCTACAGAGAGTCGTCAAAGTTGCGGTCAACGAATCAGGAGCGTTCGCTGCTATTCGGGTGGATGCTAGAGCTACCCCGATCTCACTGGCTGGAAGAACCCTCGAAGAAGACCTGTATCTGCTTCAACCGCATATCGGAAGATTCGAGAATCAAATGACCGCCGATGAATTCGAAGAAGCTCTCAAGAAGAAAGTCGAGGATGATGAGGAGGACGAAAGCAGCAATTCCGTCACAAAAGACCTGTCGGTCACATTCAGGTTCTGTACCATCTTGAGTAGGTGGAGAAACGATGATGGGGACTCGCTCTTCGCATGGGGTGAACCACTGCTTGGAAGCGATGTTCACCTCGTTGTTAAGGATGTTGCTATTCCAGCTCACAGTGTGATTCTGTCTCTGCGAGTACCGAAGTTCAAGGATCTTTTGGCTGGCTCTGGAACAAACAAATCCGATCACATCTCTTTAGGCAAATATCGATCATCAAAAGCTATTCATATCAATGCTTGTCATCCGCTCGTAGCGTTGTTACTCCTTCAATACATCTATTCGGATGATATTTCGGCGATTTGGGATGCGCGAGTTGCTCGAGCAGTACAAGATAAATTTGCTATCCTCAAACTTCCCCTGGGACAGATAAAATCCGATCTCAAAACCTTAGCGGATGATTTGGAACTCACACCTCTCTCGACCGTTCTCTCCTCAGCAGGTAAACAACCCATCTCTCATCTGACTCTCCCATCCGATCTATACGCTTTCTTCACTTCCACCCACTCACTACCGCCCTCCCCCACCACGCAGTGCGACGTAACGCTTGTCTTGGCCGACAAGGAGATCTCATGCAATTCGACGATATTGCGATCAAGATGTCCGTTCTTCGAAGCTATGTTTGCTGATTCTGATTGGACATCGAGACGAGTCGACGAAGGTAGAGTCACAGTCAATATGGAACATCTCAAATGGCCTGCAATGAAATTGGTCTTTAGGTATATACATGAAGGAGCGGAGGACGATTTGTTTGATTATTTGCGTAAGTTGGGATTTGTATCAAATGGTATGAACATTTAGCTAATTTTAACTCTGTAGACCAAGATACGCTTGACGATTTCCTAGATTTCGTATTTGAGGTGCTAGCTGCTGCCGTAAGTTTGATGAACTTCCCTGTCAATGGATGATTGCTGACCCTGGGTTTCTAGACTGAGTTATTACTCGACCGGCTCGTTCTCATATGTTCGCGAGCAATTGTGAAACACTGTAATGCTCTCAACGCCGCCGCGCTTGCCACCGAAGCAACCTTCTATCAAGCCAACACCCTCAAACTCAGTATATTCGACTATATCATCTCATGTATGGAGACAATGTTAGAATCGGGTCTTCTCGACGAGATGGATTTCGATGTTCTACAGGATCTGAGTGAAGTAATAGCTCAGAAGCAGGCTACTAGACTATCAGTGTCCAGAAGCCAGTTACTCGTCAAGCAAGCGACGGAGAAGCATCGTGATTGGTTGTTGTTACAGGACATACCCCAACCGAGAGTCAGACAGCCTTTCAGATGGAGACCTAAATCCCCAGCTCTATCACCGGTCGATACGATGACTCTCTCCTCCGCCAACAAGGATAAGGAGAGAGTCAAGATGCCTCTCTCACCGATGATGTCTCCTGAGATGCAACCTTCGGCGGCAGATGGGATCTTCCAAATGGACGATGACTTGCCTACGCCGCCTTCGAGCGCTTCTGGAGCTGTAACACCCAGAGTTGCCAGACCTGTCACCCCGCTGAACCTGTCTGCTGCCGCTGCGCAGGACAGTAAGGGGGCTGTATGGAGATCGAAGACGGTCGAAACAGAGAAGTGAGTTGGTTCCGCATCACTGTCTACAATAATGGCTGATTTTGTCTGCTTAGGGTTGACTTACGAAGTATCATGGCTGGAGAAGCTGCCCGAAAGACCCCAAGTCGACCTGCTGCTACTCCCAGTAGTATTCTTGGTGGACCTTCACGGCCTCAACCTACACCTTTACCTACCCCCACCAAAACCCCATCGACTCCACGTAGTCAACCATTATCATCTGGTGGCAGTCCATGGCGATCTATGGATACACCCAAAACATCTTTTTCCTCCTTACAGACTCAACAATCGCCCGCCTCCTCATCATCTACCCTTCCTCGTCCCACTAGCTCTCAAGCTTCGCCTGCACCTCAGCGGAGTGGATCTTCCAAAGTGATCACACCGGTGAGATTACCCCCGTCCGCACCTGGTACCATCCCTCAGCGGAAAGTATCTGCTTCGGGAGCAGCATGGACCACACCTACATTCACACCTACCCCACAGGTATCTGTTTCGCCTATCACCCAGGGCTTTTCGCTTCTGGCTATACAGCAGCACGAGCGTGATATCGCTGAGATGAGCGCTAAGAAACCTGCCAAAAGCTTGAAAGAGATCCAAGAGGAAGAAAGGGTCGCGGAGAAAGATAAAGCCCAAGAAGAAGATTTCATGAGGTGGTGGAAAGAGGAGGAAGCTAGAGTCGCTAGAGAATCCGGATCAGGATCTGGATCAGGACCAGTACCTAAAAGAGGGAAAGTTAGGACGGCTACTACTAAAGGTAGGAATGGAAAGAACGGTGAGAATAGTGAGATGACTGGGGCTGGTGCTGGAGAAGGATTGAGGGCCAGTGGTAGTACCAGAGGTGGAAGAGGTGGGAAGGTAAAAGGAAATGCCGGTGTTTCGAGGAATGGTGAAGATGGGGAGAAACGGAAAGGGAATAAGGATAAGGATAAAGATAAGGATAAAACTCCATCGAAATCGCACTCGAATTCAGATGATACCAGACAGCCATCGCAAAAGAAACCTATTGGCACTCCAACTAAATCAATCAATAACACACCATCCAAATCTAATGGTAATCCTAGCAAGAACAACAACAACAACGATAATAATAATCTCACAAATTCATCTACTACAATAAAATCACAATCGGAATTACAATTACAACCAACAGCATCGACGTTCGTACCTAAAGCGAATGCACCTACATTTGTACCTCGATTTGGAACAGGGAATGGTAAATAATGGGAAATCTCAGAAATAGAATATATAGAGAGCGAGCTTGATATTGGGAGGAAAGGCAATCGGAGTCGATGTTTTAGTTTGATACATTACAAAACAAGATATGAACCAATCAATATTTTATATAGATGTTGTACTTGTGCTATCTGGAATGATGATCAGATGCAATTTTTCATTCCTCAACCATCGAATCAGAAACATGATATGAGGTATTGCATATGTACAGTACAATAAAGAGTTTACCAACATGATGAAGGATGCAGGGTATATGGAACGATCATAAAATGTAACAAACAACCCATGCGATATTTTTGATCCTTGTCTTTCTCAAGCTATTAAACAATCACCTTTCCCATTACCTTTTCCATTATCATTTCCCCCTTTGTCTTTGATACCAGTACCGAATTTCCTCTTTGTGGATTCACGTTCAGCTAAAAGTTCTGCATATTTGACCTGATCATCCGACCCCAACCCATACCACACCAGCGAAACATAAGTGAAGCTCCTTTATCGGCGCAAAGGTATTATCTCACCTCCTCGGTTTTGGAGAGTAAACCTTTATCATGACGTGCTTTTAACGCTTGGATAGTAGAGTTGAGTTCAGCTTGTGATCGCCTAAAGTTCGACCATACCATACAAGTCAGTAAAATGGAAGTCATCGGGTGTCAGATGGCAAGGTGGAGCTGACAACTCACTTTTCAGTCTTGGTTTTTACGAATGGTACTTTCACATCCTGGCCTGCTCTCTTGATGGCTGCTGCTGCAGCTGCTGCTTTGGCATCTAATGGTCTATCCACCGCTGGAGATGAAGAATTGACTTTGACCGCTGGAGCAGGTGCAGGAATAGGTTTGGACGATGATGATGCGACGGGGGGAGTCATTGATTGAGGAAGTAGTCTGGATAAAGCTGCTTTACCTGCTGGACGTATTGGTTGAGAGGAAGAGGCAAGGTTGGTATTGGATGATGAAGGTGTGTTGGAGGGTGTGCAGGTGTGGGAGGACGAATGACGATGTGTGGGACAGAAAAAGTGATTACATTGCTATGACACAGACAATGGACTGTTAGCTTTTGGGACTCTATGCATGCGATAGCGTGGAGATGGATCGGATTGATAATAGCGATCATGTATAATCTGCATTTAAGAGGTGCATGATGAAACCAAAATACTCACCTCGCACTGCATTTTCACCACCAACATCTTGTTACAATTCTTCTTCCAACAAATTTCACCATTCTGCTTCTTCCTTTTCAGCTCCAACTTCTTACGTTCTTCTCCACCTTGAAAGCCCGTACATGTACCCGAGAGTATATGCCTCTCGACAGCCTCGTTCGGATCCATATTTGATGAACTGGTATATTTGACGATCTCATCACACATCGGACACTTCGGGGCTATCCGATCGACCATCGATGGTGGTAAAGGGGAAGTACAGGAATGCTGGGAAGGGAGGAAATGAGGTTGACAGAATGATAGATGACATGCTGGACACTGCGAACATTACAAGAAGAATCGCAAGTGAGTAAGTAAGTCAATGAAGGCAGATGAATGATGGATGGACATACTTGAAAGGGCAAAAAGTCGTGCAGGTGACACGCAGGATGATTACATTCTTTACCTAGAAACATCATCTCGGCTCGATGGGTTGGCGAAGGTGTGGTGGTTGTCATGTTGATTATCAAGTTGTTTGGTTTGGGTGGCAAGGCGTGTATGAGGATCGGTGCGGGAAGGGAACGATTGGGTATCTAGCAAGTGAAGAACCTTATAAGCTTTTGGGATGGGTATGAGGATGATGACCAAGCGTATGGAAAGTGTAAAGTATATATATTCTAGTATGATCTATAATCAATTATCGATGATTGATAATTCAACATTCCACAACATTGATTCTCCTCTGTGCTCGCCAAGCCCACTCCCACTTTACTCCTGACGACGATTACGCATCAACATTTGCCACCCAACCAACCCTCAAACCTCTAATCTTATTCTGGTGACTCATTTAACATTCATCGGAACCAAACAACCTCCCACGTGTGAGTGAGGGTTCGCGTATGCTTTGATCGTTTCATCAGAATATGAATATGAATATTACCGTAAGCAACAAGCTTCACACTGAAAAAAGTTGAATAGGAGATAGATATCCCATCGTGCCATCTTTTCCAATACGACATCATCAGATCAATCATCTCGGTAACAACGAACACATGTATCAACAATCTCAGTAGCATTCACCATACAAGATGAAATCACTCTTCAGGCCATTCCCATTGCCGTTAACGAATAGACAATGGTTTTATCTCCTAGTGTTACAAGGTGTAGGAGCAGGGGTGAGTGATCTTTAGTCCTTGGTATATGCATATATGGGATGCTGATGAGTGATGCTGATTGCTATTGTAGATCATAGATGGGGGAGCGAACTTTGCAGTGGCATATGCCAGTGAGTAACAATACTGTTTGCAACCTAGGCATCAAAAGCTAACATGACCTTGTGCCAGTGTATCATAATCAGAAAGTCATCAAGGTCAGTCAGAACAAGGTCTTACCGATTCCTTCTTACAATCATCCCACTTATCTGCATGATGAGATGCTGATGACTCTGATGTAGATGTGGGTATTATCCAAGAACACCTTAGCTGGTGATCTGGGAGTTACACCAATCATACAATGTTTCGCATCCATGTTAATCACTTCGACTTTGGTTCATACCGATTTGCACCATCATGCAGTCGCGCCCTTACCGTTTGTCTGGCCTCATGTCGAACACTTACCTGATCCGAGGGAAATCATCGGTCGATGGGGTAAAGGGAAACGTAAAGGTGAAGAAACGGAGGAAAAGAAACCCACAAATGAAGATGAAGAAGAACCTAGCACAAAAAGTTTATCACACTATATCAAGATGTTAATTCGATTTATATTCGAAGGAACAGAGAACAACTCCCTCTTACCTATTCCCAACTCCAAACCATTCCCGATTAGGATATTTCTAACAGCAGCTCAAGGAGCAGCTATTGGAATAATCTTTGGTCTACCTGTCTTTTTGCTTTTCATCATTGTCTTAGGACCATTATACAAGCACGACAATATAGTGGATGTGGGATGGAAATGGTCACCTATGGTTATAAAATGCATATACGGTGCAGTGGTAGGATGGATCACTAATCCGGTAATTGCTAGTTTGGCATTAGGAAGTCAGGCAGAACATCATTTGATTGTTATCTCCGAAGATTCCCCAGAAGGCGATGTAGAAGCTGGTCAATCGAGTGTACCTAGAATTGATGGTGTAGGGGTAGATACGATCCACGAGGAAGAAGAAGAGTACTTGAGTCCTCCACCTCCTCTTACTGGCGATTCACTTAGACTACCCAAGTCGCCTACCCCCGGTGGTGGGTCATTACGGATACCCACTTCGCCACGAACATCCAATCGACCTAGGGCGTTATCCAACATTTCTGCAACGTCGTCGTTATCTACTCGTATGGGAATTAGACCACCCCTCACGGCAAATTGCTCGACGCTGCCTATTGTATCTGCATCTAATTCTTCGACAAGGAGAGGAAGTGTTACGTCTATACCTAGAACACCTAGGTCTCCTGGGACAGGGGATTTCGGACCGATGAACGTACCACCTCCAGGTACACCCACTCTTGGTATGGGCTTCCAGCGGATCAAGCGTTCGAGGGGAGCTACGATATCGACTTATGTTTCTCAGAGTGATTCGGTGAATACCAACTATTCGTACGCTCTTGGAGGTACTGGTGGAAGAGCGAAGAGGCCCAACAGACCTAGAGCGATTAGTTCATTGAGTGGAAAGGGTATACAGCCACCAAAAGTGCAGGTTGATGGAATGGAGGGGCTGGCTGGTTCTTCGCCGAGCGAGGGAATGAGGTTGGATGTGCCAAGTGCGATTACGGCTACAACGGGAACCAGTGAAGTGGGAAAGAACAATGTGAGGGGTAGTAGTGAGTTTGCAACTACACCCGTATGGGACGTTTTCGGTCAAGTCAAAGTACAAGATCAAATAACTACGCCTAAAAAGAATGTTCAAGATGATGTGGAACTGAGAGACAAAACAATGAAACAAGAGGAAGATGCTGAAAAGAAAGATGAGAAATAATTATATGCTATCTTGAAGAATGGTTTCAAATTGGATGAGTGAGAGGCAATACCAGTCGTCGCTTATAGACGAAAATAATACAGTACTAGATTAGTTTAGAGCATATATCACATATAATGTAATTAGACGCTATCCTTTTCATTCATCCATAGAATAGACAATGAGATTGTTGTACTTGTACCAAACCGAGCTTAAGACAAGACCAATATGCATCAACTTCATATTACATTAAAAACGCACAGACATCTTTCCTCTTTCATCTGCTCTTTTTCTGTTTCTTCTCCACTATGATACCATCACTCTTTCGATCTAAGCTACAGACATGAAAGTAAGATTTACTTTCTGTTCTTTTGGTAGTAGTGGATCAGGCCGGTAGTCTAACATATCAAGATTAAGATCAGCAATCTGATTCCTCTCAATTGAGCATGTATCACTTACAGAACTGTCGTGTCCCTTGACATCACTCTCGTTACCAAGTTGTTTGAGAATATTCTTAGCGAGGACCTAAAAATTATCATGACATTCAGTAAAAATGCCATTTGATTTTTGTTCATATTCGCATCGACAATAACTTACTTTACCAAGCTCCACACCCATCTGATCATAAGAGTTGATACCCCAGATAGCACCTTGTACGTGAATCTTGTGTTCATACAATGCTACCAAAGCACCGAGCGTACCAGGAGTGAGCTTTTGGAACAAGATCGAGTTGGTAGGTTTGTTTCCCTCGAAGATCTTGGATTTGACCAAAGCTGCATTCTTGGATGCTTCGGCACCGAGTTCTTCTCTTACTTCTTGTTCGGTCTTACCGAAAGCGAGGGCTCTGATCGCATGGAACACACACAGTCAGTCGCAGACTAGAGAAGAAAGGCAGGAGGAGGAGATTCAAACAGGTACTTACTCAGGTTGGGCAAAGAAGTTGGATAACAAGATCTCATGGTGTTTACCACCTGAGATAGGGTTCAAGGTCTCAACGGGAGCAAGGAAATCGCTGAAAGAACATTCGTATCAGCTTGTATCCAGATGACAAAGTTGGCAGCCGACTCACGCTGGGATTAGCTTGGTACCTTGGTGGATGAGTTGATAGAAAGCGTGTTGACCGTTAGTACCACTCTGACCCCAGATGATAGGCTGTAGGAAGAGGTGAAGGTAATAAGCGTATACTCCGGTCGTTGGGATTCAGAATCACTCACTCCGGTCTCGTAATCTACTCTGGAACCATCCTTGGTGACGCTCTTTCCGTTAGATTCCATATCACCTTGTTGGAAGTAATCAGCGAACTTCTTGAGGTATTGGTCATATGGGAGGAGCGCTTGGGTTTGGGCACCTATATCCATAGCAACAGCAAAACCATTAGCTCTCACTCATTATAAAATACAATACTGACCACGAGAAAGTCAAAGAACAAATACACACCGTAGAAATCGTTGTACCAGATACCGACCAAAGCCAAGATGACGGGCAAGTTCTCCTCAAGAGGAGCAGTCTTGAAGTGCTTATCTAATTCGTGAGCACCGTTCAACAATTCTTGGAAGTTATCGTAACCGATTGAAAGGGCGATGGAAAGACCGATAGCTGACCAGAGGGAGTATCGACCACCGACCCAGTCCCAGAAGGCGAACATGTTGGATTCGGAGATACCGAATGCGGTTACGGCTTTGGCGTTGGTGGAGAGGGCGACGAAGTGCTTGGCAACGTGGGCTTGCTATAGGGCAGAGTCTGATCAGCAAGATCTTTATGGTAGGAAGGGGAAAAAATCTGAAAGGGCTGTGAAGATGAGATGAGACGACATGAGGACCTCCGACACGGCCGCGACAACTTGATTCGCGGAAACCAAGATCAACTCACGTCTTTAGCCTTTTCCAAGAACCAGGCTTTAGCACTTTCAGCGTTCGTGATAGTTTCTTGGGTGGTGAAAGTCTTGGAAGCAACGATGAAAAGGGTAGTTTCGGTGTTACATAATTTCAATACTTCTGCCAAGTCGGTACCGTCGATGTTGGATACAAAGTAGGATTTGAGATCTCTCTTGGAGTAATGTTTCAAGGCTTCGCAAACCATGACTGGACCCAAGTCTGAACCACCGATACCGATGTTCACAACGGTATCAATTGGTTTACCGGTATAACCTTTCCAGCTACCTGACCTAACTGATTCACTGAATTCTTTAATATGTTGTAATACACCGTGAACCTCATCTACACCAGCTTCGTTGATCTTGAATCCGCCCTGGTCGGCAGGGGGGTTTCTAAGTGCTACGTGTAATACCGCTCGATCTTCCGAGGTGTTGATGTGTTTACCAGCGAACATATCATCTCTGAATGACTCAACTGAAGCTTCCCTTGCGAGATCGAACAAAGTGGATAAAACCTCTTCATCGATCAAATTCTTGGAGTAATCCAATAAGATTGATACATCTGGTGAAGAAGCTTTGAATTCCTTTGAGTAAGTTGAGAATCGCTTGGAATCAGAGTTGAAAAGCTCTTTGAGAACGAGCTTGGATTGCTTGGATGAGTGAAGTTCTTGGAGCTTCTTCCAAGCTTTGTATTCTGTGTAGAAAACAACAAAGGTTTTGTCAGTTCTTACCGTGGTTGTTGAGGAGACTCGGATCCCATGCTTGCTTGAACTTGCACTTGTACTTACGGGTAGCAGGTTTTCCGGTTGACATTTTTGGGATGGTCTGATGTGGGATAGGAATAGGTAGTTATGCTATGCAAGATGAGGTGGGATAGAGAGAAGAAGAAGAAGGAGACGGAAGATGTTGAAAGAAGAAAGGGAAGTATGGGGATGGGATGGGAACTCGACAACTCAACTTATTGCGTAACCCCGCAACTCGAGGTATGTCATCATCTCGAAATCCTAATCAGTCATTAGCTCACATCTCTAATCGGACTTTGATCATTCCTAATGACACATTACAGATCCACTTCCGCGACTCCCGCCGGACCGTGCATCCGTCACCTCACCTCGGAAAGCGGAACTAATCTTATTGATATTCACTTGGGCAAAGCGGCATCTACCGCTTCTACACGTCGAATCCACTTTGACCTGGATCCGTGAGTTACGTAAACATGCCATTCCATGCCCCTGGAAAATCAACGTTGGACAGTCGAGGATAGATAGGTGTTGTTCATGATCATGGCTGCTCTCATCCCTTCGCGTCCTGTCGCTCACTTAACAACGGCTTCTTCCCTAAGCCCAATCAACCACAGCTTCCACCAAAGGCAACAGGAAACAATGGCTCCTGCACCTTCAGGCTTCTCTTTCTCGACTCCAACAGGAGGCTCCTCCTTCTCCTTTGCCCAACAAGGAGGTCAATCTTCCTCGGGACCCTCGACATTCTCATACGGATCTTCCTCTAACCCTTTCTCTCAGAAGTCCGCCACGTCCACATCGATACTCACCCATCCGCCTCAGGAAGTAGACGGTATGCATCAAGATGGTGATGAGGATGAAGAATTGGAAGTGGAAGTTTTACATCTGCAGCCTTCCGCATATCCCAAGGGGGAGAAGAAGAAATGGAAATCTAGCGGAAGGACCATCAATGCTGTAACTTCACCTGCAGGCGGAGAGATAGCTTCGTGGATCGCCAAAAAGGTAAGGTATAATCTCAGGGCTCGCTCGGGATGGTAGCTGACTCATACACCTCGGTTTTAGCCTTCAGCAAATCCTAACGAACCTTCCACCCTATCTGAGCCAAGTCTATCACTCTCTGATAGAACGATATTTTTCACTTCTTTATCTTCCCTTCCCGATTCACTCGTACAACTGTATACGGAATCGCATCTTCTTTTCACGTCTTTACAGCAGATAGTAGCTGAATCGCATTCTCGTCGACTCCCCTCAATAGGCTTAGAGAAAATAGCTGAAGCTTGGGATAGAAGAGGAAACTTGGTCTCACCAGAGGGTCTACTAGGCCCTCCAGACGCTGAGACCATCATGCATATGAGGAGATTGGCAGACTTGTATTTGGATCAATTAGGAGAATTGAAAGCGAACCAGGATATCGATGTGAGTGGAAATACTTCATACAGCTCAGATGTTTTTGTTGATCCCAGTTGATCGAACAGATCGAATTGAGAGCAAGATTTACGACGTCGTACAATATACTCAATCTCGCTGAAGTATTGTATCTACCGGTGGACGGTAAAGGCGAAGGATTGGTGGGAGAAGAGATTTTAGATTGGGTTAATGATGTAGATCCAGGTAGGTCTTGTTTCCAGCTCGAAGTTGAAGTAGTCGCAGAATGACACCTTAGCTGACCTCGTCCGATTACGATGAATATAGCGCCTGACAATTCCCAAGGTAACGAAATCATGTCGACCCAGAATCCTTGGGATCATCCTCTATTCTTCCCATACATCTCAAGATGCATATTGAGGGGATTCCATTTACCTGCGGCATCCTTCTTAAAATCACTTTCGAAACATCCCAATTCATCCATATCGAAGTTATCTTCCATGTTATCTCAACATCTATCGATATTCCCCCGATCGACCGAAGAGCGCTGGAGAGTAGATTTAGATTTCCTCCAAGCTCAAAAATCATGGTTGGCCAAATTTAAAGCGGAACTAATCAGTTTCATACAAGGTAAACAGAAAGGACAGTGGTTTGGTGAAGATAAGTACAAATGGATGGAAAATGATTTCAGAGTGATAATCGATTTGATGGAAGGTAAACCTCAGGGAATACTTGATGAAGCTTCGGATTGGAGAGAAGCTCTAGGAGCTTGGGGGATATTGGTTGACGTTGATATGAGAAGAGATCATCTACCGTAAGCTGCTCTTTGCCCGGGACAATCGAAGCATTGCAGCTGACTAGTCAGGTGTAGGGAGATAATGGCGATGATCTTAGATAAAATACCGGTAGATACAACTGTACCGGAAGATGCTATACAATCTGCATTGTGTTCCGCAGATATTATCAAGGTGAGTTGGTTATCGTAGGCCACGCTGCTAGATGAAGCTGACGTATCGACACCGAATAGGCTCTCATGGTATGTTACGATATCGACATATGGCTGTCGGCGCATCTAGGGGACTTGTTGGACAAACTCGAATTGATACCAGACGACGAAGAGCGTTTCGAGATTCCGTTAAGAGATTATTTCTTATTGGAATACACAGAAATACTACAGAATAACCCGAAGTATTCTGCGTTCTGGAGGGTGATATGTGATTATCTGAATTATGCTGGACAGGAAGGAAGGAATAGGTTGAAATCGCATATCATGAGAATATCCATTTCTTTAGATGGTCAATCGAAATCCGAGAATAAGAAGACACAAGCTGATGGTATGCACGTAGAAGAATCAACGGAAGGAGATGGAGAACAGACGAAGGAGATGGAAGAAGCTGTGAGATTGTTGGACGAGATCCGAGCGGCATGCGGTGAATTCAAGTTGGAAGATGAATTCAAGATGATATCCCAGATCTTAGCTTCAAAGTTGATCAGAAAAGGTGAATATGGGATGGCGGCTAGTATGTCAATGATGGCAGGTGATGGGTGGGCGTTATCGAGAATTGCAGAGAAAATTCTCGACTCATATATAACGGATGGTAAGTTGCATTGTACATAAACCTTTTTTCCTTCCTTTCCGTGGAGATGCTGACCTTTCCATGTGGCTATTGTAGGGGACGAAGAATTCCTTAGACTGGTTGATACGCTCCCACCTGCCCTTCTCAGCGAAGCTCCAACAGCATTAGCGGAACTGCAAAACCAATTAGATCCTGCATCAGGTTTACCCGACTTACCCGCTACCTCAGCCTTAAGCATCTTCGCATCTAGGCTGACATTCTTATCTGAATTTAGAGATTATTTACTATTCCTCAATCAAGGTGCAAGAGACAGAGCAGCATCGAAATTGGTGGGACTGCTGACTTCTGGTATTGCCCCTGTGGGGATCTGGGCGGTGTTATTGGTAGAGAGTATCAATTTGCTCGAAGGTGGGTTGGCGTTCTGTCACTTTCTACATTCGAAAGTGCTATGGGTGAACGAGGATGAGGTCGTTAATGTGCCTTTTGCAGATTCGGATATCCTATTCTCGTCAAATGAGACATTCGAATTACTTAGAGTATTGGAAGAGGTCAAAGTGAATTCGTCATTTGCCAAACAGGATTATCTGGAGCAATTGATACAGTACCTTCAGAGGCTATCTGGTGATTATGATGACAAAACGAAGAAGATTGGGTATGAAGATGGGTATAAGAAATTGGATCAGGTCAGATTAGCGTTGGCTAGGAATTTAGCTAGATCTTTAGTTGGCGGATTTGATAGTCCGTTCTAAATCATATAGGATTCATATAGTGATTTGTGTACCGCCAAAACAATCCTATATGCATATAGGACAAAGAGAGAAGTACTGTCCTGGATATATGCATGGCTATGCGATTCATGGGAATTTGATCGAATGAGATGTGTTCTGGATATGCCGTTATTCACATAAAAGGAAGAGATCATCGACGATCTAAAGTTACGCCACTGTGAGAGTGAAGAGTGAGACAACCGACACCCACCTTAGCTCGTGCTTTGTGTTCCTTCCTCATCGCATCTCATCTCTATTTTACATACATCCTACTTCGACATCGACGACACCATCATCCCAACACTCATCATATTCATTAATTGTCCTCTATCTGATTCCTACCTTACGCGATTTAATACACTTAGAACGCTGGACGTTTATTTTTTCAGGTTACACAGACTCTCAAGATACTCCTTTGACGATTTGCATTTAAAACACTTTACTTTCGTTCTGTACCATCACTTGTCCCATTCGCAGAGCTCAACAATAGACTAGAGAATACATACACGAACATTGGATCTGAACCATCATCACATCGACACGACCCACGAACGTTAATAATGTTTTCAAACTGACAGTAAAACCGACCTTTCTGACTTGACATACACGACAATCTTTCTTTATTATCCATCTCTAAAACTACACGACAATGTCACTACCATTACCACTGCCCCACATGCAGTCTTCTCCCTCACTCTCATCAGCCTCTTCATCCACTATGACCCTTACACCTACACCCTCTCAATCCCTCTCTCAACCACCTGGTCCTCACAATCTACGCGTAACTACCAATCTCCCACCGAGTTCGAGTTCCAGATTACGTTCCAATTCTGCTCTTTCACCTCGACCTACGCCCAACTCCCTTAGCCCAATCAACACGAACCTCTCCAGAGGAGGAGGGGCGGGAGAAATGATGGGTTTACATGGACCGTCAAAATCGTTAGGATCAAACTTGGCCAATTACAATTCTAATGGTTATAATTATGAGAGTAAATTACCTTCTCCGTTATCTGCTTCGCCTTCACCGGGTGGGAGTGGTGGAGAGGAGAAGAATGACGTTGCTGCTGTAGTACGTGGATTGAGAGGGGGAGGACCTAGTTCGCCTTTAGGTGCTCCTTCGGGTACTCCTCCTACTAATAGGAGTCAGAGTAATCCTGGTAGTGGTAGAACTAGAGGTACTTCACCGACGCCTCCTCCTGCTGGTCCACCAACTGAAGAATATATAATCAGTAGAATCAAGGAGATAGCTGAAGGATCGAAAGATGAAGGAGATACATTGGATATATCAAGACAGAACATGAGTAAGATAAGTGATGAGGTTGTGGATGTCTTTGAGAGAGGGGTAGGTAAAGGAAAAAGAGGTGTTTGGCGGTGAGTGATTCATGCATTTTAGCATTCAGATCAGGATCTAGAGATCTGTGTCGTGACGTGACGGGGCGAAGAGGTGTAGAAATTGATCAACGAGAGAGATGTGATCAACCATGTATCCTGATACATATCATTATTGTGTTGTAACGCCTCTGATGATTGTTAAGCTGACGGTAGCTCCCCATCCAGACTCGCACTTTCATATAACAATCTAACGAATGACTCAATATCATACCGGTTTGCCCACCTGTCAAGGTTGAGGTATCTTAATCTTAAAGGAAATTATCTAACTGAGTTTCCAAGACCTGTGAGTTCCTCATATCATCTACCTATTCACTGCAAGAATAACTCAAACCTCGAGAAGTGACCGACAACTTACGATACACTCAAATGTAGATTACCGAATTAGCTGCTCTCGAAATTCTCGATCTATCCAAGAATAAAATCACTTCTTTCCCTGATGAACCTCGACGATTGACTAGATTAAAAGTACTTTCCCTAACGAACAACAAGATATATACTTTACCTGGCTATATGGTACAGTTCACGAGCTTGAAGGTGTTCAAAGTGGATCATAATCCTATTGAATGGCCGGTAAGTTGTATCGCAGCTTGAGGTATTAAAGATTGTCAGCTTATCCATGATGCTGTTATAGCCCAAGGAAGTGCTTGGTCCCCTCGCAGAACCGGTAGACCAGTCTTCGCGATCGAAAACCAGTGAAGGAGCATCGACAAGCTCTAAAGATAGAAAAGAACAGGACTTGAGACCTTGGATAGAGAATATGAAGAGCTGGATGAGGCAAAGAGCAGCGGACTCGGAAAGACTATTGCAACAGGCCGAAGAATCTAATAGAATATCCGAGTGAGCTGATGTGATAACAATGTATGGAAGTAATCGCTCAACTGACCTACCATCAATATCATCACAGAGACGAACCTCTTAGCGCAGCATCCATGGCGACGTCAGCATCAGCTCGATCTTTCCGCTCGCAACTGGAATCCCCGATGATAGCTATGTCATCTCAAGAAACCGTCAAACGTGCAGTCTTCCCACAAAACCTTGACGATAGACCTAGAACACCTACTCGTCCATTTGCTCTAGGTCGAAATCGATCAGCGACCCTATCAGATGACGCTCTCGCACGAAGCTACTCCCCAGGACCAAGCCAATATTCACCTTACCGACCTCGACACAGTCGGGATCCATCTGCATCGTCACTTACATCCCCTCCTTCAGCTTCGACTGAGTCTTCAGCCCATTCACGGATGCCATCTGCGAGTCATCTACCGCAACCACCCACCATCCCAGCTACTCAAGGTCATTCAAGAGGAGCGAGCTACACCGCCACTCAGCGGTTGAGTGGAAACCTGACGGTGAAGAAGTCTCTGCCTGATTTACGGCAAAGTCACGCTCAGATCATTCAGGATAGGAAGAATGATGGGCAGCCAATCGAGGAGGCCCGTCCTCTGGGTTTAGGGATTGCTGCACCTGGGGTACCCAAGTTCCAATTACCTGGTCGAGGTTGGGGAGGTGAGATGATGCGATCTCCTACAGCTGGACCTACCATGTCAGGTCAGGAACGAAGCAGAGTGATGAACAGAAAAGGATCGATTGAAATGATGAGGAGAATATCAGGAGATATGAGTGGAGAAATGGCCGAAAAGAGGAACAGCCAAGATGGACCTCAGATTGACGAATCTCGAAACTCATATTTCCGACGATTGAGTACATTACCAGTATCAACTATCTCAAAATCGATTCCACCTGTTTTGCTCAAATTCATCGATGCTGTTCGTGGTATACTGTACGCGCTATCTCAACTTCATTCGGCATTGCGACAATACCTCGTGTTCGCTGTAAATGAACGTATAGCAAGTGTTTTCTCAAGAGTGATGGAACCTGCCGGAAACTACATGAACAATTTGATCAATGCTTTGGACAGATTCGATTCCATGTCAAGAAGAAATTCGCCACCTGTCCATGTGATACGGAATGTGATAGATGCGGCCAAAGAAAGTGTAGCCGTGTTTGCGAAAGTGGTGGCTGTTTTGAAAATGCAGATTCCAGCTTTGAAGAATAACGATATTAGATATACCAGAACGCTGTTGACGATGATATATGGATCTATGGCTGAGGTAGCATGTTCTTGGCAGAGCATGGCACCGCTTTTGGCTGAGATTAGACCTTTGCTGGTGATTGACGTAAGTGGTTTAGCAATGAGATCAATGGGAGGTGTCAAGATGGTGCCTACCGGATCCCTTAGTGGGCGTACGCCAATCTCACCTATTATCGAAAGACGAGAATCTCAATCACCTGCTTCAGTGTCAAAATCTACTGTTGGCGGATCACCTTTAGTCCCTCAAGTTGAAGATTCCCCTGCACCCGCGATGGTTCACGCGACGAGTCTGAGAACGATGGGAAAATCAAGAAGACAAGCTGGATCGTTCTCGTCTCTGGATGTTGAAAGAGGGATGTTGATGGGCTCACCTGGTGGACCGAGATCGAGTGAAGTGAACACTTCCGATCAATTGTCCACTCCTGGTTCTTATCTCAGACACCGTCCTTCGGAATCTGCGACAATCGTATTGGACCAGCAAGCGGAAGGATCAGATGAAGACGAGGAAGAGCAGCCAAGTCAAGCTCCTATCCCTCCTCCTCCATTCCCTATCAGTACGACCTCACCTAACGGTACGCCATTCACCATTCCTGGTACTCCCCCTGATATTGTACCTTCTCATCAACCTATCGCTATGGTGCCGGCATCTTCCCCTCAAGGTCGACATCATCCATCTTCGTCCTCTGGTTCAAGTCATGCAATGGCAATGTCGTTCACCAGCAACAACCCACCTGCACCATCCAGGAAACTATCCGTCGATGTCCGACCTCCTACACCAGCTTCTGCGAGTGTGTTTGACGAAGATCTATTGGACGTCATCGAAACAGCCACCGACATCGCTTTTACATGTTGGCTCAAGCTTGCTGAAGATATCGGTGCATCCTCACCTCCATTTAACCAACATCAGAAATCAGGTTCGCAATCTTCGCTTTTGAGTAATGCCGAATCTACACGTATGGGTATGGGTCCCTTCTCAGCTAGGAGACCATCAACGATATCTGTCAAACATCACACAGAATTATTACATCTCTTATCGATAGCTGAACAGATCACTGCGGGTTTACGAGAATCGCTCATGGGCCTTAGAGCGAATCCATCAACATATACTACTACGACCTTACCTGATGATGCTCAAGCGTTCATCAAGACCGTAGTTAAAGTCAGCGAATTGGTCAAAATCATTTCGGCAACTCATAATTTCCCAACGAACGTCAGAGCAGCATGTAGTAGATTAACTCAATCGACAAGGGAATGTGCGATTTTGATCCAAGTGTCAAGTCTTAGACGATCGAACGCTACACCAGCTTCTATCCCACCTTTATCTGCTACAGCTAACAGTGGTCGACCAATCTCACCCATGTATCGACACCAAACTTCCAGATCGGGCAGTAATGCCAATACAACTTTGAACTCTCAAGAGGATCTATCTATCCCCAATAATCACAACCAGTATCAACCTCATTCAGCAGGATATATGACTCATACGTGGGATAATCCTAATCCCAACCCTGGAGGGGGAGGACAAGGTACAAAAGATGGTTTGAGAGGGTTACAATTGCCTTCTAGACAGATGGCTATGGCTTTAGGTAGAAGTAGATCAGCGAATGCTGTTCCTCCCATGGCGGGGGCCCAAGGCCAGAACCAAAACCAAATGGGTGGTAACAGTGGGAATAGATATATGAATGGAAATGGAAATGGGAATGGGAATGGGGATCAACCGAATAGCGCTCAACCTACTAAGATATCCTACTAAGATATCATTCTAATTTGTGTCTTCCTGGCATGGTTTGCCTTGGGTATGATGTACTTTACATCAAATCAGAGACAGCTTTGGACATTATCATCATTTAGGATATATAGTTGGGAACTAGGGTTGGTTTTGTATATAATGAACATACTTATATGATAGGTACGATCACAGCATGATAATGCGAATATAATGAATGATAATGGAGATACAGTACAATCGATATAGAAAATCTCACATGATCACTTACCGAACTTACTGTACATGCCAATTACCTTTGTTTGACCGACGTCTCGTGCATTGATATACCACTGTAGAGTGTGTGTATTTACATCCGACATGAATCCACCGGGGATCACTGCATAATCGTAATAACAAAGAGGGAAGGGTTAAGTAGTACATACAGATGAAGATGGTGAGGATGATCACTGATCATAGATCGTAAAATGTTTCGTAAACGTAAAATGTATACGTATCAAACGTATTTACACTTCACTGGAATTAAAAAAGGAATACACAGTACGATGCAGTCCAATGAACGTGTATACCATGGATCTAATCACTTAGACATGAACCGTTCGCCTCAACCTACTCCTCCTACCATGTCTATTACATTTCTTCGCTATTGCTGTTGATGTAGACTCAGGCGAAGAAGTCTGTACTAAAGCTTGAGTGGGAGTAGGAGTCGGGGTAGTGGACAAAGTTCCAACAGGATCAGCAGCAAGTTCTTGCCATGGTGGATTCTCTTCTTCTTCTTCATCATCTTCTCCTTGACTTTCGGATTGATAGGAATTATCATCCTCACCTTGTCCCTGCCAAGAAGTAGAAGTAGAAGTGGGTCTTCTTCCTCTTCCTCTCGATGAGGTCGATGTAGGTTCGGCATATTCGTCGTCGTCGCCGGACCAACCTTGAGTTGATGTTGGTGAGCCGTATGAAGCTGATGAAGGTGAATTACCATATCCACCTGAACCGGCGGTAGAAGAAGAAGGGGAAGAACCGTTTTTACCTGAACCAGCAGTGGAAGAAGGAGATGATGCATTTCCGCCAGCGGAAGTTGAACCAGCCCCAGATCCAGATCCAGTGCCAGTGCCAGTAGAGTTTGATGATCCAGTACCACTACTAGCGCCGAACGCAGAAGTTTGAGCACCGTTTGTCCAACCCCAAGCAGAGTTATAAGAAGGTTTCGTCTCCCAATCGGGTGTGTAGTCAAGGTTGGTAGGTGTATTCGCCCAATACATAGGTTGAGTTGGACCACCGATGGCTCCTTTCCTAGGAGGAACAGGGGAAGGGTATGATCCACCGGTAGATCCACCTTGTACATCACATCTGAATCCAGTCATGTACATCTCATTGGCACTATTCTTACCTTGCCAGAACCATGCGCATGTACACCCACCTTCAGGACATGCCGGGAGATTACTCGGGATCGAAAAAGAAGTTTGTCTCTGTCTAACGCAATTCTCTTGAATTGACATTACAGTAAAATCTTCGGGGTTGGTCTGACTTGCGGTAGGTTTAAATGCGATTGCCAGAGCACAACCCATCAGGTTGGATTCGGAATTACCACTCCATCCTGATCCGGAACCGGTCGAACCTCCTGCGTGATATGAACCGGAGTCGCCTGGACAAGCGTCCGAAGTGGGATTACCTCCGAAGGAAGTGTACTCTTTTGAACAGGCGATTTCGACAGAGAGATCAGATCCTGGAATGAGGGTCGTGATGGATGAAGGTTGATCGTTGGCATTTCCATGGAACCACTATACAATTTTACAGAACACAGTCAAATCAGCGTCCAGATTGGATTGGGTTAAATTGGGTTGAGGGATTTAAGATAGGAGAATAAGCTGGTGAGATTGCATTTGAAACACTGAAACACGGACTCACCCATTGATCGAAAGATTTCCCAGACAACGGAGTGACAGGTTCATAAGACTGATCGAAACCGTACATGGATTCCAGCCATATTGACATGTGGGCCTTGGCGAGGGGTAACCACGCGATCAACGCGGGTGTGATAAAGAAGGAAGACATGGTGGACAGATTAGACTAGATGGAAGAAGAGGTTAGAGGGTTGAGTTGGTTGTCAGGTTGGTCGACAAGGTGATGAAAAGAGCGACAAGATACTGGTTGTAGTAAGTAAGTATTGTTAAGTGGGTTAGATGAACTATACAAGAGAGACCTGCTCTTGCTATTTTTTTATATGTGCTGGTGGGAGGAAACGAAAGGTGGTAGACTGAAAGAATGAATGAAAGAGATCCAAAGGGTTGGAGTGATGAAGCGAATGGAAGAAAGGAATGCATATATATAGAGGGGTCAATCCAATCGCATCATCAATCACAAGGACCCAAAGAAATCTTTTGTATAGCAAGTAGCGCATGGTATTCCGCCTGTACTGTGTGCTGTACGCTGTATGATGTATGCTGTACGTTTGTGTGATGATGTGTAAAGTAAAGTCTTGGCATTCATCCGATATCAATCGCGTCTGAAGGATCTATCTCCCCTTATTTTTTATTGTATACCCTCCTTTGATTTCACACGCACTCCTTCCTTGGCGCCCCTCAGTGTCCTGGTATGTATACCCCCACTATCACCGTCATCTTCGCTTGAGCAGGTGGGAACGCGTTGATATCACCTTTTTCCACTTCCATTTACAGATCTCTCGCCTCGACTGATAAAATAACCTTATCCAACGTTGAGACGTGAAACGTAAACTGTAAAACGCGTCTTACCGTCAAACCACAACTTTTTGTTTTTCATCGACTAGTCTAGAACAATACATATCGATACCGTTCAGTTGGAATGAGAGTACCCCTTTGTTAGATCAGGACTCTTTTGTCCTTTCATATGACACGCGAATCGACCTCCAAGGAAGACTGGGAGATGATCGACGTTTCAACCCCTTCTATGTACGTAAATCATCACAAGGCAGATGGAGTTGGAGAAACCACTCTGCTCATAAAATGTTGTGAATTCGTCGCATTCAGATCACGATCGATGATGATGATAGGAGTGACAAAGCTCTCAAGATGAGAGGAAGGGGTGTCCTGTCAGATGACGACATGTTGGTCATACTTCTTGATGCATACTCAACGGAGAACGGATGTGGAGACACATAGGTTCATCGTACACCTAACCATCGCCATATACCGACCAACGATCGCGCTCTCGGAAAGGGATGCGAGAAAACCTTTACGAGTCTGGAGTTGTTATGCGCCATGCATATATGACTCTATCGACACATTCAGGTTTTACTGTGATGATTGGATAATGTTTACTGCTTTATACCTGATTCTATTGGCTGTTTATACCAGCATCTTTCGCTTCCTGTTCTAACTGTTCGGGTCTGAAGATATCCAAAATGAAGACAATTAGCATGCGTAACTGGGTCAGTCCGATGGAATGATAGTTAACAGAAAAGTTGGACCATTCCTATTCACTAAACATCGAGGGATGAAAGATGAATGTGTATGAAGTGAAAACATAACTCACGATTTCCAAACATCTTTCGTAGCATGCATCAACTCATAAAGTTGACCTACTTGTTCCTTACTCAACTTCTCAAAACTAACCGTATCCAATTTCTTACCTCTCCATACCTCCCTTCCTTGTCCGCTTGACTGCTGCAATTCATCGAGATATAATTTCCACTGAGATAAGAAAGCGATTATATGTAAAGGATTATCTGTCGATCGAGTTAGACGAAATTCCGATTTGATATATGAGTCACCCATGAATCTCATTTCGGGAGGTAAAGTACGGTGAGCACGGAGTAGACGACGATAAAGTCTGGTAAAATAACATTATAATAAGTTAGCTCCGGCTCCAGCTCCAGGTCTATCGTCCCTTCTGACGATATTGTAATAGAGTCATCTGGTGAATCTGTTATCTCCTATCTTCACATTCGTCCTCCTTTATTTCCCAGATACATGTAAAATTCTCTAATTTGTAGCCTGGTGGCAACACTCACGGTATAGGGGGTATGAGCTGTATAGAAGCCTGTTGGACGGATAGTGGTAGTGGTGGAGAGGCACTTGCTAATCTGATGAGTGACTGGCGCATGTTGGCTGACTGACTATGCTGATGACATTATAAGAATCTATGAAAATGTGAATTATATAGATAATGTGTCGATCATAGAGATTATTTTTCCACAAAGCAGAGAAGAGATCTTCAAGATCTGCTGTCTTGAGGAAAGTGATGACGTCGTGAGATTGATTACTCGTGTCGTCGGTAAGATAACAGCGCTGTAACAGACATAACTCCTGGACAACCTGTGATCCGATTGGCTCGGCCGATTGACCCGAACACTGTACAACGAAGAGCAAAGCGAGTCAAGTGTATCTAGATAACTGAAGTCTGAAATAATTGATATCCTTATACACAAGTAGTCGGTTCATACACCTATCTACTACATCCTCAACTCTGTCCCACTCTGAAAATCACTGCACTACCATCTGAGTGGAGCTACCCAACATGGTAAGTCAGTCACAGTCGCGCTCACATTCATTCCTTCACTTCATCACGTGTTGGATGTGGAAAGGTATTCCGGTAACACCGGTTCATCTTCTTCCTTCCACCTACCACTTTGTCTGCCGTGATAGGTACCCACACCTATATACATGGATCTCTCTGCTTGTCCCCAACTAAGTGATTATCGCTAACTCCAATGTCGGCTTGTGCCCAGCCATTACTTCGTTCGACACCTTTCTTAGCTAGAACAGCCATCCGAACTTCCCGTCCATTATCTTTCGGTCTGACATCCACCATGGGTTATGCCACTGCCACACCAGCAGGTATCGAGAGGATCAAAGTGAAGAATCCAGTGGTAGAGATCGATGGTGATGAGATGACTAGGATCATCTGGAAGAAGATCAGAGAGGAGGTGGGTGATGCCTTTCACGTTGTCTTTACGTCTTTTGAGAGCAAAGTGTCAATTTGTAATACGGAGTATTGACATTTTTCATTTCATTGTATAGCTCATCTTACCTTATGTCGACGTTGATCTCAAATATTACGACTTAGGGATGGAAAATAGAGACGCCGTGAGTCATGATTAGTTTTCCATACCTACTTCATTTCCGGCGAGATGAATAGCTGATCCTAGATGAACGACGTCAGACAAACGATCAAGTTACTATCGACTCTGCAGAAGCCATCAAGAAGTATTCCGTAGGAGTCAAATGCGCTACTATAACACCTGATGAAGCCAGAGTGAAAGAATTCAACCTGAAGGAAATGTGGAGAAGTCCAAATGGTACTGTAAGTGAGATATATATACCTTTCAACTGGATCTATAATCTCAGAACGAGATGTTATCAAGGCGATAGACATGCTAAATCTGTATGTATGCAATTGTAGATCCGAAATATCCTTGGCGGAACTGTATTCAGAGAACCTATCATCCTCGAGAAGATCCCTAAGCCCGTTCCAGGGTGGACTAAGCCTATTGTCATTGGAAGACATGCCTTTGGTGATCAGGTGGGTTTCAACTTTCCTTTTAATCACATACGATTACAGAATATCGTGTGGACCTGAATTTTGCGAGAGAGGAGTATGACTGACTCACGTTGATTTGATATAGTACCGATCAACAGATTTCATCTCTCCCGGTCCAGGTAAACTCACTCTCACTTACACGCCAGCAGACGGAGGTAAACCCACCGAATTGAATGTATACGATTTCAAGGGAAAGGGAGTAGCTTTGGCAATGTACAATACCGATGAGTCCATCTATGGTTTCGCTCATGCTAGTTTCAAGATGGCTATCAGTAAGAAAATGACTTTGTTCATGTCTACCAAGAAGTAAGTCATCGTTATCTCCCCCTTTTTCCATCATATCATGTTATGCTGGACTGGGCTGACAGATGATTGATTGACAGTACCATCTTGAAGAAATATGATGGCAGATTCAAGGATATCTTTGAAGAGGTCTATCAATCGTGAGTTCATCGAGTGTACTATACTTCGCCTGGTACACACAATTGCAGCTGGGATAGGTATTGATATTCAATGCTATGTAGAACCTATAAACCTGAATTTGAGAAACTTGGTATCTACTACGAACATCGATTGATTGGTGAGTTTTTTGCATGCAACCTCGAAAAACTGGACAGTTGATTGACAACTCTTCTTCGTATACAGACGACATGGTCGCTCAAGCTATCAAGTCCTCAGGAGGATTCGTTTGGGCTTGTAAGAACTACGACGGAGATGTTATGGCGAGTTTCCTGAATCTTCATATTTAAAATCTCCCGGATCCGAGTGAGCTGATGTAACGATTTTGTCGTGTTGTAGAGTGATATCCTCGCTCAGGGATTCGGTTCTTTGGGAATGATGACCTCTGAACTAATCACACCGGACGGTAAAACGATGGAAGCGGAGGCGGCCCACGGAACAGTCACTCGACATTATAGACAATACCAACAAGGACAAGAAACTTCCACCAACCCCGTCGCTTCGATCTTCGCTTGGACTAGGGGTCTTGCTTTCAGAGCCAAATTGGATGATACACCTGCGTTAGGCGAATTTGCCAAATCGTTAGAAGAGTCCTGTGTGGAGGTTATTGATAAAGATGGAATAATGACTAAAGATCTTGCGTTGGCTATGAAAGGCAAGAATATGACTAGAGATGATTGGGTGACGACGGATGTGTACATGAAGAAGGTGGAAGAGAGATTGATCGAGAAGCTCAAGGCGAGGATATAATAGAGTGGGCAGAGGGGAAAAGCGTAGATTAGAAACAAGGAGATGGAAGATGTTTGAATTGTGTAACTGACAAAACGGAGGATGGTCAATCATTTCATTGGAAGAATAGATAGTGGATCTTGTCATTGGTTCTAATGCATATCATATCATATCGCGTCGCGACTAGAAGCATCCTGTAGACTCGTATTGTCGGTATATTGCAAAATAACTACTTGATACTAAAATTACAACTAATGTGGCATCTTACGTAATAAAACATATTTCTGAAATCTTTCGTTCGTCCAAGATTTCTGTTGCATCTGTTTTCGATTTGAGCCTGTTGTTGCTATAAACCCATTGGTATCAGACTACATCCCCTGAATAGGCGACAACTTCAGCAGATATGGCTTCAATATCCACACCTACGCAGTTAGCGACATTCTCCCAGCCTCATGCGTCCAGCTCGAAAACACCTCATGTGACGCTCAGTCCCGTCGTGGGAGATTCCAAATGTGCTGTAGCGGCCGTTCGAGGTGATGGGATATGGACTTATGACGTGGGTCCTAGGCTTGTCGCCTTGCTCGCATCAGCGAGGCATGTGAGAGCTTTTCAGCTGACAAATGAAATTCGGACTGTATAGCTCAACACACTCAGACCGACCACTTCATTCACCGTCTCTCCCTCTACGGTATTTTCATCTTCACCCATAAGCTACTGGTCAACGCGGACAGAAAAAGTCCCGAGAGATACTTCAGAGCAGAATGTAGTCGAGGATGACATGGATGCTGATGTTGATGAAGATGAAGATGAGTCAGACGAGCAGTACGAAAAGGAGGACACTGTCGAAGTCAAAGAGAGGATAACGCTGGTTGGGGTCGGTAAAGAAATTTGGAAATGGGTTGGAGAAGAAGGTGATAAGGAGGTCATAGAGGTACGTTAGCTTACTTGAAAGAAGAATTCACCTGCTTTTCTACGTAGTGGACGCTAATCGCTTCCGTGGTATGTTGTCGCAGATCGCCAAATCGATACAATCGATACATTATCTACCCTCTAGCCGATACCCAATTTTAGTGATTACCACCAATCCGACCGACCTATATCTATTGAACAACAAATTCACCCCCAACCATCTTACACTCTCACTTTCCTCGACCGATATTCTCACTTCCAAGGTGTTGATTGCAAAAGACAATTCCGCGAGATTGGCACTGGTCGATACAACAGGGAAAATCTCGGTATTCCAACTTACACTGGAAGATAGCCCTCGAGTGAACAGAGTCACGGAAGGGAAGATTGGAGGAGAGGCAAAGTTGGGATATGTCGATATTAGTGAAGATGGAGTGATCAGCGCTTTAGGTGAGTCATGCAACACAATGAATGGTCAACTTCCTCGAAGTAATAATGTTCGTTACAATGATTGGACTGAACTGAAACTGCATCTTCTTTTATTGTACAGATGAATCGAATAAGCTATACACGCTCGAAATTTCCTCTCTTTCCTCGCCTACCTCACCTCTCACCTTAGTCCACCCCTCATCCACCTCAGTCCTCTTATCATTACCCACAACCGGCAAACCTTTGATCCTGTTACCTACACCTCACCCAACACCCTCTTTACTCCTTGCGATTCCACTATCTACCTTGCCCGCCGTACTCTCCTCCACGTCAATCTCATCATTCACCTCTACTGGAACTATCGAGCACCTTTCCATCCTCTCTAGGAAGAACGGGATATTGACCGTCGGACTCGTTCTAAGTCATCTGAACAGTGACGGACAATCTGGACGGAGTGTCATATACACTACGGAAGTGGTAGTTCCTCCGAAAGGGATCGGGATGGGTAGTCTCTTAGGTACCAAGGAGAAAACTCAGCTGTACCTCTCGACCTCTGCTGCGATTACACATAAATCAGATGGTCAAGGAGAGGAAGAGAAAGTGATAAAGAAGGTTTCCGAGTCGATCAACAAAAATCAACCCAGTCAAGCTGAAAATGCACTCAAAGGGTTCTTGTCTAAGGGTGATTCGACCAGTATTTCAGAAAGTTTCGTTAGGAAGATCGTCAATGTTGTTTTCTCCGAAGCGATCAACGATGAAGGTAAATACAAGGGAACGTATTCTCCTGGCATCATCAGGTTATTGTTGGAAAGGGGTCTGGTTAATGATTCGATGTGGAAAGCAAGTTTGGTTGGTGAAGGTTTATTACCTTGTGGTGATTGGGTGAGCTCATTTTCACTTCACATTTGTATCTCCTTTGATTTCTTACAAGGAATATAGCTAACCTTATCCGTTGGTAGGATAATATCATCATGTGTTTCAAGAACTTTCGAACCATATATTCTCTCACACTCGTCAAACTCATCTCATCATCTTTACATCCCTCAACTAACGATAAAAACGCACCTGCTTTATCAAAATTACTATACTTGATCTTATCATCTCCGCCAGCTCCTACATTCCGATTGGACTTACGTCAGAACCTATCTGTAGAAGATGCTACAATGGTATTGGAACAATTACTCAAATGGGCTCAGTGGCATGTCAACACTCGCGGCGAAGTTCTAAGAGGGTGGGACGCAGATACAGCCTGGGAAACCCAGCTTTTATCTGAAGTTGAGGGAACTCCAAGCTTAAATTCGGTAATCGCATATTCATCATTATTGCTCGATTCGCACCTACCTTTATTCCTATCATATGAACCTTCCCATCACTTGTTAGAAGGGTTGAACGAAGCTTTAGAACCTTTGTTGGAAGTTCAGAATGAATATAAGACGTTGAGAGGTCCCATAGAAGCTGTGTTGATATTGGCTAAAAGGGAGGAAATGAATGAGAAGGAAAAACAATCCAAATCCAAGACCAAGAAGGAAGGGGGTCAGGGACAGGGAAAGAGGTTGATGGATGAGAAGATTGGGAAGTGGAAGGTTGAAGATTTGGTATTTTAGATTGAATTATATTTATATATTTTATACAATCTGATGTAGGTTGACTTCGCATCTAATCATTTACTGGTATATGTACAGTACATCGATGTAGATGGATGTACAATACTATAAACGCAATCCTCCATTCAAGCTTACAATACAGTTATACGAGTAGACATACAACAGGATGCGATCTTACAGTGAGTGGGTTGATCTGGTAAAATCGTCGATGGTGCCTAGGTATTGTGGTTTGTCACCTGTTTTAAGTGTTTGTCTTGGCAAAAATTCAAAGAGACGTAGAGTAAGATCCATTAACAAAAAATCGTTTGATTTCGTAAAGATCGTTAGTTGTAGTTGTTGGTATAGATACTGAATACATGTTACGCTCATTTCTCTTATATCAAGTGGTTGAACGGAACGGAATAGACATAGGAGATTATAAATAGGCGCGAATTTGAATAGAAACCTTACGGTCAACATCCATCCATACCTGCGACCTAGTAGATCATCATGTCCGGAACGACCTATCGAGGACCCATCAATCCCAATCCAAAGGACGATGAAGCATCCATTATCATCTACGGTTATACACCTTCGCTGGCACTGGGTATAATAGGTATAATAACATTTACGATTTGCGTATCGTTACATTCTTTCTGGCTGGCTAGGAAGCGGGGAACAAGATGGTTTCATAGTTTGATATTGGTTGGTGCGGTGAGTCGTTTGTTTTGTCTCATTTTTTTCACCATGTACATGTATAGTAACATTTCGTTCACAAGCGATACCGAGTCATTATGTGTACAAAAATACATAAAGAGCTGATCATGATACACACTTACATACATAGCTCATGGAAATTGGCGGATACGCAGCGAGGTTATCCAGTTGTAGAAGACCTTTTGTAGTTAGCAGTTTCGTAGCTCAGTATTTTCTCATCGTGGTGGTAAGTCCCTCACACTTTAAACGGGCTAAGTACTATCCCCTACCTACTGTACCTACACAAGGCTGTTGAAGTAATGATGATCGAATTGCTGATCAATCGCACATAGGCACCAGTCCTGTTCTCAGCTGCCATCTATCTATCTTTATCGATAGCTACTAGGAGTTATAAAGGTGCAGAGAGGTTGTTGATCATCTCACCTAGGAAGGTACTGATCTGTGCGTCTGGTCTGGTCTTTAGTCATCGGAGAGACGTAGCTAATTCATCGATCGATAATATGAATAGTCTTCGTAACGGCTGATATAGTGACTAGTGGGTTCATATAAATTGCCATTGAACAAATTAACTTGAGCAACTTATCTCGCATATACTGATCTGGATCATATGTCATTGCTTCCACAGCCATCATACAAGCGGTTGGAGCTGCTCTCATCGGTTCATCCGAATCTGCCAAAGTACGAGGTAACCCATCGAGCGTCACGCCAGAACAGGCCAATGATATTTTATTGGCAGGATTGGCCATTCAGGTGAGTGATGAGTCATTGTAGTACTACATGATCTTCGACCAATCAATCAATCAACCACATTCAACCGCATTCAGCCCAACTGTTCACATCCAAATTACCAATAATTCAAGACAACATACATCTTCTATCCCAATCAGGATTATTGGCTGATGCAAGTATTAACACCATAGTGCTTCTCATTCACCTCTTTCCTCCTGCTTCTCCTCCTGACAATCTATCGATCCCATCAACCTACCTATACTCATCACCTGACCAGTACCACCTCACTCAACAAATTACGTTCATTTCTGTACACCATCTTACTCACCTCGCTCTTGATCTTACTACGAACGACCTTCAGATTAGCCGAGACTGGACAGGGGTTTTTCGGATTCGCTTCCACCCATGAGAGCTTATTTGGAACTTTGGAGTATCTACCTGTCGTATTGGCTTTGTTGATTTGGGGGATATTGCCTCCTAGTAAATTTGTGAATCCGGACCAATCAATGGAAAGAGAACGGTTGGATTCGGCAATTGGAGAAACACAGACAAGTCAGATTGGTAGGAATCGGAGGGACATCGTTTAAGATACGTTTTTCGATCGATTTTCAGTGGATCTATTGGGAGATGAGAAGTTAAAGTTGCTGTATCTATAGATCATCGGACGAGGCGTGTATGTAGTAGTAGAGATCGGGTTCGAAGAATCCATGCAATGATCTAACTACTGTATATAGAGTGTAGCAAGAATACCGAAAAGAAAAGACGATGAACAGATGAATTATGTCCATCGTAATTATATACCATCGACTAATTGTAAAGTCCATATGAAGAATTCTACAAGAATGTATATATATATGTACAACTTTAATCTTATACCTGTATCTAGTAGTGTATGTAAATTCTAAAATCTAAAACCCACCAACACCGAATGGTAGATCAACCAACCTCGTTCTTCTCTTTTCAGCTTTCATCGATCTATTCCCTTTCAACGCCTCTCCAACATGTCTTTCGCAATACCTCGAGCCGTCAATCTCATAATATTCATCCATGGGTTCACGACAATTATGAACACCTGATACTCCACCTCTATGATCACATTTCAGATGTCCAGGATGGAATCTCTGAGGATTAGGACCGGGAGTTACTATACATGATCCTTCAATTGGTTGATGGCATGAAGAAGATGCACACAGAGTACCGCTAGATACAACAAAGATAAATCAGCATTTGTACCGTACTTACTACATAGGAGGGTCGGTGTGTGGGGGTTAAAGCTAAACAATTGGACTCACTTTTCTTCGTGATAATGGAATTGACAGAAGGGTCTTCCATTTAATACATAGAAATCATCACCTTCAAATGGTTTATCACATTTGAAACAAGTAAAGCAAGTTCGATGCCATTTCCCTTTAAGTTGTCCATCCGAACTTGATACAGCCGATTTCTCTATGGGTAAATTACATCGTCTACAGGAAGGTAGGTACATCTTCTTCCAATCTTTCTCACATAGTACTATTCCATCTCTCTCTACGAATCTCTTGGATCCTCCGACGGCATCACCACATTTCACACATACCTTGTTACGTCTTTGGGTATTCGACGAAATGGTGGTAGAGGATATACTGTTGGAAGAGGATGTGGACGATTTATGCGAATGCGAGTGCGAATTAGAGCGCGATTTTATAGGTGTATTTTCGTTAGATGAAGGAAGACCTTTGATCCGGTTGGGTGAAGAATGAGGGACGGTAGTAGGAAGATAGGGTCGAACAGAAGTTATTGTAGAAGTGGAATGAGAATTAGGGAGATATTTCTGATTATGATGCTGATGCTGATGCGGATCTTTGATATTCCTCGATGTGGGTGTACCGAAGACTACCATATCACCTTCATCCTCTTCTTCATCTTCTTCACCAATCTGATCTAATATATCTCTTCCTTCCATACTCACACCGCCGGCATTGGTATTGAACGACCTCATCCCCGCTTCGTGATTACTCTTTGACGATACTCGATCAGAAAGCATCTCTAAGCTTTGCGAGGGAGTCACCACTTCTTCTGATTCTCCGCTGGTCGGTCCCCATCTACCCGATCTAGAGCTCGAGGAACTGCTCGAAGCCTCACTACCCGCCGTGGGGTATCGATGATGTTTCATCCCATTGGCTTTATCGCGGTTCATCATGGGCGATTCATCTAAAGACGGCGTAGCCCAAGGTAAAGCAGATTGTTGATCGTCGTAATCATCATCTTCCAGATCGAATGTCGTAGTCTGCGGACTTGATGTTATTCGACCACTTCCACTTCCGCCCGAAGTACTTCTGGCCATTCCTATGCCCAATACAGGCGATACCGTATTACTTCGTTCGTGCATTTCTTTCACTTTATCAAAAAAACCTGGTTTATTGGATTTAGCAGGTGCAGTTTTGGTTCTTGCTCTGAGAAGCTGAGAGATACTTTCACCCTGACCCGATCGACTGCTGGCCTTTGATGATAGCGATTCTTTGCGGCGAGGTGGCGAAGAAGGATTGGATCGGTGAGACATGGCTGAGGCCGACCTTCTAGGTGGAGAGGCAGGGTTGGCTCTTGGTGGAGAGTAGGAATGGGTTGGTACCATTGGAGCAGTATGCGAGTGATGCATCTCAGGTCTAGCGCCGAAAGTCGGACTTGGTCCAGTGAGCTGTCTTCCGCTAAGTGGAACTTTAGGTAAGATAGCGGGCTCTCGAGCGGAAGACTGGGATGCAGGTTGTGGTTGAGGCCAAGCGGGATTGTTTGTCTGGTAAGAAGGAGATGTAGCAGGAGCTTCAATATGCTGTTTCGCTAGTGCAACTCCGGCTCTCACACCCCAAGCAGCGGCAGCGAAAGCCCTTCTACCTACTCCAGCCATTCCGGACTCTCCTCCGCTGGTCGTGTCTATCATCGGGGAGGATTGGGGTTCTACCGCACCCATACCTAAGCCATGAACGGAACTGCCAGCTTGAGCTTGATCGGGATGGGGGAAGAATGGATTTGTGGGAGAAGGGGTCTTGACTGGGATAGAATAAGCAGAGTAAGAGCCGGATGGACCGTCATGAGGTGAGAGGTTCGTTGCGGAAGGTCGTCGAGGTATGGAGAATTCCGATGGCGAAGGGTGAGCACTGGAGGGTCCAGCGAAAGGCGGTGGAACATTGGTAGGTGAAGGACCGCGTCCTTGTGATGATGGCTGTCGAGCCATGGCGGGTCGAGCTTGTGGGATAGATATCTGAGATGGTCTAGGAACATTTCGATTGGCCAGACCTCGAGGAGACGCAGCGGCGCAAACGTGTTCACCTAGTGTTGATAGAGGTATAGATGCTGAGCAGGATGAGCAGGTGACGTTGGGTAGGAGGACGGAGGCACGTTCCGTTTCAGGTCGAGGGGCGAACAGGGACATGTTGAGAGGTTGTTGTGAGGTATGCTGTGGGCGAACAAGGAGCATGAGCGATCCAGCCGAGGGAGGAGATGCTAAACGATACAAGATAAGGCAAAGGGAAAGGCAAAGAATGTAAGGTAGAGCAAGTATAGAGCGGAATGAGACTCGTAAAAATGCTCGCAGAGCTAACGGACAACAGGTCTAAATGGAGCGGAAAAGTAATATGCAGAAAATAAGAAAGCAAATCTGAACGAAAACAACGGGAGGAGAAGAAGATTTGTTTACTGCGTGAGAAGATTGAAGCCAAGGATGTGGGGAAGATTGGCAAGTTCAAAGGTATACCAGTGGATCGAAGAGAGTAAGGATAGTTGCCAAGGTAAATGTTGTGAAATATGATAAACCGGACTGATCAAGCATGTCATGATTTGGATAGGGCAGTTCCAAAATAGGAATGGAAAAAGGTGGAAGGGCAAGATGAGACATGTCTTGCGGTCCAATTGAGAATGATGACAATCACAGTGAGACATCCGGTTCCAGTCCCAGAGAGGGGATTGAGAGAAGTAAACAAAGTTCGAGACAAAAAATGAGGAATGTTACACTCTGAACTCACTCACCTGGTGGAAGATACCCCGTCACGGTCTGCTGAGGTGATGACACTCGAATGCTTATCTCTGCTATGTGATGATAATGGCAGCGAGTGAGAAGACCAGTGAGAGTATGATAAGGAGTATGATGATGCTGAAATGATGATATGTTGGTGTGTGTTGTGCTATGAGATGGTTGTTGTGTTTTATTCTCTTGTTCTAGACGATCAATGTCTTAGGATGCTTTGATAAGCTTTGATCGTCTCTTTCGCCGTCCGTTTCTTTAGTTCTTCTTCCACGCACAGACTTCCCCTTTGATCCCTGTTGTTTGAAGATTACCTTGATTTCTTCTTCTGGTTCTCTCCTCTAAGCTATCCACGAGGGCACCTCGCCAACGCCAGATTAGGTTGGATTGGGTTGAGTTGAGCGGTCTGAAGACAATCTGTGACAGTTCTAGCGTTGCGTGGCGTAATACTTGTTGTCAATGTTGCCAATTTAGAGCGTGGGGCAGATAGCCTACGAGTCGACAGAAGAGGTCAAAGCGAGGTATCAATGTTGATGAGAGTGAGGATGTGGGTGTACGGTCTAAGGAGCGTTGTGGTTGCTGAAATTGGACTTAGTGAGGTCAATGCGATTGTCTATGTAGGTCTCTAAATGGTTCGAGGGGAGGAAGAGCAGCGGTCGTATTTGAGAGATAAGCTGATCAATCAACGTGAACGATTATTGATTTTAATTCCTTGTTTTGTTGAGGCGGGGCCAGGAAGGGGAGATGTTTCTTTGTTCTGTTGATGCTGGTGGATGTCAAGTGATTGATGGTGGATGGAACCAAGGACTCCTTTGATGATATCAATGTTGTTGTTTTTGTTATTGTAGATTTCCCCTTAAACATCCATCATCCTTATACCTTATACTCCGACCGATTCCTTTTTTGTCTAGTCCAGATCAAGTGGTGTGGTACAAGGGGACGAAAAGAAGAAGAACAAGAACAGAACAATAGAGATCGACGTAGGGTGCAACAAAACGTACAACCAGATCCAAGTAAATACAGAGAAGGTGAAGAAGGACAAGTAAGTACCTTAAAATAGAGAAAAGACAGGGGCTAAGAGGAGGATAGTCACCAAAGATACGAATATGCCGTTATACTCGTTGGCCAACAAAACGAATACAACCACCAATTACGAACATATGATACTCCACAAATGACAGGTTGGAAATATAGTCTGGGCTTTTTGTTATGGTTGTACAATACTTCCAGATTATGTTATCTCCCAACCTCGACTTTCTGAATTATAGACCAACAGACAACAAATTCCAACGGATAAATATCCACAAACGAGTAGAGCGGAACAGAACAATCGAGAGATGGACGAAGACTCCAAAGGGCAGAGTAAGGTTTGGTATGGTTAAGTGCCAGATACCCACAGAGATGAAGATGTACCAACTGATGTACCATGCATAAGGAGTGGGTTTCTTCTATCGATTGCATCTGTACAACCGATAAGACACGTCAAAGAATGGGAAGGAATAGTGGTCTTTGGTACGCGTACATTCCAGGGACAAGGATCGGCTAAACACCAAATTAAAGTTTTGTTTTTCTGGGACACCAAGGGTTCAGCAGGTGATTCCGGAATGTTGAAAGGGATCCTGAATCTACTGTATGCACCAGCTAATCTTAGACCAGCTAGGCTACGCTACCGCAAGGCAGCGAGCAGATGTTCAACTCAACATGCTCGGAACTAGTTTTTAGCTAGTTATCACAATGTATCTCTGGTGAGCTAAAAATGCTTGATGTACACACTGGCCTCCATAAGGTGAATATCATGTTCGAGAACTGTACTGCTCGATGCTCGATGCACAATGCACAGTGCCCAACGCCCAACGTGATTCTCGAAGCCGGATTTAATTTCTAGCTGAAGCCTCCAAGCCACCGAGCCGAGGCAATACAAGAGAAGACGGCCAGAAAAAGGAGGTTCATACCGTCCATTTACATCTACCTGTCGACCAATGGCCATTGATCGAGATGTTTATATGTATATAAGATCCCGATAATAAGTCATTGTCCGATGCAGCACCTCAGCTTGGATGTTTCTAAATTGTACGATACTACGAACAGAGAGACGACATTAGATATCCATATACAAAACCGGACATCTTCTTACTCCTAACGCATGGTCCAGCTATACCGAGGACATTTCCCATCTACGGTTATAGAATCGATAAACTACCGCATCCCGTTAGCTCTGCGAAGTAGAGTTCGATATCGCTCTATCAGTACCATGGTTGGAGATAACTTGGGAATCTCGAGCGCTGTAGTTGATAACATACTTTTTTAGTATGAGGATCTTGCTCGCCTGAGCCGTGAAGGACCTGTAGATGTAAGCAAGTTGAATCTTGAATCTCGTGTTTTGTGAAGACGACCTATGCATACATACGATATCATACAGTAACTGCACCAGTCATCAATTGGTCAAATCTGGGTATGACTGCTGAATGACGGATTTAACCGATGGTTTAAGATCCATCACGTCACGCAACTGAGCAATTTACTCGCAGAGCACTATCTCAACACCAGTTGGCAGCTCATCGATTCATCTATTTATCTATAGTATAGTATCCAGTCTACGCTTGACTCTTCTCCTCATGCTGAACACCCTAATCTCACGTATCCGACCACACCCACTATCAAGAAGCATCATGTCATCGTCACCATCCACATCTGTCGCTCGTACGAAGACGACCATTGCCGTAGCTCAAATCCGATCTACTGCTGACCCTGTACATAATTTGGAGATATCGAAGAAAGTGATTAAGAAAGCTGCTGAAGCAGGTGCGAAGGTGAGATTTCATACGATACAATATCACTACATACTTGAGCGTCTGTCGAGTACTGAGTTACACTGCTAACTGACTCGTTCATACTTACTCTTACATAAACTAGGCGATATTCTTACCTGAAGCATCAGATTTCATCAATCAATCTTTCCCCGAATCTCGTAAATTATCTTTACCCCTCGCTCGACATCCTTACACCCTCGGACTACAGGAGACAGCGAAAGAACTGGGAGTGACGATCAGCGTGGGGATACATGAAGGACCGGACAGTGAGGAGGAAGAAAGGTTTTATAATTCCCATGTAGTCATTGGAGGGGATGGTCAGGTCAAGGCGAACTATAGAAAGGTGAGTATTTTGTAATTTCGATACTGATTTTTCGTTGAGTTTGAGTCCTCTTGAGCCTCACTTAGGGTAGTAGGAAGAAGACAGAAGATATATGATATAGCTAAAACCACACCTCTTTCACCTTCTGTTCTAGCTCCACCTATACGATGTCGTATTGACCAAACCACCCAACGAAGATGGAACTATTCCCCCACCTCAACGAACAGGCGAATCCGATAGGATACTCCCCGGTCAGAAAGTCGTCCCTCCAGTGGACATTGAGCGGTTGGGCAAAGTAGGATTGGAAATTTGTTATGATATAAGGTAAGTATAGGGTTTCCGATATCCTACGATCCTTCTGAATACCAGGGCTTAGAGACCCACTAATACACCCACTAATACTATGGCATTTGCATTGGAAATGTAATGTGCTGAGATCGCTTTAGGTTCCCAGAATTATCGATGATACTCACTAGGCTAGGTGCGACTACACTGTTGTTCCCTTCGGCGTTTATGGTCAAGACTGGACGTGATCATTGGGGTTAGTGTTATTTTTTACCTTCTCAGAACTGAATCTTATGAGTTATTATACTGATCTTTTTTCCCGTTTTTGGCTTTCTATTTGACAAGCTACTTTATGCGTGAGTTTCTGCCGCACCCAGATACATTCTATTCATATAGTTCGACATGTCTGACCAGAGTATTTCATCTTCCAGCGATCCCAAGCCATCCAATCCCAATCATACGTGATCGCCTCAGCGCAATACGGCGCACATAACCCCAAACGAACTTCATGGGGAGAATCCATAGCGTTCGACCCATGGGGCAAACAATTAGGTAGGTTACGAAGTGTGGATGATACGCCTCCTGGGGAAGATAAGGAGGTTGAGAGGATTTATGAGGAAGAAGGCGAGTTTTTCTTGGTTGAGATTGATGATCAGATAGTAAAGTGAGTGATCATCTCACTAATATCTATCTACATTACATCTGAGCAATGAAGGGAATATGATGACGGAGAGGTTGACCAATTCTTTTGTGCGTTTGGTAGAAATACGAGAAGTCAGATTCCGTTGGGTGTACAGAGACGAACAGATATATATGGTGTTGTGGGTGAGAACGTGAATGTGTAAGAAGGGGTGATTACATACTTAGGGGAAAGGGCGTCTCTACACGAGGAGCTTTGATGGAGTACTTTTTGTCTAGTTTGTGCATTTAGATGTTGGTGACATGTATAGAAAAGCATATATAGATGAACATAGATATAATGATGTACTTGGAAATGCCAAAAATGCGAGGTGTAATGATGATCTTGGGGAAAATGCTATAATAGTACAAATAATCCGCTTTGTCTCTAAGATAACAAAGAAAAAGTAATCTGACAAGCGCCTCTACCATTCTACCCAGTATTGGTAACAACGATCCTCTCCCTCCTAATCGTTATTCAAGGCTTCACCAAATTTACTCTGCAGATAACTTTGACCCAATGTCCTTACTCTCCCTTTCGACTTTGTCGGTAAGTCAGTATCGACGATACCCCTTCGAGGCCATGGCCAGAGGATGTACGCCACTCGAGAAGTGATCAGACCTAGGGGTATCTGCGTTGAAACAACGAAACATGTTGTCAGATCAGCAAATAATTATCGCAAGGGATTTTTTGGTCATTCGGGTATTCAATGTGATAGGGTGGTATGTAGTGAGATTGAGAGTAAAGACTTTGACTTACCGGACCATACGTATTTGAATCCCTCGTTTGATATTTCGAATCTCCTTCTACCCAACAGTGTCCTGGGGGGATACGTATAGGTGTAGGCGGTGAGGGAGGTAATGGGTTTACCTGGTAGATAAGACATGTCCATCAGCATATATACAAATAGTTTCTGACTCGATTATCCTGTGCGAGAAGTAGGAACACACCAGGTCACCTTCTAACGCTACTATCCTTTTTGTCGTTAATAATTCGGGATTCTGCGGTGACCTACGAATATATGGTGAGCTTGGTTGGTACGACAACTTGTGACGGATAGTCGTCGTGTACTGGAGCATGTTCATGTTGATAAGACGAGTTGAGTTGCGGTTAACACTCACCATAATGTCACCACATCACCTCTCCTGAATCTATTGATCGCCACGGACCATCGTTCGAGAAGTACAACATCGTGATGTAATGGTGAAGAAGACAAGTTCGGATTGAATGTTGGCTAGTTACTCCAACAAGTCTTCGTCAGTATAAATCGAAAAATTCGGATACAATCAAGTACAGGTACGACGGTGATCTCGCTCACCTGCATGCTGCCTCCTGTTACGCTCGCTAGGGAATATACATGTCTGGTGAAGAATATTCCTACTGGTACCCAAGCAAGGACTCGGCTAAGTCAGAAGATGGATAACATGTCAGTCGAACAGATCGCACATCAAAAATTATGTCCAAGAGGTACGGTCAGTATGTTATAGCCAATACACTATCTTAAAAGGATGACTGAAGGTTGACCAAACTCACAGAGCATCCTTGAACCCCTTATGTCGGAATAATGAACCTGCTTTTGACATCTATCCTAACCTGCTGCTATTCTGGATTTGTGAGTTTATCGTTCTAATCTTTTCCGGTAAATGGCTCAGAATATCTCGTCTCGTCTCAGTTCTTATCAGTCGTTCTCTCGTTCTCTCGATGAGTTGCATGATGTATATACTGTGGATAATTACTCTACCAGATCGCTCGACATCATCGATATTCAGATGGTTAGAGGTCGAGTCACGTGATACGGAAAATACCGGTAAAGTTGTGAAGTCCAAGACATACATCTCTCCTTCTCTCTCTCTGTAGCTTGTCCTTTCTTCTCTTGTCTCGTTCTCAACTACACCATCTCCATCATCATCAGCAAGAGAAGAAAGGTATCGCAGAGATGACCACCTGTGCTGGATGTGGTGAGAAAGAAGCCTCGAGGTTGGAATGTCCCAATTGCAAAAAGTGAGCGTACATCTCATTCAGCATCAATGGGCATGTTCAGACAAATGGTCGCATGCTGTGCTAACACTTGTGATGGGATAGATTGGGCATAGCAGGTAGTTTCTTCTGTGATCAGGATTGTTTCAAGAAGAATTGTGAGTATTAGCCGTCGTCTTGCGTTCGGTTCTTATGTGCACAGCTGATAATACTCATTTCCCAATGTCTAGGGGTGAGCTATCACTTCAACCCGAGTTTTACATTTGCTTTTAGTCAGAGCTGATGAGAAGCCCTAATTAGACAAACCATAAAGCTATACATAGTATAGTCCAGCTAGCCGCTCAAAATGAAGCCAATAGTGAGCTCTCATCTCCAAGGTCTTTGCAAAGTAATGATTTATAAGACTAATGATCAATGTGTACATAGAAGAATCAACTTTACCACCAAGCATGAGAAATTACAAGTTCACCGGAACGTTACGTCCTGTATATCCCTTATCACCTAAGAGGGTCGTGCCGCCTCATATTAGACGACCAGATTATGCAGATCATCGTAAGTCCAATTGAGGCTAACATTTTTAGTCAATTTTCTCGTGGTATGTGTGATGCTGATAGTTGCGAGGTCTCTACAGCTCAAGGTGTATCGGCTATTGAATCAACTAGGGAGAAAAGGATCAAGATTCTGAATAGTGAGGAGATAGAAGCTATGAGATATGTCTGTAAGGTATGTTGCCTCATAGTGACGCTTTCTCTTTTCCACCTTGTCGCCGTAAATTGTCCGTACTGCATAACGACCTCGTATCACCAGTCAACTTCTTCCACACAGGATCTAGATACTCACGCCTGTCACTCACCTCTATCAGCTCGGACGAGAAGTATTAGATTACACAGCATCTTTCATCAAACCCGGCATAACATCCGACGAGCTAGATGCGATCTGTCATCAAGCATGTATCGATAGAGACTGTTATCCCAGTCCGCTGAACTATGCCAAATTCCCCAAAAGTGTTTGTATAAGTGTCAACGAGGTCATCTGCCACGTGAGTCTCCGCCTCTTGCATTGATCAATCAATATAATAGAGAAGCTGATAATTGATCTGCACATTAGGGTATTCCTGATCAACGTCCGCTAGGTGAGCTGCTGGTATTCTGGTAATGACTCATAGCTGACACGCGTGCTATAGTGGAAGGAGACATTGTCAATCTGGATGTATCACTATGTAAGCTGCCAAGATCCCGTGAGAGCATCGTATAATTTCAAGCTGACATACCCGCTATATTGCAGATCACGGAGGTCAGTTGGATTGCTACTGGTCGTGATCGACTTTTCAGCTGACTCTTTGTTCGAAACATGACAGGCTTCCACAGTGATCTCAATGCGACATACCCCGTCGGCAAGATAGACGATGAATCTGCCGATCTGATAGCTACGACGAAGAAATCAGTGGACGAAGCTATAGCGATATGTAAACCTGGTGTACCATATCGAGAGATCGGTAATAAGATTGAAGAGATTGTCAGACCGAAGGGTTATAGTATTGTCAGGAGATATACTGGACATGGTGTACATGAGCGTGTAAGTGTATATCTACCTTATCTGGTCGTCAGAGGGGTGGACAGTTGAGGGGATGAGGGGCGTGAGTGGGGAGGGTGTATTTGAGTCGGAGATTGGTCAGCTGATTTTGTTATATCTCAGTTCCACTGTGAACCGAATATCGTACATTATGGAGGATCGAAGATGCCGGGTAAGATGGAAGCTGGACATGTTTTTACCATCGAACCTATGATCAACCTCGGTACAGCCAATCTCGGTGAGCTTATTTCGTAAATGATGTCCAAACTTAGCTGACGTAGTTGTTCAGATCATTGGAAGGATGATTGGACGGCTGTGACATTAGATGGTAGAAGGTCTGCTCAGTTCGAAGAGACTATTCTGTGAGCTCACCTCTCTCCATCGATCGGTATAATCGGCGCTGAAGGAAGCTGATATGTTTATGTTTGTGATATAGGATAACTGAAACAGGCTATGAAATCCTTACTCGACCACCCACGACCACCTCATCCAGCTCACACAAGAAGAAAAAGAAGAAGTCGAAATCGAAAACCCACGCCAACGGTACTGCGACGCCTAACGAGGGAGATGAAACTCCTGAAGTTGGGACCCCCACTGGAGAAGCTGCAGAAGGTGTGAAAGAGTTGCATGTTAATGGGTCTTAGGGGTGCTCGACGTTTCATATGTGATATAGGGATGAGTGTCTTAGTAACACACTTTGTGTCATGGACATGTGATTATCTATGCATTGCATATGTAATAAGATTCTGCCTCTCTACTACTTTGTTATCATGTTGAGAGATATGATATATTTAGTGATACAGTACATTTCATCCGCCTTGATCGTATCTGCGTATACGCTCATGGAGTTCTGTCCCATTCCATCTGTTGGCCGTATTATATTCTTGTATTGTTTGCTAGCCGCTCACTCCTCAGGTATAGTTTTTAGCTGATATAGGAATTTACATGTTAGCAATCAAATCCATTTCAAATCGATGTTAGTGGATGATATTTGGTGTTTATTCCTATTATTCACTCACCTGTAAACCATGTATACCTTGTATATCCTCTTTCAAACACGCATTAACCAATTTGTGTTGCTTTATAGTAGATAGACCTTTGAACTTGTTCGATGAGATTAAGATGGCATAGAATGAACCACATCCTCCTGAAATATTAGTCAGCAATCGATTGATCTGGGATTTGATCACGGACAGGACCTGACAAAGCAGTCCACTAGACTAGCGGATTCGACCCACCAGATACATCCTGAACTTCTAGCCTCTTACCTGGGAAAGCAGATTTGAGCTTATCGTATATCGCTTGTTCACCTTTATCTAATGGTGGTGTAGGAGTGGGAGTGGAGTATGATCGGAATTGGAATTGGAACTGATTTATGCGGGATGCCGATGATGTCAATGTGGATGATCTGGGGATGGCAGTGGAGGTGTTGAGGAGGGAGCGTAGACGATGAGTGAACATCTTGAATAAGACTTTGTTGATTCGATGTAGATATGCAGGTATGATCAGAGTGTATAGGATATATGAGGGATGACAGATTGAAATCCTCACTCATCGAATGAATTTGCTGTAAATTGATTTCATAGTGACCAGTAAAAAGTGATGACGTAACCCACAACTCGAGGTGGTCAGTGCACGCGTGTGAGCTACGAAGCCACTCTCTTGACCTGTTGACAACAAAGCCTACTCTTACTTACTCTTATTGATCCATCCAAAGCAAGATATTATCCATAGACAGCCATACATGACACCTGATTGATCAGCTGAAAGAGTGAACCTATCTCCATCTCAATATAGAGGCACAGCCATTAGAAGAACAGGTAAATTTGGTGGAATTGGACTGGAAGATAGTCTATGAATGTGTCACTTCTCCACACCGCACCTCATCCACTCTTCTACAACATCCTCAATAGATCAATAGACAACACAGCATGGCGGATGCCAAATTATTCAGTAAGCTGTTCATGAAAGTATATCCCCTAGCTAGCAGACACTCAATTTCACCCTCGCCCTCACCCTCATAGCCCGGGGTAAAGCCCAAGAACTCCGAGATGAATTACGAGGGGCCAACGATAAGCGAGATAAAGGTTTCCTGAGGAAGAAGACAGCTTTGAAGAAGATTGTAGCTAATATGACGATGGGGAATGATAGTGAGCTTACCTCATTACCACTATACTACAAGGTGTGAATGGTTAAGCTGACTTGGATGTTGAATAGTGTCACCCTTGTTCCCTGACATCGTGCAGTGTATGCAGATACAGGTATTGGAGATCAAAAAGAGTGAGCTACGCCATGTTTAGACCGTATCAGAAGGTATAGCTGACCAACATATGGTAACATTTAGTGGTGTACTTATATTTGGTCAACTACGGGAGACTGAGACCGGAGGAAATAACCAGTGCCATAGGTGGATTTTTATCGGTAAGTGAACCTTTCCTACCTGCTCCTCCGTTGCGCTGTAAGCCAATCTCATTATGCTCATCATACTTGATATCGGAATTTATAGGACTGCGCGGATCGTAACCCCCTGATTCGAGGATTAGCTATTCGAACAATGTCTTCCATACCATTACCAGCCATAGTCAAAGCGCTGGTGGATCCATTGCGTCACGCTCTTCAGGACCAAGATCCCTATGTTAGGAAAACAGCTGCAATAGCGTAAGTGAGCTATCACAACCTTGGCCTCTCCAACTGAAAACATATATGTTCGTCGCAGAGTCGCAAAATTGTACGCTTCGGAACCTGGACGAAAGGTGGTGGAAAGAGAAGGTTTCGTAGGAATGTTAAGGTGAGCTGAAATTTTGGCAATCCAGAATGAAAGCTTACTGATCTTGACCCGACAGAGATTTACTGGCGGATCATAATCCCACTGTAGTGGCTAATTGTGTTGCTGCTCTGGTGGAAATCTCAGAAAGGGGGGATGATATAGTATTGAAATTGAATGGAAATGTGGCAGGAAAACTCGTCGCTGCGCTAGGGGAATGCTCAGAGTAAGTCGTCGTTCACCCAAAAATACCCAAACATCGCTGATGGACATTACTTAGATGGGGCCAAATATATATCCTCGATTCTTTGATGTCATTTGTACCTCAGACTCATCTCGAAGCCGAACAACTTGCCGAACGTATATCGGTTAGATTACAGCACGCCAACAGTGCGGTCGTACTGACCACCATCAAGGTCATCTTGTATCTCATGAACTACATGGAGGACGATGTGTTGATGAGGGTGCTAGAAAGAAAGATGGGCCCTCCATTGGGTGAGCTTCTCATATACTCGGTTTCTTTGCTAGCTCACATTTATCGCATTTCTCATTCAGTCACACTCTTATCATCCGGCTCTGAAGTCCAATACGTTGGTCTACGAAACATCCTCTTGATAATCCAACGTCGTCTCGGCATATTGCAGAATGAAGTCAAAGTCTTCTTCTGTAAATATAACGATCCGATATACGTCAAATTGGCTAAATTAGAAATCATGTATAGACTCACTCGCGAAGAGAATGTTTCAGAGGTATTAGCAGAATTGAAAGAATACTCTACAGAAGTCGATGTTGATTTCGTCAGGAAAGCCGTAAGGTCTATTGGTCGTCTAGCAATCAAGATCTCATCAGCTTCGGATCAATGTATTCAAACGCTTCTGAACCTCATTGCGACGAAGATTTCCTATGTGGTCCAAGAGGCTATAGTGGTGATTAAAGATATATTCAGAAGATACCCTAATCAATATGAATCGATCATCACTACCTTATGTGAGAACCTGGATGTGTTGGATGAACCAGAAGCGAAATCTTCGATGATCTGGATTATCGGTCAGTATTCCGATAGGATCGAGAATTCCGATGAGCTGTTGGAGGATTTCGCTTTTACTTTCAAGGAAGAACCTGCCGAAGTGAGTGAATAATCACACGGTTAGGAGTATCTTTACTGACACAATGTGACAGGTCCAATTAGCCCTTCTTACTGCAGTCGTCAAGTTATTCATCAGAAGACCTACTGCTGCTCAAGAGTTGTTACCGAAAGTCTTGAAGTTGGCGACAGAAGAAGCTGAGAATCCGGATTTAAGAGATAGGGTGAGTAATACTTCTCAACTTTCTTTATTCAGTCATGTCCTGTGTAACATGTACTGTGATGATCTGAGCTGATATACGTCACATTTTCCCAGGGCTTCATGTACTGGCGTCTGCTCACTTCCAACCCGACCGCTGCGAGGGATATCGTCCTTTCTGAGAAACCTGTGATCTCCACAGAGACAGATAGGATGGACAAGGGAATGCTCGATCAACTGTTGTTGCAGACAGGTACTTTGGGAAGCATATATCATAAGAACCCAAATGTATGTTGAGAACATCAAACAGTACTGCTCACCCCGTGAAATATGACTAACGTCAATGGAATTCTTCGATATAGACATTCATCCGAACTGCCAAAGCTCGCTATCTACCCGATTCGCCCGCCTTGAACGCTTCCTCAAAACGACATCTGATCACCCCCTCCGGCTCAGGAATGTCATCTTCCGCTCTTCGAGCGCCTACTGTCCTTCCTGCCAGACCTGTATCGTCCGTTCCTGCCAATAACGCCCAGTCACCTGTTTCTCCCTCTGCTGTGACAGGAGGTGGGATATCAGATGACGTATATGGTCAATTGAGTGATCTGGAGTTTGTTAATGGTGGTGGAGCTGGTTATCAGACTGATATACCTAGACCTAGAGGTGCCGAAGAGGATTTGTTATTTTAGGTATACAATGGAATAGGGTTTTGTAAATTGGTATGAAAATGTATAGTACGATTTTGCTTGCGCTTGAAGTACGAAGTAATGTTTCGACTTCTAAGGGTGTCGTGTGAACCTTCTTATTCGGAAGTCGTACTAGATAGAGAGCATTGATTGTATCGACATAGTGAGGAGAACTTCTCAACTAACTTGTTCACATTACTATCACTCACCCACCTCATAATTGTGATAACATTTGAGCTATTTTCTGGCAACCACGATAAGATGAGAACCAACTTAGAAGTACCGTTAACATCATCCATGAGGTGAGTTACCTTTGGAGATTTTGCCTAATTTCGTCAACCAAGTCAACTTTGTCTAATATAACATTACACTACAACAGTGATGGCAATCCGACTCTGCGTCAAGGTCACAATCACGAGGGAACGGTCCCTTCTACTTCCTCTACAACATCCAGTGCTACAATTATGAAGGAGGATGAAAATAAAAAGACGGAAATGGCTCTTCCTCCTCCTCCCCCTGTCAAAATTACCGGTGCGAAACCCAGTGAAAACAATAAGACTGTAACGATAATTGAAGAGGTCATTGCGCTTCCGCCTATCGAAGTCCAGGCTTTACAAGAGGAATTTGAAGTTAGATTGAGAGAAGGAGAGAAGATCATCCTCAAGGAAGGTACGTTTGAAAGGAATTCAGAGAGGAATCAAAGATGGTGCTGATGTGACGAAAAAACTACATATTAGACAGAAAGGGAAGCTCATCCAAAACTAATGACGACGAAGGTAAATATCGTGCATTTGATAATATCACTTGTCGGTCTTTACACCTAGCCTCGTTGCAAGATGCAATAGATCGATCATAAAGGTATGTCATGTTATTCTACTAAATGATGACTTTGCTATTCTAGCCTTTTTCATTTTTTTCTGTATGAGTATGGCGTTGATGATAATCACGCTCTTGGTTGTCATATTGGTTCCGCCAAACAACTCAAAACGCAATTACTGAAGTGGGATACCTACTGTATCAATGTAATCACAAATTGTATGCTTGATAGGCTTATGCACTGTGGTTTGTGATCAGGCAGTAGAGGGAACGCTGATACCACAGGGCATTTTATTATGTATCGTTACATGTGTATAACTCGTACTTTATGACATTGCAATGCGCTGTCTTTCGATTCGAGAACATCGTCATTCCTTCGCTCTGTGAATCTCTGCGCATTCTTTAAGCATCATGGTGTGGTGTTTGTATCGAATGAGATGCTAATGCTCTGTACGCCAGTGTGCATGCATCTGATCTCGTATATAGCGGTAGTCGGATGTGCTCCATCTATTGTTCTAAAGACTGATTCTCCTTACGTACCCCAAACACCTACCAACCCATCTTCACCAGCACTCAGCACCTTCCCATCCTTCCAAACCACATCAAACACACTTCCCTCTCCATGTCCTTCCAATACCTTCAGCGGTCTGACAGTCTGGATACTCGTCTTATCTGTAGTTGTCATTGTCTTCTCCCTGGGGGGATAAAACGACGGTGTACCATTCGGTTGTTGGGGTAATAAACTTTTTTGATCTGGAGCTATCATTGACGACGATGAGGTCGAAGAAGGACCTTCCCTCTCCCATAGATAGATACAACCATCTTCCGATCCTCCAATGATCAACGATGCGTCGTGGGCGAACGAACATCTAATTAGGTTTTTAGAAGTATTTTGGTGGCCTGTATATCTGTATATGTTGCGTTGCTATACATGAAAAGGATCAGCTCTGACGATCTATATGTTACTTCCAGCAGGGAATTTAGATATATCAAGTGATGGAAAAGGTCATACGGAGAACAAGGTATATATATATATGAGAGGCATTATACTATCTTGTGGAAGGAAGTCGAACTCACCATACGCAAGTCCCATAATCTATTGGAATTATCTTTACATCCCGCCAAGAGGTATCTGCCTTGTTGATCGAATTCTACCGAAGTTATCTCACCGAGACATCCAGTAATATTCTTGATGCACGTTCCGCCTACTGCGTCCCACAATCTTATATGTTTATCTTTCGATCTGTCCCCATATACAAAGCATCATATCAGCAGCGGAACATGAAAAGGACATCTCTAATTAAGGGGGTTGGCTTACCCCGAAGCGATCATATTACCCGTATAATCAAAAGTGACTGCCAAAGTAGATTGACTATGACCCGAGAACGTCCGAAGTTGTTTGGACGTTTCGATATCCCATGAACGTAAGATCCTATCGTAGCTCGCTGAAACCACTTGGTCCTGACATCCAGCCAATCATCCATTAGCATATGGTTTAAACTATCTTGACCGTTCCGGGAAAGATGATCGGCAGGTGATCAGCGACATACCTCTCTTCCAGGTCTCCACTTGACACTATACACATCCCCTCCATCACCATACAGGACATTCATACATTCTCCACTCGCCACATCCCAAAATCGGATCGACCCATCTCCCGAACCACTAGCGATCAGTGATCCAGAGTCGGAAGTAGAACAACTCCATATTCTAGATGTATGACCTTGCAATACATGCTTGGTGGTGTAATCTTCAGTAGAGAATATCCGAAGGGTAGAATCGCTACATTGCGAAATACGTAAACAACCAAGAAAGATATTTTCGATGTCGATAGATAGCACACTCACCTCGCTCCGCTGACTCCTAGTTCCCCATGAGATCCAATCAGGTCTACACATTTCACATTCGCCGTATGGCCTTTGATGAGGTGGTATAACCGATCAGGGAGTTGTAATGGTCGATAGTCTGTCAACAGGCTATATGACAAGTAACGACGAAATCAGTATGATAGCCTTTCGCAAGAGGGATATATGCATAGAGCATACCGGTGTACTTACGTAGGTATTTTCACTGCTCCTGCATCACCTGCATATCCAACCTGACTAATTTGCCAGGCAGCAGCCTGTTTAAGTAGAGTCCGCAGCCTATCAGGAGCGACATATCGTTTCTCGCTATCTGCAGTCGAATCACCCATCAGTCAAGCTCAGGCTATAGCTATACCCAAGTACCTCAAGTCTAGCAAGAAGTATCTCACCATCACATCTCTCACTACCCATCAACTCCCTCCATACAGCTACCAACTTCTCCCTCTCAGGTCCTACTCCCGCCCAATCTCGAAACGTAGGAGCATCATGTACGGTCGAAGCTGATGTCAAGTACGACAAGGAGTAAAAATCGTAGGGGACAGGTTGATAATGTTCTAATGGTTTTAGTCGTTTGGACAAGAGGTTGAAAGCCTTTTGAGATTCTCCTATCATCGTCAGAGAAAGATCGAATGTCAATTACATAGGCGGGATTTTGTTGTGACTATAGATTGTTGCACTTACTATTCTCTACATGCTCTAAGAACTGTTGTCTCCAACATAGATACAAGAAAGATTTCTGAGTTTGATATTTGAGTAAACCAGGTTTGGAGATTAGTCCTTCTATCGAGCTGTAGTCGCCATCTGATTAGGTGGATATAGACATGGTCAGTATTATCTCATTTCCACCAAGCACAATATACAGAATAAGGGGTATCAGTAGAAAACACAATAAATTAAAGGTATAACTCACCTAGTATACATCTTTCAACATCTTCTATCCACTCTTTCTTCTCCCTCGAATCATTCATACCTAATACATTCTCATTCCAAAATTGCGTTATGGTCGGTATATTCCTTGATTCGAGGTATTGAGAGATGAGTAGATCGATTTCCTGTCAAATAGAAATCGCTTTCAGTACTGCTGTACTTACTGACCTATATTTCGCTCAAGGGTGTTATGTTATATTGTAATACGATGTAACATACCTGATCAAGTCCATTGTCATCGAATTTGATCTCATCCACATCTACGTTCTTCCGCAACGGGGCTTTCTCCCTCTGTCTTGAAGTTAGGGCTGTATCGCTCTTGGAGTGAGCGTGGAGAGTCTCGGAGGAGGTTGAAGGACCAGCTTGATTTTGGCTGGGCGGGAGCAGAGACATGATGACAGGCTATATACTATATCGATATCGTCACGTTCGGCCAGACGGAGGGGTATCCCAGCTCAGGCTATAATGCGATAATGATAATAATCCTGAGGAAAGATCTCACAGAGTAGTAGAATAGCATCACACATGATTGAAAGGTGGACTTGGACTCGGACCTTCGAACAAGAACAACGGCACATGTGATTGTACCCTACTCTCCGGCGGAAAGGCGGTCTGTCACCATACGATACATTTCAAGAGCGAAAGTAATCTTACTGGTCCATTATCATGCATTGCATATCCGTATTTATAATCATGATCTATGAGAGGGGGTAGCTACAAACTGATACTCGAACAAATGTGGCAACACAACGTCGTAAGCGTGAGTGGTAGAGAGTACAATAAAGTACAAATCGTAGTATAAGCTATTACTTGTCAAAACAGAAATCGTTAAGACTCCATCCGATTATCAAACCTTCCAGCTTGTTTGATACACCTGATGCCTGGATGAACTGCTACCTAACCCTTTCCCCCGTGTTCCTACTCGTGGCGCCAAAGAGGTGGTGTCGCATTGTGATCATCTGCCGATCCAATATTCTTACTACTTCCTCTATTCCACGTCCTAGCTTGTTGAGCAGCCTTCCATTGAGCTTGCTTTGCAGCCTGTATCTGATTATATCTCATCATCGAAGCCTTCTTATCATCCCTTGATTTTGAATTCCCCCAATTCTTCCATAATATCCTATCCCACAATAACTGTTTCTTCCGATTATCTACTAAAAAAGGATCATATCCTTTTGAGAATTGCTCCACGGATCTATCCCATCTTTTCGAATTCATCAATATGGACAGTTCGTCGGTTCTAGATCGTCCGTCGGATAAAGCAACTCTTCGGACTCGACGAAGTGTCTTGGTGCCGTAGATCATAACTAAAAGGGCAATGAAGGATGCTGTTCCCGATGCGACGACGAAAGCATATGGTGTTGATTCGAGTGATGAGGTCAACTATTACATTAAATCAAAATCAGCCCAGCCCAAGTGTGGCATTAACAAAGAAAGGGAGAGTGACAAGGATACTCACGTTCATACCGAATAGACCAGCTATCAACGCTCCTGTACCTATACCAAGCGTAGCTATTGAGATCTTGACGTCCAAAGCCAGCAGAGCGTTGCGTCCTGAATCGAGCATCAGTTCTGCTATCTCCTGCGTAGAGTTCATGTTGGCCTGAAGAAGAATAATGCTCCGTCAGTCTCACATTCTTGATCTACCGTGTGATATGAATGTTACTCACGACAGTCGTATCGACCTCACTGACAATTTCCTCTACCTGTTTGACAAAGCTTTCCAGCAATAACTCCAATTGTTCGTGATCGTGTAAAGCTCTCGGACGACCTTGAGCCCTTGAGGTGAGGTACATTGCGGACAGATCCTCATCTAGCAAGTACCATCTTTTGAGTCAGCACAAGGTCCAAGTGTGTATACTGGTCTAGGCTTACCCGATTCAAGAACCTCGTCTACTGCTCTCTTAACGTATCTAGCCCTACTCTGAAATCCGACTATCTTCCTCGAATAGTGTAATAATCTCTTCAGGTTTTCTCTATTTATATCACTTTCTAAGTCAGATAAAAGATGCTGTACCAAATGTCTGGTGAATGCCATCTCTTCTTCCAAGGCATTGGCGGAAGCTACCAGGACAGATTCGAGGGCTCTATAGTGTTGTGAATGAGACATTAGCATTTGCCAGAGTAAAGGGAGAGCGATCAAGAACGATAATCAGGAAATATAGTGATAGTATCGAATATCAAATGTTAGCAGGTTACTAACCTATGTTCATAACATAACACAGCCTCTTCACAATCCTTACTCCCATTATCAACTGACGTCTGTATACCCAAACCAGCTTTGATATTCCTCTCTAAATGATATTTAAATCTCCTCTGAGTATCTGATTCTTGAATTTCGGAATTATCAAATACGATGACTCTATCGGGTTTGATCAAGACTTTGATGTGAAGCATGGATACGATGATGCATGTTCGTCGAGTTAGGATGATGGGTACGAGGTTGGGTGCGAGTGAATCCAATTTTCGAAGATCCCGAGGCTATTTGACCAGTTCCACTGATTAGTTTCGATCTCAGGTGAGACTTATAGGTGCGAGGTCAAACTCACATCCAGATCATGTTCTCTGCATAATTCAGATTTCTTATATTTCCCTTCTTCAGCTGTCCAATTCCCTTCTGCATCCAGCACCGAACCTACATGGTAGATTACAGATGACATCAGTATTTCGCAGTGACCGTGATTCATTTGAAAGGATCTGGACTCACATCTCAAGCTCAGTTCTCCAGCCTTATCCATCAGACTATCCAGATACCTCTGCTTCCTATCCCTCCTCTGCCCATCCACTTCTTCATTCCCATTCCTACCTATCAGCTGGTCCGGCGGTGGAGGGGTATAAGGAATCTGTGGTGACTCGGATGAAGGATAGGACTGAGTCCAGAAAGAAGTTCCTCTTCTGGTGAACAGCGATCTACTCTGTCGTTTGCATAGGCATCTTGAAGGTATGAGTGGATAAGATCGGAGGGGGATCCTCGATGGACCTGCTATTGCCGCTGATGCCATCCTGGAAAGATGGATTGACCGTGAGATGGTCGATAGCATGTCGCTAGTGATGATGACCTCCAAAGATCTAGGTGTATGAATATACAGATGGTGGTGTTGTGCTCTATGACAGTATGAGGAAGAGGAAGAGGAAGATGAACTCCTCTTTGATGCTGTGGTGATGCCAAAATGTCGAAAAAAGTCGAGTTAACGGGGTCAGTCAGGAACGATGACGGTCGGAGTAATCCCGAAACAGTCCCAGTGTCACCAACTTATCAGCCTCACATCGGTCATCACGGCTATCAGGCTGACCTCTCACCGCGTCTGAGCCATGACGATGACCATGAACTCATACCTGGCGACCAGACTAACGGTTGAAGGAGACAAAAACAACGACGCACGTATATATACCATCGACTGACAGCAATAACATCTCTCACAATGGCAGAAGTAGATCGTAAGTACATCGAATGACCTGCTCCTTCGAGTACGATGACAAAAACTCACTGGTTGTTTTTCAGTCACCTTCGACTCCCTCCTTGATCTCCTCCGACGTTTACCTCCAACTCGAGTAGAGGAAAACGTCAATGCGCTGTGTGACCTGGCACCGGAGTATACAGATGATTTACTGGGAAATGTAGATCAGCCGTTGAAGGTCTTGGCGGATGGTGAGAAAGGAAGGGAGTTTCTGGGTTGCGATTATAACAGGGATGGTGATTCGTTTAGGTGAGTTGAGCGATCCATGGGACATAAGTGAATCATCTATACCATTGTCTATTTTATCGTCGGACGACTCTCTATATCTAGTACAATAAGGAAGGCTATCCCTTATAATCAGCCAGGCTAATACTTCCTTCGCAGATCTCCATGGTCTAACAACTACCTACCCACATCTACCGGCGGACCTGTACCATCTTCGAGACTGAGAGAATTGGAAGTATCCCTCAACGCAGCGTTTGATACCTATAGGGAAATGTACTTTGAAGGTGGAATATCCAGTGTGTATCTATGGGACTTGGAGGATGATCCAGGACAGGGTAAAGAGATTAGTTTTGCTGGTGTGGTGTTGATGAAGAAGGGTGAGTGGTTTTTTATCATGATAAGATACATCATCAGAGCCCATCTCTTCGTATAATTGAATGATCGAATTCCGCGATCTATATGGAGATTGAGCCTGAACAATGCACAACACAATTAGTCCTCTCATCACCTACATCAGATCAACCAGAAACCACCCCTTCAGGCTCATGGGATTCCCTACACGTATTTGAATGTCAAGAAAGAGGAAGATCGGCGAAATACAAATTGACCTCTACAGTGATGTTAGTGTTGGAGACGAAAACGCTAGCTAAGGCAGAGTTGAAAGGTGTTGATGAGAGTGAGAGTACGGGAAAGGGTGGTGTGACCTTGAGTGGTAGTATGACTAGACAGGTGAGCTAGGAATATACATGACTCCGCTCTGATAAAGCTATGCTGACATTTTGTTCCCGTCAATAGGCAGAAGTAGATTACCCCTTAACCAACTCTGAAGGACATATACCAAATATAGGGAGAATGGTAGAAGACATGGAGTGAGTGATTCGAACTTACATATACAGGATTCAACCAACCAATCCAACCACTGATATGTGATTCTACGTTCCGTACCATAGAATCAAAATGCGTAATCTCCTTTCATCAGTGTATTTCGGTAAAACCAAAGATGTGATCAATGAGCTACGTTCACAGAGCGGGTTGGAGATGAAGTCGAAAGAGGATCTATTGAGGGCTGAATTGGCAGGTAAATTGGGCGGTAGAAGGGCATAAACCCGGGTGGACAGGTTGGACTTCGTTTGTAGGTATAACAGTTATGATTATTTACGAAGTACAGGAGAATGTATCGTATTGTATATATTCATCTGATCTGGTCTTCTTATGCTGCTTACTTCGCACGGGCAGCTGTCACGATGTCCATATAGCAGTAGACATAGATTTGGATGGAAGTGTTCTGAGTGAGGAAACGGGGATGGAGATCGCCACGAGTCTCCAAAGATAAGATTACGATAAAAACACAAACTCGATTCTCAATTAGTCTTTCCTTTTCATTTGTTTCGCTGCTTTACCAATATCCTTCATCTCGGTCTCTCCTGAATTTCGTGATCCTCAAGCACAAGCACAATGACCAAGCAGCATCAACGGGAGAGGGTTAACGTCCTAATGGTGTGTTTAGGGTGAGCACAAGCTTTTTGTTCCCATAATCAGTCAAAGGACAGCTAACGACTTAACATTGTTATCATCATGGAACAGCAAGTAAGTACGCTTGTACTCATACTGATATCGCCGCATTTACATTATTTAGTATGAAGGTTAGCTGATATACTGTATTGATCTTGCTAAATAGTATATGGTGAGCTCGTCTGACAACATCCTTGGCGACAACTCAAAGCTTACTCTCCTCATCGTGTATACTCATAGTCGATCACCAATGGCTGAAGCGGTGCTCAAGCACGAAATCGCCGTTCATCCCACTATCAAAGACAAACTTGACATACATGTAGACTCGGCTGGGACGGGTGCTTATCATGAGGGAGAAGACGCTGATGATAGGTTAGCTTCTTCGTGATCCTACAACTCTCTGATTCCAAAACAAAGGACAATTAGCTGATGCTGTATCTTATTGTTGTTATAGGACAATAGCAGTCTGTAAGAAGGTGAATATCGAGTATTCTACTTGATCGGCTGAATCTTATGTTGACCTGGACTGTATTGGATCGCTTTGATATAGCACGGTATCAAAGCGGATAGTATAGCTCGGGCAGTTGTGGAAGATGATTTCAACAAGTTCGATTATATTCTAGCGATGGATAAGTCAAAGTGAGCTATCTCCCTATTCTCTTCTTTTCTTCTAAGACATTCATCTCCTTAACATACAACGGAATGGTATATCTGATATATGTTTAACGTAGCCTTCAAACTCTCCTTCACCGCCAAACCACCTCCTCCCCTTCTCAGATATCCCTATTCGGTTCATTCTCCCCTTCCATCCCCATCGCTCAACAAGGGAGATCTAACACGAAAGCAGAAGCGATATCGGATCCTTACTACGGTGGGAGAGATGGGTTCGAAAGTAGTTTTAAAATGTGTACAGAGTTCGCTAAAGGGTTTTTAGAGTATTTGGAGAGGGAGAGGTCGTAGTGACTTTTGAAGAGAGAGTCGAGGAGTACAGAAGACAAGAGCGCAAGGACGCAGAGGAGAGAATATTCAATATCCAGATCCAGGCAATGCCGCTCATTGACCTGCACAGGACCTTGTACCATACCGACTGTGATATACCCTATATACAAAATAGACCATTCATATGCATCATGCAGACTCGTATGTTTACAACAGACCCAACATATATACTAACTAAAACTCTTATTACTTTTCATCCCATTCCTACTGTTTATTCTATTCAAGCTCGCTGTCCTACTCAGACTCGGCTCCCTACTCCTCGCCTTAAGGTTATTCGGACTTGCCACCTTTTTCAGTCTGATTTCTTTCGATGCTGATCTAATCAGAGCACTTCTACTCATACTATCACTCCCGCTTCTTGTTGTACTCCTACTTCTACCCCTACTCCTATCATCTCCCTCACCCTCATCCTCACCCTCTACATCCCTCACTTTCCTACCCCTCTCATCCCTTGGTCTAAGTCTCTCCAACCTCCTCTCAATAACCTCTACGAATCCGAGTATATCCTTAACATCCCACCCTATAACTTCACTCGAGGCATTGATAACCACTTCCAGATCATTCGGTAATTCCAAGAATGGATCATTAGCAGCAAAAGACCGTATTTTCTCTCCTGGCATCAAAGGAAGCGTTTTGTTATTACCGCTGTTGGCTTGGATCGGTTTGTGTGAAATTCGTGTGGAGTTGGAGTTATCAGATTTTTGATGGAATGTTATCCATGAGTTTGGAGGGATGTCCGATGCTGGAATTGGGTCATGAGGGGCAAGTGGAAATGGTGTGATATCTGAAGATGGATCTCACTACAATCAGCCCGATCATCAACTAGGACTGGATGTGATTTATCAAATCACCTGATGGCTCTTCTCGATGATCCAACAAAATTCTCTCAGCTTTATCAAGGAACATATCTATATCATCTGCGTCCATCGTGTTGAAATACCTACAGTCGTTCGAAATATCCATGAGCTCTGATCACCATTTTCTACCCTGTTCACCAGAGGGATGGTGAAGATGAGACATACTGTTTCTCTATATCCTCTTTCCCACCTTTCAATACACCCTCATTCAACCTGTCTCTCAATTCATCCAACCACGTCTGAGAACTAGGCAGCCCAATAGCCGAATCAGACTTCAAGAGCGCTTCTCTATTCTCATCCTTGCATCAGCTATGTCTACTTTTTCAGAAAGGCACAAGGGATAGCTCACCGAGGTATCCCATCTAAGCCATATACGATTTTCATGATCACTATCCAAGCGCTCACTATTGCTATTTCAGGAGCAACGACATCTTGATATAACAAAGTTCGTTCGTAAATCTCCTTTCTATCACTTTCTGGCTCTTCTTCGTCGGAAGCGTCGGTGGATTGGTAGGTCGATCTGGGTCGACCACGAGTCTTTCTGAAATACGTTTGGATCTCTCTTTCGATCAGGGAGAAGTTGATGTCTAGGATAGAAAGTAGACGGATGACTTGAGTGTACGTCGTAGCTGCGTAATTGTCAAAGATCAATCAAGATTATCTAATAGAAACAGGAAAATCAACATACGGGTACCACCAAGATTGGATATTATCCTCCAAATGACAGGATGTACATTCATCTCTGGTATCTGTACACCATATCTCTTATTGAGCGCTCGAGCGAGGTTCTTACATGATCGGTGTATAAGAGATGGCGAAGGCGATCTCTGTAGTAATATCAGATATCAGCTTCTTTCGCCCAGCAGACTCAGTTGAGCTGACTGACCAAGGGTGAAAGGGAGATCATCACATCCCGATTCATGTGTTTTCTCATTTCCTCAGATAGGTGAGTGGTATGGTAAAAATCGACATAAGGGATTTTCATTTCGTTTATTGCGCTGTCGGATCCAATTGACAATAATAATAAGCAAAAACATTGCATGTTGATTCGGTAGGTGGCCCCAGACTTCGACTCACTTTTCAATATCTACAGCCATGAAGGGTACTCTCAATATCCATAAACCCATAACAAGCGTGACGATCGTGTCTGAGATCCTCAATTTCCTTTTCCTCTTTCCTTTGTTCCTATTCTCATCACCTGACCTATCGTCATTCTGCCTTTCAGTATCCTCTACATCTGACTGTTCCAGCCTCTCTAAGATTTCCGGATCGATATCTGATCCTCTTTCATCGTCAGAACCTTCATCGTGTTTCTCATCTTCTGTATCTGAACCGGGCTGCGAGCCATCATCAGATTTACTATCCCTATCCCGGTGTTGATCTACCATTTCTACATCTATTGATTGACTGGGTTGACTGTGTTTGTCAATTATCGCTGTTGATGCATCGGGCTGTTGATTCGATTCGGAAGACTCAGGTAAAGGCGGTAAGGCTGATAATGATAATTGATATGCCCACAAATCGCGGACTATCATCTTTATAAAAAAGGCCGTCGTGTAAGCTCAGAGTATAATCAGCAACGATTGGGGAGCTTACCTCAAAAGTATCAGGTAATGACCATAATTTTGATATAGCTTGAACTTGTAATCTCAACAACAATTGTAGAGCTTGTATCCTTAGGTATTCAGCTTCAGCTCCATGATAAACTATACATCGTATGTCAGCTGCGCCAATTCTCTTCTCCCTCAGCTGGATGTTCAAACTTACAAAGTGGGTTCGCCCTTCCTTCCTCTTTCCGCTTATTCCTCCTTGTTCCCCTCGTGCCGATCTTCCTTCGAGTCAATTGATGTCGAGGTCCGCCAATCTCCATATCATGCACCTCTGATCTGTAGTCCTACATTGTTGCTAGGGCATCAGATCATACTGTTGCTTTAAGATGGAAGAGCGAGTGAACTGACCTGTCGAACATGACCTTCTTCACATACTGCATTTCCCGTCACTTTATCTTTCCTCCATTTTCTAGATCCACAGATATCACATGGTCTCGCCATATCGAGCCTCTTTGAGCTTTACTACTGCTCATTGACTCGCTCTTTGAGTGGTCATGGATTGATAAGACGGTACAAAGAGCCAGATGCAACTGCAAATGGTTGAAATCTTGTAAACAGACATCTTGAAGTGGAGGTCTGTTCTGAGCAGACCACGTGGTGTATCGGGATAAAATGACATAAAGAACTGGGAAAATAATTAGAAGATGGGCGGTGACATCCGCCTCCACCCTTGCGATGAAGATTTCATGTCCACCAGCTGAAAAAAGTTTATTTCGATATTGCTGATTTCTGGATAGAAGAGGTGAAGAGCAATCAGTACTTTCCTAATCTTGTAACGTTAACCAGTGTATCAAGTGGACAAAATGGCCAAGATCAAGAGAAAGGGAGAATCCGGAGCGTGAGTTCAGCTTTGCCATGAATTCTTGTTGGGAAATATGAAGCTGATCGTAACATGAATGTGCAAATAGCGCTAAGAACTATGTGACGAGGAATCAAGCATTGAAGAAATTGCAGATCTCTTTGTCCGATTTCAGAAGGCTATGTATCCTCAAAGGTAAGTCGAGCATTCTCATCTACCTATAAAGAAACACCATGCTTGATCTATCGTCTGCTGTCATTCATACATTTGTGCTGATTTGTCGTAATCATAACAGGTATCTACCCTCGAGAACCTCTCAACAAGAAACGAGCCAACAAAGGTTCTTCCGCCCCTGCTACGTTCTACTATCACAAAGATATACAGTACCTACTCCATGAGCCGCTTTTGGTCAAGTTCAGAGAACATAAGTCGTTCGCTAAGAAATTGGCTAGAGCGTTAGGTAGAGGTGAATGGGCTTTGGCGAAGAATCTCGAAGATGCTAAACCTGTGGCGAGATTGGATCATCTTGTGAAAGAGAGGTGAGTGCGGTGTATCTTTATCAGAATTATGTATAGAAGTACAAAGTGTATAGCTAAATTGCGACATTATGATACACACAGATATCCAACGTTCACTCTCGCCTTACAAGATCTCCAAGATCCTCTAAATCTCGTTCATCTATTCTCAACCCTTCCTACCAATCCTATACCAGGCAAGACCCTCGTACCTTCCTCAGTGATCGCTGAATGCTCGAGACTCATCTCCGAATGGAAAGTCTGGGCTATCCGAACCAACTCGCTGAGGAAGATATTCCTCGGCGTCAAAGGTATATACTACGAATGTGAAGTACCAGGTCAAGGAGGTGAAGTAGTCAAAGTTAGATGGTTGGAGGGATACGAGTTCCAACAACATGTTCCTACCGATGTGGATTTCAGAATCCTCTTGACGTTCTTGGACTTATACAGGACATTGATAAGTTTCACCCTGTTCAAACTCTACACGGAGGAGAATCTGGTCTACCCTCCACCGTTAGATGTGGAATTGGACGAAAGGGGAGAATCAGTCGGTGCGTTCAGGTTGGTAGAGAAGAAAGATAATTTGGGTGTGGAGAGTTCAAAAGTATCCAAGAAAGCTGTAAGAAAAGCCATAAGAGGTATCAAAGCTTCTACTGGTGATGTCGATGCCGACGTGGAGATGGATGAAGATGAACAAGATGGAAATGAAGAAGATGATGAAGAGTTCGTTGAAAGACCTACGAAAAGTGGTGAAGAAGTTGAAGATGTAGCTACAGCACCTTTGACAACGTACAACTCTCTCCTCGCCACATCTTCCAATGCAGCTTCGACCTCGAAACAGAATCTCCTCTTCTCGCCGTACACTTTTTACCTCTCGCGAGAGACTTCTTCAAGAACTTGGGAATTCGTTATTAGAGCTATGGGCGGAAAGATCATCACCTCGTTGAACTCGCCTACTCCATCGGACGACTCGATCACACATGTCATTATCGATCGACCGATCACCGTGGAGAGGATGAGGGAGATGGAAAACGGTAGGAAATGGACTTGGGTCCAACCTCAGTGGGTAGCCGATTGTGTCAACAGACAGAAAATCATTCCCTCGGAGGGATACCACCCAGGTCAATTGTTACCTCCCCATCTGAGTCCTTGGGACGGCGAAGGCGAATTGGATAGACCATGGTTGGAAGATCAACAGAACGCAGCTATCACTGCTGCTCAGGAGGAAGCAGACCAAGAGGAAGATGCGATCGAACGAGATGTTCCCGAGGAAGAAGATGTATCCGAAGATGAAGATGTGGAAGATGAAGAAGAACCGGCTGGGAGCAAATACCCACCAGCATTACTTGCTTCGTCATTGGATTCAGAAAACGTATCATTGTTACATGCTGCGGAATTAGAAGCTGAACAGAATGGCATATCCCACTCGGCATTCAGGAACCAACTTAAGGAAGCTATCAAAGCGAACGCAAAGGATGCTTCTACCAAGTCTCAGGCTGGTAAGAAAGGTGGAGAAGAGGATTTGAGAAAGATCATGATGAGTAATAAGAAAGCGAAGTTGTATGAGAAGATGCAATATTCGAACAGAGAAAAGGCTGCTGAGGTGAGTGTTTTCTCTTTCTCAAATAGATTATAACAACAGACTTCGGGTCTAGGTTGCGACTTCAAGCTGACTTGTTTATGTTTGTGTTTGCAGAAAGAGAATCTCGAGAGGAAGAGGTTGGCTATTGAGAAGAGGAAACGTAAGGAAGCTAGAGCGTGAGGTCGGTAGTAGACATGATTCACCAATTCATCGCTTTGTTATAGTTTAAGTCATATACCATGTACTATCTTTGCATACCACGTTGGCTTCCACGCGAGACTCGTTATTGACATCGCTTCCACTGCTTGGATGCTAGCGTCTGTCAGGTTCGGTCGAAAGTTCCGCATGCTTTTGGTTGATGTAGGCAAGGCGAATGTTCACATCTGTCATCGGATTGATCCCATACCTCTTCCACCATCGACGATCTTGTGTCCGAAAATGCTATGTTCTTGGCAATCTCTTGTTGGGTACAGCTTCAGTTTGCTTGACTTGTACATCTTGTCCGATATGATAGATACATTGATATGTGAAGTACTTCGGACCGCTATGAGCGGGGCGTCAAATTCATCTTGGCAATATTGCATATATCTCGTTTACATTCACAGCCGTCCGATTATCTGATAAGCTAAACACTATAGGTCTCCGGAACAAACATTCTGCTTGAATTGATGGCGGTTAGTTACTGCAGAACATGTGAGAAGAGGGGCACTTTTAGCGCTGTGTTCAGCTCGCCTGCACCAGCAGATGGAAAGATTTTCGGCCGGTCCAAATGATTGAAACCGTAGCAGTATTCGCAAGGAATGTTGTTTCATCTGTCACTCGACCATTCTACCATATCGGATAGCATATTTCGGCCGGCCTTTCCTTTGTTCTTGCTTTTTATCTGATTGCTCGAGTACTCTCTCCAAAAGGAGTCAATTGAGCAAACAGGCGCTTTGCATTTCTGCTAGATGAGTGCATTACATTTTCGGATTTAGACGCCATGTCCCTTTCGTGTATGAAAGTGGTAACTAATTGGCTGATGGGATGATTCAGGGTAAAATGACGAGGAGCTCAAATTTCATTTTTTTATCAGATAAAAAAAGCACATTACCATCTCACTCACCCGAGTGCTACCCCGTGATTGCCCGGCTCCACTTTCAAATTCATATATGCTCTTACACTCATACTCTCTCTTGCTCTTTATCTGATACATTTCATCAATAGCTCTATCAGAAGCATACAAGCTTCATAAACAAGGCATCAGTTCTTTATCCTTGTCGATCTGTGTGCTACACACATCTTTCACCCGTATTGATAATCAAAAAGTTGTCTTCCGATCTTTCTTTCTTGGGAGTCAGTACTAGTTTAAACCTACAAAACCAGCTACCATCAGAACAAACATTGTTTATTCCCCCCACCCGCCCACTCTACAAATCCATCATCGGCCGATCGACATCACAATGACCTTGACCAGTGGACCACTCAAGACTGTTGTTGTGTTAGGTGTAGCGTATGGGGGTAAAAGAGCGGCGGATTTACTGTCAAAGTCGCTACCACCTAATTGGAGATTAGTTGTGATCGATAGGAATTCTCACTTCAACCGTGAGTTTCACCTACGGTTCACTTTCCATATTCACTATACCCCCCGCAATTGCTTCTCCTGTTAAGCGGCAAAAGCTACTTTGCTGACTCTTGTTCCTCTTCAGATCTCTATGCCTTCCCTCGATTCGCTGTCTTACCTCAACACGCCCCCAAAGCCTACATCCCTTACACACATATATTCGATGAAGCAGAATCCTCTACTTCTTCTTCTGGCAAACCCTTGACTCCACCTACCACTCCTCCTGCATCCGTCTCTACACTAGACGGATCAGACCATCATTCCGATCCATTATCAATCGCCACATGTAAAAAATCAAGACACCAGTTCATCCAAGGATCCATAGTCGGCTTGACAGCTCATTCAGTGACATTTGTTAGACCAACTTTGGATAAATCGAAACAACAACCTAGATGTTCACATTCTCCTGATACGTATGGGAAATACGATGGACCGGAGGAAACTATTCAATTTGATTATTGCGTTTATGCCCTTGGTGCTTCTATGCCTTCACCGGTAAACGTCTGGTCAAAGATCATACATTCCTCTGAAGTGAAAGGGGAAGATGAGCTGGAGGATATAAGTGGAACGAAGAAACATGGTGTGAGATGGATGGAGGAATCTGCAGAAAGGTTGAAGAAGGCTCAAAATGTCGTTGTAGTTGGTGCAGGAGCGATGGGTATCCGTGCGTTATTTGTGCCCCTCGTCACTTGTTCTACCCGTCCATCCACTGACTATCGCGATGTGATGTTATAGAATTCGCGTCCGATCTCAAATATCTTTATCCTTCCAAGCAAGTTACTCTGCTTCATTCGAGAACACGAGTTATGCCTAGATATCCAATCGAGTTCCACGTTGCTCGTAAGTGCACAATATCACCTTTACTCTCGAATGAATATGTGCTGAATCACACTGATTTATCTGTACAGTGATCGAAGAACTGAAGAAACTCGGGGTTGAAGTCGTCCTTGGTGAACGAGTTATGACCTGGCCTAAAGATCCTGAACTACTCGACGGCAAGAAGAAGATCGTTACTACCGACCATGGAAGAACATTCGAAGCTGATTTGGTTTTGCCATGTACCGGTCAAAAACCACATATCGCCTTGATGGCTTCTGTCAACCCTTCTGTCATTTGCCCTCAATCCGGTAGAATCAGAGTACATCCCACATTGCAAGTTCACGCCTTGAACAAGAAAGGAAACTCTGGATCGGTAGAAGATAGAATGAACAATTTGAATTTGTCTATGCCCTTGACTCCGCCTTCTTCTGAATACACCTCTTCGACCAGAACAAATCGTTCGTCTGCCGACTCCGATGAAGACGAACAGGGAGAGGGAGAACAGCAGGATTTATCCCATATATTTGCGTGTGGTGATTGTGCAGAAACGGGGGCCATCCAAGCTGGACATACGGCATATTACCAATCTGAAGTAGCAGCTAGAAATATAATTAGGTTGATACATCAACGAGAGTCTAAAGCGGGTAATTATAAATTGATTGATGACGATAAGACCCTGGAGAATTACAAAGTATCTCATCCAGCTATCAAAGTGACTATGGGTCTTGTAAGTTCTACCTCATCACGGAGGTCGGGAACAAGGGATATGAGCTGATTTGGCTGTGTCAATTGTAGAAACGAGGTATAATATCGAATGCCGAAGGTGTTACGATTAATGATGAAGGTGTGGATGATCTACATACTATGGTCATGTGGTGAGTACCAATACAAAATAGTCTCCATCACGCCGATACACAAGCTAAGATCTTGATTTCCATTGATTGTAGGCCAGGATTCGGTTATAAAGGAGATGATATTGATATCAATGAATAATCTTGGTAATAAACGTTGCCACCATTTGGATTTGGATCTCTATACCGTTGTTACACGTACATTTGGAATGATAGGTTTTACTATGTTTTTTGGGTTAATTGGTACACATATAATGGAGAAGGACAAATTACAATAATCAGAAGAGTTGTATCAATACATATACATTGATATAGAGATATCAAATGATTTCAGCATACGAAATATACCTTTTTTCTCAATGCATTCATAGATAAATACGTTATTGACCTTGGACTACGTTGAAAGCAAGACGAGCGCTGCAGTCTACTTACAGCTCTTTGGCGAAGTCTATGATCGTTGAAAATACGTGTATATCTCTTCTCCCGATCTATGGACTCTTTTCTTTTTGCCCTTCCCATCCCTTTGACCTAACTTCTCCACGTGCTGACTGAATCGCAGTAACTGGGTAAAAGTCATCTAACGATAACCTGCCTGATCGAATGTCAGACATGTCTAAGCGTCAGACAGGCTTGTTCATTTATTCTTCACGATTCCATATCCCATTCGCCGTGTTCCGGTGACTCACTCACTTTATCACGTGGTTTCTTTTACATCCTTTCCGGTGGAGTGCCTATTCCAACACCAGTGGTCATCATATTCCGCGAAAAACGGTACTCGGCCGTAATGGGTAATCTTTGTCTCCGGCGATCTTCCTTGAAATGTTGTAATTATCATCATGATCATGATCATAGTGGAAAAGAGCTGAGATGATTATTAATCAGCTTGACATTTCTTGATGTGGAGGGGTTTAACTGTATCAACAAGATATATATATACTTAATGCAGATTGATGAAGTGATTCTTGATTCTTTAACCTCTATCATCCCCGTCTTGCTTGAATAAATACTTATCCTATTTCTCATTTTATATCGATAATCTTTTTGAACAAAAAGCAAAGACGTCAACATGACTATCCAAAATTCCAAACTTTTCCAACCTCTTAAAGCTGGATCACTCGATCTCAAACATCGAGTGGTCATGGCTCCATTGACAAGATTCAGAGCTGAAAAGGGTACGGGTGTACCTGGTGAATATGCTGCAGAATATTATTCTCAGAGAGCTACTGGTGAGTACATCATGACTTCTTGTTCTTGACGACAGTCCGCTAACTTTGGACATTTGTGCAGATGGTGGTCTTATCATCACCGAGGCCACTTTCATCTCTGACGCTGCGAGAGGATACGATGGTGTACCAGGTATATATACCAAAGATCAAATCGCAGGATGGAAAAAGATCACCGATGCTGTCCATTCCAAAGGTGGAAAGATCGTCGTCCAATTATGGCATTTAGGGTGAGTCAATATTATACGTTCTTGCTGCTCAAGCCAAGCTTTAGTTGACCATTGCATCCTCACTCGTTTGTGTATACACAGCCGAGTCGCCAACCCACAAGTTGCACCTGTCATCTACGCTGCTTCTGATATTCCCGACCCCACTGCCGAAGGTCCAAAACCCACATTACACGTTATGACCGAACAGGATATCGATAGGACAGTAGATGAGTATGCCCATGCTGCTAAGGCTGCAATTGAGGCCGGGTTCGACGGTGTAGAGATCCATGGTGCTAATGGATATGTGAGTAATTCAAACCCTTAATTGCTCGTTTGAGGTATGAAAGAATGATTACTGATAATTTCACGGTCATTGTTGTTCCGTGGTTACATAGCTTCTCGATCAATTCGTAAGTTCATCGTGAATAGCTTCGTTGTAGAGTCTGTACTAACGAACAACAATTGAATTCAGCTCCAATCAGTATCCAACCAGCGAACAGACCAATATGGTGGCTCGCTCGAAAACCGATTCCGATTCCCTTTGCGAGTCCTCAACGCCGTGTGTGAGGCGATCGGTCCAGAGAAAGTCGGTATCAGGATGAGTCCATTTGGTAAATTCCAAGGAATGAGGGAAGAGAAACCATTGGACACTTTCATCCCTTGGACCAAGACCATCGTCGACGCTCAACCTAAACTAGCCTATATCCATGCGATCGACTCTAGAACCGCGGGAAATAGCGATGTACCCCCTGAGGAGAGGGTCAAGGAAGATACTCTTGATGACATCCGACGAATCACCACTGAGGCTGGAATCACTTTCATGGTAGCTGGTGGATATGCTGGTGACCATGGACATCCAAAGGAACATGCGGATAAGTATGATGATTTGATTGCCTTTGGACGATATTTCATCTGTAAGTTGGCTTTCCTGACATTCCATCAAATATATCAGATATAATATATCACCTATCTGCCATATAGGGTAAACCAGAAACTGACTAGTGAACTTTGTTCATCATAGCCAACCCTGATTTACCCGCTCGACTCAAGAATGATTGGCCCTTGAAGAAGTACGACCGAGATACTTTCTACAGTCCTGGACCTAAAGGATACGTTGATTTCCACGAATACCAAGCGATCGCCCAGGACGATGCTGCTCATCCCAAATGAAGATCGGCGAACCTATAGACGCCAAGAGACAAGAGATATAAAAGGCTGTAGATTATTGTAAAAGTAGAAAGATAGACAATAGAGAATTAGACTATCCATAGCTTCAACGGCGGCGCGGACAGTAGCCCTTTTTTGTGTTGGCACCTTGCTTCTGGATCACATATTACTACTATTCCCCATGCATTACCATCTTCTTCCTCGGTCTGACACAAGACAGGCATAGCTCGCCCAACGCTGCCTATCAAGAAGTACTTTAACCCACGTTCATTCCAATCTGCCAATCTGCCATTTGCGGTTTTATGAGTCAACGGCGCCCCGCACTGAGAGTACGAGTACACCATACGAGTGTAACGCGACTGACCAGCAAAAACATGAAAAAGGATTGATAAGATATCTCAGTCTGGTGTCCTTCTCGTGGGAAGGCGACTGCATCGTCAAATACTCTACAGACCGTATTTGATTCTTTTCACTTGAAGCGAAGCACATGCTCATATCAATACTGTCGAGCTCAATTCATCAACCAGTTTACTCTGGTCTGCGATCTCTTCAAGAATGAACGACGTCAGCTCTTCAGCGGGACCCTCACGTCCTCCTCATCGACTCTCGGCTTCTCCTAATCCTCAGTCATCATCTTCACCCCCCTCGCAGTCAGCCACACCGGATGTACCGCCAGCCTACGAAGATAGCTCAGGTCCACCGTATGTAAAACAATTCAAAGGCGGGGACGATGAAGAAGAAGAGGAAGAGGGGTTGATATATGCTCGACCCCGTCAGAATCAGGACGAAGGTGATTTAGGGGTGGTCGGGGTGGAACCAGGCCATGAGAGTCATAGACATGCAACGTTGGAGATGAAGAAGGCTTTGTGGTGGAAGAACGTCATTATAACGGGGATGTTTATCCTATCCTGGTGAGTTTAGTGAAATCTACGGCTCAACTTGATCGTACATCCCCTTGTACCTCTTTCACGTATACCGATACTGAAGGTATGTGCTGACTCTCCCTCGACTAGGTATACATTTGCTACTCTATTATCACTATACAATAAATGGATGTTCTCGCCAAATTACTATGGGTTTAGTTATCCCTTATTTGTCACCTGCTGTCATATGGTCGTACAGTTCGGTCTAGCAGCTCTGATCAGAGTGACACTCGCGGATAGGTTCAGACCGAAGGAGAGACCGACGAGGAAGGAATATGTGTAAGTAGCTAGCATCGTGACTGAACTAGACCGACAAGATGGGAAGCTGACGCTGACTACTCGGTCCATAGAACTAAGATCTTACCTACCGCTGCTGCTACGGGAGGTGATATAGGATTATCAAACCTTAGTTTGAAGACCATCACCCTCAGTCTATATAGTGAGTTTATCGCCCATCTGACAATCATACCATCTCTCACATTCATATGATCGATCTCGAGCTAAAACTGTGGTATCGTAGCAATGTGTAAATCATCTACACTCATCTTCGTACTCCTTTTCGCATTCACATTCAAGCTCGAAGCCTACTCCCTCCGACTCATCTCAGTGATCACTCTAATATCATTCGGGGTGTTCTGTATGGTCTTCAATACTACCGCGGTATCGATCCCAGGAATCATAATGGTGTTCACCGCGTCTGGCTTGGGAGGATTACGATGGGCGTTAACGGAATTGGTCATGCACAAGAAAGGGATGGGTTTAAGTAATCCGTTTGCGACCATCTTCTGGCTTGCGCCCTTGATGGCTGTTACGTTGGCGTTAGTCAGTATGGTAGTCGAAGGTTGGTTTGATATCTTGTCGAGCGATTTCTTTGTGGGGTTTCAGGCTATAAAGACTATGGGAGTGATTGTTTTACCAGGAGCAATAGCTTTTGCCATGGTCGCTAGTGAATATTTGTAAGTGACCATTCCCATTATTCCATCCAATATCGAATGATTGTTTTCTTATTCAATGGACGATGTTGTAGTATCATCCAACGAGCTGGTGTGGTACCTCTCTCGATTGCCGGTATATTCAAGGAAGTCTCGACGATATCCATCTCCTCTTGGGTATTTGGGGATCAGTTGACGGGATTGAACATCATCGGTGTGGTAATTACAGTGTGTGGTAAGTCATCAGCTTTCACTATCCTCTTCTGTATGCCTAACCTGATTGTGTGTTGGACAGGTATCGCTTTGTACTCGTACCATAAATACCAGAAATCCATGGCTTCAACCGTCGAATTAGACGCCTATGGAAAACCTATATCATCAGACGATACTTCGCCGTTGATTGCATCGGACTCTCATCGATACACCACGACACCTCAGAACGATCATGAACATGAACACCAGCAGATTATCGATCGACAATCGGCAGAAGTCCCTTTGACTCAGCTTGGGAAGAACAAGGAGACGGAAGAAGAGAGGACACAGAGGTTAAGAGACGATTTTGAAGGTTGGGACAATAATAACAATGGTGATGATGATTGGAGTGAGGATGAACCGGAAGAAGAGGAGGTACAGAGAAGAAGAGATGAGAGATTGGGGAATGATGCGGGGAGGAAAAATAGTTGGGGTGATTGGTGGGATAAGGAGATATGATAACTATAGATTAGTCTTTTTGTGTATATTCTTGCATCTCGGATTCTGACGATGGGCCGTTACTGATCACTGTATACATCATTTATTGATACCAACAATGCTACATTGTGTCTTCAACCTGGATATCACACTGTACTCACTCACGATGACGTATGTTATCATGAACAGTAAATTTGAAAGAGTTGAATCGAACGTCACTGCAGTTAAGATTGGAGTTGTCTGTCTACTTCTGGTTTCCAAGTCATCTCCGATGTCTTCATGACGCTCGTTATACTGACAGATAAGATTAAACACGGTAATTCCGAGATCGTAAGATAAGAACGTGCGGATATCATCGGAGTGGACAAAGAAAGGATGTGAGCATCGAATGCCGCTCGTCAAAAGCGGTGAAAGGCCATCCGCTGTACCTGCGAAGCTGCTGATCATTCGACAAATTCGTTCTTGTTCTGATTGCCGAAATGAAACTCAGAAACACAAAGGATCGTATGATTCACTCATCCAGGAGGATGCGTCTATCGCTGGATTATCATCGTCTCTTTTCACGAGAGAATTCGTTGCCACAGTCTACAGTATAGATTGATCGGAGTCGGAGGGCACTTGAGGAATCTTACGAGGTTCTTTTCGGACCTCAGAGCGGAGGGAAGTGGCTCGCGGGCATGTACAGCTTGCTGTCGAGTCGAGAATCGCATGGAAATGATGTCCATATCCAGTTCAGTCGGTCGTAGCATATATATATCAGGGAGGATCTCGTACCCTTCTAACTTGAATTTTCATCAATCAAAATTTAAGTAACTCAGCTACAGTCTTCAAATAAAACTTCAAATTGTTCGATTTTAACTTAGGACGATATCATAACGTTTGATCGAAATGTCTAGCAATAATTCCTCCCGAGCACCAGTGAGTCCAATCAGGACCTTAAACTCATATGGAACATTAAGTATTTGCATAACATCGCACTGACTTTACTGCACTGTACTGTATCGGCTGTGGTGTAGAACTTGAGTTTACAAACGAAATTTTCATGCAATCAAGGTTCCTGCGATTATTATTCGGCGAATGCGAATTCCGCTTGCGGAGGTCAAGATTGTCGAACGGAAGCTGCGACTTGGTATGCTTGGGAAGTGGCCGGGAATAATAGTAATGTGAATGTCGCTTCTCAAAAGACTGATGGGACTAGAGAGCCTCCTCCTACGCCTGCTCCAGGGGGGCAAATAATCTGACCCACAATGTCTTGGGAAGACATGAGTGATCATGAGATGTGATCGGAATACAGTGTCACGATGTCATGTCTTAGATTGGCAGTTTGAAATATCGTCTTACATGCAGCCCGTGATCGTAGATATAAAACAGTGCATCTCGTATACAGTTTCGTCAGGCACTACAGTATATACAACTACCACACTATATCACTTCTTCATTCATGAGAAATACGCCATTCCTTCCTTTTCCCTTGACTCGTATCCGATTTCGGTTTCATACTTACGGATGATCTTGATTTTACAGCAGTATTCACATTCAGGAGACAGGACATGTACTTCTTTCACATCAAATCAAAAATATTGATCCCTCCAAGCAGATTCTTTAATTAGTCGTTCGAGTGGAAGTATGAGTGGTACTATAGGGAGTATGGGTCGTACGAGTGGACCTGTGTCCATGGGATTTACCAGGAAGGTGGAAGAAATGTCTTAATCTCGTTCCGAGACTTGGGATTTGAGAGTATAATCCATCACAGTATATCAGCTGTACGTCGTGCGTCGATATGAAACGCTGTAAGTAACTCACTGAGTCGACTTCACACCCATGGAATGAAGTTCATGTTGAGCGTGATTCCTTCCCGCATGGGTGGTTCGAGGATTGTTAATTGCCTATACATATAATTGTATTACCATATTCAGCTTTTGCAACCCATGCTGTCTACTTGGATACATAGGCGCGATGAAATCTAAGAAACTCCAACTTACACTCTTCAATTCCCGAATTCGGTTCTGTCTGTGGGAGGTATGGTAGGTCGTTCGAGTGGCAGTTGTTGAGCCGTGCATGATGTATGAGTATGTCTGATCAAAGAGTAGTCATTCTCAAGAATCAATTGGGTTTATTGGTCGTTGTTCGTTGTTGCGTCAGTATCCAGTCCCCTACTCAGCTTTGGCCGTCTTATATATCTTTCAACCCTCCATCTCTGAAAGCAGTTCACTTCCTCCTGCAGATGTTGCTATGTTGCTATGACGCAAACTTGACATCACGCATGCTCCTATTCGGTGAAAGTCGTTGTCAAAGGAGGTCGCTCCACCAGATGAGTCCAATCAGTGTTGTCATATCCATCAAATGTGGCCAAGGCGTTGAAAAAGGTACCATCAACGTATACTATACAATACACGACTTTAACGTACTCTTTTCGCTGTCCAGAATGTCAGTTTGGATATTCGAACGCTTCCTTCTGCATCGTCAGAAGCATATACGGCGACCTCCCTTTCAAGAGAACCGACACAATGCTATGCTATGCAATGCAATGAGACACGACTTATGCTCTATCTCTACCGCTATCCTATGCCTTCTCAAACTCTTTCTTTGCCAGTACCATCTGTCCGTCCAGCTCTTTACTAGCCTCGTCAACCAATTTCTGAACTTCATCCGTACCGTTCGACTTCCTTCCACCGAGATGCTTGAAACCGTCCGTTCGGGCCATACGTATTTGCTGCTTGGCAGCTTCGACGGTGTTCGCTAGGGATTTTAGTATCTCGGCACGTTGTTCAGTTGTTGGCCTAGTTTAGGAAACGATTGAGCAAGCACAACTCAGCTGGATGACATCCAATGACGACCTTGACTCACCTTGAGACAGGTATTTTCAACGTATTAGCTCCGGTCTTTTGAGGCGATATACCAGGTAAGTTGGCCTGGTGGATAGCAGATTCGACGTGCTTAGTAGCCTAATCGTGCAATCGTGGTATATCAGTTGATGTCTTTCAAACGCTTGATCTTTGAGTACTTACATCCGTATCCCAGACTTCGACAAACAGTGCATTACCCTTTGTCGTTATGGAAGCTACCGCATTCAAATGACACTGTCCAGGACTATCCGGTAGTTGTACTCTAACAGAATCAAGTAGAGCTATATCGCACCATGCATTAGTATAACTCATCACAGACTGTGAACCTTCACGAAAGCAGCGATTGACATACCGGGAGTCACTCTCCCTCGTCCCCTCTCAACACCCTCGAAGATAACTGCCTTAGCCCAATGAACGGCCTTTTCAATCTTCCCCTGAGTCTTTTCGAGGACTTCAGCAATCACTACCTCGCCAGCACCTGGATCATCATTCGCTCCTGCTTCATCATCTTCCACAACCTTGATCTTCTGCTTGGGTGTCTTGACGTTGGGACCCTTGTTTTTCTTTAGGGATAGAGGAGTCGAGGAGAATGTTCGGATGGTAAGCGAAGATGAGGCAAGGGGCAATACCAGAGGTGGAACGGAAGCAGACGCCGTAGGTCGAGGTACAGCTCGGATGGCGGATCGGACGATGTTTGGACGCATAATTGATGAGGTACTATATGGAATGCGAAAAGCTAATATTCATGAACGAATTTCATAGATTTTTGCATTTGGATATCGTTGACGAGAGCAAAGTCGAGAGATCATGCATCGAACAGTCAGGCACGATGTTGTCACGTGATAATCCTCGAGGTATCTGAAAAAGTTGGAAGAAGAGCTTTGTTTTGGTGTTGATTTGCCGCCAAATTCTTCACAACACTCTCTTCATCGCATTTGACGCATACTACAGATCGCTACGACAAGACTAGCGTTGATTCGATTCAATCACAGCTGACTATATCTTACAACTATATTGACTCAAAATGGCTCGTTTCACATCAATCGGAATGGGTCGAAAGAAATTCGTCCAGTCAGCCGCAGAAGAAGCTCAGCAATCGACCGAAGCTGGCCCTTCCACATCTAACAACGCCACCGCGGGCGAGGGACAGGCTAGTGGTATCGAGAAGAAGAAGAAGAAGCGAAGAGGGAGGGAAAGGGTGAAAGATGAGACCGGCAAGAGGATAGCGATAGGAGAGAAGAAAGGTCCTGATGCAAAGAAGAGTACTTGGGGGAAGGATGAAGGTATATCCAGTGAGTCATAAGTTTCCGAGTTATAACTTTCCACATCGATCCTCATATTACAATCTGCAAGAGCATGTGCTATATGATAGGATGCGTAGGATACTGACTTATCTTTTGTATGTGTGTTTAGGACGAGCCAAATTATCTGCTAAACATGCTGAAGAACGACGTCAGAAGAGGAACGAACAGCGAAATGCCAATGTAACCTGTTTCGCATGTCGGGGTGTTGGACATGCGTCGAAAGATTGTCCGAATGTGTTGCTAGGCGCTGCACCAGGGGAAGAAGGAGAAGGAAATGGCGGGATGAAGAGAAAAGGTGGGAAAGCTGGTTCTCAAGTAACAGGAGGAGGCAAATGTTATCGGTGAGTTTTACAACATGAATCGAACTTATTCCCTTCAACGCTCGCTATAGACTTGAGGGTCAGACTGATATGAAATCATGTGCCATAGATGCAATTCAAATGATCATTCCCTGCACGATTGTCCTGAGCCTATCGATTCTACCAACCCCACACCATTCGCAACATGTTACATCTGCCTGGGTACTGGCCACTTATCTTCTGGATGTCCCTCCAACGGCGGAAAGGGGATCTACGTCAACGGTGGATGCTGCAAGGTCTGTAAATCAGTCGAACATCGTGCTAAAGACTGTCCCGATGATCCAAGGCGTCAAGCGACCTCCTCGTCGGCAGACGCCCCTGGCGAATACAGGAAAAGGGGGGAGATAGTCTTAGGCGTGGGTCAAGGTGCGGGAGCGGACGAAGATGATTTTATGGTAGAATCCAGAGAAAATCTATCTCAAGGTTCTAACAATGCGAAGGGAAAGAGGAAGAAACATCTACCAGCAAGAAACAGTGAGAGACCCATGAAGAGATTGAGAGAGGTCGATCCGATAACGGGCGACCTGGGTGAGAGGTTACCTGGAGGATACGAAGGTCCGCCTGAAGGTCAGAGAGAAGGTCAAGGTCAACAGCAACATCAGGAAGAGGAGAAATTACCTTTGACAGCTAGGAAGATGCCCGGACAGAAAGGGCAACTACAGCATCAATCTAAGGCTAAGGTGGTATCTTTCTAGGATCGGATATGTACTATTTCATCACGTTATATGCATGGTACCATATGACAGTATCATCTACAGCGGCAATGAATCCAAAAACGTCATCAGTGTTAGGTTTCCCAAAGGAGAATGAAAAGTAACATGTCAAGGTAGTGCTATTCCAGCTTCAATCCCACTTGTGCAATTTCACTTTCCAATTCCCATAGATCAGTCTGCAATTTGCCCTTGTACCACTCCGCGCCTCGATCGGTAAGATGCGCAGTACAAGCCATACATATAGAGGAATCCCCCGATATCGTTCGAGCTTGGCTTACATCAGTGAGAGATACGATGAGCTTCGATCTAGCATTTTCAAGAGTGCTCGATTCAGCATAAGCATCCTTGAGGTCCTGGTAAGACCTCGCGTAATCTCTTGCTATGGCGATGTTCTTGCATAAAGCAGAATGGGAGGCAAAGTCTTGGTTCTCGGATGAAGGAGATTCGAAGAGATCGTTAGGATGAGTTGTTTGAGCGTAAGATGCAGTGTTTGTAGATGAGGCTGTGTTACCTTCACTGGTCATGTTGTCTACGTTCGTATTTCTTGTTGGGAGTATAAATTGTGAAATATCTACAAGCAAGCAGGGTTCAGGAGGTTGAGAAAGAGAGAATTCAACTTCTCAGTACGCTTTATATATCTTGTCTCCCCCGACCTTCTTTTCCCCTCGTCCCCTCCCTGTCCCGTCCGTCCCTTCTTGCCCCCAATTCCTACTCGTGATGTTAGGAGTCAAAGATGATGATGCTATAGCGGACTATCGTCCCTCCATTTCCATCTCGAATGACTCTATCCATTGTGCTCATGTCCAAGTCCCTAAAGCGAGAACATACTCAACAAAAGACCATCGAACGAAACGTGACACCGCTTAACAAAGGATTGAGCTGTTCAATCAGAGGATCATCGGCAATTCCTCTTGATAGAACAACAACCTTTGTACACAACATTTCGTGACGCCATCCACACATATATTCAGAATCATTTAATGCAATCTCCATAACTGCGACACACATCCTTGCAGGAAAGCAAATGTAGAACACGAGTAGTCATGTGATTTGAATTGAGGCCAAACCGATGATCGACGGATGATCGAATCGAGTCCTTTCCAATGGGTATGAGAGATTTGGATCAATGAGATTGATGATGATGACGATAAGGGAGATAGTTCGCCCGGATTATCATACCACTGGTATTTGCAAACGTATCGAGGTCCCAACAAATCGAGCTTCGTATGATGAATGGGATTGGAGCATGATTGGGGCGTTTAACTCGATGGGGAGGAACTCGAACATTCATTCAGATATTCCACGACTAAAGTCTTGGCTTACCAATCAATTGCTTTTGAATGGATACTCGCAGGTCGTGCGATTTGTAATCTAATCATTGATTTGGTCTGCTGATCATTCCAATGAAAAGAAAGGATGATGACATGTAGATCATCATGATCGTCATGAAGCTTTACTCTACTGGGTCGCGTCTCGATCGCTCTGGTTCTTCCTCTCTTTTACCGAATGGATGGTCATAGAGTGCTCCACGGGGATGTTGACGAATACCAGCTGACCATAAATAGACTTTTTCGAAAAACATTTATTTTGAATTGCTTCATTTCCAACTCCACGCCTGATACCCAGTAGTCATAAGACCACGATCCACGCGGATGATGTAAGAGCGCGAAGCGAACGACGCAACACTGAATGGAGTACGGTACATTTCGGCGGCTCGTTCCGGAGACCCTCCTGCCCCATCCCCGTTATCAGGGATTCCCACTCTATTTGAAAATTTAAGCGAAGCTGCTCCCTTCCCCGATCAGGCGCCTACGATAACCTTCTGCTCGAGACCACGTCGGATATGCTTAGCATTTACGCAAATGCAAATACAAATGTTATTCATCTCGTAACGCGTAAACGAGAAACATCGATGATCATTTTGGACGTTCCTCGGTGGTATTTCTGGGGTGACCGAATAGGTCTTTTGGGATGGCAGATGACTTACTGGTCAGGAAAGAGGAAGGGACAAGTTGTTTGACGTCGTTCCTCAAACATTCTAGATCAGTAAACTGCCTGCGCGTCCCGATCTCTGTTGGCTCTTGCTGTCCTGAGAGTACAATCCGACCAGCCGAATCGTCGTTGTGCTATTTTTTTTCAGGTGCGTTTGATTGGTCAGACCCCGGCATCTGTCGCCCTCGCACGAGCATAGCAAGCATATCCCTGTATCCTGCGGTTCTGTCGGCGTGCACATATGAAAAAGTTCTCACGCTGAGTCGACCCACACCGCCGGCTATTTCGGCTAAAGTATCCGGTTTCAACGTTTCACGACCCTGATTACGAGATTTTGCCATTTTATTTGTATTTGTTCAGTCCCTGTGCACCATATGGTTCTTAGTGATTTAACGCTAACATAGCGCCTCTGACGTCTTTCCTGTCGTCTTGGCCTTCAGGAGCGAGCTAAGAAAAATATGAAAACAAAAATAAATTACAGTGCGGACACAGACAGTACTTCAGTTTCCTTTGGATGGTCTGAGCCCCAGTGCGTAGCCCATCCGAGGTCATTCTGGGATCCTGAGTGTTAAGCTTTACCATCTCGGGGCAAGAAGGGGATCCAATTATCTTTTAGCATTTCGGACGGTGTCCCCCTCCACCCCTTCGTCCTCCCCCCCAGAACCGATCACTTTTCTGACTACTCGACATGTATATATAGCTCCATTTTTGGAAATCGGTACTAAAAATGTTGCCCCCCGATTCCTTCCTTTGTTTCTCATTTTTACACCGTACTGGAATCTCATTGGTTCACTGATTATCAATAACAATAATTTATCAATATGGCGGAAAAGAACGCTGCTACGAAGACCGAAGATGCTCATCTAGAGAATAGAAATGATTATGTTAATGATGAGCCAGAGTCTACACCTCAAGCCGTCCATGTCATTCACAATCCCCTTAAAGTGAGTGGATCGATCTTCCTTTTCTCCCTGCCCAGACCACAGATAGGGGATTTTATCCTATCAAAGTCGACTGCCAAGATCTGCCGCGCTGATCCTTGGTATTCTTATTCTCGTCAATAGAGGGATAGCCCCGAACAAGTAGTAGCTGATGCTCAAGCATTTGCAAACAACCACAATCTTGGCGAATACGCCGATCTCTTCGGTAGAGCAGCATTGGTAGCTCGAGATCAACACAACTTCCACAACATCCCTGGACTTTCCTCAGATGAAGTGGCTGCCCTACAGTATGAACGAGATCACAAATGGCACGGTCCAAGGATGTTATGGTTCTCCGTTGGTCTTTGTGCCATTGGTGCTGCCACTCAAGGTATGTCATGTTGTGCTTACATTAGCATGATTAATATCTGTTAGATGGTTGACTGATATTCTCCTATACAACCAATAACAGGTTGGGATCAAACCGGTTCAAACGGTGCGAACCTTTCTTTCCCTCAGGAGTTCGGTATCGCAGGTTCTGGTGGCGACGAATGGAAAGTCGGTCTTGTCAACTCTATTATTTTCCTGACTGCTGGTCTCATGTGAGTATAAGTCTTACAAGAATCTTATAATCAACCTCCGCTACATCATCGCTGTGACGATCGCTGACAGTGATGCGCTCCTTCGCGTGGCGAATTTGATCCCGCTAGTGGCGCTTTCATCACTGATCCTCTGAATCACTACCTTGGTCGACGAGGTGAAATCTTCCTCACCTCTGCTTGTCTTACTGCTACTCCCATCGCTTCTGGTTTCGCTAAATCATGGCAAACATTGTTCGCTATCCGATTTGTTATGGGGTGAGTAATGACATGTTGCTTGTAATCTCGCATCCGCCTCACATATCGAAGAAAGTTCACCTCCTTCCCTCGTTCACCTTTTGGCGGTCCTATAATCCTTACTGACACCTCCTTCAAATCTATAGTATCGGTATCGGAGCCAAGAACGCGACTGTCCCCATCTTCTCTGCCGAGTTGGCCCCGGCTAGAGTCAGAGGTGCCCTCACCGTGAGTTCTAATTCTCCCATTTTTTTTCGATGATCCTTCCTTTCTTCTTCATCACAAAGACGAAAGAGCTCACGAAATACCTGAAAATCCCTTAGATGTTTTGGCAGTTGTGGGTCGTGGCCGGTATCTTCCTTGGGTTCGCTGCAAACTGTATCGTAAAAGACACCGGAAGAATCGCATGGAGACTTCAACTTGGTTCCGCCTTTATCCCAGCTTTCATCTTGATGTGTGGTATTTACCTTACTCCCGAATCTCCCCGTTGGTTGATGAAACACAAGAAATACGATAAAGCTTTCCGATCTTTCCTCAAAATTCGAGCTCACCCTATCATCGCTGCTAGAGATTACTACTACTCTTATGTCATCTACCTTGAAGAGATCCACGTTGCTGAAGGATCCAACTACTTTACTCGAATGAGAGATATCTTTACTGTACCTAGAATCAGAAGAGCCAACTACGGTGCTTCTACTGCCATGCTTGCCCAACAAATGTGAGTACACCTGCATATACAGATACATATTCGAGAACGTCACTGATGTGATGTATCTCGTAGGTGTGGTATCAACATTATCTCTTTCTACAGTTCTACCATCTTTACCGATGTAGGATACACCGACGATCAAGCTCTCTTCGCCTCTTTGGGTTACGGTGCGGTCCAAGTCATTTTCACCATCCCCACTTTGTTCCTTATCGATACCGTTGGTCGACGAAGATTGTGTTTGATCACTTTCCCTCTCATGTGCATCTTCCTTCTGGCTGCGGGTCTATCCGTCCTCAAGACGTCAGGATCTCAAGCTTCACGAGTCGGTCCAGTAGTTCTATTCGTTTACCTGTTCACAATCTGTTATTCCCTCGGTGAAGGTCCAGTGGCATTCCAATATTCAGCAGAAGTATTCCCTACCATCCAGAGAGAACAGGGTATGGCCTTTGTTGTCTTCATCAACAACTTCTTTGCCGGTGTATTGGGTCTTACCTTCCCTAGAATGAGAACCGTGATGACCACCACTGGTGCCTGTGAGTCATCATCATTCTACATTCATCTAGATGACTTTGCGCTGACTGTATATGTGTGATGGGCTGCTACAGTCGGTTTCTACGCTGGGTTGAACTTGATCGCATGGTTCATGGTCTTCTGTTTCATCAGAGAGACTAAACAACTCACTCTGGAGGAGCTCGATCAAGTGTTCTCAGTACCAACTTCCGAATACTTCAGACACGAGGCTACGGTATCAGCACCGTGGTTCATCAAAAGATACTTCTTTTTCCAAAAACACTTGCCCAAGCCACCTTCAATCATCGCGACTGCTACTTCTTACCCAAGTCACGGTGGTAAATACGTTGATTCTCCAAAGAGATCCGAAGGTGCTGCGGTATAAACGGATTGAACCGAATAGATCTTTTCTCTCTTTTCTGAAACTATCATCCTGAAGTATTAGTATAAGTATTTGTCAGAACAGAAAGTCGTTTTATCTTATATAGCTATAGCTAATATATGTCAAACACCATTAATCATCTCGTATATATCTATCTCACTCATATGCGTGTAGCCTATCTATCTATGCATTCGAGTATTGTCATAATCACAGGTCATGTGCAGCACCGCAGTAACATTGTGAGGGTACCCTTGGTACGAATGCGGTATGCGAAAGTTGCAAAAGTCAGATGGAAAGGGATAGTCCAACCGGATGTAGAGCAAGATGCATCGCGTGATAGCCACAAGTGGTAAAGGTATATGACTAGTTATACAAGCTATAATGGTATAGGGATCAACGGATTCCCTTCTTCCATAGTCATATAAATACATTCGTCTATTCTCCTTGTCCGTTATTTAGCGCTTGTCATTCTGAATCTGATCAACATCTGAAATACAAATCCACTGTGATTGTTTTAGCTGCTGGATGCGAGTGAATCGATTGACATGTACGTTTCTTGTTGTGAACCTGGAGAGACGTCCACAAGCCAAAGTCTGGCACTCAACTCGAGTTGGGAATCATGATCCTGTTTTGATGTAATTTCACTCAATAGAAAGAATATGTATGCGATATATGTGTTAGACTGTGATTATCGGTACCTTCTGAAGAATAGTGCGAATCATCACGCTACAGCTTGTTCGGCCGTTATAGACACCAAATCCGTATCAAACAGTTCGATAAACTATCATTCGTTTCCATATTAGCTCATTATTCCATTCGTATTCTGTTTCATTGTAAGATGTCGATTAAACACTCACCTGTTCATTCAATATCCTGACTTTCATCCCGGCGTACCTCCTATATTCCTCTAATATACTACTCAAAGCCCATCTCTGTAATTTCCTATAACAGCCCACTACCGTTCCTGTACGATGTCTTCCCATGTTACAGCATACCAATGTGGGGAAAGTTGATGGACGGAGGAGGAGAGTGAGGGATTGGATGATTAGTGGTTCAGGAGGAGGTGGAAGGGGAGGGAGGTGGTCTGTAATAACAATATTAGCATATTTGCTGTGTGAAGTGTTCGATTCAAGTGTAACATAGGATGAAGATGGAGAGGGAGGATGTCAAGAACAATCAATCATGTAAGGTGATGCGGTGTGGTAACACTCACAATGATCAGAGATAGGTACGACCCCACTATCCGTATATGGCGGTGGGAAATGAGGGTTCAACGATACTTGAGGAGCGAGATTGTGTAGAGTTATACCTTGAGAATCTAAGAAAGACAACCTGTTTGACGTACTTGAATATCAGCTTGTCGTTTGGTGAGCCCGTATAGATAGCGGGCATCGTACAGATGATCATCACATACAGTATTTCGGAAGGTTCCTCAGCTCCTACCCATATTATCGTCTTGAGATTTAGTTTTTCGAGAAATGAAAAATTCAGTTCGGATGGCTGGGCTGATCGATAGAAGCCTACGACGAAATACAATCCATCAATTTCCATACTTCTACTACAGTCGATGTTGATATCTTGAGAGAGTAAATGAGACTTACCATCTTCGACCAATCCAAAGTTCATAGGAGGTACAATCTTCGCCATGTCTGCGAAAGCTCTTCGGTAAACGTGATGTGTCGGTGTCAAGGTATTATCTTGCCGTTCTGCAGACAGGCAAGTTTGTTGATAGCGATTTCTGGTGGGCGTTGGTGGTCGATCTGCCTATACATATGGTTCATGAAGATCCAGAGAAGATACATCGGCTTGGATGATTAGACAAGCATGCATCCAGTGCACTTGTCAAATCCATGTCACGTGATCTGCCTACCGCCGGAACTAGAATTTCAAAAAGTTGAGTGATGATGATGAGCAGATAATCACAATATCATCAATCGTAACAACATCGGCCCAATACCAAGTACAACAGTAGCCTGGCAGAGGCATGAGAAGGGCTGTCCTAAGGTCAAAGGCGTACATCAGGAGCTCAATCCAGTAAGCTGTCTTCAAATCTCCGTCCAATCGCCTGATGCTAATTCTTATGTCCCTATGGCAGATCATCTCTAACCCCCATACGTCCACTCACCACCATGGCCAACACACCAATCTTACCATGTCTCGACTTCCCTTCCATCCGCATCATTCCCTCTTCGTCCTCTTCCCATTCTCTCGACTCACCCAAATTCGAAATCCCTCCAACTATCTTACCTCACCTCGAAACCGCTTCTAGACACTTACACAATCATCAAACAGTCGCCCTACCTACCGAGACAGTGTATGGTCTAGCTGCATCTTCCCTCGATCCAGCTGCTATCCAATCAGTATACAGAATCAAAAAGCGTCCTGCCGACAACCCATTGATCCTTCATGTATCTTCCTTAAACATGTTACGTCAAGTCATCCCGAGGGATTATCAGATATCCGAACTATACATGGCTCTAATCACTTCATTCTGGCCTGGACCTTTGTCGTTGTTATTCCCAGCTATAGATCCTCCACCATCACCTGCTCCTCAGACTAATGCTATTCGGATGCCATCTCACCCCTTGGCTTTGGCACTGATACATCACTCGAACTTGCCATTATCGGCTCCCTCGGCCAATTCATCTGGAAGACCCAGCCCGACACAGGCTCAACATGTGTATAATGACTTAAATGGATCAGAGGGACTGGGATGTATACTAGATGGAGGTGATTGTGGGGTCGGAGTGGAAAGTACAGTGATCAATGGATTGGGATGGAGGAAAGGTGGTGAAGGGATTGTGGACGTACTGAGACCTGGTGGATTGGGGATTGAGAAGATCAAGGAGGTTGTTGGAAGAGTTGATGGAAAGGAAGGACTAACGAGGATATTGTTACACGGTAAACCTTGGATAGCGAATAAGTCTCCAAAGCGAGGAGAACAAAGTTTTACGAGGATACCCAAAGAAGAGGATGGACCGAAGATAAATGGTAGTTCAGAATCATCAGTGATCGATAAAGTCAGATCTATCGCTCTACCACCTTCAACGCCAGGAATGAAATATCGACATTATTCACCACGAGTTCCTGTATATCTCATAAAACCCAATACCATATTCCCTCGTCCTGATAACCTTCCTCAACACGCTGAATCGTCTGCTCAGGCAGTATTGAGACAGATATCTCAACGTACACTCTCCTCGTCCAGTGGAAATGGAAAAAAGAGAATAGGGGTCTTGCATTTTGACAATTCTCCTCTGTACTCTCAATTATCCAGTTCGGTGGATGAGGTGGAAGATACTCATTTGATGCCTGTATCGCTAGGGCAAGACGCATCAAGTGCAGCTCAAAGGTTATTCGCAGGTATGTTGACTCTCGAACGAATTCCGCCTAGTCAGGATGAAGTAGATGGAGATGGGAAAATAGGTGTAGATGCGATTTTGATTGAGGGATGCTCTGATGAAGGGCTGGGACTGGCCGTCATGGAAAGGGTCACGAAAGCTGTTGGGGGAGGTGGAGTGGTGGGTGATGTCAAGGACGATGAGGATGGGGAAAGGCAGGGAGGAGCGGCGGAAGGGAATACGTTTTGGGTGGATGTCACGGGAGATATATGACATCCATCTCCCCTAGAGTCGCATTAGAATGCATATACACTATAGATCTTAGTATACTTGTATACCTGCTTCCTAATTTATGAATAGTCTATGCATAGCATCTTACCTTTCATTTTCTGCACATACAATGACGACGAATGGTTATGACGGAGATGTGACGAATCTCCGTGAACAGTACCGACGATCATAAAAAGTTGAAAACATCGGACATCTCTTGTCCACCTGTCTGCATTCATGATTCAACATCATCATCTGTCAACGTGATCACACAGTAAATCACCTTCAATCCTGTAACAGTACCAAAGTCAAAAGCAAAATGTCAAAACCCAAATCCAACGTCGCCCTCCTGACTGAAGGAGCAAGCTATATCCAAAGAGCAAAGAAAGCTAGGAGGGAGCAAGTGGAGGAAATCAAATTTGATGACGAAGCGAGACGGTGAGTCATTCCAGCACGAATAAGAGTTTGAGCCATGCTATGGTTTGATATATGAACAGCAATTGCGAGAACTTGTGGTGCTAGCATGTAGTAAAGAGTGTGAAGCTGATATGATTGTTTGTCAATTAGAGAATGGTTAACAGGGTTCTCGAAACGTAAGAAGGCCAAAGCAGAGGAGAAGAAAGCGAGAGCCAAGGAGAGGGATCATCTAGCTCATTTGAGAGAACGTCGAGAGGTGAGGTTTCTTCCCTTTTCTAGATAAGTTGTGAAGATTCCACGGATCACAGCGGTGTTATATATTGATAATTTGATATGTTGATTATAGGCCCGAGCGGATCTGAGGAAGAAAGCAGCTGAAAATGTAAAATCCGTAAGGAGAGCTATGGGTTTGGAGGATTTATCTGATGATGATGATGAAGAAGGTAAATCTCAACCCCAATATAGTTCATATCACATACAGCTGTATATCCATTACTCCGTCACATCGAAGTCAGCTGATAGGTATCTATCGATTCATAGATGATGAAGACGATAACGAGAATGAAGCTGGACCAGGCCCATCTTCGTCTAAAAATGCAGAAGAAGAATATTCAGATGAAGATCAATTAGCTACTGTGACCATAACAGAGGATTTCGACCCTTCGTCTATACAAACTGATTTCAATATGAACGACTCGGATGAAGAAGATGAAGAGGATAACTTACGAAGTCAGCAGAAAGAGCAGAAAGAGAAGCCAAAAGAGAAACCAAAAGTCAAGATGTTACCTCCAAGTAGTGCTAAATTGCAGAAACTCCGTGAGAAGAAAAAAGCAGAAAAGAAGAAATCTACTTCTATGGAGACTGCCTCAGAGAGGAGGAAGGGAAGGGAGATGGAGGCCAGGAGAAGGACCAAGAAAGCTGCGCTGGCTAAGGAACGGGATGGTGGTGGTGGTGGAAGGGGAGGCGCGAGAGGTGGGAAAAGAGGGAGAGGTAAGGGGAGGAGGTAAATGGATTGAAGCAGGTCATGTCCGGATAACTGTGATATTCAGGTCTGCTACAATACATATCTGAGCTGAAAGGGCATACAGATAAGGGAGTCAGGTACTGTTACGCCAGCATTGATAGACGATTCATTGCTTTTGTGATCGTCCCAAATTATGTATACTGTATGAATATAATGTACATCTCCCAAGCCCAATCCCATTCCTATCTGATCTAATATGTATATGCATGATGATTGAAATGAAATACCCGAAACATCCGTTGTCTACCTCTCTGACATCTCAAGGTTCTCTTCCCTTAACATCCCTCTTCTTTCTTCCCTTGTACTTATCGATCCTATCGTATTTGGTCGTTTAGTGGAAGATTGCCATCTATCAGGTAAGACGTTATGGAGATCTTCGGTGAATTTGGACCAGGCATCTGTGAATGCAAGATCAAGTCCCCATCATTAATCAGCACGTCATATCTCCCAAGATGATTGATGATCCCGACAAGCCAAGTTTATAATCACTCACCGCTTATAGTAGCCTTGAATTCACTTCGATCCCTATCACCGTCCATTGCATTGTATCCTTTGGAAGCTTGATTTCTTGATCTGGAAGTAAGATAATACATCGGTACACCTGTACCTATGAATACTGTTCGGTCATACTCATCACGTCAGCCGTCAAAATATCCCAGATGCAGTGATGTCGTGATAGCTCACAGAAAGCAGCAAGCGCTTCGAAGGGAGCAGCGAAGATCGGCATCAAAAGCAAGAACATTGCTACCTAAATCATCGATCAACAACATTAGCATCATTATTATCAGCTCCAAGCGAAATTCCTTGTAGTTCGTAGAAAGAATCGTAAACTTACTGCGCAGAATATGATGGGATTGATTAGCCAAGCTTTATATGGTCTATCCAGATGAGGTTCTTTTACCCTCAAAATCAATAAACCCAATACAGTAAGGAGGTAGAAGAACCATGATGCGACGGAAAAGAAATTCAGTAGAGCTGAAAGTTGAATTTGATTAGTTCTACTTAGTGCCTCGTCACTTGGAGTTGAATGCTATGTAAGTTCAATCAACTCACCTCTAAAACCTCCTCCGAAAATCACGAAAAACAATGCTAAACCCGCTTGCAAACCTATTGCATAATCTGGTGTTCGTCTTTTAGGATGGAGTTTTGAGAAGATGGACGGCAAGAAATGTTCTCTCGATGCTGCGTAGATCAGTCTGGCAGCTGATACAACCAGAGTCACAAATCAGCTATTCCATCCTTTCCTGGACATCACAAGTAATGTAATGCGAATAGCAGAAAATCACTGTATGACATGCTGTGATACGACATCTAACATGTGTGCTATCAGATGACCAAACTTACTAGTGAAGAAACCTCCATTCAAAGCTCCAAAACAACTAACAGCCACCAATACACTAAAGACGACCATCCCGAATTTACCTATAGTGGCTTTACCGAAATCCAACGCTACGGTATTACTCGCCGCTACGATCTCTGGAGAGAGCACGATGAAATAGGATATATTCGCTAGGATGAATAAGGTAAGGACGATTGACATGGATGAATGGATCGCTCGGGGGAGGTTTCGAGAAGGGTTGATCATTTCGCCCGTTACCCACTGTGCAGACATGTTAGCATACGTTTCAATATTTAGGTTATCTGAGAACCGCTATCTGAAGGAGATCCTTTCTGAAGGGGATGAAGTGGGTCCAAGATGTTTAGATTCTTAGTTCACACTCACACAGCACGAATCCCATCCATCAAAAGCCCATAAACCCGAATACAGAGCGATAGCATAAGAGCTCAAATCACTTTTCGTACCTTCGAACAGACCACTCGCACTCAAAGATTCACCAGGTCCATCTTTCAATAAAGCGATGAATCCAAGGATGGCTACAAAAACCAAAGCGCCAATTTTGATCGTTGTGAAAATCAATGTCGAATCGGATCCTGATGTTCTAGAGAGAATGTTGAGTAGTGATACGAGGATTAAGGCTATGGTAGCTGTTAATTTGATGGACCATTCGGAAACTGTTAGGACTTCTTCTGTTGATGAGGGAGTGGAAAATGTATGTGAGAGTAGTCGGTTTATATATTCCCTACACAAATACTTATATTAGCTACGACCCTGGGATGCTAGAAGTTGATGGATGAATCAAAGGTCAAGTTGGGTGATTTGTATTGTACCCACCCAAAGATCAAAGCTATCATAGCTGCACTACCTGGTTTCAACATCGTGACAGCAGTCCAAGTGAAAAGGTAAGAAGTCATAGAACCGAACTGTTCATCGTACCATAAGCTTTTCGTCAAGAGCTGAAGACCTGATGCGAGCTTACCGCATAAGCTAAATAAGCCTGCGCTCCACCTGAGAGTGGGACTGCACAGCCTAATTCAGCGAAAGAGCTGGAACACAAATCGAATATCAGCAATCATCCTCTGAGTGTAGTTGACAAGAAATAGGGTGCGAACTCACCTGGCACCTGTCCAAGCTAATATACCACTCATCAACCATACACCCAGACTAGCACCCACACTACCTACTTCACCAACTACCACACCTGGTGAACTGAATATACCTGATCCTACTTGTGCGCCTACAATAAGGGCTATACCATGTAATAAACTGACATGTCTCTCTTCCTCATGCCGTATCTGACCATTGGCGGCTGTGCCATCCTCGTTCTCCCCACTCAGCGAAAGCGGTAACAGAGCGTGTTGAAAATCGAATCCACCCAAGGATGTTATAGTGTTTGATCGACCGTGTCTACCTAGTAAAGGAGGTTCATCGTTGGTGGACAGTTCGAGCGCCCGTAGTGATTGCGTTGGCGAGTGAGCGGGTGGGGTGGGTGAGAAATCGTTGGAACGGGATGAATGGGATGAGGGTTGGTAAGGTGCCATTAGGGGTCGAGCATGTCTTGCTGGTGTATTTCCCCGTGAGCTTGGTGATGGATGAATAGGTGGGACAAAAGAGGTTGAATGAGATTTTGAGCATTGCTCTTTGGGTGGTTGTCATAGTAGCCAATATCAGGCACGTTTGTATACACAATTCCTCGATTGACAGAGTTGTCAATTCAACAAGTACGCGTCAAGCTACTCATGTTCATCATGTTCATCTTCATGTCCAAGAATCTCTCTTTCTTCCTTCCTTCACATCGACTACACCCATCGCTCTAGTAAGAACCTCAAGCAGCTCGCCGTAAAAGCGATCACACGCATACAATCCCTTGTCACCGCCAGACAGAACGGAAGATACAAACAGAAACCCCCCAGCAACACCATCTTCCTCTTTGGATAAACCGATCGCGCTAGCACACCATGTCTCTCTGGGTCGACAAGGTGAGTATTCGGCCAATCTCATCAACCGATCAGCAGTGGATAGCCAATGGCCGCTTGGCTGACTCAATGGCTAGTACCGACCTCGCTCCCTCGATGAGCTGCATTATCACCCTGAACTTTCCTCTAGATTACGTTCATTGGTAAGTGGCCATTTGACCCTGTCACCCCTCTTTGAATTCGACTTCATTACCCCCATACCGCAGAGGTATCGACCCCTACAGCTCCTTTACTCACATTTATTGATAGGCTGCTTCAGGCGATTTCCCCCATATCCTCTTCTACGGTCCATCAGGAGCGGGTAAAAAGGTGAGCTGGCTATTTATTGTGTGTGACCATGATGAGGTGACACCGCAGTTACCACACTCGTAGACAAGGATCATGTGTACACTACGAGAATTGTATGGTCCAGGTGTAGAGAAGGTAAGCTAGCTGGCAGACCTTTTGCTCCAAGATTGTATAGCTGACAATTTTTTTTTCCAGTTAAGAATCGATCAAAGAGTTTTCGTCACTCCTTCCAACAGGAAGTTAGATGTGAACGTTGTGCAGTCGAACTACCATATCGAATTGACACCTTCGTATGTTACGTTCTTTTCAGTTGGCTGACAAACGGTTCCGTATGAATAGCTGATATTACGATTAGGGATGTGGGAATGTACGATCGAGTGGTCATCCAAGATATCCTCAAGGAGATCGCTCAGACTCAACAGGTAGATTTAAATGCGAAACAGCGATTCAAGGGTATGTATTTACCACATCAGCTATCCCACCGCACCTTATACGGATCCAACTGATCCACATGAATCGTAAATATAGTCGTCATTATAAACGAAGCTGATGCATTGACCCGAGATGCTCAAGCGGCACTTAGAAGGACGATGGAGAAGTACATGAACAATATGCGATTGATACTTTGTGCCAACAGTACGAGTAAGATCATCGCACCGATTAGAAGTAGATGCCTGTTGGTTAGAGTAGCTGCGCCAAGCGATGATGAGGTGGGTATGATCCATTCCCATTTATCCCCTCCCTTGTGCTCTTTTACAATGTGATATTTCATCTAGTAGGATATATGCTGATATCTGATGTGTTCTCGACAGATGACCAAAGTCCTCCAACACGTAGCTAAAAAAGAACGTTTCTCCCTTCCTTCACCAGTCACCAAATCGATCCTTTCAACCTCCCAGGGTAACCTCAGGAAAGCACTACTAGTGTTTGAAGCCATGAAAATGCAGAAACCCGATTTGACAGGTGATATAGAAGTTGCTAAACCCGATTGGGAAACTTATTGTTCAAAGATCGCCGATTCAATCATTCAAGAACAAAGTGCTCAGAGGCTGTTAGATGTGAGAGGGAAAATATATGAATTGTTGAGTCATTGTATACCGCCGACGGTAGTTTTGAAAGTGGGTCATTCGAATTCAAAGCTGAAAGCTGGAATTTCATCCTATCATTTCCTGTAAAAGCGGTTGGATAATTTGAGACTGAAGTGGGGTGAGGCAGAAGCAGAAGGAAGGGTCCGATTTATCCGGATAGAATGACATGGATATTGTCTAATTGTGAAGACTGTTCAATCTGATGCTGATATCGACCCTCCTCATTTTCGCAGACAATATCAGAAAGAATAGTGGATAAAGTTGATGACGCTCTGAAACCGCAAATAGTCCATTGGGCAGCTTACTATGTGAGTGATTAAGAGAGCTATCCGCTTTTTTAGTTTCGTTGGTGCTGATACCTAGCTATCATCTCAGGAATTGAGAATGAGGATGGGCTCAAAGAAGATCTTCCATCTCGAAGCGTTCATCGCCAAGGTTATGACGTGAGTGGTTGTTAATTCATTTTCTAGGGATTGTTCTTGTGTATATGCTGATACCTCTGCTCTCGTGATCAGTGTATATAAGCAATTCAATATGTGAGCTGAGGATATTTAAGATGTTGAAAAAGAGCTGACAGTGGGTTATTAGGATTGGCTATACCGAAGATTACGAATAGATCGACTCGCAGAATATGACTGTCACTTCTATTTTCCAGTATCTCAGGGTCCTGATCGATGAGGATCGCCCAGTGGAGAGAGATAGATGCGTGTTGAGATTTATGCCGAAGGGGAAGTTTCCGGTCATGTCTCATCGTGGTAGTCATGATCAATGCATGTATGTCCATGTAGAACACATATCATCTAGTCTATCTGATTCTATGCTAGATGTTCAATGTGAAGCAACTAATATATGTAAACCAAGGGAGTATCCGAAACCAACCAAGTAGCTTGTCGATTTATCCCTTTAATTGCCTTTTCTTCCCTTTACAATGCTCATCTCGAATCCCTCACTTCTCAGCTAGTACTGCCAAATCACCGAAACTCTCCATGACATAAGTGGGGACAGTTTTACTTGGGTTTTCGCCGTAAATGGAATCTCTAGGTGTCACACCGCCCATGACCAGCAAAGTTCTTATATCGCTATTTAAGCCGAATTCAATGTCTGTAAGGAGGTTGTCGCCCACCATCAATGCTCGGGATGGGTCGAATTTGTGACTATATCAATCATAAGAACAATTAGATCTGTGGTTCTTACTGTGTACATGTACATGATGTAGAAAGACAATATCTCTGGTTTTGTATTGGTAAATGACACTCACTGAGCCAAGATAGCATCCATCATATGTTTATTTGGTTTCCCAATTACCAATGGTTTCCTCCCTGAAGAATTAACTATACCGATTGATAATGAACCTGAACCTGGGTATAGGGAACCGTGAGTGGGGAAGGTTGGATCGGTGTTAGTTTGGATTAAGACGCATTCGGGGTTGTTTCGGAGGTATGTCATGGCTTTGCCCATTTTCTTGTAGTCTGTGGGAATCGAAAAAATCATCAGCCGAAGACTTTTACTAAGGTGTTCAGTGAGTGAGATTGTCGAGTGGAAAGGGTTAATGAAATACTCACTTATCCAAGAATCGAAGGCACACAATACGGCTCCTACAGAATCATCAGGTTTGAAATCTTCCCATACTATAGGAGGCTTAAATTCTCTATCTTCTGGATCCTGCAATACGTCGATATCCATTAGATGCTTTGTTTTCTGGATGATGATGTCGGCTATACAGCTATGAGCAAATGGGGTACTCACACTGCCACCACAATGTTGTATACCGAACGAATCCAGCTCTTCTTCCAGACCTTCTTCACCAACTACATAGACTTTCTTGTCTTTGGGGAAATTCATCACTTCTGCTAGGTATACTGCTGAAGCGTATGCTGAACCGAAACATTCTTCCTACAATCGTCACCACCAGATCAGCTATTCTGGTACATGCCATGTGAGTGAATGGTTTAGCTTAAAGACGACATACGATGGTAGCTCCTAGACCTAGCTTGTCGAAAGTCTCTTTCAACTTTCTTCGCGATTTCGTTCCATTGTTAGTCACGAAGATTATCTTTTTACCTAAAAGATTATCCGGAAGCATTGTGAGCTGATCAGCTTATGCTGCACTGGTGCTTGGAATCAGTCCCAGCTCACCCTGCTCTCTGAACATGTCAAGCACGATCTTGACTCCCGGTACGACTTTTGGTCCATGGTATATCACCCCGTCACAGTCTAGTAAGAAAGTGTCGACGGAATCGACTAGCTTTCGATAATCTTCTTTGGTGTTGAGTAACGGCGGGGTCATTTTGCTTTTTGTGTTGTTAGGATTATGGCTTTTCGTGCGTATCCCGTTTCTGATGATTCTTGTGACTGTATATGCGAGTATCTGTAAGGATATACCTATATGGAGAGCGATAGAATACAAAGGAGTACTGTAATGACATTCATCTCCTTTGTACGACTAACTAATCGTTATCTCGGATTGAGGTACCGGACATCCTCCACCTTGCCATCGGTGCCACATTGCCACAATCCCGACTATCACCGCCACCACTGCTATCAGTCTCGTGTTGTTCAACTGCAGAACCACATCTATTGCCTATAAAACACTCTCCATGTATACTTCTCTTCCATTCACATACACAATCCAATACAAACCATCATAACCCACATCATCAAGTAGCCCGACGAGGCGAGCGGGGCATCGCAATTTTCAAAATCAAAATCACGCAAAATTCGACCTATCAACACCCTTCTCACCCTATTCAACATCTTCGAATCGCCTAAACATCTCTAATATGTCATCGCGCTCCGCCTCGCCCGAGGGTGAAGGCGAGGAGATCCGACCGTATGGCGACGATCGAGATTCGTCAGAAGAGGAATCGGAGGATGATCCAGAGGAGGCTAAGAGGATAGCCGAGGGGTTCATAGTGGATGAAGAGGATGACGATGCAGAAGAAGAAGAGGACGAGGAGGAGCGGGAGAGACGTAGGAAAGAACGCAAGAAGAGGAAGAAGAGGGAGAAGCTCAGAGCTAAGAGGGAGAGACAACGTGAAGATTTGGAACTTTCCGAAGACGAATTGGAACTCTTACAGGAAAATAGAGGACTGACCGGCTCATCTCAATCTAGACCTATCAAGAGGATACGAAGGGATGGATCGTTAGATGATGAAGATGATGATAGGAGGGGTGAACCGACCCTACAGGATATGTTCAGAGATGATGAGGATAGGGATAGGGATGACGACGAGGATGATCTGGGAGATTTCATAGAAGAGGATGAAGATGATTTAGCTGCTCAGGGCGAAACGGAAGATCAAAGAAGGGAGAGAAAGAGAGAAGAGAAATTGAAGAGAAGACAGCAGAAAGCTTCGAAACCTGAATTAGCAGGTGTCGATAGAGCGTGAGCTTTAACTTTACAATCACCCAAATGTAGCTGATTTATTTGGATATGTATAGGTCGTGGGATGAGATATATGCTGTGTTTGGAGATGGACAAGATTACGATTGGGCATTGGAAGGTGAAGACGGCATGGATCTGGATGAGGATGAGGAGGCAGCAAAGAAAGATCTAAGGTTAGAAGACGTGAGTTCGCGTTAAGTCACGATCAACGCTTGCAGACCTGACTAGTCATGTGGAATAGGTATTTGACCCTGCTGAGATCAAAGCCCGTCGTTTACAAGATGAAGATCGAGCTATAGCGAATAATGATCGACCAGAACGACATCAACTTGTTAATTCCACATTATCGGATAATCCTGTATTCGCTCCTGACTCGCTATATCCTCCGCCTGACTTGGCAGCTGGTTGGGCACATACCAAGATATCACTTAGGACCCAATACATATTCTGTGGGATGCATGAAGAAGGATCATACCCTGAACCAACTATCGATAACCCTCAACCATATGCTGCCTTTCGTCGTATAGAACTAGCCAACGAATTCAGAAATGCAGTTTCAACAGCATTAAATATGATGTTTGTCCAACACCTTGAAGTACCCTACTTATGGCATTACAAGAGAGACGCCTTTAGTTTATTGGAAAATCAAGGTCAATCATCAGTACAGTTCTTGGAAAGAGACGAATTGTGGTCATTGTACAACCTCGGTATCAAGTTTAGAGCGATATTCGAAAGGAATCAGCAGACTCAACTATCATGGGAGAAGATCAAAGCTCGTAAACCTGATTTACAAGATGAATATCTGACAACAAAGTTACTTCCTTCGATATGTATGATGAGTGTAGAATCAGCTGCGGAGGGCTCAGATTGGTTGTCATACCATTATGCCTCGGATCTGAAAGCGATAAAGGAGGATGAAGCTGTTGAAGAAGGTGCGAAGAGATTACCGGAACGAGGAGAAAATGAGGATCTGAGAACAGGACCGATCATGAAATTGGTTGAGGTGAGTTAGCTATATAACCTGTCGCACTCGTAAGACTGGCAACTAATGGTTCCATCGTCGTTCGTAGGCATTCGGCATCTCAGTACCGCAAGTAGCAACGACGTTTAACGAACCCGAAGGGCAGCCCATACCGCCCAAGAACGCAGAGAAGCTGCCTAACGATTTGGCAGAGGAGTTTTCTGGATCAGGGACCGCTTTCGGATCACCAGAAATAGCTTTACAGGGTGAGTGTTATTGCCTCTCGAGCTCGATATATATCTAAAAATTGTTCTCGTCACAGCTGCCAGTCAAATCCTCACTACGGAATTCTCGAAGGACCCTGCTATACGTCAGCAGACGAGAGATTTCATGGAAGCATGTGGTGTGGTAAGTGTAACACCGACGGATAGGGGGATGAACATAATAGATGAATACCACCTGTATTACGTGAGTCGTCGGTCCAGATTTTCCTCTGAAGAAATCAACTCATTCATTTGCACGGATAGAACTTCAAATTCCTTACCCGTAAACCCGTACAAATGTTCAAAGATTCCCCTCAATTCTTACACATGCTCAAGGCCGAAGAAGAAGGTTTGATAACGATCACCATCGAAGCAGATGAATCGCAAGTGCAGTCATTCGTGGAAACGTTGGTTAGGTGTTGTCGATCGAATGACTATGGAGAGATATCAACTGCTTGGAATGCTCTACGAGCGGAAATATGCTCAGATGTGACGAGGAAATACCTCGTACCGTCTGCGGCTAAATGGTTGAAGGAGCATCTCAAGAGTGAAGCGGATGAGTTCGTGGCTGAGAGGTGTCGTCTCGAGCTTGAGCTCGTGAGTGTGTTCTGCCATCCCTCTGCTTGGTAGTTGCTGATGGGTTCAATCCTCTTAGCGAGTAAACGTCAGACCGTTCGCTTCTTCCGATATGGACCAAGGCGAAACTCCATCTGTTTTAGCATTGACCAATGGTAAAGGTGAAATCCGGGATGCTATCATGGCCGTGATGTTAGATGATGACGGAAATATCCGGACTCAGACCAAATTTGATAATCTCAGGGACGAATTGGACAAGAATGCTTTCGTGGAACTAGTGGAAAAGAGGAAACCTAAAGTTGTCGTTATCGGAGGAATGTCCGTGCAAGCTGCAAGGTTACGAGATGATGCTGCATCGGCATTACGAGAATTAGCGATCAGAGCCTATGGGCAGAATCCACCTGTGTCAGAGGCATATGGACAATACGAACAGTATCAAGCGGATTTGGCGGATTTCGATCAGAAATTGGCTTCTTACCTCATCCCTCTAATCTTCGTCAACGATGCTACCGCAAGATTGTACATGAACTCGGAAGAAGCTGAAAAGGAGTTCCCGAATTTACCTCTGAATGGACGATACGCTTTAGGTCTGGCTAGATACACTCAGAATCCACTCAATGCCTATGCCAAGTTGGGTAAACAGATAGCTTCGGTGATTTTCATGGAACATCATCAGAAATTGGTAAGCTCCTCGTCTTTCCATCCTTATGCGAGCTCAGCTGACTGTCATTGATAGATCAATCCTGAAAAGCTGTTGATACACCTCGAAAGGGGTTTGGTCAACTCTGTCTGTTTCATGGGTATAGAAATCAATTCTTGTGTAGCAGATGCTTATCAGAGGTCAATGTTACCGTTCATCTCTGGCCTTGGACCCAGAAAAGCAGATGCTTTGGTACATGGTATACATAAGCAGGTAAATGGTATTCTGCTGGGTTACGGTAGCAACGCTCATGCTCACCTATCATGCTTTGTCAGGGCTCTCTCCTCAACCGACTGGCGTTCTCTGATCTTGGTCTATTCGGTCCTACAATATTTGAGAACGTTGCTGGTTTCCTGACTATCGAGAATGATCTCAAAGATATGATGCTGGAACCTGAAAACCCTCAAGAACAGCCAGATCCATTGGATATGACTCGAATACATCCTGAAGATTATGAATTCGCTCAAAAGATGTGTCAAGATGCCCTTGATCTCGATGTTGAAGACGTTACCGATCGACACAAGTCTGAGGTCGTGCAGACTCTTATGTTAGATGACAAGCGAGCTCAAAAACTTGGTGAATTGAATTTGGATGATTTCGCATTCAACTTGCAGCGTCAAGGAGAAGGGAACAAACGACATACTCTGGGAGAAATTGTCAATGAGCTTATCCGATATCGAGCTGATCGAAGGCCTGGATTCTACGTACCGTCAGAATGGGAAGTAGTCACTATGTTAACGGGAGAGACTGAACGTACGATTGGTAGAGGTCTAAAGGTCACTGCAACTGTCCGTAAAGCTTTGTCGGCGAGGGTGTTCTGTCAACTGGAATCAGGCATGGACGCTATTTTAGAACGAGACTACGTAGCAGATGACGATCAACCACCTGTGACATCTTGCGAAGAGTTCTTCAAGCCTCGTCAAGCTGTTAAAGCGGTGGTCATTCAAGCTGAACCCAATCGGTTCCAAGTGAAGATCTCAACGCGAGCATCGGACTTACGACAGGCAGTAGCTTTCATTCCTCCATTCCGAGATGAACCCTACAACGACCTTGTAAGGAAATCAGCAGCGGAAGACGCGGCCGCTGCCAAGAAAAGACGACAAGCTGGAAAGATCAAGCGTGTGGTCAATCATCCTAATTGGCATGTTATGAATTCCGGACAGGCGGAACAATTCTTAGCATCGCAACATCGTGGTGATGTGGTTATCAGACCTTCGTCCAAGGGATCAGATCACTTGGCAGTAACGTGGAAAGTCGATGAAGATATCTATCAGCATATTGATGTACAGGAAATCGATAAACCGAATGAATATTCCCTCGGAAGGATATTGAGAGTAGCTGGTAGATATTCGTATTCGGATTTAGATGAGTTGATCATAAATCACGTTAAAGCAATGGCAAGGAAATTGGATGAATTGCAATTACATGAGAAATACAAACCTGAAGATGATCTTGGTAAGTTACGTCCATTATTTCAGCTTTGTTGAAGGAGAGAGGCTGATGATGGCTCGTTCGTAATTGGTGCAGAGGCGTATTTGAAGAATTACGTTCAAGCTCATCCTGGTAGAAGTATGTATGGATTCTCGATCGATTCGGATAGACCTGGTTATATCAAACTGTGTTTCCTGAATAAGTCGACGAGGGACGGCGGTGTGATACAAACATGGGTATGTTCTTGTCGTTCTCGCGGTATGTATAACGCCCGATGCTGACGTTTGATTCGTTTTTAGCCCGTCCAAGTCCTTCCTGGAGCGTACAAACTCAACAACGCCGAAGTGCCCGGTGTGACCGAATTGTGTAATGCCTTCAAATTGCAGTATTCCGCTAGACTCGCTGAACAAGGTAGTGGAGGAAAGACACCTGGTATCAGATTGGGTAAGACCCCTCTTCCTGGAGGAAGGACACCTGGTGGTAGAACGCCTGCTTTAGGAGGTAGGACACCTGCATTGGGTGGAAGGACACCTATGCCTGGTGCTGCTGGTGGACTCCAGGGGATGGGTAGGACGCCAATGCAGCAGCCTGGGATGACTCCTAATCCTTGTAAGTCGCATTTTCACCATGTTCTTGCCTCGAGTAGGAGGAAGGAAGCAGTCATAGCTGATCCTTCGATCGATTTTAGATGGCGCACCGATACCCCAACAGGGATACGGAATGCCTTCTAACGGCTATGGTCGACCACCACCTCAAGCAGGATATGGGATGCCCCCTTCGAATGGAGGTGGGTACGGACGTCAGCCTCCCGGACAGGGTTATGGCGGTATGACACCTGGTGGTGCACCTGGGCCTAGTGCCGGAGCGCCAGGGATGAATGCTGATAGAGCGTGAGTGGCTTGACTTTTCGTATCATGAGGGAATAGTCGCTGACATTGTTTGAACAGTGCGATGATAGCGAGACAGGGTGGGAGGTATTAGTCCAAGATTGACTTTATCATGAAAGAAGATTTGGGAGTTCAGTAATGTGTTTGATTTGACGGTTTTGCATAGTTCAATAATTCAGTGTATAACAATTCAACCTGTTCGTCTTGTCAATCAATAAAGTAAATAGATCATGAGTATCATACATACTTTTGTCCATTTATGCATCATCAGTACATCGTCATGGTGATCAGATCATCTTGTCTCACTTAATTCTCTTTCAAAGGGTACTTCGTTCATGGTGGCTATTCCTTCAATCAAGGTTCTCGTGATCGATGAAGAATAATATAGAAACACATTCATCCCATGATATATAAAGATAGAACAACTAAACTCGAAGGATCATCCACGAGAAAAAGAATTTATACTCAGCCGAGTATGATTAGATAAATTCACGTTGGGATTAAGCAGCGACGAATTTTGGGAAACAGGTCTTGAAATCCGATTTGGAGTGTTTGCTATCAACGTGTAATTGGAGTCTGTACAATCACAACAAACAGATCAGACATATAATTAGTCAACATTCCCACAGGGTTGTATGATAGAGGTGCGTTCTATTCTGAGGAGAAATTGGAAGGTGATAAGAGCAAGTGTGGAAGTGTGAGAGGTAGGAGAGAGGAACGACCACTCACTGAGGTTGTTTGGAGGTTCCCTGGAAAGTAGCTTTACAAGTTTCGCATTGGATCGTTTGAGCGGCCTATATGATTGAATTCAGGAGAAACTGAATTAGTGGTTGGTCCTTGAGAATGTATTCAAATCGACAAGTAACATCAGGGCTGTAAAGCTAAGAAGCCAAGGTGTACTCCAGGGTCTCAACCACACAGAGGAAGCAACACCAAGGTCCACGAAGCAGGTACATCGACTCACAGCGTTGGACTTCAATTGAGAACTCTCTCCTTTACCTGCTACCTTGGCTCCTGCCTTTTCTCTCTTGTGAGCTGCTTTAGCACCCTATACCAATGAGATGTAAAACGTTGATCAGCGATTGTACGAGTGGATATCCGGGAATCAGATCGAGATGTCGAGCAGGCGTGAAGCGGACACATCATGTCAGCTCTACTCACGTTACCCATTGTGATTTGACCTGAAAAAGAAGACGAGCGAAAAAGCGAAATGAAATTGAGCGATTTATAAAAGTCGAGGATGAATGATCGACAAATAGATGTCACGAAGAAAAAGTATGTCGAAGAAAAAAAAACAAATCATGCTTGTCCTAGGTTGCCCTTGGTTTTGGTATTTTGTATGGTGGTATATATGAATGTGGCGCGGTGGTAGATTATTTCACTTTAACCCTCCAAAAAAATGGAGTGCAATGCAGATGACCATCGAAAGAGCACAAAAAGATGAAGCGGACTTGGACTTCTTCTTTCGTGATGATTATGAACATCGGGTAAGACTTATTTCCTTAGCCTGCTCGACAGGGGGATGACATTGTGTACATCATGGTACATATGGGTCTTAACAGACGGTAACCGAAAGTACCTACCTATCAAGTAGGGATCTGGGAAGTCCTGAAAGGCAGAAGATGAACGCGAACCGCGAAGGCGAGTGGACGGCGCATGAGACTTCTCCCGGCGAGTGCTAGTGAACATGACAATGATTCTGATTCTGATAATGAGAATGAGAATGCATCTAAGTAGAGAGGCGAATCACTTCTGGTTGCACAGCAGAAGAATATAACCTATACTCGGCTCTTGCGACATCAGATGAGGTGAGCAAAAGATACTCTTTTATCGAACAGATATGCTAAAAAACTATGCCTCCGCCGCGGATTGAACACGGGACCCTTCCATCCGTCAACATTGTACGGTAAAAACCGCGCTACGAGTGGAAAGCGCTACCACTGCGCCACACAGGCTCTCAACTTTCAGTTGATGAGACAGATATATATCGTTTTAATTTGGCTACAGCGGAAACGTCGGTTTACCAGTCTTTATGCAGTTTAGAAGCATTCTTTTCGGAGTGGGTATGCACCCGAGAGGCATGAAAGGTCCCTTGGAGAGCTCAAATTGTAAGACAGCCATCTTTGAGCTTGTGAATTCATCGCAAGATAACGCAATATCGTGTCTTACCCCGGTACCACCACCGTGCGTCATCAGTCGCGCTCCCGCAACTACAGAACTCATTAGATGAACGATATATATCATCGATTCACATTACATGAATCCACGATTTGAAGATCCTTGAGTAGTCTAGCAACGACGATAACATGGCGGAGCTCTCGCTGGAAGACAAATGCAAGCTTGCCGCGAAGTTTGTTGAGCAATCTCCTCCAGGCGAAATCAAGTGAGTTATTGTCATTATATTGCTATACTCGACAGATAGCTGACTTTTGTCTACGCAAAATCTCAGTGATGTAATCAATGGTATGTGCAGATGTACTGCTTCTGGTCGTCCGTTGATGGAATACTGAGTTGCTTCACTCTAACAGACATCCGAGCGATAATCAACGACGATGAGGCCCTCATGCCCCACGTCCTACCAACGTTGAAGGCATACAACTTAGCTCAACTTCATGTGGTAGATCATGCTGCTACTGAAGGAGTACCAGCCCACAGTGTAAGCTTGGCCTGTAATAGTATCCTGACCGAACAGCTTATATGGTGTAATCACAGTCTATCTTATCGGAAGCTACTATCTTGCCTGGAACGACGGGCGATAGAGAACGGTATGTAGATGCAGTGGGAAAGAGGAGCTTTGTATTTGATCATATCACACTGGTGAGTACCTTTCTCTTCCATAGCATGTTCAGAGATGTGTCAGCTGATGACGAACAGGCGATATCGGATTATCAACCTTATGAATTACCCGAGGAGGAGGAATCTTTCCGGTATGTCCAATGACTCATTTCAGCTAGCTCTTGTACACCCCGTCGAATGGAATTAATTGAGCTAACGTTCATCTTCTGGTAGCTCTGCTCTTTCACAATCATTGGCTAAATACGCCAAGAATCACTTCCCATCTGGACAATCATCCGTATCATGCTCTCAGCACCCACTCTTACCACCTGCTCCCCCTGCTCCTACTTCTACCCAAGCTTCTGCTCCAGAATCAGGATCACCATCCACCACTCAGCTCGCAGAGGCTGATCCCGCTGCAGAAGGGACAGCAGAACCAGTAACAGATGTGATTACCGAACAAGTGAACGAAGGTGATCTTGAACCTGCTCCTACTCCAGCAACCGGTGACTTAGACGTGGATAAGAAAGATGAACTGGTCAGACCAGAGAGTTTGGATCAATTAGATGAACTGGTAGAAGAAGCTAAAGAGGAGGAAGAAGGTGTGAAGACTCCTAAAGAGGGTTCGAGACCTGATGTCACCGAAGTAGATGATAGTGGGAAAGAAGAGAAGGTTCTGACACCCCCAACTGCTGTCGAAGACATTGTGGAAACCGAGGAACAGAAAGAGCCGGTTGGAGGAGGGATAGAAGAGAGAAAACAGGAAAAGATAGATAATCCTATATACACTTTGGAGATTGTAGGGAATAAGTACAATCCTAACAATTTCTGGTAAGTCGATGTTGTCTTTTGTCCATCAAGGGTCTCATGGAACTGATACTATTGGGTTGCTCATAGGACCGGTCGATGGAGGACGAAGTGGGTTGTTGATAAGGCTTCTGGAAAGGTCAATGGCGACATCAACGTAGATGTGCACTATTATGAGCAGGGTAATGTAAGTTTTTCTTACGGTCGGGGACTTCCTCGAAGCCTTTTCCTGGAGGCTTTACTTAATAGGTCTGCTCGTTAGGTCCAACTCGCTACCAAGCATTCCGCATCTTTCCCACTTCCCACCGAAGAAGTCGGCGGTCAATCAATAGCTAGTCAGATTGTTACTACCATTTCCAAAATCGAGACTGCCTATCATCTGGAACTGAACGACGTGTATGGCGAATTGGGCGACAAAGCCTTCAGAGCGTAAGTCATATCTTGTCTTTTTGTGACAACCCAACCATCTTCGCCTCATCACGGTGATTACAGAGAATGTATAGATGCTGACCTATATAACAGCCTTCGACGTGCACTTCCAGTGACGAGGCAGAAGATGGATTGGGAGAAAGTGACTGGTTATTCCCTCGGATCAGATTTGACCAAAGCTAGAGCCTAATCCTCCCAGAAGTGCTTTTTGATGTTTTCACAAGGTATCGAACTAAAAAGAATCGAGCAACGGACTTGTATATATGCATGAAAATGAACGATGTCTATGATATACATACAAGCATGGATTGCACGTGAAGATGGACGATGAGTAATGAATGCATGGCAATTGAATGGGAGAATGACGAGATGACTCAATGGATGGGACTGCCCAGAACTGAGCCACCATAGCCGCACCTGAAAAAAAAAACATGTAAACAAATCACAAACACCTGTAGCATCGATCGCATGACCAGTTAGTTCACTTGAATTATTTCAATTGGATAACCTTACCTCTGACTTGCATCTTCTGTCATCTTCACATACTTTCACATTCTCAGGAGTTCCGTGACGACCTACATACATGATCATAACGAAGCAAAATTCCACTCACTCTTAGTGGTGTTTTGACGAATCACGATGGACGAGCAAGATCGTCGCCATCATCACGAAACGAGTTCACCATCTAGTCCAACATCTTCCACTTCAAGCCAGACGGATCAACAGACCCTATCTCCATACCATTCTGCTGCCATACCTGAATCACCATCTGCATCTCTATTCTTGAGGACGGCGGAGACTCTCGATGGATTATCAAAGCAATTGACGAATATCAAAGATGATAATGACACCGAGGTAGAAATAGTCTGTTGTTGTGGAAGTAGTCTTTCGAACAATAGTGGGAATATATGTAAGAGCTTGAGGGAGAGGGAGAAGTTGGAAGATAAACTTAAACTTAGTGGTGGTTAGTCCCATCTAGTCATGTCACACTCATATACAAGAGCTAATTCAATTCTATGGATAGAAATCGGCAACGCTCTTCTGCAACGATATGAAGCTCTAGAATGTAAACATCAAAGGGAAGTAGAAAAGTATGAGAATCAAGTGAGTATCTAAACACCTTGTCCAAGATTGGCCTATTGACTGAATTGAACTTTGATCTCGTTTCGTTGGATTAGCTTCAAGTGAAACGCAATGCTCTGGTTGAATGTATGAAGAAAGTGAATAATCTGGAAAAGGCGAATACACAACATCTACAGAAGTTCGCAGAGGTATCAAAGAAGAATGAAGCTTTGGAAAAGGTAAGTGTTCCTTTAATTGTACGCGTTATCTTCCCACTATCATCTCTCAATGCTTTGTCTTTATCTTTCTTAAACCCTTTGGCCAACAAAGTTTCTTGGATGTCCAGATTTCGTGGTGTACGATGACAACGCTGACGCCCATGCAGCGTTATACCCAAGCTATGCACACCCAAACTCTGACTCAACAATCTCTCACTCACGTACGCTCGGAACTTACGACGTTCAGGACAACTTCGCAAAGGCAGAAAGTCGCTCTGGCCAGTGGGAAAGGGATAGAAGAAAGGCTATTGGAATCTGAAAAGAACTATGAAGATGTCAAAGATCTGATGGAGATGGAAATCAAGAAAACAAGGGATGAGTTGAGGAAAAGGAAGAGAGCGGAAGCTAGGATTGGTGAGTTCTGATACTATTCTGCTTCTGAGATGTGAAAATGCTCAGCTCGAGTAGGTATGCTGATATTGAATGTTGTTCCTTGGATACCATAGACGAGCTGGAGCTGCAACTCAAATCTGCCAACAAAGAAGTCGAAGAAATCAAGCAAGCTAGAGCCAAAGATGCTCAGGATCTACTGGCAAATGCCAAAGAGAGATTAAGCGTGTTACACAGCGAGGTAAGTCAGCTGATGGAAGCGGGTATTGCATTATTAGACCTGATTAGCTGATAAATACCAAATCAAACCAGTTATCAGAAACTTTCCGCACGGAGTCACCATCTGACATGCCAGAATACCAAAAAACCTTGGAAGATCTGGTAGCCACCAACACACTGTTGAAACATGATGTGACCGAATTGACACATTCCCTAGCGGAAAGTCGAGACGAATCACGAATGTTGAAAGAGGAAGTAGAAGAATTAAGGGCCTCGATAGGAAGTGTAGGAAGGATGTCACCTTTCGAACGATTACCCACAAGATTAGCTAGCGAATTAGGATCAGGTCATTCGAATCATTCGAGGACCGAATCTAGTCCTGTCATCTCTCTTGGACATGGTGAAAGGGGATCATGGAATCGAATGAGCGTAGCTTCTTCTTCGAGAACGGGAGGGATGAGCGCATGGGAGCATCATAGGAAGATGTCCATGGCTGCTTCATTCACTTCCAACTCTTCCTCGACGGCTGCCGATGGTGCTCTCATGTCTCCCGGATTGGGTATGGGTCCAATAGGTGAATTTGGCGGAGTACTATTGAATGAAGATGGTACAACCAGAATCGGAATACTGAGCCCACCTTCTGGAAGAGAAAGTCCAAAATTCCGGACTTCGCCTAGTGGTGGGATTGGTTATGTGCTGAATGGCGTACCGAAGACAAAACCTGGACATCAAGTTCGACCTTCGCTTGCGAGAAGCTTTAGCGCCAATACAGATAGAAGGTCGAGAAGATCTTATGCTGTAAGTTGGGCAGTTGCTTTGGTTGGTGTATCGCTGATTTGGTTATTCTCACAGTCGCAGGGAGTTGGACCCATTGCAGAATGGTCAGCAGGTGAAGACATATCAGGTATAACCGAAGAACCCCTCTCACCTGGTACAGACTATTTCCGAGCGGCAGAGAAGAACCGTAAGAGACGTTCATTGATGTTAGCTAGACGATCGACCATGTCTCCAAATGAGTTTACCGAATATTCACCCAACGCAAGTACTACAATCATTGATGATTATCCTTCACCGATGTCGGATTCAGCAGTATCCAATACCAGTCCCAAACGAGCCAAGAGGAAGACATTGTTGCTTCTGACTAAGTCTCAGGGAGTCCAGACGGAACCAGTCGATATTGGTATCTCAACGGACCCAGAACCAGAAAGAAGGGAACCTACTTCGGCTCAAGGTCAAGGTATGGTCTCAACCTCTACGGGGACTTCACCGATCCCTCAATCGGAAGATCATTCGGAAACTTCCTCCATACAGGATAATCGAGCTGGTATCTTATTGGTGGTCGTGGAGCATATGAGTCGTATCTTGGCTAGATTGAGGGATGCGGACGTACCTACCTTGAATAAACGGTTGAAGAAACACAACTTACCTGGAGATGTCGGACATCTATCTCAAACTACCATGAGATCTTTACAGCAGGAAGTATCTGAATTACGAAATCAATTTAGAGGAATACCAAGTTCAGCTTTGACTGGTGGGATCGACAGAAAAGATTTCAATCTTTTATTGAGATTATTCAAGGATGTGTTTACGGATTTAGTGGACTTACAAGCTATAGTAAACGATATCACAATCAACCCATCACTAGGCAAGAAGTTACAGAAAGCTGCGTTTAGGGAAGATGACTCGGTAGACGATGCGGGTAAATCAAGCAAACAGACTGGAATTGGAGGTGGTACTGGACTAGGATGGATTGCAGCTCCAATAACGAAATTCTTCGTAACTCCTGCCGAAAACGATCATTCGAGTGAAGGATCCACCTCACATGGCAAGAAGGGATTGGAGAGGGGTAGACTACAGCCTAATAGCAACATGCCTGTCAAAGCTGCACCTAAACAACAAGCTACGGCTAGTGCTACTACTACGCATGTCAGTGTCGAATTTGGCGGGACGGGTATAGTGAGGAGAGCCAGTCCTGCGAATCTCACCACGGCCAACAAGGAGGTGATCGACGATTTACCCTCCTCACCGATCGCCGCCCAACATGAAGATAGGAGTATCTCACCAGCCACAGGATCGGACAATTCGCTGGTACCTCCTACGATCCGTACAGTCAGACGATCAAAATCACGAGCGAATAGAAATGAACTTTTAGGTATCTTTGCGGGTGCTCAGAAACCTATCACTCCGACTGATGGAGCATGGACCGTCATAGGTAATGGAGTAGCCCCTGGTGTCTCAAGTGGTCAAAGAACATTAAGATCAGTCAGTTCGCATGTGTTTAGCAATACTAGTGGTAATGGAGATAAAACCATAAAAGCTAAACGAAGTGAGGAAAGAAAGAAGATCTCTTCTGTCGTGGATGCAATCATCGACCCTTCGACTTCTACTCTGGCTGAAGATAATGAAGTGATACTTAGTGGATCGTATGAACCTCAGCCTCCGCTGTTGGAAAGGACCCTTAGACCTAGGGGATTGTCAGATTCGAGTATCAGATCGACATTCATCAGTCAGTCAATCAACTCTATAGATAGTTCCGGTACAGCTACGATCAGAGCACCTCCGTATAGTGGAGGAGGAGGGGGAGGAGTGCTGCAGAGCCTATCGAAAAGATGGTACGATTTTAGAGGATCGACAGAAGTAAATGAGGAAGTTTCACCGGTGAATCCAGATGGTCACAACACACAAAGTGCGATGGGTAACATAGAAGATAAACCGAATCCTATACCATTATCTACCTCTTCCACCCGATCATCCATATCCACTACCACTTCGTCATTGTTAAGGGATAGAGCAATATCACCTACGAAAACCAATATCGTCTCGCCTATATCGACTTCTACATCCACCTCTTCTCAGATCCCAACTCAAGGAGGTGGCACGGGATTATTCGGGTTAATTGCTTCTTCCTTAGCTCGGAATAATGAGATAGAGCGCATGGGGGAAGATGAAGATGAGTTGGTAGGAGCGAGTCTAAGACAGGGTGGAGCGATGGGTAGGAAAACCTGGCGATAATCGAATCATCAGAGAGTAGTGGATGGAGAATGGACTACCTGACGTTTTTAATTTTGTTATAATTCTTGGGCTTTGATCATGTTTTCTACTTGTTCTGTTTTGTAAAAACGATTCTTGTATTATTTCTGTCAGTGTAGCATTTGTTAGCATATTTACTTTGGTATTACCCCTTGATCGATATTATACCTTGGCATTGATGCATTTCACCATGTATATATCACCTGATGATCGTTAATCTCGTACAAAATCGTTAAGTTGCTTATTCTATGTTGCCATCGTTGGGCGATTATGATATATATACTATGTGTTATGATGTAATAATGATATGCTGGTGGATATATGAATTGGTGATGATGTGTGTAAGACGTTTTTTCTTGATTCTTGGATTTGCGAATCTAGATTTTTATACCTTGTGAGGCATGTATGCTGTGCTAGTGAGGAATAATCGACTTGAGCTGAACAAGAAAATTTGTCTGTTGATCATTCCTTTGACGCATTGTTTAATTTCGCTCGTTTCCTTTTCTCCCTCCTCATCGCCGATTTTGACTTGGCCGGTGATTCCTGAGATCCAGATTCATTCACCTTGACTTGATCACCATCTTGATTGACCTGTGGATCGGACTCGTCCTTCTCGCCTTGTTCATCCTCGTCATCGTTTGCTAAAAATCGTTTGGAATTTTTCGACTTTACAGGCGATCCGAATGGTCTAGGTCCGTCGTATGGGAATATCCCTGATCCGCCGGGAGAAGATGTCGGTGGAATCTGTACGGGGGTGGTATGCCTAGATGGGAGTGGGAAAGGTGGTTCATCCTCTTCTTCACTTTCATCTTCATCTTCCTTCGAATCGTTCTTGTTGTTTATCTGCTGAGCTAAGATGGCAGGATGTAGCACAGTTCTGTTGCTATTCCCCGTAGAGAAAGGATCTTTCTTCTTCTTCCCCTTGCCTGTACTAAATGGGTCTACTGCATTCACCTTTCTTTTATTCTGATTTGATAATTTGAACTTCGATTCTTCCTCATCTTCATCCTCATCGTCTTCATGAGGAACTCCATTACCATGCACCTCTTGCTTTTCTTTACCTTTTTTCTTCTCCAAGTTCAACTTCTTACTCAGCCCGACTAACCCATTCCGCTGTATCTGCCTACTAGCATTGGGGTTGTCCAATAATGGATGTCCTAGACCTAGACGATCTTCGGTCTGTCCCCTTATATCTGGTCTTAGTAGGTTCGTCAACCCCTCGTCTTTCTTGGACTGGGATGAACTGGAGATACCGAAATTGTGTGGTATCCAGGAATCGATAGAGGAGTAGAATATCGATGCGGAGAGGGACAGGGACTCGGATGATGGGTTATCGGGGTTTTGGGTTGATTGTGACATCTTCACTGTACGGTGATATAATGGGTTCTGCCTTGAGCAGTTGGTCTTTGACGAGCATGGAATAGTGTAAACAAACATTCTACTCAACATGCTTACACGGACCACACTTCTCGGTTATGACGATGATATGCTGGATGAATTCGAGTGCCACATTGGGAATTTTCCGTTTTCCCCTTACCAACACAGGCTGCAGTCATCGTCGTTCGCAAGTTCACAAAAAAAGATCGATAATAATCCATCACTCTTCTATTGTTTACACAAGATCTTGTATAGCCTAACATCTTACATCCATCAAGATGGCTTCCATCCCAGTCCCACAAGCATCCGAAAAGCCCTCCGGGCCAACCGCTTTCGCCCCATACCTCGATACCGTCGCTAACATCTTTCACCCTGTGACTGGACCGGTATTAAATACTTATGGGAGATTTCACGGATGGAAGGAATCGATGGGTTTGGTTCAGCCTGGAACGGTGGAGAACTTGACTAGGGAGGTGCAACGTGAGTTTGGTTCTGCTTCACGCTGTCCCCTTTTCTATCATCTGGTTTGAGAGGAACGATTAGCATATAGAAGGCGGAAGGTAGAAGATCGATTTACAAAGAAATGAATATGGAATTTCAGGTCTTAATACTATATCACCCTTCACTGTTATCGCTCACTAGGTGGATGACATGCTGATTTATCTTGATGAGAATAGAGGTTCAGCTTGCGAACTGGTCATTTGACGGTGCAAGAGCAGACGTAGCTAAAGTCGTATCTGCGAACCCCGCTTTCCAACTCACCCACTCCTTCTCCCTTGGATCCACTACCCGACCTCCCGCTTACAACTTTGGTGCTATCTTTGCTAACGCTAAGGTGAGTTTCGATTGTCTTCCAAATGACAAATCGCAGGAACAAGCATGATTTGAGGAAATATGCGGTAGAAACGGATTCCCATGTGGAATCACCCGTCAAGGACCGGGATCGAAGCACGGGTTATGGCAGATATGGAGAAGTCAAGAAGCTGATCGTAATTTGGTATAGACCTTCCTACAAGGTGGTGTTGATGGTTCCGGTACCGTTACGATGCGAGCAAACCAGACTTGGGCTCCTACAGATATCACCAAAGTACAAGCTCAGGTAAGTTATCCAGCTCCTCTTCTGTTAATGCACTAATGATAAATGCTGATCTTGACACTTGTTACAGCTCACTAACAAAGCCGGTCAATCGATGTTGCAAGTTGAACACGACCACCTGGGGCCTCATTACACATTCTCATGGAAATCGATGAACCCCGGTATACTTGATGGAACCGGTATCCACATTGCCTCTTTACTCCATTCATTCTCTCCTCGACTATCATTAGGTTTCGAGACCGTCATTCAACATCCTCAACCATCTATCTTGGAGACCGCTACTTCCTACGTTGCCAAATTGACTTCTTTACCCAACCCAATTGAGCAACTCACCCCAACCGTTCCAGGACAGCCTACGCCATTCTACCCATCCTGGACTGCTACCGCTCAATTACAACCATCAGGAAACGTCCAAGCTACATATTACCAAAAACTGAGTGATAAAGTTGATGTCGCCTTGGATTTACAAACCATCATTCAACCTGCCTCGATGCTTGGTCCAGCCAAGAGAGAAGCGTTGGCCACTTTGGGTGCCAAATACGATTTCAGAATGGCAACTTTCAGAGGTCAAATTGATTCAGCGGGTAAAATCGGAATGTACCTCGAACAGAGATTCACACCTGCTTTCGCTTTCTTGGTGGCCGGTGAGATCGACCATGCCAAGGTGAGTGATTTTCAACTGTGTAGGATATGGGTTTGCAGCTGATATTGGGAAATGAAATGGAATAGAACGCATCGAAATTCGGTGTTGGTATCATGATTGAATCTTCAACGATGACTCAAGAAGAGATGATCGCTGCTGGTATGTTGACTCCTGTATAGGAGAGTCACCAAGGGCGCAAGGATACATAACGAAGAAAACGGAAGAAAAGGAAATAATTAGGCGAAGAAGCGGTTGAGTGGGAATGACGATCAGCTAGGAGGGGAAAGTAGGGTGGGAATGTCTGCGCGATGTGGTTAGGGGCACGAAGATGGCCACGAAGTGCAGAGGCACTTGCATCTCGTTAAGGAGAGAAGTTTAGCCGCAAATCATAGAAGACAATCTCTAGTTCTTGCAGAAGAGGAAGCAGCTTTTATATATTATTCATACGACTTTGTTTAGCAAGGATTTACATACTAATCTGTATCAACGCATGGATCACTTTTCAGGATACTGTCGGATATGGTATGATACTGTCTTGGCAAAAACTAACGCCATTTGCTGATTATACTTTACAAACACGGCAACTCACTCTTCATTTCCCAGCGTTACGCGTCCGATCAACTACCAATACTCAATCATGTCAACCCTCTAGTCATTCTTCTATGACCACAGATTGAAAAATATACCGCATCCCATTAGCTCTGCGAAGTCAAGCTTCAAGACGCTCGGTAAGTACCAAAGTCGGGGACGATTTGGGAACCCCGAATGTTGTAAATTGTTCAATGCCTTTTTTTCCGTTCTAGATTTTGCCGATGCCCATACTCTATCATGGACTGCTGTGAATCGGGACGGTGGATGCGATACACTGTGTCGGAAGTGCTGAGATATCGCAAACTTCCCATCGCAATGAGCCTAGGCCTTCTAACTATTAACGGATCCTTCATCTATCCAAAGGGAGTTATTCCGATTGGAAGGCGAGAAACGCTACTTCACTCCAAGACGATGGCGTTCGGGTTCGGGTTCGGTTGGAAGGCTTGAGCCGATAAGTCGTACAGCATATGCGGTGTGTATATATATAGATATCACAAAGCAGTCTTGACTGTTGGAATAATCACTTGGATCATCGACTCGTCTTCAGTTCCACCTATGTTTCTCGGCCCAAGCATCATGGCCGAATCAACCAATACCTCAAGAGGATTATCCTTCTCCGCCATCAATGGAGATGGTACTGAAGATAGGAAAGTATCATTTGATATCGCTACATCACGATTATTGACTGAAAAGTCCAAAGCAGAGACCATCATCACCAAGCATATAGATTGGAAGTGCGCTGTTGAGACTGAATCCAATTCTGATAAAATCAAGCAATTACAAGTTGAATTACAAAACTCGTGGAAGATGTATAAAGATGATCAGAGTGAGAACCCTATTCCTGAAGAGGTCAGGAAGATCTGGATTGATTGGGCTGATCATGAGAACCAAGGTGCTAAGGGACTTTCACAGGAGATCCAGTATGCTGCTTATATGTGGATGAGGAGTATTGAAAATGATTTGAGAGACATCGAGATCGAATATGTATCTTGTAATCTTTCTGACGGTGTGCAGAAATAGAAGTACGGTATGATATCACACTATGCTGGATTATTCGACAGGATCGTAGGTTCTATTCAGTCTGATAACCAGATATCAGTCAGACAGTCTGATGTTGAACACCATGATCCCTGTTCCAAGAGATGGATGTGTTACCGTAAGACGTCAGTCCTTTCCGTCCCCGTTCGATCGGTACCGTACGTATGAAAGCACAGGGTGATACATCTCCTTCACGCAAGTACATAACTTACAATACTGTACACCAGCACGTCACATCATTCGTTCTCTGACTCGTATGATATCTTGACTTGACAGGGAAGCCGCGTGATATGACGTGGGACGTTGAGAGTAACATCTTGCTCCTTCGCCAATCCTTTTATCATTCTCATACGTTGACCACACACAAAGGAGACAGATATCTACCCACCAGTACTTCATCATCCTCGTAGGGTGTCAGTCATAATGTCTATAAAAAGGTTGTCCCACCTCCAATTCAGTAAGCAACTCGTACTTCGAAAAACACTTTGCCAACGTCATTGTACTTACCAACATCGAAATTAATATCGACAATATGTCTAACCCTACTGCCGCTGCGGAGACTCCATCTGTATTGTCTGCTGTTCATACTCCTGCATCCTCTTCAATTGGGTCGACAGACGGAGCCATCACCGATGGAGGCAGTGGCGGGCATACCTCTGGAGGTTCCAAGAGTGAGACTGACCCCGATCTCAGGCACGCTGGTGAACATGAGAGAACAAATCATGGTAAGTGTGGTACATCCTATACAGTAATAAATTTTGTATGAATGAGGATATGACCAACCAGCTGACGGAACAGACAGACAACGCTAGTCTATCGTACGAATATGGTCCGGAGCTACTCGAGCGCAACAGGGCCTACAGAGGACTCTTCGAATCCTACAAACTTCTTCGATCGTGCGTGGAATCGGGCACATCCCCTTCAGTAGAGTTGAAATCGACATATGATCGGGCTCAAGCGAATCTCCAAGCAGTGATTAGAAAACATAGACCCTGCAATACTGGGTGGGTCCCACCGGGGGGTATGGAAGAGACCTGGTCTAGATGGGGTAATGGAACTACCCATGCACCTACTTCAGAGCTCTATGAGGAGGCTAAATCACAATATGGTGGGAAGATCTAAAAGATTTTTGGGAGATGAGTGCGTGGGCTGAAAGCAGGGGAACAACTTTAGATAAGTTGACGAATGCGTTGTAGATGAGTTTTTCAATATGAGTTACGTGATAGCTCAGAGTCTATGGAGTACGAGAACACACGAAATTTTAATCGAGAAAGAGATTTGTTCTTTCATCTGTACATGTGATCTCTTCTGCCTTGTCAGACCGTTTGGATCGTACATCCAGTACAGTACTGTATAGTAGGTTGTGCCTAGTTTCATCTAGTGCGATATGATAATATTCAAATAAGGTTTCTACTGCAATTGTGCAATAATACTATACTACAATAGTGAACGTAGCAATCCGAAAACTGTGACTTTTGTAAGCATACCAACATATACTTATTCCTTCTGGACGTGGAGTGACTGTACGTACAATACAGTATTGAGCGATCAGTCGAGTATCAGACATAAATCCACAGGTATAAGTAAAATATCGTCCGGGATCTCCTTAGTCGTTTCTGTCCTACAACAGCCCGACCAGAGGGCGGTGATGTCGTAATATAGAAATCACTTACTGCATCCTTTCAAAGAAGGTTGTCCTTGTTCTGATTCTGGTTCTGCTCCTGGACTTTGTCCGTCGGCTACATCCTGTCCAGTCAAGCTACGATATCTCCTTTGAACTTCCGAAAGCCACAAAGGGGCTCGTATGACGCTCCTTTCTTAGTCTCCTCAGTTGTCCCACCGTCAAACACCTTATTCTACTATATAATATATACCAAGAGCCTCTACTCCTTTTCGCTCTCGAAGAAAAGACAACACATCACCTTATACTCGACTGGCCATAGATACTGTAGAGTGCCCAAGTAACGATGTCGAGGAACGAAGCTTCACTTGACACAACCGACAAGTTCCCTCTTATCATAAGTGTGATGAAAGGCACGAACAACAACTCTCAATCCTCTACAGCTACCACTACAACTACAGCTACAGCTACGTCCACCAGCGATGACAGAACTGGAAATGGAATTTATCAACAATCGAATGACACTCAAGTTACAGTCATCGAATATGGAGGTTCAGGTTTAGGTGAACGATCAGAAATGTATAAAAATCCTGCTGCCAACGAATCTGCCATTACCGTACACCATGTTGGATCTACTTCAGCTGGTGAGAAATGAACCTGATGATCATCTTCAATACAGTTTACAGTAGCATGACTTACGGTGTTTTTGATATCTGTCGGATGACCTGGATCGTATATCGTATTGTGCTGTACATGTTTTATGCATGGTGGATGACGATGATGTTGATGATGGTGATTTGATATTTACAACATACGAGATGCTTGATTTGCTTTTCTACTTTAAAATACTATTCTATTTGCATATACAAATTTTGATGATCCCATGCCACTATTTTACAACGTCTAGTTGATCCATCTCATCATCTCGCCATCCCTCCTTTGCTCAGTGATTCCATCACTCTCCCTGTACATCTCTGGCCTTTTCTATCTTCCATCACCATCCTCGTTCATACCCGATCAGCTCTTGCCAAAAGCCTTATAAGGGTATACTCTCCATTCCTTGAACTTCACTTGAATATACCTAGTAACCTGTTCGACCCATCTCTTATCAGGTATAACATTCTCTCCACCTAACCACATTTCGATTCTGGTCAATTTCCTTCTCGATAAAACTAACCCACAGATTGTAGAGGAAGATCCTGGAGGAGGGGGGACTTCATCTTCGAGATCGCCTGAGATGAGTAAGAAGATCAATTCGAGGAAGAGGTCGTCCATCTATGATGAGAATATAGGGTCTCACGTCAGCTCATGTACAAAAATAATGGACAACTTCCACTAATCAACGTCTACTGATGTAATTCCTGACATTCACGGGGGAGGAATGGTTGGTATAGAGTGGATTATCCGTTTATTCCCTTTCCAACGAGATGAATCAAGACCACTCACGGCACTAGCTTCTCCAGCAATCATGATCTTCCCTCCCTTCTGACAATACTTATCTTCCCACATCGGTCTGATATGAGATTTGAATATATAAATGTTTGTTTCCTCCTGGAACAAGTGGGTTCCCAAGCCTGGTCCTCCCTTCTGAACACTATCTCCAATCGGTTCAATCTCTCTCCTCTTGGACTTGGCGATAGATCGTCTCAGAGCTTTCCAGCCCCCAAATAAATCTTCCAAATTATCAGCTTTGAACAAGGTGACGAGGTGAGACGAGTAGTCGGAAGCGTTTGGATGGGAACTGAGTGGGTTGAGTGGAGAGAGAGCTGGCATCGATGCCTTTCGCTGGTGCTGATGGGCTGTATTGGAGAAGTACATCGTCCATGAATGGGTTAAAGGATGGAAAGTAGAGGTGAACATCGCGGGGGAGGTCGGTGTGTTGAGCGTGATGGAAGGTATGGGAGGTGGGTTGACGAGTGGTCTTGAGATGATATGAGGTTGTGTAGCTTGAGGTGAATCAGAGGGGAATACCAATTTACCATCCTCTTCGTCCTCATCTACTTCGGAAGGAGGTGTAAGTGGTCTTTCTGCAGTGATGACAGAAGAAGGCTCCGAATAGATTACCCTGTTGATGTTGATTGACGAGACTTGAGGCGTGCACTCGCCAATAGGTGGACTTTGAGGTGGGGTTGGGTTAGACATACTTGAACTTGGGCTGGGTTCTTGTCGAGGAGTGATTGATTCGGGTGTATGTGAGAAGGTATCAAGTGAGCCGATGATAGGAGTATTGATGTCTCCTTCTTCTGTAGAGTTTGATCTCGAGAGCGGTTCTTGTTCGGCGGAGTTGAAGTATCGCGTGGGTATTTCGCCGAAGTAGATGATGTTATTCTCGAATCGTCTTGGTTGAGAAGGTGGTGTGCTAGGAGGTGGGAGTTTGACTTTGATGGGTGAAGTAGAAGTCGAAGGTACGATATCGTCAGCTCTTTGAGAAGGAACTTGAGTATCGAGATTAATGCTTGTTGGTTCTTCTTTCCCCTCTGGTTGGGCTGGCTCTGGCGGTGGCGAAAGGACCCTCGTTTCATTTTGTGTATCGTCATCCCCACCTTGGAAATTCTCATCTTTCGTGATGATTTCGGTTGCCTCTTCTTCTATCACCGATTTTTTTTTGCCTTCATCACCGCTCGCTTCGTTATTACTACCCAGGACCACATACACATCGCTTGCATCTTTCTTTTGCTCCTCTTCATCATCCCTCCCCTCTGCCTCCTCCTCCTCCTCTTTTTCTTCCTCCGCAGTATTCGTACTGGATGTAATCGATTGTTTCCCTTTCTTCTTTTTATTCTTCTTACTATTCTTCTTCTTCTTGTTAGTACCCTTGCTATCCGAATTAGTGATCGTTGAATCACGCTCTTCTATAGGAATGATATATGCACCAATATCTGTCAACTCCGTAATCACGCCAGTCCCTAAACCTTCATCTTCTGTTTGTTTCTCTTGATCCTCTCTAGATCTGATACTCTTCGTCCTTGGATAATTCCCTTTCAGCCTCCCTCTTGTTCCACTTTCCGTCTGCCCTCCCTCACCTGTCACCTGATCTAACCTTACATATTGAGTAATACCCACAGGGTCCGTCTGCATCATCCAATATCCTGGGAACGCCGGCATATGCTGAGTGAGGGCGTGGGTGTTGACGTGACTCATCAATCTTGAGATTTTGGACTTATCCGGATCGGCGGAGATGTTACGGTAGGCGGCATTGAGAAATGTGTTGCCATTAGTAGGTGTCGAGGGGGAAGGGGAGGATGACATGGTGAGGAGTAGAGGTAGGGATATCTGAACAGGATAGGAGGTTTACTTTTTTATTCTTGTAGAGACTGTGTCTTTCGGTGAGAAGTGATTTGTAAGCCGTGGAGACGGAAATGGCACACTATGAACTTATTTTTATTTGAAGAGGAATTTTCGAAATGAGCGGAGAAGGGTTTTGGGTGTCTGTGGAGTGGGTATGATAGGATGAGAATGGATGGGGGGAGAGAGTTCGAGGATGAAGAAAAGAGAGAAAAGCTAGAAGATGGATGATGAATGAAAAGTGATCCACACCAAAGGAAGGGCTGAGTGGATGAGCGGATGAGTGGACCTGTCGGATTCAACCTATAACCGGGTCCGTGCGTTATCAACTGGTTGTGACCCTGAATTAGCATATAACACTCGTATATCTCATCGTCCAGCTGGGGATACTATCTATTTGAAAAAGCAACAGTAGCAAAGTACGAATACGAACACGAAGTACACAGAGAATGTCCCGATCGAACCAAACATGTGATAACTCAACAACTAATATAATATGATCTAACAAATCTGGATGAAACAGGACCACAACCGCAGCCATCTACTCATCGACCTCTACCACCTCTCTCACCACCACTCTCCCCTCTTCTTCTCTTTCACTCAACTTCCTCCTAACCAATCGACCCATCGTAAACTTCTCTTTCTGTTCATCCCATCTGCTTCTCACCGCCTCCCTAAACCCAGATCCATTCTCCTTGAGACTTCTCAGATCAATTATACCAGTTGGTAAATTGATTGTGGGGATATTCAAGTTGGATAAGAACAATGGGATCTGGGATGGTGAAGCTGTATGAGGGGTAACCAGAGGTGACTCATTCGGAGATGATGAATGAGGTAATACTTCTGAAGAGATGGTAGAATCAACGGTCGATATCATTTCGATAATTGGATCTTTGTCCACCATGATCGCCCTGTTATGACTAGACTTCTTCTGTCTTTTGATATATCCCGTTACACCACCTTTAAACCATGATAGATGCATTATCAAAGCCAGACCCAGCATTACTGTGGGCACCCAGCTATTACCCATGAATGCTCTGGAAGAGGGTCTGGCACAGTCGATAAGGTATATCGAGTGGAACAAGATCCGAAAGATGAAGAAGGAAGAGAGGAATCGGAGGTCGTTTCGAGCCGAGGGGAAGAGATTGGATATGGCGAGATCGAACGTTGGGAGCTATAGGTTGAAGAAGACGTAGTTAATGACATATAGTATACGATGGGTAGCAGAGACCTGACTCACTTCCATCACTGCGCCCATAAGGAAGATAGGTGTTATCCGAGCTTGTACGACGTAGAACATCAAACCGATGTAGACACTACGATACAAAGCATAAATTCAATGTGAGAAGATTATCAAACAAAATCTATGACGAGATTCAAATCTTGTAGACTGTACAACTCACGTATGATGGATCCATCCAGTTAATAAACCCACTTGCGAAGGGTATTTGAGATATCCAATGGTGAGCTATGAATGTCGCAGTATACGAGATCAGTCATCGAAATCTTTTGATCGACTGCATTGATCTGAGCTCAGTCGGTTCAATATTCAGTACTCACATCAGCTGAATGACCAATGCAAGTCAATATAAGCTTACATTCCAGTCGTTGAGCGATAGTAAGACAACTCACCAAACAAATAAACACCGAAGAAGACAGACCCGAACCAGCCCATCTGACCCATCCATCCCTCTTGACCAGCTTCGAACGTCTCTTTCAGTCCATTGGTCAGATAGCTGAGGAAGAAAGGGAGAGACAATATCGTCATAGTACATGATGAGATTGACGATAGGATATAAGCTTTCTTGCGCTCTGTATCAAATCGAGGAGAGAGGATGGTATAGACAATGTAGGATAGAGTGAAGATTGATGAGCAGAGGAAGAAAGGGAAGGACATGGTGAATCAAGTTGACAGTTGATTGTTGATAGTTATTCTATGGGGTAAGATAAGGATATGTTTTCGCTGTGATTACACTTTACACCTTGTAAACCTACAGTCTACAGTCTACTATCTATTTATCTATACGAACCTGAAGTTGAGAAAGAAAGGAACATGAATGGAGGGTCAAGTACTTATATGACCAGATGAAACGTGCGATATTTATCTTAGATAGACGCGTTAGGTTTATGTTTATCTTGGCTTTGACATTTCGAGGTAGTTGGGTGGCAAATAGATCATATCGTGGATTTCGAGGTGGACCCTGAATATCAAATGAGGAATGTCAAACGCTCATGGAATGTGATAAGATTGAGATTGGATTCGAGTTGGATGCGAAAATGGAAATCATAACTGACAGCGATAGGGAGATAAGTGTAAACTAAATGTATAAGAGAATGATTATGAGTATGATCATATCGGTCTAGGATATAGGATATACTGTATGTAGGGTTTTGTTACTGGTTTATCCAGTTTATGCTCTTCCCCACATTCCACATTCGATACCCCGTTTCACCCTACATTTGACCCTCAACCTGTGAGGATGGATGTCTTCCAAGTATAGACTCCTCTCATCTAGGAGAGGTTGATGACACGACCGAATTTATAATACATGGCAATTACACATTGAACCTCTCCTAGCGTGAAGCGGAGCATTACTTCCTACTCAAAATCCATCCGATGAAAATCCACAATATTCCCATATTCCCCCATTTTTCTGCTTAAGGAGTATGTACCCACCCCAACAACCTCTCAGCTTTCCTACAATCCCAAAACCCTTTTCTCTTTCCTTCATCCCCACCCCACCAGGTTGTGTCTACCTGTCCAATCCGTCCACCTGCACTCCATTCGCTCTTCTCCAACAGATCCAAACTGCTCACAGCAGGATCTTTCCATGCTATATCGCTGGCAACTATATTGAACGCCTCATGTCCTTTCCACTTCCCTTCCTGTGGTGTAGTCAGCCCTAACAGGCAAGCTTGGGAAGCAGAGAGAGACGAAGTCCACGTCCAGAATTCTTCTTGTCGTGACCATCCTTCTGCTTCGGAAAGGGTAGGCAGGATATGGTGGAATCGTAATGAGGCGATTGAGATGGTAGGGAATAAGCGACAGAGTGAGATAGCTTGGATCTCACATATCCTATGTTACGATTGAATTGAGGGATCAGCATATGAGATCTTCACATGACATGGAATGATAACACAATATATCATGAGAATCTCTAGAGTGGTTTTAAAACCAACCAACTGGTAACGGATACTTATTTCTCTGCGTGAATGGGTGATACGTACTGTTTTGAAAGAGCATATGGATCTTCCTACTCTCACCACCAGAAGATGAACGAATACCTCATAAGCTTACTCTTCACTACACACTTGTTTACCCCGAAAGTGCTTACTCACCGCGTGACTAGGTTCTTCCTCCGTTATAGGCAACCTCTCAAACCTCTGTCTACCTTTCGTAGTATATGCTAAACCCGTATAGTTCACCGAACTAGCTTGAACCAATCTTTGCATTCCATGTTCAGCAGCGGTGTATAAGACATTGTAAGATATGGTTATATTGGTATTATGGACGAAGCGCGGGTCATGAGATTCAGGATGGGGTATAGCGGCAAGGTGGATTAGACCTTCGATCGTACCCTTCGAGTATTGGGAGAATAGATTTTTGACTTTTTCTATAGATGTTAGATCTACTGTGTGTACATCCAATATATCATCTAGATTGGGATATTTGGCGGAAAGTGAGTCGAGGGTAGATTGGGCTAAAGGGATCCGATCCACCGCAATTACGCTGTGACCTTGTTCCAACAAGTAGGTAAGGACGTATGTGCCTACCACGCCTGAAGAGCCAGTAAGGAGGATCCGCATGGTACGATGGGAGGTGAGCTTAGACAAAGTCGAGATGTATATGCAGAGTATAGAATAGAAGTACGAAGAAGAGACACTATATACAACCGCTGAACACATAGATGACCAACTCATGTTCATTCTCGGTGACATCATTCCCGTTGATGTTGATGTTCGGCTAAATTACAAGACCAGAATGAACCGTGAACCGTGAAATGATCCCGAACCTGATAATATTCAAGTTTCATCTCATCCATTCTCAATTCCCAACTGTAAGATACATTGTACATGCTATGAATGTGTATCTATAAAGCTGCTACGTTGGGGATACATACAAGTTTGCTTTCCTGCTTTTTGTACGAGATATCAATGGTGGTTGACATGACTGACGACTGATATCTTTGCCAGTCGAACTAATCCCAATCACCGTACTATGATATTCCCATGATGATACATTCCAAGTCCAATCATTCCTCAGATCGATCGATCGATCCTAATCGCTCTAAACACTATTACGCCTTACGCATTCTTCTCCTCTTTCGATTGCTCACCTTCACCTTCACTTCCCGCACTGACAAACCTCTCTCTGAGACTCTTCTCACTACTCGACCTAGGTAAACTCGCTATCGTCCTTTTCTCCTTTTCCTTTTCACTATCCAATACTGTGGTCGAGCTTATTGGAACGGGCTTTTCACTCATCCCATGAGGTGTCATATTACCTCCTTCACCCGTCCCAGGAACAGGTATCTCTTCGATTCCATTCCCATGTTTACTTTTCGATCTCAAAGGAGAGGAATCACCATTACTGTTATTTCCCTTATCTTGCGTTGAAGGAGAAGAAGTAGAAGTTATAGGTCCAGTATCTAACTCATCCACTCTACCTAGATAACTTTGATGTGCAGGATCAGAAGAAGGTTCGATCGATTCGTACTGACCTTGAGATACTTTCGGTCGGGATGGTATAGGTGTATCAGGTGATTTTAATTTTTCCTCCGTCTCCTCTTCATCTTTCGGGGTAGAATCCGTATCCATATCTACATCCTGATTTTGAGTGGGGTCACTTTCTTCAGGTTCTGGAGTAGGTGATCTAGGATTAGTGTTCGATCCAAATACACCACTGTCTTCATTTAACATCAGAGGACTCATTAGTCCGTCATCGAGGTTCATCCTTGATTGAGACTGACCATTCTCCAAAGATAAAGATGAAGATGAGCTCGATCCCATGTCGTCTGAGTGAGATTGACTCGATAAAAACGGGATAGGACTGAACATTGGTGTAGTTGATCCAAGGGGCATGGTAGATTCGGTATCCAGATCTGATACATGTACATTATCACCTGATTTGGAAGTGGACGGTACAGAGAATGTAGATATAGGTTGAGGTGTGTAGGATGGTTCTGACCATTGAGTAGTGACCAGAAGTAATTTCTCAGCTGCTCGGATGAATTTACCGAATGTCGAATAATACTTGGTGGGCTCTAGGAGTAATTCGGATAATCTTTGAACAGTGAATGGGGGACTGATCGACAGTGTCAGCCAGACATAAACAGCAATCAACATATTCACTGATGCGACGGTATGAGTCACTCACTCTCTCATATCATTCAATAACCCTGTGACTCTCTCCAGCTCCCTCTGCGCCTCGTCAGCCTCCATCCAACCATGCAGGACTTTCCCCCCTATAGCTGTCTCCTCATCGTACTCGTCGTCCAACACGCTCGGTCCAATGGTGACTATCCGCTGTGCCCCGCCTCTGATCCCGTTGATACTCCTAGGCGAAGATATGATTGTTCCTCCAGAATAAGATGGGCCCGACACCGAGGCTTTGCGCCTATTTGGATCTAGTGGTGGGAAGGGCGGTATGACCAGTCCACCTATCGTAGATGGTTTGAGATCATCTTGAGTGGTCAGACTTTCAAGTCTGCCCGAAGAGGGCGTTGCGGAAGGTTCGACATCTATCGATCGAGGTGCAGATGGGTTGGTGGAAGTATTGGGAGTAGAAGGTGAGAGTAATAGTGATTCGGAAGGTGGTTTGTCTCCTTCTTTAGCGGGAGAAGCCTTTGGATCAGCTCTGATAGATTCAGAGTCTATATCTGGTACAGGTCCGATGATGGGTGATATAGGTGGTCGATAGGGACGTGGTGGACCGCGAGATTGATAGGATGATAAAGTGGATGTGAGAGAATCTTGAAATATCGTTCGAAGAGTAGGCCATTCGCAGCTGTGATCTGGTCAGCAAAGGGAAAAGCGAAAAGAGAGAGGATGAGGACATACTTGATTTTGTTGGTTCTAGCAATCTCGTTCAGTATCGTATAGGGTTCATCATCTATACAGAGGTATCAGCCAAAAGTGGATAGTGGGGAGCGTGTCGGATCAGTGATATCACACGATAAGATACTTACTCTGTTGCTCGATCTTTGGCGAGGTGGATATAGCCATTTTGCTATGAGAGAGACACCGACGGGCTTGGTGTCTAGGCTGTGACAGGTTGAGTGCGGGTGTGTAAAGTGGTTATATTCACTTGAATGCTATCATCATCATCATCTTCCTCGCTACCCGAAAGTGTCAAAAGTCAATAACATGATACATGGATGGCATCAACAGTAACCGATCCTCGTTGATACGTAATCAACCATCCTAGTCAGCCGCAACGTGGTGATAGCATGTTGAGATATGACCATCGGGGATATGCCGATAAATGGTGAGTGTGGCACATCCGAGTGGAATCTACCAGAATTATCAACCTACCATCTGTGTCTCTGGCCGAGGGTGACCTTTACGTTAGGTTGAAGACAAAGAAACAAGAAGATTATAAAAAGTTATTCAGCAACTTGTCATCCATCATTCATCATCATCATCGTAAACGCATACTGAGCGTTATACAACTCACCTCACCACTCATCCTCGAATCGACGATTATCGAAGCGAGAAGCTCAGAACGAGTAGCAGAACAGGTCATTGAAAGACACGCGCAAGTCATCGAAATCAACGTCCGACTTTCAACCTTTTCCAACAATCGATTGTAGCGATTATATAAACTCCCTTCCTCCTTCTCTCGAATAGATAGAACATAAACATCATGGTAGCTGAGACGTGAGTACACATTCCATCTGACTATCACATTCGACAGGCTGCCCTATTGGTTGTGCATAAGTTAGCAGTGCTCTGGCATGATGTGGCATCCCTCCTCTTGGCCACCCCTTCCTTCCTTTTTCCCTCCTCTCACCTACCTTCACTTCCCATACGTCCAACAGCAAGCTGACCCATGCTATGCTACACCTCTATAGCGAATACTACGACCTCATCGGTGTGGCACCCAATGCCGACGAAGGTGAAATCAAAAAGGCTTATCGAAAGAAGTGAGTTTTTCCTCCTTTAGCTCCCTTCCTTCGCTGTCTTCTCGTGCTGACTCTTCTCCTTCTTCTCCTTCTACAGAGCATTACGAGCTCATCCAGATAAATTATGTATCTATTTCCCTCCAAATTTACTTGCGAATGTGAGCTGTAACTGACCGGGTTGATATTTTCGACCAACAGGGTGGTGATCCGGAACACTTCAAAGAACTCACTCATGCGTAAGTGCCACCTTCAATTTGCTTTTTCGTTGCAGATCTATCGTGACTGATGCTTGAGATCCCATGCTACAGTTACGAAGTTCTCTCTGATTCGAACAAACGAGCGATATATGACCAAGCTGGTAAAGCTGGATTAGAAGGTGGTGGTGGTATGGGTGGAGGTATGGATCCTCAAGACTTGTTCAGTCAACTGTTCGGTGGTGGAGGTGGATTCTTCGGAGGTGGTGGTGAGTCTGCAGGCCCTCGATGATCGATGACCGTATCCTAAGGACTCGTTGATTGACTTGTGTGATCGTGATTAGGTGGCTCAAGAAATGCCGGACCTCGACGTGGAAAGGATCTCGTTCATCGAATCAGTGTAACTCTCGAAGATCTCTACAAAGGCAAAGTGCAGAAACTCGCTTTATCCAAATCGGTGATCTGTAAATCCTGTGAAGGTAGAGGAGGGAAGAAGGGAGCAGTATCGACCTGTACTGGATGTCAGGGACGAGGAGTCAAAGTCATGTTGAGACAGTTGGGTCCCATGATGCAACAGATCCAACAACCCTGTGGAGAATGTGAAGGTACAGGTGAAATGATGAACCCCAAAGATAGATGTAAGAACTGTAATGGAAAGAAGACAATCTCAGAGAGGAAGGTGTTAGAAGTTCACATTGATAAAGGAATGAAATCTGGACAACAAATCAAATTCCAAGGCGAATCCGATCAAGCTCCAGGTATCATCCCAGGAGATGTCGTTATTGTCATTGAAGAGAAACCTCATCAACGATTCCAGAGAAAGGGAGATGATCTTTATTGTGAAGCGGAAATTGACCTCTTAACTGCCCTTGGTGGAGGTGAATTTGCCATCGAACATTTGGATGAAAGAGCTTTACATGTTACGATCGTTCCAGGAGAAATCATCAAACCTGGTAAGTCATGTTCAGCCTATAGAGTTGATTTTGATTTAGTATTTAGTATTGCAAATGCTGATATATGTTATGCGTGTTCAGGCGCTCTCAAAGTGATCTCAGGTCAAGGTATGCCTTCTTACAGACATCACGAACTAGGTGATCTCTACGTCCGACTCAACGTCGTCTTCCCCGATACTATCCCCGTAAATGTCATCCCTAAATTGGAAGAAGCTTTACCTAAACGAAAAGATATTCAAAAGTTCCCCAAGAAGATTCACATGGATGAAGTTACCCTGGAGGAACCCAATGACAGGCAACGAAGGTCAGCTGCTTCAGATGGAGATGATATGGATGAGGATGACGAAGATGGTAGACCCGGTGTTCAATGTGCTCAACGTGGGTCATTTCTATCTCATTTAAATTTCAACATAGTGAGATATGTACTGATGAGTTTGTGATTCATATAGAGTAAACACGTCGGCTCGATCTTTTCGGTTCGCTTTCCTTCGCATCTATCATCCTAGCATATATCTGAGATGAACTCAGGTATAGGTATTATCTATTCTTATGGATATATACTCTCAAAGCATCGTTTTCCTACTGTCATATATATACCCATTCATCATTTCTCATTCTCATCAAAAGGCTATCATTTCAACATGTGTATCAATGATGTTAGGTAGCTGTTTCTCTATTCCTGGTTTATAGATAGAACATATTATGAGATGATGATGAACCTCGTATATCGCTTTCCTAAGCATTGTGCATGGTGATGAGATGAGTAGCTCTCCTAAAGCAAGATGGGCTTTGAGAATGAATCTGAATTGGACGATGCCGGCAGTTCGGCATGTGCTTCCTTTGGGACCGGTGACTGACCTCATATTTCGAAAATAGCAATCCACATTTGCTCACTGTTTTTTGTTTACCTTTTTGGTAATCTTATACTTAACCTTTATACGATATCATGACATTTTGAACATGACAGAATAGTCGTTTCATTTTGTACATATATGTGTGCACATCTTTATTAAAAGCTTTGTCAATAGAAGTTGTCCTACTATACCATGTCTTAGCATAGTAGCATCGATCAGCAGTTCAAAAATTATCTTAGAATTATTCGATATCGCCTTGGGACAAGTTCGATCATTCGAAGCATCTTCTAATCTGCATTCGAGAGGGACAAATTTACGCGAAGATGTTCACTTATATTCAGATGTAAGCGCTCGCTGTGATACGGTGTAATGATAGCTGATGGCTGACGTATGATCCTTCATCGTATGTCTCATATAGCCATCTGTACTTTATAATACCACCTATAATACTGCTAGGATTGATATATCATCCTCTGATAGGTAGAAGGGAGATACTGAAATTCTTATGGCTAGGGTTCATGGTATGTTGTATACTTTCTTTTTACCACTTCACTTGGTTTATGTTTAAGCTGATGTTGAGGGTATCGTATAGGCGACAGTATGGACTACGCCATGGGATAATGTGAGTTGACAACATTCCTGGATAAATATCATCATACCTTACATCAGAGAGCATGACACAAAGACTCATTAATACGTTTAATTCATAATCACAGTATATACTATCTCAAGGAGGATGGTCGTACCCACCAAACTCGATAATAGGCAAGATATATCATGTACCTATAGAGGAACATATGTTTTTCATCTTACAACCCACCTTGATTATATTACTTCATTCGATATTCACCCATGGGAGATTATTATCTTTCGATGTGGACGTCGATCAGATACCCAATGATACGAAACTTCTCAGTGAGAAGTCTGAGATAGATGGAAAAGGAGAAGGACAAGAATATCAAATGACAACGAAGCCACAGATATCCCCATTATGGCCCGGAAGACATGAGGAACATACTCTTATTCAGACTCTCCCTCGTCGACCTATACCATCGTTACTTTGGATGATTTCATCCCTCATTGGCTTACGATTAGTACAGCAGACCAACCTGTACAATACGATAGATTACGGAATGAAACAGCACATGTTTTACCTCAGCTGGATCTTAGTCTGGATAACACCCGTCATTTCATTCTTGACTTACTTAGGTACGAGATGTACATGGAGTGATTGGCTGAGTATATGTGTGGGATCAGGCTGGTTATGGATTGTTGATACGTGAGTCTGTCAGCTTTAGCATAATCTCAAAAGAAAATAACTCCAAGGGTGAGTCATGCTGACAGTATGAACATCGTAGGATCGCACTGAGAAGTAGAAGTTGGTCGGTATCTGAAAGTAGCACGTTAGGTGTGGAATTATGGAGAGGTTTACCTATAGAGTAAGCATAATGATTGGATCCTAATTGTCATGTACGGACCACTGATGCCATGCCCAATCCTTCAGAGAAGCAATCTTCTTCTTCCTTACCACTTACCTGATCGTCCTCTCATCCTCCCTAATCTCCCATCTTCACACCCTTCTTCTCTTTACGCCAGATCTACCTCCGTGTCCACCATTCAACCCAATCGCTCATATCAAACTACTAGCAAGAGTAGCTTTCAACCCACCCAAAATAGATAGAAGGGTATTAGTGGGGTTGAAAGAAGCTGAGAAAACTTTAAAGAAGGGAAGTAAAAGTTTCGAAGTTGCTAAACTTGCCTTTGGTAGAGAGATGAGGATTGGTTTGGTGGTGATTTACGCTTGGTGTAGGGTTACGGTGAGCTGGCAGTCCACCGAGATTTGCATATTTCAGCTGATAAGATTACCGATATAGGACAACCTGATCGACGAGCCCTTCTCGGTTAACACCAGCACAGATCAGAACGATCCATCTTCAACATCACTGGACGAAGCCAGACACAAGATCTTACAATCTATACGAAGCCATTTGCTACTTACTAATCAATTACAAACTCGATATCCCGCACAACCATACTCATTAAAAGAACTAGACCTAGTTTTAGATGACATAACCAATCTCACGCCTGAGGACAGATCGGCATTCCACCTGTTCTCACTGATTATACCTAGATTGATACCGATAGATCCATTTTTAGAACTATGTGATGGTTATTCAACAGATCTCAAATTCCCTTCTAAACCACTATCGACCATTTCGCAAGCTCACGAAGATAAGTTGACGGATCATCTACCTATCACAACTCGCGAGGATCTGATGGAATATGCCGATAATGTTGCGGGCAGTATAGCGGGGGCTATATGTCATCTATCCTGGTCGATCCTGGATTCAAAAACGACACTACCGGTGAAGGAGTATGATCGTGTCAGAACGATACATGACAGTGGAGGATCCTTACAGGATGGCTCAAAAGAAAGAAGTAATCAGTGTTCAGATGGAGGAGACTCGCGATTAGAGATAATGCGATCGGCAAGATTGATGGGCTGTTCACTCCAACTGGTCAATATTTCTCGTGATATAATTAAAGATGGGATGATCTCGAGGCTTTATATACCTATAAGTTGGTTTCAAACTCCCTCGGAAATAATCAAGATCCTCTTCTCGTCCCATTCAGAACAGCCATCGACAAGATTGTATACAGAGAAATTATTGAATTTAGCAGATAGCTTAAGGGATCAATCGCTCTCTTCGATCGAGGATCTACCTAGGACTGCAAGAGGGGGTGTGTGGACGATGGTAGTGAGTTATTATGAGATCGCCAATGCCATTAGGAAGAATGAAGGGGAGGTGGACCAGTATGGTATAAAGGTTGGGAAGTGGAGAAGGATAGGTAGAGCTGCAAGAGCGATGTGGTTAGGGGCTTAGATGGATTTTGAAGTACAATCATGTTAGACTTGGACAATCTGTTGATCCACTGGAGATCTGCCTGTACGATGTGCTCATACATGTGTGCATATACTTCTAATCACTTCACTGGCAATGCATGCATGCTTGAGCAGTGGAAGAGGAAGTATGCCTTCGGTCAGATCCGGTTAACGGTCAACTCAAGGTTATTCGCCACATGCACATGACACGCGATGAGATGATCATGATGACGATTGCGCTTGGACCGCGTGTGGATTCATCCAAGTGCACATATCCCATGCATCTCTTTCTCACTTCTACACCTGTATTTCATAGTTTAGCAAGGACAGTAACCCAGTTCATCACTGTCCAACATGGCTCAACCAAGAGCATCGACCGACGAGGGTGAGCTAAGGGACATTAATCTTGTAGATCACCAACCCTTGCTGACCTCGTCCTCGTCCATCTAGAGAACGCTCCTCTCCTCGATAATCCCAACTCCACCCCCTCTTCTTCATCCCAATCACCACTTAAGGCAATCTTCTCACCTTCACGACCACTAACGCTACTCGAAAAGGTGCTGGGGGGCTTAGCCGTCCTGTTGTTGTTGTTGGCTAGTATATTTATAGGTCTGTTCGCTGGAGCAGAAGGTTTGTTGAAAAAGGAAAGAGGTAAACATGGACATGGAGGAGACGGACATGGCGGATGGAAGACTGAATACGTAACCTCTACTGCTACGACTACTCAATATGGTACTACCACTGTCGTGAATCCCACTCCCGGCCCAACTGGTAAACCCGATCAGGCAAGTCAACCCAACTTATTGTTCGTTTTGTCGTTGTTGTTGAGCTAATGTGACCATGATGTGGTAAATAGAAAATATGCCTATCACCTGAATGCGTCATCTTATCTTCATCGATTCTTCAATCGCTCAACCAGAGTGTAGATCCATGTGAAGATTTCTACGAATTCGCCACGGGTGGTTGGGCAGCTTCGCACTCTATCCCTACTGATCGAGGATTATATGGAGCCTTCAACGAGGTCAACGATAATAACAAGGTAAGTCTGTCTGTTGAAAGTCGATATTGTCCCACCATATAGTGCTGAAGATGACATCAATGATGATCGGTTGAATTTGATTTGAAATACTCTTAGAAAATCTTAATCAAAGTACTCGATTCTATTTCGTCGGATAAACCGTCCAAAGACGTTAGTGCGGATGAACAGAATTTGGCAAAGTTGAAAGCTGTTTATAACAGTTGTATTGATATCGTAAGTACACTTTCTCTCTCTCTTACAAGCAAATTCAGTTTATCTGGCTTGAGGCTCATGATGAATGGTAGGAACACCTCAACGATGTTGGTAGGAAACCAATAATCGACCTTGTCGATCACATCATTGATATCTTCGGCGAATTTGATGTAAATTCCTTGTCATCGTCTTCGGATCTTCTCGATGAATCACCTGAATCCGAATGGAAAGGGACGTATGATGAGACATACACTGTTCCAGCCGATCTGGCTGTCTCTGCCGAGGAGTTCGAGCAACTTAGAAAGGCTAAGAAGAGCGGTGGAGTGAAGTGGGATGCTCCATCTCCCCGATCTCAAAGTGTACAAGATTTCTACGAATACAGACCAAACGAGGAAAGGGAAGCGAGGATCACAAAGGCGCTTGCATGGCTCCATTCAAGAGGTAAGTCGGCTGTCCTATTCCTATGAAAATACCAGCAGACACTTATAACCCCTTCCCTCTTTTAGGTGTTCAAGGCCTCGTCAATTTTGAGATTGAGGGTGATGCAGGTGGCGAAGACTCTCAAGTCCAGAGTTTATGGTTGTATCAAGCATTTGGCGGTCTCCCCTCCAAGGAATACTACGAAGAGAAACCTATTCTCGATCTGTACACATCGGTCGTTGCTGGTATCCTCACTGATATTGCTGAGCACTCTACCATTAGACAAAAGAAGGACAAACGCGATTTGATATCGGATCTTGAAGAAGCGATAGAATTAGGACAAGAAGATGCTAAAGGCTTACTCGAAGAACTGTTCGATATTGCCGATGCCGAAATCGAAGAAGACAACTGGCCTTGGCCATGGCCTGGATCAGATGGAAAGGGATCAGGTGGTGATCATCATGGAGAGCCTGATGGAGGTAGAGCATCGAAGGAACCAACGGACGAGCGAATGGAAAAGCTTGCTGCTCGAGTTGTTCATTTCGAAAGAGAACTTATGAGAGCAGGTGCCGATCCTGAATATCTCTTCAACCCTCATTTCGCTTACAATCCATATTCGACTGAGACCGTAGGCAAGCTACTACCTTTCCTCGATATCCCAACGTATCTGTCTACTTTCTCTCCCAGAACTTTCCCAGTCAACATTACTGTAACTCACCCTCCATACCTTAGGAGCGTCACCAATTTGATCGACAAGACTCCCGATCATGTACTCTCCGGATACTTTGTCACTAGACTCGCTCTTACCTATGCTAGTGCTTTAGGACCTAAAGTCACTATTCGTCAGGAGAAGAAGAGACTTGATGATGTATTGAAAGGTATCAAAAAGGGAACAGAAGAGAATCGACAGGATGTATGTTTGAACTGGGTAGATGAGATTGTCGGTTTTATTGCTGGAAGGGAATTCGTCAGAGAAGCTTTCTCCCCTGAAGCCAAGGCTGAAGGTGAACATATTATCCGGTGTAAGTCAAACATTTTCAATACTTTTGTCGATCCCTGATAACAGGTGATATGGTGAATAGCAATCGTCAAAGCTTTCCATGAGAAACTTCCTCGTATTCCATGGATGGATTCTGAATCTGCCAAAGCTGCGCAAAAGAAAGCGGAAGCTATCATCCCTAAGGTCGGATACCCTCTCTATCCCAATACCACCAACCCCGAAAGCTTGCAAAGTTGGTATGGAAGATTGGATATCATAGAGAACGATTTCTTCGGTAATGTGCTTGGTTCAACTCTTTTGGAGGAAAGTAGGACCTGGTTGGGTTTGGGTAGAAAGAGGAATAGGGATTCTTGGGAGGTGAGCTGACCCGACCTCCGTGATAAGGACATTTAGCTAATTTAAAGATATGTGCATCTACAGATGTACCCACAAAGTAAGTTAGCTTTTCCTGTCTGATAACGGTATGATTAAGCTGATTATTTGCTTTTCTAGCTGTCAACGCGTACTACTCCCCTCCCGATGGCGAGATCGTCTTCCCGGCTGGTATACTCCAACCGCCCTTCTACTCCCAAGCTTGGCCCGCTCACCTCCGATATGGCGCTTTCGGGGCGGTTGCCGCGCATGAACTGACCCACGCGTTCGACAATTCTGGAAGTCAATATGATGAGAAAGGTGAGTTGAGTTTCCGCAATGGGGTCCGAGTGGCAGATCACAATTGATAACCTAATCCAATCACGATGCGTAGGTCGATTGAGAGATTGGTGGACCAAGCAGACAGTGAAAGATTTCGAGGAAAGAGCTCAATGCGTTGCTAAGCAGTACTCCAAGTACTACGTCTACGATGCTGAGGGTAACAAGGTGTATGTCAATGGTAATGTGAGTGACAATTCATCCTACAAAAATGTGGATCATACGCTTATGACTCGATATCATAATTAGCTTACCAATGGAGAAGGTGAGCTACACTATACCGTCACGGCCATTGTTTATAGGGTCCCAGCTGACGCTGACTCTTTTCTTGCTTTTAAGACATTGCCGACTCAGGTTTAGCTCAAGCATTCATAGCATGGCAAGATTCAGTTTCCAAATCCAATAAATCCGAGAAATTACCAGGCCTCGATTTCTCAAATGAACAATTATTCTTCCTTGCTTTCGCAAGAGTATGGGCTCAACTCACTCGACCTGCAACTGCTGTTTCGCGAGTGAGGACCGACCCTCACTCTCCACCTTACTGGAGAGCTACGGGGACATTGAAGAACCTGGATGCATTCCACAAGGCTTTTGGATGTAAGGCTGGAAGTCCAGTAAGTGCCAAGTTACAGTGATGGAGAACTACAGTATATGATATGCTGATTGGATGATTTGACGATAACAGATGAACCCTCCTAAGGAGGATCAATGTGAATTGTGGTAGACGACATTGACCTCCGCTGAGCGGAGTTTGTGAATGAGGCAGAAGAAAAGAAAAGACACAGTATGGATAATGAAAGTATGACAGATGAGTTTGAAGTATATGAAAATGAACAAAAAAACAAAAGGATACATGGTTGTTACAGTGGATTGATCAAAATCACAAAGAAGTAAACGTGAATCAAACATATGGATAGGAAGCCACATATATATGAACATTTCTCTCGAGCATGTACGAAATAAATTGCTTCCCTCATACAGTGTCATACGATGTACTGTATACTGTACCGTTCATTAGACATCATCGCATATACCTTTATGGGAAGGCTTGACAACGTGTAAGTAACTACAAGTACAGCACATTTGATACATGTGTATTGTTGAATTGTATGGAACAGTGAAGTAAAAGCTACAAAGTGGTAAAGCTATAACGTTAGACAGATGATGAATGATAAATACAGTGAGGGTAGATCGGGCAAATACGATAATATCACCCAAATCGAAAGGAAAAGAAAGCAAAGGAACGGAAGAAAAAATCTCTGACTCGTTGTTGATAGACATTTTGTGGGCTGCTTCCAATCATGATAATAACGTAAAGTCACTGCGTTATGAAAACCTAAGAACATAAAACAAATAGATTGTATATAATAGGTCTCTGAAGGATTTCGAACAGGAAGAGAATGGAGCCACAGCGAAGATGGAATAGATGGAATAACGAGTAAATTCTGATAGTCGAATCTTCGGTCAACAGAGGGGAAAATAGGAAGCGAATGAAAGAAACTCTTCATTGGAAAGCTCGATTACAACATTGACTACCATCTCCCTTCCGCTTATCTTCTTCTGGTTTTGGTTTTCGGTCCTTTAAAAAGGTAATGTCCACCTTCTTCCCGTACCAGGTCTTGATCCATCTTTCTTTTCATTCTCACGTGTATCATGACTCATGGCATGTTGATGAACCACTTCATCGGCATCCTCGAACAAAGGTTGACCAACACCTTCCAATTCTTCAAAACAGATTCTACCTCGTTGAGTCTTCAACCTCTCGTTGACCTTGTTCACATCAAAGGAACGTTGACATTGGCCGTACCCATTCTCATCCGGTCTATCATTGTCTTCGACCTCAAGAGAGGCAGTACCATTCATAGATGGTGAAGAAGGTGGTGGCGAAGGTGGGAAAAGTGATTTGAGGATTGGGAATCCCCTCTTCGCGTTCGCCTTGGACTTGATTCCAATCCTACTTGAGCTGCAAGGGATGGGTAAAGTATCAGGATGGGCTGAAGGTGATTTAGGTGGTGTATTGGGGAAATACGATGAAGAACCTTGATTTCACATTATTCCCCATCATCAGTCCAACTCTCCTTGACGTTTACGTTCAAGACAGAGTACTGGTGTGCAGGCTGGAAAACTGGCGGACACTGTAGTAAGGTTGACTTACCATGTTCGAATCTTTGAGCATTCCTGATCAATCTATCTAATGAATCTTCTTCGTACCCTTCCGCATCATCATCATCACCCTCATATTTAGGGTGTCTTGTCAGAACCGCGTTCAGGGATTCTCTGGCGGTCGTAGGTGATTTCGGTCGTTCAGGTGCCGAAGAAAGTGTTTGGTGGGTGTATGTGTTATATGCATGTGGCGTAAGGAGATCTTCCGGTAAAGAAGGTGATACAGGTCTGGTGAACCGACTCCCACTTGTAGCTTGCCCTTGGGGTTGGAAGTGATTTTCATCCATCGCAGATGGGATTGGCGAAGTGAGTCTACCATTCCGGTTCAGAGGTGAAGATACATGTGGTTTATACGAGTACGGTGTGGGTGAGGAAGGTCGCGGTGGTGATTTAGGGTTGATATGGGAAGTTGAGGATGATCTATATCTATTTCCACTTCCACTTCCGCCCGGATGACTTTCGTGTCGTACAGTTGTCGGATCACGTTGACTCACAGTTCTTGAGATATTGGGTTTTGATCTTGGTTCAATACCATATCCATGTCCATAAGTGTTGATGCTCATCGGTTTTTGAGGTTGAAACTGAAAATCATCATTTTTACCATCATCCGTGTCTTGAGGTTGATAATCACCCAAAGCTACGAACCCATTACCTAACTTGATGGTCATTTCAGAATCGTTCGAGCTCTTCCTCATATGTCGGTTCAACTTGATTGGTCTTTTGGTTTCCTCAGCCTGGATCTCAGCTTCAAAGGGAAGGAGGATATCCGAATCGGTCCTCCGTAATGTTGATTTTGTAGGAGATCGGTTGCAAGGTGGTCGCCAAGACGAAGGAGGAGGTAAAAATCCCATGGAAAGTAGAGGTGTGGGTACACCTTTTTGTTGGGGTGGTAAAGGTGGTAGGAAGGTGTGTCCGAATGGTTTTCGTTTTTCCTTTTGCGTTTCGACAGGCTGCGAAATACCTGAATTGCTATACGGTATAGCTGAGGGAAGTAGCTGATTTCCATTCGTACCACCGCCACTACCTGAAGAGGGGTGTTGTGTAGAATTGAGAGATATAGTAGGAAGAGAGTTAACACCACTGAATGTACCTGAAGTACTGGGATAGAATGGTTCATCAGGTAACTCATCTATTCCTCCCAATCCCAAAGCCAATGAACTGAAATCGTCATTGACATTCCGCTTGGCCAGTGATCGATTCCTACATGAAGAAGGTGTAGCCGCAAATACATCTTCCTCTTCATCGTCGTGATCGAAGCTGAGTGGCTGAGGGAAGAATATCAATCTACTTGTTGAAATGGGCGTGGTAGGCGAGGAAGATGAGTATGTCATAGAAGAGGGAGAGGAAGGTGAGAGAGGTGGTGGGGTGGACATGATCTCTGCTATTGATGGGGACATGTCAAATGATATACCTAGGTGGTATTGTCGTTGTTCTGGTCTGATATAAGTTGGTCCCGGTCCAGGTACGGAGAATGGGACTGAGGTGGTAGAGGAAGAAAGGGAATGTCTTCCTCTTGAAGAATGAATGGAATGAGAATGTCTTCTTCTTGAGGGAGCTTGTGGGATCGGAGTGAATATATCGTACTCGTAAACTGTCATCTTAAGCAAAACACCACGATGTTAAGACGCGGTGGTCTGTGCGTCGATCTTTGATACGAGTGTTTGATCTGATGAGTTGACTTTTGGAGATGATCGTCGGTCTCAGAACGCGAATCAAGCTTAACGATCACAAAAGGTCTGATATCTGATAAACCAAGAGATTCTACTGTTGTCAGTGGTGGGTTGGTGGTGGTATAGTAGCAGCAGGTAGATAAGGTTGATCCGACGTCGTTTCCACTCGATTGTCGTCGAGTCAAGTAGAGTAGTGCGTATGCCAATTTGATAATATATGCCTATATCTTCGCAATACTATAGAAGTGGTGGCAAGTGAAAGATCTATTCGATCCTGCCTTTTTATATATTGGTTACCTGATTATCGACACGACCAAGTTGGAAGCAGCCTATGGTCGACCATTATAAACATTCCCAACAAAGCAACGAAGCAAGCCTTCAAGTCGCCCTTGGAACGTACTTCCCGTACATCTTTGTATATGACGTCTGAATGCACCTGCATCAAACGTTCCAACAGAGGCAAAACCTCATTGTTGAGACGCGCTTGGTAGGGTATCTTAACATCGTTCATGTCCTGGAATCGAAAGGTCTGATCGGAAGAAGAACCGAAACTCACATCCCCTAGCTTCTAATGAAGGTCCGGTGGTACTGTACAGATAGTGATAGTCGTGTTTGCACCTTTGCATACACCCCGTCTCGGCTATGTGAATCTCTTGTGTCTCGAGCCGTTGATAGGGAGTCGAATCGTGACCATTCTAATGACATCACACACACAAAATGCGTTGTTACCTCGTGTTAATCAAGTCTCGAAGCTATCTGACCCGTACGTTTCGGATCGTTCAGGGGTAGAGTGGCGTTCTATATATTGAGTCTGAATTTTCAGGATGGGTGGAAAGCAGTGTCTATGTGTAGGCATTTGGCTCGACAAACAAGCGGACCGGAACCTGAAGAACCAGAGAGGATCAAAGAGCTTATCCTGTCATCGTACGATGTGGTGTATTGATAACGCTAATTGATCATGTATCGCATAAATCCGAAGATCAATTCGGCAGTGCAGATGTGGTACTGGCATCACTCGTACAGTACATGAACGTACAATGCATTTTGGATTGATTTACTACACCATGTACATATGTACAACATTTCTCATGCTTTGTGTGTCTGTATGTTTGTCTGTTTGCGCGTTCGTTCATCAATGCAGAAACTCTTCAATCCCAATCATCAACGATATCATCATCCACCAACCAATCTTCCTCCTTTTCTTTCCCATCCTTTAGAGAATCCTCTTCGTCCCATCCTGGATGAGTGGACGGTACGTCACCCAGTCCATCATCCCCTGCTGCAGTAGCTTCGTACTCGTCCTCAGCATCCGGTTCATCCTTCGCTGTCAGTTCTGCAGTAGCTCGAGAAGGGGTGAAAGAGGAGTATGGAGGTAGACACAATGATTGAGCGGAAGGGGGAAGCAGGGGGTCTGCCAATAAAAATTCATCAGCCGTATCTCTGCTTGGCTTCCAGTCGACAGCTGATATAAGCTAAGATGACACTCACGACCGTACAGTGATTGAATCTTGACCATCATCGGCACCCTCTCTCCAACCAATACTCGTTTATTCACCATCCCTCCCCATACACCCAAATCATGGTGGGCACCACCATCAGCAAAGGCATTACTAGCTATCACCCCCTTCTTAGTGATATACCCCGCGACGTGATCCAGTGAAGAGATGTTATCTCGTTCCAATCGGAAAGATTCGAAAAATTGAGGTTTAACGACTTTTTGCGATTTCCTAAATCACGCACAACTCAATCAGCTATAATGATAGATTCGGATCTAGACACGCTAGCTCACCTTGGTACAGGACTAGGCAAGGACATCAACACCCCTCGAACAGAAAGATGTAAGGCATAAGAAATAGCTTGGGGACTAGATTGCCACTGAAGAGGATATACTGAATCAGCTTGGTTCATCGCTAAAAGATATTCCGCAAGCTGACTCACGATATCATCATCCGTCCTCATGACGTCTGCCGAACAAAGTTCGTCCAGTCCAGCAGACACTTGCTCGATCTCATTACAGTAATTAGGGAATGATTGGTGCATCCATAATGCGAAAGAAGATGCATCGACAGGTATCGTTGGAATGAATGACTGTCAGGATTGAAGGGTCAGCTCAAATCCCTTTGAACAATGTTTCTAGGATGCCAACTGACCTCTATTTGGACAAGTGATTTACGTCTTGTGAACTCCCTCAGATGGCTGGGTAAGAGATCATCAGGAGGTAATTTCCGGATCCGTTCCAGCAGTTCTTCATCCTCGTCATCCATATTCGGATCATCCAGACCTACACATACCTATCTGTAAGCTGATGTAGCCGAAAATTCCTTCTTGAAAACTTACGTTTATTGTAGAACACTTTTCCAAGCGCATGAAAAAGGTTTAATGACTGTTCTTTCCTCGTCACCGCATCCAGTCTAAGGGATACATCTGGATTAGCCAAATTACTTTTACATTTCGAATAATCAAAGTGATCAGAACTCACACAGCTCTCAGATCCTTACTAACATCTAATTTCGCTCCTTTCCCACCTCTACTTCCTTTTCCCGATCCTCTTTTCCTGGATCCACCATCTTCCTCTACCTCATCGTCACCTCTATATTTCCTCTTTTTTCCCTTACTGTCTTTCTTCCCACTACATACCAACTGAAGTGAATTGATTGCTGATCGTAAATCACCGTTGGAAGATAGAGCGATAAGTTGTACAGTCGCGTGAGAAGGTCTGTCAACAGCTCGGGGAATGGCAGTTTGTAATACTCTCAAAAGAGCTTTGTTGAGGAAAGTAGGTGCCAGTGGTAAGAAACTAAAATATCGGAGACACGCTGTTAGCTGACTGAGGATTTACTTTGCCGAGGCAGCTCACTCAATCTCCTGACACCATGGACCATCCCTTACTTCTCTACCCAGCACTTCCAACGATCCTTCTCTCCCTCCTCGATCCCTCTCCATCCAACTTTCTTCTGCCCTTCCACCCGACCCCGCATCACTATGGATAATCACCATGGGACAGCTCAGACTATTGAACGCCTGGCAAAACGTCAATAATGAAGAATGAAAGGATTCTCGTGTAGGTATATGCGACAAGTTCGGCAAAGAGGTCAACAGGATCAAACGTGGTTTCACCGCTGTTGGCTGAGAAGAGGTACGCTGAGTTGACATTGATAGAGATGGATAGGAGGACCGTGAGATGAATGAACTGAATTTCGATATCGATGATTCTCTCTCTATTCGTAAGTTCGTAAAATCATTTACCATATCAGCTACAGATGTTGGTCGCAAACTCCTATGTCAACTGAGATCTGTTACTTACCTATTCCGCCGCCCAGACTCCATTCTTCAACACTTTCACCCCATTCCATGATCTCCACTCCCAAGCTCTGACAGAGTAATCTGACCGTGGTAGTCTTCCCTACTCCCGCTGGACCGCTCAAGAATAATATCCTCTATATCGTTAGATAGCAAAAATCAGCTGTGTGGTTCTCCCTGTAGTGTACAGACGGATAAGTGATGTTGGTACATACCTTATATTTCCTCAATCTGTCCGTATTGACATTCCTCGGTGGAGGAGGTACGTCGGATGCATATCCAAATAACGATTCATGTAACCAGTTCTTCACTTTTGCTATACGTGCTTTGCCAGGTGCTAGTTCGGCCTATGACATTTAGGGTAATAGATTCCTTACACAATGAGCTATGTTCTTTCTGAATCAGAAACGCACAGCTCACCTCGTTTGCAGGGCTATAGAGATCAGTCCACATTTGAGCTTTGTCATCTATATCACAACGTCAGCTGCATCATCCTCGGCTCGTTCGTGGGGTTATCAGCCAGCTTACCTTGTGCATGATTCAATCCAGACCTGCTGGCTTCCTCGTCGTCGTCATCTATACCTATTACCTCCCTACTTTTCCCTTTACCATTGACAGGAATATTAGATATCTTTGGTGGACTGACATTTTTGGGCATGATACCAGGTGGAGGGGGAGGCATAAGTTTTCGATCCTCTTCATCTTTCCTCGACGATGTGGAGGTTGATGGTCTGGAAGATGACGAGGAGGAAGATGATGAAGGTTTGAAGTTGAGAGTCGGTTGAAACTGGTAGACCAGCGAGAATGCAATATGAGCTATCTCTCTTAGAGTTCAAGGTAGAGTGCCAGCTTACCGAGCTCATACTGCTCATCTTCCTTGTCGGGGCAGACAAGCTTGTTTTCGAGGAAGAACTTTTCGAGCTTGAGCTTGAGCTGCTTGAAGTGCTCTTCTTTGAGCTCTTCATTGTCGGAGCCATGATAGTATCCTCCTCCTTCTATTGCTTGCAGGGGCAGGTAGATATTCAATGAATCATGGCTCAATCGATACGTTTGTTCGGATATGTATGTATGCAGATGAGAAACCAGAAGATGAAGAATCCAAAGTGCAGTCGCGCTAATCTCGAGATGACCTCAACCGAAATGTAGTGGAAAGCGGTGACCGCCGCTTTGATCAACCCCTGCGCGATATCTCTTCGTCATCCTGTTCTGTCAACTCGCTCATCAACATTTCGACGTGTCCATCATCATACTTCTCTTAGTATTAACACGACTAGTCCTATACTCAATACTGAATCTGTATCGTCTGAGCAAAACCAATCAACTTCAATCGGAACACTTCCTCAAATCTCCAAAACTCAAATCTCCAAAAAAAAAACAAAAAAAAAAAAACAACTCGAATTTACCAGGCCCCGAGATCAATTCTTACTTATCTCCAAACAAGGAATATCTTAAGGAAAGAGGTGTCTCATAAGAGAGAGAAAAGGCGGAGAAGTAACGATACATCATGGTATGTCCACTAACTCATCTCAAATTCTGTCTCATCTGGCTAACCCCTATGTCTGTTGTTCTTCAATATAGTCCGCCTTATTCAACTTCCAATCCCTACTTCTCGTTCTCCTCCTGATGATCTGCACATGTACGTATGTAAGAGGTACCGCCCCAGGTCTAGTAGATAGGAATAGAGAAGGGTGAGTCAATTCACTGCAATCCACTCCCTTGATCGTTTATCAGCAAAGCTCAATATGAACGAGTCGTTGTAGCTGATTTATATCATCCTTCGTGACAGATTCCTCGGGTTATTCTTCAAATGCGCGAGGATAGGCGAGAGGTTGTCGCCTTATGTGTCGTTGGCTTGTATAGCAATGGCCATAACGATAATAATGGGATCATGATCATGATAGATTCACTGGTGGGTAGAATTGGGGTCAGCCGAGAAGGGAGTATAACACACAGGAAAAAGGTTATATCATCTGAAATAACCTATAAACTCTAAAATGCTTATACGCCCATAAGTCAGGTAAAGTCACGGAGCGGTTTAGGGATTCTTAGCTTAGTATTGTGGCAGAAACTATAGTGACGAACAAACTCATATGTATAATAACCATTGTATTCTCAAGAAAGGGGATTGACAGGTGTGGTCAGAGAGAACACACAGAAAGAAGTTCTTTTATTTTACTGTACGCTGAAGCGGATTGCAACTACCAATCAATGAACTTCTTTTCTTGCATGATGTACGTATCAACTATCTTTCTCAGAACTTGTGCTATGTGCATACATACACCTTCATATATGATAACCCTCGGACCCCCAAAACTCAACTAACCATGAGTCGCCTTATACCCACTGATCCAATTTAGAGGTATTTATGCTCTTTGAGCCACTGTGAAAGGCAAGTCAGCTTCTATAAAACGTACAATGAGGAAAGTGTTATGTATCGACTGACCTTCTCAACATCCCCTGAATCTCTTTGTACCCAATCAGCAGCCGCCTGGATAGAATCGCAAGTTTGCGCGACAGCAGATTTGTATTTTCGAATATCTAATGGGTGGTGGATCAGCAATTGATATATCCTTAAATTGTCTGGGTAATGCTCACCTTTATCCTTGAAGAAGTCCTTGACCATCTTGAGATCATCATGAGAAGATAAAGATGCGAAAGCACCTTTGACGAGGTAATTGACACCGTATCCGTCAGGGTATCGTTTCATGAGCTGTGGAACCAAGTGTCAATGAAAGCACGGTAGTCAATGTTGAGTTTGAAGCCACACTCACAGTATCATACTCCTTGACAAAGTATTCGGCAATCTGTCTTCTAGCGTATTTATTAGCTGATAAACCGAACTACAAACGAATGTGCAAGATATCAGCTTCTCTTCATCAAGCTTGAAGTTGGTATGGATTAAAATGAACTCACGAAGAAAATATACAGATCCTGATCTTTGACACTCCCATCACCCATCATCTTAAACGTCCTATCTAACAATTCCCGATCCTTTGGCGAGGTTAAAGCGTACATCGCATCAACCTTCGTAGACGGATTAGGAGGTTTGTTATAAACATTCAACAATTTCTCGTATTCCGCTTTTCCACCATGTTCAACGACATTACTGAAGATCGTTCGTTGTAAATCAGGTGGGATCTTTGAATCGTCATTGTTCTCCAAGAAAGGTTGGAACCTCTCTTTAATCTCTTTCAGAATATCTTCATCCTCAGTAGCAGCAAGTGTACCAATGATCAATTCTCTCAATTCCTTAATCTCAGGTAATTCATCTTTACCACCTTCAAATCCTAATTTACCACTGAGAGGTTTGAACAAGTCGATTCGGAATTTATTGAATGCTTTTCGGATTGATTCAGGTTGTTCCCACCATGCACCTGATAATCTAGAAAGGGCAGAACCAATTTGTGACCAAGGTAAATATTCTTCTTCACCACCTTTCACAATTTCGTTGATCAAGCTTAACGATCCGGATGTCTTGGCATATCCTGCTCTAGCCAATGTAGCAGCATCTGATACTAATCCAACTCGATCTTCAATAGTGTATTTAGATGCTTCTTTACCCAATTTGACTAATCTTTCAGGTTCGTATGATACTCTGTATACACCGACAGTGTGAGCATTCAATTTGAACGAATCGTTTCCTTTCAAATCATATGTCGAAGATCTCTCTTCAAGAGTAGCTTTATGATCTACAGAGATCTTACCGTCTTTATCGAGAGTAGCTACTTCCAAGGGAACATACCAGATAGTTTCATCTTCTTCAGGTTTGACATCTCCAGTGGATAAGAATCGATTTTGGGTCAATTTGATCTTGCCATCGGAGGATTCTTCAACTTTGATCACGGGGAAACCAACTTTCAATGTCCAGTTCTTCATTATTTTGGCTACGTCCAATCCGGAAGCTTCGGAAATACCATCCCACAAATCTTTAGTCTCGGCATTACCATAAATATGTTTCTTCAAGTAAATCGAAACACCTTTGAGGAAAGTTGGTTCTCCTACGACGGAAGCTAACATTCTCAATACCGATGCACCCTTGGAGTACGAGATAGCATCAAAGATTTGGGCAATTTGATTGGAGTCCGGACAATCAACTTCGATAGGATGAGAAGACCTTTGAGAATCGAGATCCAAGGCACCTTGTAAGTGAGATTTCAAGAATTGTGATCTTGGTTTCCATTCTGGCCAAATTCGATCTAAGATGACTAATTCTCCCATTAAGGTAGCGAAAGCTTCGTTCAACCATAGGTTATCCCACCATTTCATAGTAACAATATCACCGAACCACATATGAGCGAGTTCATGACATTGGACGACAGCGACTCGCTTCTTCGCTGATAAAGGTGATTTCTCAGGGTCATAGAGATAAGCCGTAGTTCGTCCAGTGATCAAACCCCAGTTCTCCATAGCTCCAGCATCGAAATCGTGAGCAACGAGTGTATCGAGTTTAGGCAAGGCGTAAGGGATATCGAAGATCTCTTCGTAGACTGGTAAAGCCCATTTCTTGATGTCTAAAGCGAATTGAGCTTGTTTAATCTGATCTTTCGTGGCGTAGATCTTGAGAGGGACGGTCTTTCCGGTCAATTTGGAGTGATGAGCTGATTCGAGAGATACGAACTCTCCCGAAGCATAGGCGACAAGGTAGGTAGACATGAGAGGGGAAGTCTCATATTTGGTAATCTTCCATCCTTCCTCGTTGGATTCCGTCTTTCCTTCCGTCTTACCCTCAGTCTTACCCTCGGTCTTGCCTTCAGTCTTACCCTCAGTTTTGCCTTCGGTCTTACCTAGTGTAACGGATCCGCCAAGTAAAGAACCAATTTCGTAATTTTCGTTGAAGACATTATCGACAGAAGCGTTGGATGGGGCTTTCCAAGGTTTCTCAGAGATAGCAGGCATGTTACTAAGTGAAGTGTTCTTCTCCCTGGCGATCATCGAGATGGCGAATTTCGACTTGACGAGGGGTTCGTCCCAACATCTGTGGAATATGTCACAAATCGATCAGCTACGAGGTAATGGTAAGCAACAATGATGCTCACGGGAAAGCCTTTCGAGCTTCGGTAGCTTCGAATTGAGTGAGACCATAGCTACGAATATATCCATGTTAGCTTACCGATCAATCCTCAGACCGATCTGACTGATCTTTTCATGAAGAGGACCAAAAGAGGACGCTTTGTAAGCTGACAATTCACTTACATAGGTTTCTTCCCATTCTCATCTGGATCACCTTCCGATCTATAATACCCATGCATAGCAGATTTCAATTCCGCTTCGAACCTAAAGAAGATCTTGGTCTGCTTCTGACCCGATTTCAGTCCACCTCCAGGCAATGCGCTCAAGTCCAAGGTGGCCACATCGTTCTCTTCGTTCAAACTAAGAGCGGAAAGGGGGATATTGAGATTTGAGGTGGTCTTGAGATCTGAAGTGGAGATTGCGATATGGGTGATAGTGAGAGTTTTGTGATAGTGGAATTGAACAGAGGCAGAATCTTCTTTGATATCGAGGTGTACGAGGGCTTCTCCGCTGAATGTTGGTGGAGAAGCGACGAGATCGGTTTTGATGACCAGTTCGTAGAGCTGATCAGGGCGTTAGCTATGACCTAGATAAGTGATCACGATGAGGGAACACAAAGATCGTCACTGCGAAAGTTATGATCCGGCTATAGGTGACAATACTCATGAGATAGCTCACACTGGGATAGACATTGGTAGGTAGCCTGTGACCTTCTTGTTCAGGTGCAGAAGTGGCACCGCCCGGAACAGCGTTTGACATTATGCTATCGTCGATGTGAGAGTGAGTGCAGAGACAGATATTCCTTCGAGGTTGAAAAGCACGATTCACCGATTTGGTTTCTCGTTTGTGCGATTGAAGGGCGGGAGACTGAGATGAAGAGTAGGTCAGCAAAGCCGATCTCGAGGTCGATCGATGTAGCACTAGATGGACACCTCGAGAGGACATATACTCACATTGGAAGGTCTTGAAGTAGCGATCGAAAGATATCTAGTAGAACAAGGTAAAACTTTACTTTGATGATTTAGACTGTTCAAATATCTCAAAGGTCTTGTTATACCTCTGCTCAACATTGAATAGCCTGTCGATCAAATAGACGCACAGTCCAGATGATCGATAATGACCGTATGACAGTATGACCATGCGTCGTAGTGACGAGGGAAGGGATGGGCGACACGACAGCACGTTGACACTGACATTCCTCCACCATCTCGTGCTGTAACCGGGTAAACCCGTATCCGGCGCCTATCATTCGACCAGCTTTCAACTCGTAGGCGCCAATAATATACAGTCGCATTTCCAACTGTTCGTCTATGCATACACCCTGTTATAATTTGTTTATACTTTTATCTGATAAAAAGTGGACTCGGCGGCTAAGTATGGAAAGGATAGGATAGTACAGATGAATGCTATATGATAATTACAAATGATGTTGAACATGAAAGAAAAAGAACAACCGAAACAAGATGATCCGTTGAGGACAAAGATGGGAAGTAAGTGAATACGATAAGATGACAAGACGTATGATCTATGTTATCTATGCTGTGTCGAAAAGGGATCAACGATGAGTGACACTGGGTGTTCTGATGAGTGTGAGGAACTATTACAATGTCATTGACTATCAGCATCACCACCTCTTCTTGAAGGCACGGCACAACTTACCTCTTCTCTAGTCTTCTGCTGCGATCTGAAACATCCAAGCATCGTACTGGTAACAGTGGTAGCACCAGGTTTCTGTACACCTCTCATTGACATGCACATGTGTCTGCGTTCAAGCCAAGCTCATGGATTAGTACGAGACTTATCGAGATGGATGACAAGTCAAGCAACGTACGAAGCTTCCATCACAACAGCTACACCTCTAGGTCTTATGGCTTCTTCAACAGCCAGAGCTACTTGCTTTGTCAATCTCTCTTGAACTTGTAATCTTCGAGAGAACGTTTCGGCTATTCTAGCTAGTTTGGACAATCCCAAGACCAATTTATTGGGTATATAACCGATAGATATCTGCAAGTATACCAAAAAGCATCAGCAAGAAAAATCATCATGAACCACTGCATTGTGATAAACGACGAGAAGATCAATCCAATACTAGTATTATAACTCACTTTACCAGTAAAAGGGACCATGTGATGTTCACACAGACTAAACACCTCTATATCTCTAACAATTACCATCTCATCGTGATCCTCAGCAAAGACTGCATCGTTAATGACATCTACCAATCTCTCTTCATATCCTTTTGTCATCCACATCAAAGCCTTGGCGTATCTTTCGGGCGTACGTTGTAATCCCTCTCTATCTGGGTCTTCACCTATACATTCTAGAACCGTTCGAATGGCCGAAGAGAGTAACTGGAGATTGGCAGCTTTCTCAGTTGGCGATGAATGAAGTCGGAGATGGGTAGATTTGGCTGTTGAAACATCACAAAACTCAGTCCATCCACATTACAGGAACCACACAAAAATCTTCGATGAAGCAGTGCTTTGTACTCACCTGGCCAACCCAATCCTTCTTCATCAGCAATTCCTCTTTCCTCACCCTCATTTCCCGCTACATCCTTCACAACCCCCCTAGCAGCTTGAATCAACAGTCCATTCTTATCCAATTCATCTCTGACTTCCGTTCTCAGTTCATCCATGGATCTACCATCCGGTCTATGATCCATATCATCTTCGTCATCTCTCGTTGAGCGATGTATCGATGGGAAAGGGTATGCCAAGCTTCCCGAGGCAGATGCAGAAGCAGAGGTAGTAGGTGTAGTAGATCCGGATGTAGGTCTAAAACCATATCCTTCTCTTGGTGTTCGGGAATAATGAGGTATGTTAGATTGAGGTTGGAATTTGACTCTGCCAGTTGCTGGATCAGGTTTACTCAATCCTTGATTAGCTGGCCAAGGTTTATTCAACCCTCCCTCCGCCGAGGAAGAACCGGGAGCACCGGGTAAGCCAGCTTCCAAGCTTGATGTGTGAGTTGGGGGTGATCGGGCGTTACCGTGCATCCTTCCTCTTTCCCAGCTTCCTGTGGACGATTCGGATAACAGAGAAAGGTTGTTCAAGTTGGCAGTTGGGATTGGTCGTGATGAAGTAGGAGCAGGTGGATTACGAGTGGAGTTGGATGGTGAAGACGATAGAGTTGGTTTGTCGGACGATGACATTGTATGTTTCGTTGTTGAGTACGGTGATGAGAGGTATGATAAACGTGCTAATTCGATTAGGTGATGCTGTCGATGTTGGTCCTAGCCTCGACCCTAGTGTCGGTTCGAGTGAGAGTGCTTGGAGATGGAGTCAGAGCTTGAATGGTGGTGATGCCATCTCGATTCGAGGAGTGTGCATGATAACAGGGCACAGGAGTATCAGGCTGAACCTGAGGTGGGTTTGGGATAAAACGTGAGAAAGGGAAAGGATGCAGGTGATTCGCGTTTTCATCGGTGTTAAGAGACCATTGTGGCTTATCTCCTAAGGTTATCTTCGCCTTGTTCGGAGTGCCACACTCGCTGCTTTTCCACACTTACCCTCCGCTCTCAATGTCACCAGTCATTCGCACGTTCTGCTACCACACACAGCCAGACCAGACTCTCTGACTGCAACAGGTTAATTTTTAAAGGTTCATCTCAAACACACCTTCTACTTCTTTATCCTTCAAGTCGTATCCAACATTATCAAAAATGGTGAGTCATAGGCATCCAACTTCGTCAACACACGCAGGAGCAAGGGCATGGGTTTGGACATCGTGGGATAGATAGTAGGAGAGGGATGGCATGGCATATATCAACTACAACGCAAGTCAACATGGCAAAGGAGCGTCAACCAATTTGAGTTAGATAAGAATGGACGAGGATGGTATATATGGGAATCGGACAAGAGAGGGCCAAAAGTAAAGCTGGAAGAATGGGAAAGATTGCTGTGTTGTGAGGACATCAACGGAAGAAGGATTGTTTAATGGAAGAGTAAAGAACGATCCGACTATGACTTCAAATATCAAATACAGAATACAGCAAACCAACGCAGTCTCAACCACACGTCGACTTTGATCGGTGCTTCTTAGAATCATGCCCTTGCCCTTGCTCATGTTTATACATCGATACAGCATTCCGGAGTATCTAGTAAACTAACATATCTTTTGATGTTTTATAGACCAAAAGAACTAAGAAGGTCGGTGTCACCGGTAAATACGGTACTCGTTACGGTGCTTCCTTGAGAAAGACGTGAGTTGTGTTATTCAGAGTCATGCTTGAAGACATAGCGCTGACCTATGATACCTGGTCATTAGCGTCAAGAAGATGGAAATCACTCAACACGCTCGATACGCTTGTCCTTCATGTGGAAAGGTTAGTGAAAAACATACTCAAACACAAGCGAGTGGTATGCTGATCATTATCTTCCATTCCTTCTATTTTCCTCATTACAATCAATTACCGATTACCTCGACACGTCCACATCCTCTTCACCATATCCAACATCACCTATATGATCTCGTTTCATTACACTACAACACCAACAGAACGCCGTTAAGAGAACCGCCGTCGGTATCTGGAAATGTAAAGGATGCGCCAAGGTCTACGCCGGTGGTGCTTACACTTTCGGTACCCCCTCAGCCGCCACCGTACGATCAACCATCAGACGATTAAGAGAAGTTGCTGAAGTATAAGTTAAGCTACATAACTGGATTTGGGATCTTTTTTCTTTTTCTAGGAAGCGAAGCGGATGCTAGTAATGATCGTTTGATTGAGATGTATTGCATAGCCGACTGAATTGGATAATGGGCAATGCTTGTTTTTTTTGCCTTGCAAGGGGATTGCACAACGGGATTGCAATAAGTTGAAATGATACAATCTACAATGATATTTCAACTCATCGAGATCACGCACATGGTGAATCCGATCATAATGTTGGAACATGACTAATATTTTATCGGTAGTGATTTACAACATATCTAATCGTATCTGACAGTACGTACAACTAATTGCCGTATCACAGCCTTGCCTATCTACCATCCCATCCAATGCCCGAAGTTGACAGATTCTTTTTCCCTCATCCGATCTTCACCCTCAATACCATTCGGTAATTCGCCTCTTAAAGCAGTATCGTCATTAATTGATTTATCTACCCGAGTTTCGTTGCCGTTGACGTTGCCACTACCATTCAAATGGGCAATATTCGCATTGACATCTGAAACCACATTTGCGTTTTCCCTCGAATTGATATCACTTGGATTCACCTGAGAGTTACTCTTCAATTGAGGTAAAATCAACAGGTATTAACGGTACGAAGAACAAGAATGTGTACTTACACCCCATATACTTCCTGTCCAACTTTCAAACGAATCCATCAAATCCAATCTAGGTGGTATCCCCACACCGTCCGTCAAAAGCGAAGATGGTAAACTAGTCAATCCATTGAGTAAGTCTGTTTTGGTGGCTTCTTGATATATACTATCCAACTTATCTGCTTGATCCCATAAGGATGGATAGATGATTGCATATTGTCTTAGACCAGCTACGCAAATGAGGTATTCCGATCGCCCCAGGGCTGCGAGGTATTCGCCGGCAGCGTATATGGGGTGATTGATTATAAGTCTATATAATTCAAGTTTGCTATAAGCTCATGTGTATACTGCTGTAGAAGATGAATGTGGATTTGATAGAATCAACACAAACTTACGGATCCAATTTCAGATAACCATTCTCAGTCAACACACCAGTCAAAGCTGCTATTCGCAACGCAGCATGTTCAGCTTCTTCCTTTATCCTTCTTTTGATATTATCGATCTCGAATCGATCTCTACTGATCCCATTACTATCACCGTTGTTGGATTTTTCCTCTTTTATACCGAAATCTTGAATAGCTTTATGTACGATCAACCATAGATCATGATAATAACAATCACAAGTGCATGTATTAATGGCTTGAAGGAAATCCCAATTATCTGGCCAAATCGTAGGTATACCTATTGAAGATAGGTATTTGTCTCGCCATATCGAAGATGAATGGATGAACTCCCGGAGAATCTTAAATGGGATTCCATGAGCGGCGACCGAAGGGACCCAAAGTGATTTGGCTAGTGTGTACGTTATCGAACATATGGTGCGGTGAAGTTGGAACCATGTCTACAGGTGATGATACGAATGATCACGAGAGTCAACACTGGCCGTAGAAAACGGCAATGGACGAATGAGGAGACTACTCACAGCTTGATCAACAATGTTATGCTCCGTCCCACCTAACGGAACGATTATCGGTGCTCCCTCACTCAGCATGGCATGTTGGACAGGATCGATGTCGAAGTCTTCGGTTGATCTATCGGATCACTCAATGAGCATTGAGTGGATCGCCATCAATAGAGCAGCATGCGGACTCACAGCGATGGCTGTAATCTATAAAGAGCGGCCCGACTGGATTCTGACATCCTTGTGATCCATACGATGTTCAAGGATTCGTGCCGTACTTGCGGATCTTGTATTTTAGACCATTCCAGAGAAGAGTTCAGTCCCATCGAGAATATATGTTTTACCCCTGCTGATATCCAAGTCGCCTGATAACCTACATGTGATCTTTAGCAGATTGTCATAGTGCAAAATAATTACAATATATACATACGCTTAGAATCCAAATGAGTTACCTCTATATGAAATTAACCCAACGATCAGTTCCAGCTGATAATCATAATGATTGAGCATCTACTCACGACCTAGCAGATGTTCTAAGAACAAACAACTATTGGCATTCTCCAAACTAGGTATCCTGTAAATCCTGTTATGTTCGGCTACAGCTCTTGTCCTGATTACCATCAAACCTACTAATCTACTTCTCTGACGGGCTTTGAAGGGTTCGCCATCCCGAGACGAACATTCTTCTCTATCAGATTGGAATATTGGATGATCCGAGAACCTCGCTCCGTAGGTCATTACGATAGCTAGGAAAGTATGTGATATTGGACCTAGAGGGTGAGTCGAGGGTGATGCATAACGAGCTTTGAATATCGTTGAATCCAACAAGGAATATCTCGGTTGAACAATTGAAAAGAATGTTTCGATCAGATCGTCTATAAGACTTAGAGGACATCAATATATGATTTATTACACAGGACGTCTGGGCGAATGGGCTGAGTTGATGTTGACATACTCTTTCATAGATCCTTCATTCAAGGATTTATGAGCTTCGCTAGGCTCTTCGTACCATACCTTCCCATCTTGTTCTTCCCACAGATCGCTCTGCCCCTCTCGACAGAGTGAGATACTGGATAGGTCGTCATATCCATGTTCTGAAGTGGTGATGGCGACGGGAGAGAAGAGATATCCTAGCATGGCCTGCTGCGACGCTTCAGAGGTGACAGGCAACGGCATTCCAATCGAGTGGTTTATGGTGGGGAAGAGACTAGAGGGTGGTTGTTCGGGGAGCAAGGAGGGATGTAGTTGTGCAGAAGATAGCTGCGAAGAGATATGGAGCGACCTAGAGAGATGATATTACTATTAGGTATCACTTGATTTTGAGGTGTAAAATGCTTTTAAAAATGATGACTCACTCCATCGAATTGTTCCTCGTCATCGATAAGCTACCTTGTCGACTAGTTTCTCCAATCTCATACTTTGATAAAGTAATATGAGCACTATCTCCTCGACCGACTCCACTGTCTTTTAGATCCATATCACGGTTATCATCTCTTGAGATTTGCGAGTGAGACTCATCCGGCTGATTCCTCTTCGTGCGTTTCTTCGAAGTTGAAGATACATCTGCATTCTCGTTCGAGGATTTACGACTCTTCTTCGTTTTCGACTGCGCCAGGGAATCAATGTAGTTGTTCGTGCATTCTTCTCCTTTGCTATTGCATTGCTGGCACTGATATTTACATAACAATTCAAATCAGCTACCATTCAGTTTGAAGGATTGTGGTATTCGGGATAGGTCCAACAAATACTGTACATACAATTTGAGTTTTATCTGTTCTCAAACACCGTACTTTCCTCCTTCTACAACTATCACATGCCAGGTTCTGTTTCCGTTGACTCGGTCCAGGTAAGGTCGGGAGTGATGATGGTGCCATCTTGATTTGCAGCTAGTGTGGCTGAGGTGCTATGTTCTGTCGGTGTCACTGGAAAATGGATACTGGACTGGACCTCTGCTATTAACTCAGCCTTAGCTTTTTAAGAACCTATCGGTGAGCTCACCTTCACGGTTCACTTTTCAGCCATGAGACCTTGAATATGATGAGGAGCGGTCCAGCTGAGTGGCTATGTTCATTCCATTTCACCTGGTTAATCGCCTATCGTACTACTCGCAACAATACGAGTAATCTTTCGAGTAAACATAAATCTCTCCTCTCGGATCCGAGGGTAAGAACATCAATCAGATCTAATCTTGCAGGGTATCCACGTGGCTATGATATCATCAACGGCGATCACCGCTATTCAACCGCGGAAGTTATTTTGGGAAGAGCGATCAACAGATCAGGAGGTTGGTAAATAATGACAACAATCTCAATCTTAGATGTCGGAACATCCCATTGTCATATTGTATCGTACCGTCAACACTGGTGAAAAGCTCATGACAGTAGCACATCCGCATAGTGCAACGACTCCATACCCTCCTCGGTCTGAACTGACAAGACGAATGCACAAGTTCCGGACACGATGAAGAGAGCTAAAGAATCCGACTCAACTTCAAATGATGCGGAATCATTACCTACGACGTACAAACCTCAGACTCAAGCTGAAGGTGTAAAAGTCGGAAACAAAGGCAAAGGCAAAGAGAAAGCGACAAACCTATATCGAACTCAAACATGGCATGGATATGCACTTAGAAAGCGAAAAATGAGATTAAAAACTTTTGCGAAATATTGTCCGCTGGTATCCGCTATCTTCGCTCCTTTATCTACTTTGCTGGATATCCCTGCCCTGACAGTAAGTGTTCCTTTCCAGTCCTAAATCATGAAGACGCCTTGCTGATTTGTAGCTCTGTAGCAACATTGGTATGCGCGTGATGGATCTCCGCAGCCAGACCCTAAAGCATGTCTGGTGTTATCAGCTGTTGGTCTAGCTTTGAATATCATCGCTAATATCCTACTGGTTATGAGATTCTCTGCCAAGTCGAAATGGTGGTGGAAGCATTCGACTAGGTAAGTCCATCTGAGATTATGATGATGAACCAAACATGGCAGCTGACGGATTTTGCGTATATCGTCTAGGTGGTCACTTATATGCTGGTTAGGCAAGACCATCGTAGCAGCAATCAACCTGATCATTTTCGGCATTCTGGCGCGTAACAGTGAAGGATGGACATATTTAGAAGGGTTCTGGTGTGCAGTAATATCGATAATCGACGCTGGGATCATATCCATCACCTTGCTATTTCATTACTTCTTTGCGTTCGGGCACGAACAGCAAGATCAATCTGATATTCGATCCGAAGGTCGTCGATTCATGTTATCCGTCACGGCATTCATATCAATCCTTGCAGTTCAATCACTCGTCTTCTCACGTATTGAACATTGGTCGTACTCTGATGGAATATACTTCTCGACACAAGTTGCTCTGACTATAGGATATGGTGATTTCGCACCTACCACTTCAGCGGGCAAGGTTTTGGTCTTCCCTTTCTCTGTCCTGACGATCAGTCAACTAGGTAATGAGATTGCTCAGATTATTGGGTTTATAAGTGCGAGAGCGGAAGATAGGAGAGAGAAATGGAGAAAGAAATATGAATCTGCCATGCACAGAGAAGCCAATAAGGTTAGACCCAGGGCGAATTTGACTGAGGAGATGGCGCTTATCCATCAGATCAATCAAAGGGAAGAGCTGTGAGTGTGTCATCGCTGGAAAAGTTGGCAATCTGGCGTGTTTATGCTGATGAGTTTACAGTATGAGTCAGATGTACGATTTGTTCTGGAGTGCACTGTCACTTATCACCTTCTGGTTGGTGGGGGCTACCATTTTCTCGGAAATCGAAGGGTGGCCATATGGGTGGGTACTGAAGGCAGTCTTTCTATGATACGCTCCAATTAGCTAAATCGATGGTTGGTTTGGTGCAGTGATGCCATCTATACAGTCATGATTTTATCCCTGACCATAGGTAAATAATCTCGCGAATATGTATACTCGATTCAGAGCTGACATATGTCATTATTCGCACAGGTTTTGGCGATTACACGCCCAAGCAACCTGCTGGCAAAGTGGTATTTATCGTATACGCTCTCATGGCTGTACCTATCGTCACTTCCTTTGCGGTTCAGACTATCACAGGTCTGGTGAGTCTACGATTGCGTGATAAACGAACCGAAACGCTAATGGACCTCGCCCGTAGCTCAGTACATACTCTGAAAGAGGCGCCGCAAGAGAAGCGTTTCTTGTCGAACAGCGTCGAAGCCCTGAAGCCTTCGCTCCTCATGCCGATCTCACTTTGAGATACCATGAGTCTTATGATCAGATGAAGGGCAAATCGTCTTCAGATGAACATCCGGTACCTTGGCAAGCTCGGACTGATGGAGAAGACGGTCACGAACACCCTGACAGGGATTCGAAAAACAATAACGAAGACGATCGTGGCGAGTCCCCTTCAGATATGACAGAGGACGAAGATCCAACCAATTTTACTGTAACGGGCCGAAAGAAAGATCCTTCTCAGCATCTCGAACATGCCGAAGAGGAATTGAGAGATGATTATGATCGAGCGAAAGATATGATAGATGAAAGAGAGAAAGAAGCCAAAGATTGGGAAAGGAACAAAGTAGAACAACACGAAAGTCCCATGACAATGAAATCGAAAGATAAGAGGCAGAGGGAAGATACAGCGAAGACTCTTGTCGAGCATGAAGAAGTACCTAAGATGGATCCAACATCGGAACGAGACGAGGCAGACGAGAAGCAACTAGAAATTGATTTGTTGAAACAGTTGCTCAGGAAGACCATCCAATTTGAAGCGGAGGCTCGACAGATGTTATTGGATAGTATGGATAAGAGTGTCGCTAGGACTTTACTGTTGGCTGATCGGAATGGTGTGTACCTCTCTCATCTTTCGTGGTGACTACAATATGTGGTCGGTACTGACGGCACTTTACATGGATGCTCAGTACAAGTGAGAGACGTGAGAGCTCTACGGGGAGATGATAAAGATGTATTAGCGATATGGCAAGGTGAATCTGAGCAAACTTATCGCTCGAAACAACAAGCTAGTAGAGACATCGAGAGCCGTCACAATCCTGATTCTAGTGTGACGAATAATGAAACTTCGCCTGCACAGTCGAAAGGACAATTGGATATGCTATCTCGAGTGAGGAGGTATCGAAATACCTTTGCGGAGATTCTGGTCGTGGGAAGTATATTGCAGAAATTGGAAGGTCAGGAGAAAGAGAGATTTGAAAGATGGCGAGCGCAAGATGAAGATAGTCTACCAGATGAGAGACAAGAAGAAGCCGACGGCGATGATGAGGGAGCGACAGATATCGATAAACTTGCGGATCATAAATGGGATGGTCTGACTTTCCGAATATATAAGCGATGGGCGAGGAAAGTTAGGGAAAATGATTTACATAAGTGGGAGACTGTTTGATCGATACTATACGTTGATATGATTTTCATGTTTGTTGTAGTTTTTCTCGATGTTGTATGATTCTCACAGGTAGTATTTGGGCTATAGGATGCAATAGCATGGTGTTCACGAGCAAGTTCAATCTGCGTTGTTCAAAATCGGAGTCAAGCTTGTGCTGCAAGACAGTCGCTTGTCTCGAAGTCAGTGAAAGGAAGCAAACGAAGAGGCTTGGCTGGGGAGTGAGGTGAATGTGCCCACTTTCATCGGGAGTGCATAATTATGGGTGATATCCTTGTTCGAGCTCGCCATTTCGATGCTTCCTATATGTCGACACCCTCTTATAGATGGTTTCGGCAACCTGTATGCATCTTCAGAGATGGAGTGGGAAGCTCGCTGCCTTCACAAGCCTCAGTATGTACTGTGCAGGTGGTCATTGGCTGGACCCCCGTTGCAAGATGATTATCAGGCTCAACAGCCATGTCGCGTCTGGACGTGTCTGAGCAGGGACGCGTTCGTCTGCTCATTTTACCCTCAATTTGCCATTTCCATTTTCGTGTTCATGTCCTCTTTCTTATCTTCTATACTTTTCCCTCTTCAGCTATCTCTGAATTAACCTCAATCTATCACTCTTCCAGATACAACAGCACCATGTCATCTCCTTATCCCGGTGCGTTCCCACCGTCCTCCGCTCCAGGCGGATCACCCAACTCTTCCTCTTTACCTCAATCGCGAAATATCGATCCGTTAGCTTTTGACAATGTCCGTGGATTGGGCGGAACCATACCCGGTGCTACGGGTCAAGGTGACGAGGGCTCACAAGCTGGTGAAGATAATACGGACGGTACTAGGGCAGCTCAAAGGAGAGCTCGAGGAGGTGTAGATCCTGAATCTATACCTAGGGTTAAAGATGCAACCGGTGAGAAGGTCATGGAGAGTTTTGCATTGTTTTTGGAAAAGTTAGTGTATTATGCTACTTATTGATATATATATACTTAATAGAACGATCAAGATTGGTAAAAGAAAGTGACTGATGCTGACAATCTACATTTGATATAGCTTCACCGAACAGATCGCCTTCCCCGAGACACCAGCTTCGTTTCATGGTCAGAACCCCTTACCAGCTACGGCCGACGAGAGCAAATTCTACATCGAGCAGATCAAAGCTATGAAGGAGTTCGAGCTCACAACGCTCTACGTCGATTTTGGTCATTTGCTAGAACGAGAGGAAGTTTTGGCTCGAGCTATCCAGTCTCAGTATTATCGGTAAGCTGGCCAGAACTTCCCACCTCCCCAGACCAACTTACTAATTTCCTTTTACTGTCAGCTTTCTTCCGTACCTTCGACGAGCATTACAAACTCTGGTTCGAAAATACGAGCCCACCTATCTTTACACTTCCACTTCATTTTCATCCACCTCATCCGCATCCAGCTCATCCCTGACTACTCGAGACTTCAATATCGCATTCTACAACCTCCCACTTACTTCTGGTATACGAGATCTGCGAATGGACAGGATCGGTCAATTAATTAGTATAAGTGGTACCGTTACAAGAACAAGTGAAGTTCGACCTGAGTTGGTCAGCGGTACTTTTGTCTGCGAACAATGTAACGCTGTGATCAAGGATGTGGAACAACAATTCAAATACACCGAGGTGAATCAGCTTCCATATTGTACGTCATCCCAAGCTGACACTTGAGAGATCGTAGCCTATATTGTGTCAAAACCAAACGTGTAACAATCGGACCAACTGGTTATTGAATATTGAACAATCTAAGTTCTCAGATTGGCAGAAAGTCAGGATCCAAGAGAATGCGAATGAGATCCCAACAGGTAGTATGCCAAGATCGTAAGTTCGCTGACTTGCCTCAATCCGGTTCATGAGATGTTAGCTGATGTCAGGATGTTCAGGCTCGATGTCATTCTTCGATCGGAAATTGTTGAAAGAGCCAAAGCAGGTGATAAATGTACTTTCACCGGTACTTTCATTGTCGTTCCTGATGTATCTCAACTCGGTCTTCCCGGTGTGAACGCCCAGATGATGAGAGAGAATCAAGGTGGGCGAGGTGATGGAGGTGTCGCGAGTCAAGGTGTTACCGGTCTCAAGGCATTGGGTGTCAGGGATCTACAATATAAGACAGCTTTCTTGTCTTGTATGGTTCAAGGTGCAGATGCGAGGGTAGGTCGGCTTTGGAAAACAAGTCACGGACTTTGTCAGCTGAGTGCTCAATTTTTATAGGCTGGCGCTACCGATGTCAGAGGAGATCTTGAAGAAGGTGATGAAGATCAGGAGACATTCTTAAACTCGCTTACTCAGCAAGAGATCGATGAGCTCAAGAATATGGTCAATTCTGACAATATCTACCAACGTCTGGTGCAGAGTATAGCTCCTACCGTTTATGGTAAGCTCATAGCATGCAGACCAAGTTGGAAGTCAGCTTATGATAGATCCTTAGGCCACGAAATCGTGAAGAAGGGTATTCTCCTTCAACTCATGGGAGGGGTTCACAAACAAACTCAGGAAGGTATCCATCTCAGAGGTGATATCAACGTTTGTGTGGTTGGTGATCCAAGTACCAGTAAATCCCAATTCCTGAAGTAAGCCGGATCCATCTTCATTTTCTTCTTGGGTCGATGTAGCTGACAGTGTCACAGATACGTGTGCGGTTTCCTCCCTCGAGCAGTATACACGTCCGGTAAAGCATCCTCAGCAGCCGGTCTTACAGCAGCGGTCGTACGAGACGAAGAGTCCGGTGAATTCACAATCGAAGCTGGAGCGTTGATGTTAGCCGACAATGGTATCTGTGCAATTGACGAGTTCGACAAGATGGATGTAGCGGATCAAGTCGCCATTCACGAAGCGATGGAACAGCAGACCATCTCAATTGCCAAAGCGGGTATTCAAGCTACACTCAATGCTAGAACATCAATCTTGGCTGCTGCTAACCCGATCGGAGGGAGATATAATCGAAAGATGAGTTTGAGAGCGAACGTAGCGATGTCAGCTCCTATCATGTCGAGATTCGATCTGTTCTTTGTGGTCTTAGATGAATGTAATGAAAACGTGGATTTACATATTGCTCAACATATCGTCAATGTCCATCGCTTCAGAGATGCTGCTATCGCTCCCGAGTTTAGTACGGAAGCTTTACAAAGGTATATCAGATATGCTAGAACATTCAGTCCTAAAGTGAGTACGAGCTGTACCCATATGCTCCACCATGATGGCCGCTGATGAACGTTCTGCGTTCAGCTCACCCCCGCTGCGAGCGCTGTGTTAGTGGAAAAGTACAGATCGTTGAGACAGGATGAAGGTGGACCTGGGAAGAGTAATTTCAGAATTACCGTTAGACAATTGGAAAGTATGATTCGTCTTTCTGAGGCTATCGCTCGAGCGAACTGTCAAGATGAGGTGAGTAGAGTGCTTACGGTTTATCACGCTGTTTGACAACTGAGCTTATTCGCTGTCTTCTGTAGATCTCCCCTGCGATCGTACGAGAAGCATACTCGCTCTTACGACAATCTATCATCCACGTCGAACAGGATGACATCTCCTTTGACGATGATGATGCTGTACCTAATGGAGATGCTGATGGAGATGCTCAAATGGACGCTGCCGATGTGGCTGCCCTCGAAGCTGCTGAATCGAGCTACCAAGCTCAAACTTCTTCTGCTACTGCTCAGGCCCAGGCCGAATCGAGCTTACAAGGTCAGGTGGCAAGTAGCGGTAAGAAGAAGATGAGGATTACATGTGAGTGTGATTCACCCCTATGATCGATGTGTTGGAGAATGGTACTAATGGAGAGATTTTGTAGATAACCGATACATGGAAATCATGAATCTCCTTGTCCTTCATTTATCAGAGATAGAAAGGGAGAACGGTACAGGTGTAGATAAAGAAGAACTCATTCAATGGTATCTCGAACAGAAAGAAAGCGAATTCGAAACAGAGGAAGACCTGAATTACGAGAGGGAATTGATTGGAAAGGCCTTAGTGAAATTGGCTAAAGATAATTATTTGATGGAAATTAGAGGTGATGTTAGAGATGGGCTGGTTCCTTCTTCTACTACTGGTACTGGCGGAGAAGAGAGTATGGAAGAGAGTCTGGAAGGTGAAAGTGGAAAAGTATATTACCTCGTTCGTGAGTATCAGTATTTCAGCTTTCTTTTCCTCGTTCTCTACGGTTGGATATCAGCTGAAATACTTGCTGCCATGATTTGCAGATCCTCAGGTCGACCTTTCAGACTTATCTTCATCCATCCCTGCGTAATACGGGGATTCCAGTTAAACATTGGTTTCTTGTTTGTTTTGTACTTCTATATATGTCACGCTTTTTTTCCATTTGACCAAAGTATCTAGTCGATGTAGTTCTTTCTTCTTTTCTCGTAACTGGGATCGTTTCGGATCTTTCTCATGCAATTTATATTGGTCCCTACCTGACTCCCATTGGGAAGCATTACAAAAGCTTACACAGATGATGACGACATGATAATACACCCACCTTTGTCTCGCATTTGATTACGCCTGCATTTAGGATCTACGATGGAGAGAAGGGTTGCATACTGAATGGACTGACACTACTATGCCATGCATGTGTATCTTACAAATTCAGTTGTTTCTGCAAACGTCTAATCCACTGCACTACTACACAACTGCACTACTGAACTAGAACAGCCGCCTGTGCCTCTTTTCGCTGCAACTCAACTTGATCCTGCGTTCTACCAACGGCTTGACACCAGTTATCCAACTGTTCAGATAACGTATCCAATTGGTTTCCTTCCAATACACGAGGTTGTACCCATGTTATATCGGCTGTACCGTCCACTTGATCGAGAGAACCTTTAATGAGGCTCAAGCTATAATAACCGAATAAGCACATTAGCATAAAGGACAAACGACGACTCCCGTGCAAGGCGTTCTCTTATCAAGACGATTTTGCCATGATGATCTGAAAGAAGAGAGCCGAAGACCCACCTTAAAGCTTTCATAAGTAGATGTTCGACCTCGTTGATGGGTAATCTAGTAGCTTCACCGATAGTTTGGAAACTCATCAATCTCGATGAACCGTCCCTTGGTCTAGCGAAGATAGTTTGGATCAAAGCCATCAAGCAGATCTTCTGTCTCAAGAATGATACGGAGGATTCGAGGATTGGCTATGGACGATATACATCAAACATCAGTCAAAATCCCTTGGGTTTTAACATGTATCATCGTCATGGAAATGAAAAAGTATTTTAACATGAAAAAGTCAAGTGAAAATTCAGATTTCAAGTAAATTTGAAGAGAGAACTCACCTCGTTACCCAGGTGATTAGCTAATGATTCGAATTTACCGATTTCACCAGCGTTGAACGAGCTAATCAGATCTTTGATCCATTCCCATTCTGTCCCAACGAGAGTCTGGAGGATAGGGTGCTGGAGCTATATCATGACAATATCATTCTTATCAGCGCATATATACAACAGTGGCCATAGCTAATGAAAAATATTGATCGGCAAAATTGCGACCTACCAGTTCACCGAAATTGTAGATAGTTTCACCCAACAACGCCGCAATACATAAATCATGAGCTCTTGATTTCCTATCTTCCTCTGTCAATTCTTTCTCCGTATCTACACATGCCAGATACAACAGGGCATTCTTATAGTATGGTGCATAATCAGCTTTAACCTTGAAGTAATCTCCTGCTACACCGTAATATCCAGCATTGACGGAGGGTTCAATCGTATCTTGTTCGTTTAATATCTTTTCACACTCATCTAAACTCTCTTTGCATCCTTCCAAGTTACCCAGTAATAGTTGAGCATAGGCGATGGATGAGAGTGATAATGCATAGGCTGAAGCTGCTGGGGCGGGAGGTGCGGGCGATCCTGGATTATCATCCGTTGCTGGTACAGGATATGGGGAAGTGAGTCGTGAGTGGACGGATTGAAGGAATTTCAAAGTGAGTTCGGGTTCTATTTCAATATGAAAAGTAAAATTAGCTTTTTTTCAGTGACAAGATCTCGACTGTAAAAGCTAACCTGAATATTCCCTTCCTACCCTTCGAGCGATCTCGACCAACTTCAATGCGTTGATTTTACTTTCGATGGTCGTGATGAATCTGTGATTTGTACGGTTTGAGCATTGACTCTAGCGGTAGATTCATGTGCATGGCAGGAGTCAGTCCATACTCACTTCTCAAACAGTTCGATCTGATATGGTCCAGTCCCAGGAGTGAATACGAATTCAGTCAAGAGAACAGTCAGATTATGCCATAACCTGGATTGCGAAGAGGATCAGCTGGTGAAATTCTTCCGAGCATCGATCAAGGCATATGAGGAGACGAGACTCACTTCTTCTCATACGCCGATTTTATCTTTGTCCATAACGGCTTCAACTCCTCCGGTGCTGAGGATACCTGTTGTTCGAGGTACGGAAGAGGGGAGGTGGAGGTGGAAGTGGATTTGGAAGTGGAAGCTGGTGCGTCGATCTCCATGGTGTCGGTTTTGCGAGCAGGTAGGATGATAAAACGGGATTGGGAGTGATTATGTCAATTTCCTTGACCTTTCTGAGAGCGTTATGAGGTCTTTATGATGAGTTTTGCCAGTCTATGGTAGTTGTAAAGATGCAGAACACCAGAAGATGTCCATCGTCATACACTTAACACACGCACGCGTCTACGGTGAGTGATAAGCGAGACTGGGTTACGAAATAAATCCACGTGTATCCCTAATACCTTCCGATGAGATTTCGAGCTTCTCCTTTGACCTGCGATAAAAAGTCCAAGATCCATTAACTATACCGCATCAGCTCACTGGTTCATAATCTCAATCCTCAGCCGTCCTCCTCAGTCTTGCCATCTGACTCTCCCCACCACTCGCCATGCCGCCTCGACCCTCAACGTCCCTACGATCCCTCACCTCGAGCCGATTCGCCAGTACATCTTCCATCCCTTCTTCCTCCTCTTCCACACCTATATCAGCCAGTACCAGTACGATCCCACCCCAAGACCCCAATCGTACATACACCGCCCGAAAGACATTCTTATGGAACTACTACTCCCACTTGATCGAGAATTCCAACTTGGTATTAGTGTACGATCATTCGAATCTTACTGCAGCCGAATGGTCTAAAATCCGTCGATCAATCGCATCTATACCCCTCCCACCGAAACCTTATAATCCCCTCTCACCCCCTACAGAAGAAGGCAAACCTGAATCGATAGAGAAAGCAAGCTTGAATGTAGTCAGAACAGGTGTATTAGCTTCTTTGTTATCAAAATCAAATTCACCTCTTATTACTTCTTCAACTTCGGGAGAAGATCAAATCTTAGTCGGTCAAAGAGCCCTCCTAAGTTGTCCATCATTATCTCCCACATACCTTAACAAAATCCTTACGACACTGAACAAAACTCTCAAGGGACTCAAGAGGGATAACACACCAGATGAAAAACAACCTTCACTCAAGTTGATTTCGGGTTTGCTGGAAAATAAACATATCTACAACGAAAAACAATTGCAGACAGAAATCTCCAAATTACCAGAGTTGGACGTGCTTCGATCACAACTTGTTGGATTACTTCAAGCTCCACAGAGTCAATTGGTAGGAGTATTGAATCAGGCGAGAGGTGGACAGTTGGTCAGGACGCTGCAAGGGTTGGAAGAGGGTTTGAAAGGTGATAGCGAGGGTGGTAAAGATGAGAAAAGTGCTTAGGAAGGAACACGGTTGGCATAGATTGGATGGATTGGATTGATTGGATTGATTGGATTGATTGGATTGATTGGATTGATTGGATTGATTGGATTGATTGGATTGATCGGATTGATTGGATTGATTGGATTGGGTAGGGAAGTAGACGGGATTAGTTGATTGGAGAGGATGAGAGCTGTCTGATAGAAGGAGCTGGTAGGATGTTTTGACATATTATCATACATCATGCATTCATATATACTTTTTGGCAGCTTCACAGATGCAGAGGATATGATCTGTTATGGAATATCATCATGAATCAGCGATCATCTATTGTCGTAACCCCTTTATACTGGCATATAGCAGATCATTTACGAATCGTCAGCCCCGAGCACGCAACCGAATCGTCACAGAGGTGTCATCGATCTCCCTTCGGATCACCAAGTGACACAATGCTCTCAGGACATCTCGAATGGTACCCGAGGAAGCAATAATATTGTTTCACCTGGGAGATAAAACATGATCATTCGAGCGTAATCAAAGGCAAAGAGCAATGCACCATGTTAGCTGTTCTGAGAATCTTCTTGCGGAGAGATTACCTCTCGTTGAGAAGTGAACAGGGCAAGACACAATCCTTCTGTTTCAAAAAGATGCATTTTGATTTTCTCTCGACCAAATCCATTTTCTATCCCTATCCCTATGACTATGTGACCATGATCTATACGACAGCTTACATGAGAGAGAATTCTCCGAATTTCTCCTGTGAACATCCAAAACAATCAGAATTGTCAGTGACAGGACATGAGGTTGAAGAAGTGCAAAGGAAAAGCCAATGTTGACTCGAACTCACTCTGTATCCTGGTACGGACCATTTACCTTTCTTGATCATAGTCTCAACGGCCTTGTTGATTTCAGGTCGGGCCTTGGCAACTTCGTCGACCTGCAAGTTGAGCAAAGCAGAGACGTCAGTGGTTAGAAGATGATACAAGTGTCTTTGACTAAGACAGAGACAAGAATATGTATGGATAAAGTGAGAAGAACCAAAAACCCACAGTCAAGTCCTCGAATGGTCGGGCATCTTGGATGTTAGAGAGAGTAGCTTGGAGGGAAGATTGCTCGGTTTGGATCTTGTTGACGGTCTCCTTGGCAGCGGCGACCTGTTGAGTATAGTACACAGTCAGTATGGATCGTTCGTATGATCTACTGCGTTTATCCTGTATTTCCTCATATCCTAGTATCCTTCTTAATTCTGGTCATTGAACAAAAACATGGACAATGTAATGTCTTGCAAAGTCGCCATCTTTGCGATCTTGATTTCCACCGAATCTATTTTGTCATTCCCTCTGCACCATACTTCGTCTCTTTATGTCCATTCCCCAACATATGACCTGATCCCTTCTTCACGACAGATCCAAATGAAAAGTGCCCACTCACAGCTTTACCTTCAAAAGCACCAACCACTTCATTCCACTTAGACACATCATAATCAACAGCTTTGAAATCCTTCAATACTTTCTCAGCTAACGAGACGGCTTGTTGATCTTTCAATACGCTCTTGTAGTGAGACAAGTCAATTTGGGGTACGGTAGCTTTCAAAGCAGAGTTTTTGGATACGGCAGTCGAGTGTCTGGCTCGGAAGGATTGGAGGGAGGTGAGTGTGGTTTTGTCGAGACCTAATCCGGTGTAGATCTTTGTCCAATCCTATAAATCCATAAAAAACCACATCAGTCAGTCAAACTATATTGAACGAGTAGATAGATAAATGCGTGAGGAGGGAATGAAGAGTAGACATACGACAGCGGTAGCAGCTGATTTAGTAGCCATTTTGAGAGATTATCTATAGACGGATCCGTGGTCAGTTCCCTACTTCCTGCTTGGACGATATAGTGGTAAGCTTACAAGAGGGAGGAGTGGTGAGTCGAAGGTCGTTGATGATATAGGATCTATGCTATGGTATGTATGTATGTATTCGATGTTCTCAGCCAGTGGTGAGTAAGGGACTACGAGGAGCATCACCATACAAAGAACGGCCGATCCGAATAATCCCGCATTTCCCGACAGTGTGGCACCGTCTCTACCTTTTTTACCACCCAAACCTATTTCAACATTTCATCCATCATCATCATCACAGTCACTCTGCAGACATTACTTTACTGCATAATACAACGTAACTTGGCATAGGCAGACAATACATCGATACTAGATCAACATGGCCGAACAGAGGGAAAATTCACCTAGGATAGCAGATGACGGAGATAATGTCGATGAGGTGAGTTCTACCCCTTGCTCCTTCCCTCCACCTTGTTATGTTTTAGCTTGACTGACTAGGGTTCATGCGGTAGGAACTCCGATTGATGCAAGCTAGATTAGCAGAGATGGAAGAAGAGAAGAATGCTGTGGGTGTCAAGTCAGCCGGGATTTGGGTCAGTGGAATCATCAGCTGATACATTGGTTCGTCGGTTATGACAGCTCGTATCGAATAGGGGATCAGCTACACCCAATCCTTCAACCGCGAATGGACAGACGTCAGAAACGCACGAAGGTGGCAACGAAGCTAGTATGGAAGACGAGGATTCACCTGGAGCGGTAGATTCGAGGAGTGTGTATATTGGTAATGTGAGTGAGAGTTCGCACCTCGAATATCTTCAGACCGGTCTGGTATGGGTTGTCATTCGAGAGGAGAAGGGATGGTGTAAGGCAGATCATCCATTTTGCATCTTGGACATTGTCGATCCGATTGGGTTATACCATCTCCATCGAACAAAACAATATGATCGAGTTCCTTTGCATCATGATGATCTAACAGATGGTCTATGGAATTGGGAAAGTCCTCGTATTGACTTATGATATCAACTCCCTCAGGTTGATTACGGAGCGACCCCAGAAGAGATCCAAGCTCATTTCCAAGCTTGCGGCACTATAAATCGAGTAACGATATTATGCGATAAATTCACGGGTCATCCAAAAGGTTATGCCTATGTGGAATTCGCCGAACCTTCTATAGTGCAAAGTGCCATAGTGTTGAATGAGAGTATGTTCAGGGGGAGGTTGATAACTGTGAGTTGCCCTCATTTTCGATGACAAGCCTCGCTCATGGAATGAGACAAAGGGTGTCGTTTCTGAGGGGAACCACTCCATGATGTGACATTCTTCTGGTTTTGGCTTTCGCTAAATTTAATTTGTTATGCTTGGACATAGGTGAAAGAAAAGCGAACGAATCTACCGGGGATGAACATGACCAACCGAGGTCGAGGTAGAGGTAGGGGTGGATATAGGGGTTTCAGAGGTGGTGGATTCAGGGGCGGAAGAGGAAGGTAGGTTTTTGTGCTCGCTCATCCGTACTGACTCTCCGTAGCTGATCAAGTTCTTTCTTCATGCCAATAGAGGTAGAGGTAGAGGATGGTAATTACTGCAGAAGAAAGGATGTGGAAAAAAAAAATCAGGTCGATTGGCGATAGAAATGAGACGATCAGACAAGGGAACATGCAGAAGGCAGGAAGATAGTTGAAATCCGTCTTGTCATAATGCCTCATATATACTACTCTACAAATGTTATCTTTCACATATGGAATACTGAAAGACTTGTATCAATATGAATAATAATATTCAAAATGCCAGACAGTGATAAAATCGATGCATGCCATGCCGGACGTAATATTATTTGTCTGTACGACTAGTTATTTTGTTTGTTAACTTTTGTATGGTATGATCCCCTCGATGAGATATTTTCTTTCCGCGACAATTCTCTTCAACAACCACCATCCGCATTTCGCTCCCTCTCCTCTGAATCCCTCTTTAACCTCTCACAACTGAAAGTCAATCTATCTATCTATCTCCCTCCCATAGCCTGTTTCTTCTGCATCTTCCTCATCTCCCTCTTCTTCTCCAGATCCTCCAATTTTTTCAATTCCTTCTCTGACAACTTTTCCCTTTCTGCCCTCTTTTTAGCTGCCCTTCTCTCTTCGGGAGTTTCCTCTGCAGGTTTATCCTCATCTTGTTCCTTTTTATAATCAACAGCCAAATCAGCATCAACAGTTTGTCGAGTCTTGATTAATTTTCGAGAAATATCAGGTTTGAGTAATCCCCCACTAGCCGATTTTGCCAAGAGGTCAACGATGTTCAAAGAGACTTGGATCCAAGCTTTGACAGCGTCGATTTGAGCAGGGGTGGTAGGTTTGTATACTGATAGGATGACGTGTCGTGATTTGGCTTTAGATGATAAGGGGCCACGGGAAGGTCGGGTAGCTGGGACATCGGAGATCTACAAATACATGAGCGAAGATATGATAAGTGATTTTCTCACAGAACGAGAGGTGATATCATGCGAAGCAGTAGACGGAGTATTCACTACTCACTAATAAGTATTGAAGCACACTAGCAGCATCCTTATCTTTCAATACCTCACTAATACCGATATTGGGAGTTTTCAATAACAAATCGGTGATTTCTACATGTTCAGTAAAGAGTGCATGGGTGATAGGGAGGTTTGTAGCTGAGTCGTTGAGCTTGGGGAAAGTCTAATGTTGATATATCAATGAGCTCTTATCAAACAAATTCAAACGGTCAAGAGTCAAGAATTGAGAGTCAAGAGTCGTCAACTTACCAAATCCCATCTTTTCTCCCTAGTTTCCCTCATAGCAGACTTATCTACCAACCCCCATACACCCAATCCTTCACCTTGAAGACCCAGCTCACCCCTTCCAAGGGTAAAATCAAAGTTGATTTGCTCAGCTCCACTGTAAGTAGGTTCGATGATCGTTTTAACGAAATGGATGACTAGACCGGCGAGATCGTGGATGGGTAATAACGATACGGTCGTGTGGAGTGATAAGAGATTTCGTCGACCACTTGCATACAAGAGGTGCAGGGCAGGTGAAGATGAGAGGAGAGGTCGGACTTGGGTGAATTGAGATGATAAGAGGGATTCAAATGGTTTGATCCTAATTCAATTAAAAACATCAGCTTGATCACTCTTACCTACTAGAATAGATGGCAAACGGTTGATAGTTTGGTTTAGTTGAGTGAGAAGACAAAACTTGTACTCACGCTGATTTGGCTCTACCAGTGTTGATGGTCTTACCAACAAGGTAAATCAACAGGTAGAAACCTACGATACCTAACACGGCAGCTTCAAACTTGAATGCCGCAGGTCGGAAAGTGAACATCTTCCATCTGAATTCCAGACCATCGTATTCCCTCGATAAGGGGGCAGCGGGAGGTGGAGCGATGGCACCAAGTAATTTGACTAGACCTGACATCTTGTCTTGTCTTGTTTTGTACAAGTGGAATTGAGAGTTGGCAAGATCCAGATGAACAAGAAGACGAGAGGGACGTTAGAGATGTTCGAAATACAGCGTAGATAGATAGATAGATGGGTGAATTAAGGGAAGTACGAGTATCACCTCTTTCTCATTTCGAACAATCCGGAACCGGGAAACTCGACCGATGTCAACAGAATTACCTTATTCAGATTTGAACGGAATGTGGCACACTGCCTGGCGTGATCACTTATTTGGATGACTTGGCATCGAGAGAGAAACTAATTAGAAGATCACCCATGCATGATGAGCCAATATTATATCAGAAACGGACAAAGGGTATGTATGCAAGGTATATCACGATGACATCGAGGAAATGTCCGTTTATAAAGCAATATCAAACACCCTCACACTCCTGTCATCACTACAACTTGCCAATTGCAGTTTCCCATCTTTGTTCCTCCATGCTAATTTGTTGACAGGTCCGACATGAGATATGCTATTGGATCAATTATCTCAGCACTCTTCCCTCCCATTCACCATATGATACTATAGAGTAGCAAATGAGCTGCATGTACCACTCACCTCTCGTCGAAAACGATCAATTCCTTTGACCTGATCTCGTTCTCGACTTGTTCTAAGGCGTGAATCGATACAGATCCAGTCTCCGTACCAACAGCCAACAGATATCCATTTGTATTAGGTTGAATAATCATATCCACAGAAGTAGTCGCTTCAGTGAATTTAATAGTTTCTGTACATCTCCATTCGGATTTATCTTCTTTCGTCGAAATCCATATTTTCACCTAAAGGAAAATAAAATAATCAATTTAACCTCGACGCTTTGCTTTTCCCTCAGACTATAGGGATAAAGGTAGAAACTTACAGTCTTATCCCTAGATGCAGTGGCAAATACCGTGTTGTCATTCTGTCCTTTGACAAAACAACAATCCAATATCATCCTCGCGTGAGCTTTCTCCTGCTCTACAAATGGTTCATATGTCTTCTTCTCGCCATCATGTCTAAACAATCTCCAGGATCTATCTCTTGAACAGCTCAGTATCAACGAATTATCATTTGAAAATTGGATCCGAGTAACAGTTAAAGAGTGACCCTTAAGGACTTGTCCGTATGATTCCCAATTTGATGTCTGGTATATACGTATACCGGAATGTTCAAGGTTGGTTGATTTAGATGATGTCGCTATCAATTCTGATCCACTGGGGGTAGAGGAAGAAGAGGCAGCAACGCATACTAATTCATATCCGTGGCCATATATTTTCTCAATTTCTGGCCATAAAGTTGAAGTTGCCAGTTCTTCTTCCGTAGGTAGAGAAGTCAAAGTGTGAGAGATCGATATTATAGCTTCGTTCATTCCTTCTTTCTCGATCTTATCGGTTTGAGCGGGAGCTATATAGATCGGCAGAACATTTAGATCAGCTTAACATTCACATATTTACAGGTACTGTGTACAGAGTCCGAGAGAACACGATAAATCACTTACCTTTCTGTAAAGCCCTGTTGGACAAACCCAAGGGAGGTACAGTCGCGCCCTTCGGTCTCAGCCCTTCTTGATCCTTGCTTCCCTCCGAGACTCCTAGCGTCCTAAGAGATTCTACGAACCCTTCTGGCGCATCAAATACCCTAGCTACCTTCTCATCTGCACTACTTATGAATCTCAAAGGTGAGATAAATGCAATGTCCGTCATGTCGTAGCCGTGTATCTGAGGTCGAGCAATTTCTGCCCATTGGGATTGAGAAGAGGAGGCGATGGATGTGGATGCGTGTATACGGGATGTTTGGTCGGATCTGGAGGTATGGCATAAATCAGGTCACGAAGCTGTTGCATCTTGATGCTATAATGCACTTACCCGACAGAAATCAGATATTCCTCTCTTGGATCCCAGCTCAAACTTTGTACATCCCCATGATGTCCATTGATCCCACTCTTCACTTCCCATCCTCCCTCTTCGTCCTCGGATGAAGCAGTTTTTACCCATCTTTCCCAGCCTCCATTCCATCCACTTGCCAGTACGCTCTTCCCATCTTTACCCCATATGGCACCGTAGAATGATAGACCCCTTCCTCCTATCGCCCCGAATCGATGTTCAGGCACCCAGATCCCATCTGTGGAAGGTACCCAGATGATCAACGAGTTGTCCGACGCTGTAGATAAGAGTAAGGGTGATGAGTGGGAGGAAGGAGGGGACCAATGGACGGTGGTCAGACCGGATTCGTGGCCTACGAGTAGAGCTTCGAGGGTTATATTGTATCGAAGTGATCTTTCAGAGAAGGGTCAGTATACTAAAGCACATAGTAGTTTCTTTGTTAATTTAGACCGTTAACTTACCTACTACCATCCTGTACAGCCAGTATGTGAGCTTTCGTGCTAATCTGACCACTTCCTTCGCCATTCAATCTCCTTTCGAATTCATCCAACAAATCTAATCCTTCTTCTTCTCCTTTCCCACTTTCCTTCTCCTCTTCTTGTATGGCTTGTTGTTCAGGTATAGTCGAAACCCTCCATAGCCTAATAAAATTATCTTGAGATCCACTAGCCAAAAACAAATCTTCCTTAGTCTGGTCTAGGGAGGGGTAAGGAGTGAAAGATAGACATCTAACCCAATCTTCGTGTCCTTCCAATGTGAGTGATAGGATGAAATCGTTGTTTGGTGAGAGGGTGTATATCCTGATTAGACGATCGGTGGCTCCGACTGCTAGTATTGGGGCTGAGCATGACAGAAGTACAAGTCAGCATGTCATCGTATCACTTCTGACAACCACTCATGTAGCTTGTTTTGATGGGAATGAGATTGACCTACCCTTCGATCCAGGTAAATAGCTCAACTCCAAATCCAAAGGTAATCTACCTTTCTCCAACTTTATAACCTGTTTCTCGCTATACTCCCCATCAAAGATCTTGATCTTACTATCTGATCCTCCCGTCATGATCCATGCATCTGGTGATACTCCTATAGCCGATATTGATGAATTCTCATGAGCGATCCAATTCTTCTCACATTTCCATTCGTTTTCATCTGTTGTAGACCATATTCGAATTTCTCCATTTGTATCTCCCGATATAAATTTATTCTCTCCTGATGGAGAAGTGATCAATTTGACAGTGGTGATTTGACCTTTATGTCCTGGTAATGTCTCCTGTACGCCATGATTCGAGGTACTCTCAGTATCCCATAGAGCTAATAGTTTACCGGCACCGAAAGCCAGTAAGCCGTTGGAGGTGCTGGCTGAGCAGGAGGACGACCGGTTGGAGCCTATTGAGATGTATGCTGGATCGGCTCTCATCGCGACTAGAACCAATAGCTGTTCTTGAATGTTGTCCTGGCACGGAATGAGGATGCTATAGTGCTTATGAAGGACTGTACTAACTTTACCATCCAACTTTTTCAACATCCAGTACATGACATCTCTACATAGACTGAAATATCGTATATCACGTGATACGACGGTCCTTGGCCATGTGGACTCCACGCTCTCGTCTTCAATCTCTCCTTCTTACCACACCCTCCTCCCATTCACCTCCTTCCTACTCGCCTTGTACTTTCTTCGCTATTTTCATGCAAAGAGAAGAGAGACGAAACGACAAAGGAATGGATCCATGTATGTAGTTAAGGAGCAAGATCAAGCGCTTGAAAGGTACATACGTTGTCTTGACGACGGCCGTAAACAGGTAACAGAGGCATTTGCCACAATTGGTAATTGAGTGGATTATGATTGGGTATCAACAGTAATTCCGAATTAACTATTAACTCACCACTCAACAACTCACCACTCGCTTATAGGTTTTACGCTTTTTGCTTGGATCCTTGATCACATCTTCATCGTCTCATCTCCTTTTTACATCTCTTTCTCTTCATTCGTTCTCAGTCAACATTCACACCTGCATCTTGTTCCATCTCCTCTGATCAGCATCAAAGCAACAACATACTTCACGATGCAAGTAACTTCACTCCTTCGATACTCGGGAGTATGTCCTTTCCTAGGACACTCCACCGCGACATCGCTCCGATCGATGGCATCCACCAACGTATCGTCAAACGTCTCATCGCTCACTGCGAAAGCTATGACCTGTCCTATGATGGGTCCCAAGCTCGCTTCCATCTCTCAAGCTAGAACTTACGCTTCTGTAGCTGGTAACAAGGAGGTCGAAGAGATTCACAAGGTAAGTTGAATAACGGGCATCTACGATCATTTAGAAACACCAAAAAAAGACCAATGCGCTGACCTATGCTATGAAATCTAGCAAAAGAACGTTCAATTCAACAGTGCCGAAGCTGATAAATGCCCTCACGCTCAAGCTGCAAGAGAAGCTGCTGCGAACGTTAAAGAAACTGCTCGTACTGCTGGTAGATTCGATTATCAACAGTTCTATGATGCCGAGTTGCAAAAGAAACACAAAGACAAGTGAGCATTCTGCTTCTCATTCATACATATCTCTGTCATCTCAGTAGATCGATGCTGATCACACACTACACAATAGGTCATACCGATACTTTAACAATATCAATCGACTCGCCGCTAAATTCACGATCGCGCATACTTCGAATGTCAAGGATGAAGTCAATGTTTGGTGCGCGAATGATTATTTAGGTATGAGTAAGAACCCGGTTGTCCTCGGTACTATGAAGTGAGCTACCTTGTTTTGATTCGCCAACAGATCTGGATGTAGCTGACCTATATGACCAGACGCACTCTCGATCGATACGGTGCAGGTGCAGGTGGTACCCGTAACATCGCTGGTAACGGTGCATTACACCTTTCACTTGAAGATGAGCTTGCATCACTTCATCGAAAACAAGCTGCACTGGTATTCTCTTCATGCTACGTCGCCAACGATGCTTGTCTCGCCACCATCGGAGCCAAATTACCTGGATGTGTGATCTTCTCCGATTCAATGAATCACGCATCGATGATTCAAGGTATCCGACATTCCGGTGCCAAGAAGGTCATCTTCAAGCATAATGATATGGCCGATCTAGAAGCTAAACTTCAAGCTGTACCTAAAGAAACACCCAAGATCATCGCTTTCGAAAGTGTCTATTCCATGTGTGGATCCGTCGCTCCCATCGAGGCCATCTGTGACCTTGCCGACAAATACGGTGCTATAACTTTCTTAGATGAAGTACATGCTGTAGGAATGTACGGTCCTAACGGTGCTGGTGTAGCTGAACATCTCGATTACGATGCTCATCTCGCTACTCGACTTTCGTCCGATCCGGTCAAGGGAAGTGTCCAGGATCGAATTGACATCATCACTGGAACTCTCGGTAAAGCTTATGGAGTCGTCGGAGGATACATTGCTGGATCAGCCGACTTGGTCGATGTGGTTCGATCTTACGCTCCTGGATTCATCTTCACCACCTCTTTGCCACCTGCTGTCGTTGCTGGTGCTCAAGCCTCGATCGCTTATCAAAGGGAATACAAAGGTGACAGAAGATTACAACAACTCAATACCCGAGAAGTCAAGAGGCAGTTGAACGGCCTTGATATCCCTGTTGTACCCAACCCTTCACACATTATTCCAGTCTTAGTTGGTGATGCGGCCTTGGCGAAAGAAGCGTCCGATATGTTGTTATCCAACCATAAGATCTACGTCCAATCTATCAACTACCCCACCGTCGCTGTCGGAGAGGAAAGATTGAGAATTACTCCTACACCTGGACACTCGACTGAACAGATCACTCACCTGGTCGAATCGCTCGATAACGTATTTAACAAACTTGAATTGAAGAGAATTTCAGATTGGAAAGCCATCGGAGGACGAGCCGGTGTAGGTGCACCTAACACTGTTCCAGTGGAGAATGTCTGGTCCGACAGACAATTGGGTTTGGATGATGGATCTGCTCCTACCAGATTGGCCAACGGTGCCAAGGGAGTCGTCAGAGATGAAGCTGTTGAAGTGGCTCAGAAGAGATTGACTCATTTACTTGGTGCCGATGCTGGCCCAGCTTTGGCTTCTATCCCTTATTTATAAGGTGGCCTGGTCTAGCTCAAATCCGAGTAAATACTTTTTCTTCAGTCCACTTTCTTCGTAGTTGATTTTTCAGTCAGGTAGATTATGTGTATATATATTATCTCCTCCATACTTACTTGAACATCTTGGTTTATTTACATGTTCAATGGACGTATATGCATATCTATCTGCTTGATCTTGAGTGTTGATTGCTATATTTGTGATGTCGGCCAGTGACGATGATGTACGGAGTTGACCGCGTAGATGTCGATGTTGTGTTTACAAACCAACTGTATTCACGGCAGACGTAATCAACAGCAACAACTTTTTGTTTTCCTTTTTGTGACTTCACTTGTCAATTCACACCATCATCACTGGACAAGATTAACTCTTCGGAGAGACCTGCAGAGACTAGCAGGGCGTTCAGCAGAGGATAACATTCACCGGACAGAAATAACGATAAAACAGAAGGAGAAGTCTATCTTGTTTGCCGCTTGGTTCGAATAGGAGAAAGGAAGGAACCAAGGCAAGATGATATCTTCGGGTAGAACCTTGTTATACGCCTCCTGTGCTATACTGTATGCAAGCTATGGTAAGTCGACTCATCTAGACTCGATGCTCTACGTGGGAATGCATTTGCTGATGATCGAGTCCTCGTACAGCTCACGCACACGCTCATCATAATGTAACTGAAATAGACGAGAGTGTTCCTATAGATGGGATAATCTATCTCCACGGAGGGCTGCAGACTTTTCTGTGGGGTATCTCTTTTCCTATAGGTATGGTATTGGGTCTATCCAAGTAAGCTACTGCATTCTTGATTCTTTGATAGAGACAATACGGGAAAGATTGCTGATTCATTTATACTGCACTGCGGTTATAGGTCGAAATATCATGTACCCCTTCAATCGATAAATACAGGTATGTATCACGCAACCACGATATCAAGTATAATAGATAATCTGATATGGATATATAGTACTGTGCTTCGTCGGGATGTACTTTGGACATCATCATGGAGGGAGGCAGTATCCTGAGACTGTAAGCTACCCTTTCTTCCCACATGTGACATTAGAAAGCTTATATCCATCTTGTGATATAGGTCCACGGTCTGATGGCCAAGATAATAACATGGGTTCTGGTGACTGTGAGTCGAATCACATGATACCTATACTGCCCAATACAATATATTCTCAAGGGTGTGAAGTCGCAGTCCAAGCTGATGATGTTCGTCGTCAAATATAGCAAGTCGGTCTTGGGATATTCCTCAAATTGCACATCTTAGAGAAAACCGTTAGACCATGGATAGTCCCCTTCCATTCATTTATAGGCAAAGTATTTCCGATATTAGGCTGGACCCGTAAGTATCTTTCTCTGCTTTCTTTCTGCTTGTACGAGGTCCAGTACTGATAACTGATCGTGGCATTTTAGAAATGTTATTTGGCGTAGTGACTGCTTTGGGATATTGTCGAGGAGGACACCTAGGACAATGTGCCGCTCATTATATTATGGGATCGGCGTTTATAGGATACGCAGCGATTATGGTGATCATGTTGCAAGTTGGGCATAAATGGTTGGAGCGGACGGGCAGGAGTCAGGAAATGTTGGATAGTTCGGTTATAATGGTTTGGGTGAGTCACTCGCCCACCTTCGTCTCTGAGAATGTTATAAGAAGCATAACAAGCAATAGACTGATAGTGTGTTGGGTTTTAGGGAATAATCAATACGTTTACTGAACATCATGGTGGACCGTGGACACATAAGGATATGCAACATACTATGATGGTGAGCTATTTCACGCTCACCCTATGAGATAGCTGACACATAGGTCAAATGAACAGGGTGTCCTCTGGTGGGCTGGTGGAATGTTAGGTATCTGGTTGAGTAGGAATGGGAAGAGGTCTTTCGTTCCTGCTGTCATGTAAGCTCACTCGATGGTCAAAAACACGTTCAAAGCTGACTACCGCTTTACAGCATCATCATGACCGGCTGGGGAATGAGTGCTCACGAACAAGCTTTGATGATCTCTTCGAAGGTGAGTGTGGAAGATTTGTGTTTGACTCTCGTAGCATTACAAGGCTGATTGTCTATGTTCCCTCGCATATGCAGATTCACGGCTTATTCGGATACGCCCTCATCGCTGCTGGTACTCTAAGACTCATCGAGGTCTGCTTCGTGCTCAACGATAAACCCACTCCTCCTGGTACAGTCAGGATTTTCCAGCATTTGCCTCCTTACGTGAGTCAGCTATCCACTCACTCATAGTACCGATATCACAAGCTGACACCGCATGCCCAATTCAGCTTTTGACTTTAGGAGGGTAAGTGCCCGAATCCATCCTTTGATTCTCATGATCTGAACAAAGATACCCTATCACAGTCGCTCACTCCATTTCGTTCTTTTAGCACTCTCTTCATGTCAGCTACAGACGAAGAACTTCGAAACGCCGATGGAATGGGTATCGATCATGTCTCCTACGCCCTATTCGATTTCTCACTTTCGTTCTTACTATACCTCATAATCACATTCCTCGTTACTCTATACTCCACTTCAGGTAAGAACGCCGAATTGAACAAAGAGCTCGATCAGAGTAACGCCGAGGAAAGGGGGTACTCGAAACTGGAACAGAACGGACACGTAGCTGCGAGTGGGGATGATGATGATGATGGCCCTGAAGCTTACGAATTGGCAGAGAGAGAAAGTGATAGTGACGAAGGTAGGAAGGTCAGGGGTGGGGATGAGATTGATTGGATGCATAATGGACATGATGAGCCAGGACGAAGTGGGGGAGTAAGATTGTAGGCGTTGAGGGAGATTTGCTATAGGTTCAACGTGATGGTTATGTATGTACATTCTGTAACTCTCTTATTCTACTTCTGACAACCTGTATGATCACTAACACATATACCACATGACAAGAAGGTAGTAGACTACTGCTAAATACGATCGTCCCCACTCGGATTGATGGTGGTAGGTATCTTTCACATCACTACACCTGAATGAATATTGAGGTTCGATGACGTACTCTAACGCTTCAATCTTGACATTGCGTGAAATAATACCCTACGAATAATCGAGATTGGTACAAATCGAAGATGGGAAATCATTGATTACCTTTGTCAAATTTCTATACAACACATGATCGGAAGCTGGATCTGAATTACATCTAATTCTAAACGATATTCAGACAAATCCTTCAACGAGAGGATGTGTCAAGGTACTCGTCCAACTGAATACAGGCGAATCATTATGTGAACAAATTGCCAAATACGACCATATATTACCCCTCGCCTCGGGTGGCCTTCGATTCGGCCTGATGGGTAAACAAGATTGTTTGTGTATTTATAGGCTAAAATATACGTATAAAGCTATTGATGAAGGAACCTGACCGTCTGGCTCACACTATTGGCTGCTATGGGTGAGACGAACATAACGATAGACGACCCCTCACCGCTTACAACCACATAGGCAATTGGGATGGGGACGATCACGATGGTTAGTTACATACTAAACGAATTATATCAGGAACCTCTCGCAGTTCCGCTCGACTTCCCGTCTCTGGCCTCAATACTGAACACCTATCTATGGTGGGTTTTACTCAGTACAGATTGACAGATCAAGTATGACTTACTTGAATGGAAATCGCTCGGAGGACAATTTTCAACCAGATACTATTCTCGAATCCTTTTCTGAAACAAGGGAATCACGAAGTGGTTTTGATGAATGAAAAAGGATATGAAGGGAGTGACACGAGAGATGGATATGGCTGTAAGTAGAAGTCACTTCTCTGCAAAGGTCGTACAAACAGTCAGGACGATAACTCATATCGGATTTTCTCGGGAACTGTACAAGTATTGGACTTCATCATATACCAGACTTCGTAAGCTCTAAGGGCTATCCCCGATAGACACAGTACTTGGGGCGCGGCAAGAGCTTACATGAGATGGACCAGATCGTCATATGATGATAGCATTTTCACCAATGGATCGGAAATAATGATTACAACGGGTACACCGAGATTACAACTCCACCTGTGAGCGTATCCTCAATTCACTCGTTGAAGAGCTTCGACTAGATGTCATTTAACATATACAATCCAACGGGTACACCTCAATCGATTATAATTTCCGCTGTCTCCCCTTTCAACTTGCCTCTCGATACATCTATATGCACCATCTGGGTTGTTTGTTTTACTATTGTAATCTATCTGTTTTGATAAAAGATCAGACCAGCACACTGTATATACTCCGTTGGTTATAATCATGCATATGCTCCGATCATCATAAAACAGAAGAGTAACATCACTACGACAGGAGAGGCCATACTGTAGTCTTGGAGTGTACCAATAAAGTAACGGCGATACGAAGACGAGATGTCAGTTCACCATCGGCCCGTGGAAGGTACAACGAATGTATCCATCATCTCCCTGAGATCCCAAAGTTTTTTATCAGAGATACCGACACAAGTGACGTTTTGCTCACTTGGAGCTGCGCTGGGATTAAGAGAGACAGCGGCCCAATGAGGGTGGGATTGTGAACCCTCTGTATAGGTTGCGTTCATGGCTCGTTGGAACTGGTCGGCCTGTGCTGGCGTAACGTACTTGGTATGAGTGGTGGTACTACCTGTACCGAGACTGACACATGCGCTTGCAGTGAAGTTGTACTGAGTGGATGACATTGCAATTGGTATGAGTAAGTGAATTGATAAGTTGAGATGCTTAAGGTAATGACAATCCATCAAGCGCTTTATATACCATACATTCCGTCTGAAAGTCCTCTCCAGAAGGACGCGAAGAACTCTCAGTCAACAAAGGTTGTGGGAGATGTGAGAACCAAGTTCTGGCGGACAGATGAAAGGAGTGCCAGAGGCCAATCATGCGGAGAAGCTCAAAGGCTTCAAGTGGAAGGCGGAAGAGGAAACTTCTCGTGGATATGTACTGTGTGTCTTCACAAACGTCCTGTCACCCAAATTTGGTGGAGCTGAACAGAATGGAAGTACCGCTCAGGAAGTACATGCTTCTGGAAGTACTGCTCGAAAAGAGGCGGGGTCGTGTAAATTGCACTGAGATACTCCTACCGCAAGTGAGGCGGTGTGATAGATTGCAAGGTCTGATGCATTCTTTCAATGTGTGTAGGTCAGGTGTATAATCCCAAGTACGACGTACGGAATTCAATGATCATCTACTATAAAATACTGAATTTGACCTTGATTGCATGCTATACTGATGAATGCCAGCTCATCCCTAGTTGTTGCTGTCCCTATGTTCCCTGGTCTTGGTTCTTATGGTATCAGCCTCGTTTTTCCAGATGATACGGTTGTTCACCAAATACTCCAAGCAGGTTTCAGATCTTGTCTGATACGGAATCATCTCACATCAGCTTACTTTGCGATCGAGATTGTACCAATCCTGGGCTAAGATGGTTCGATTCTACTCACACAATCGGCCTCCAACCAATATCTTCCGTGAGAGCCCAAGAATGAGCTTCTCATATTTTTAGGAGGTCTGAAAGGCCTATTTATCTCAGTGCCATGTCTTGACGATCGACAAGGGTTCATATTGGCATTGGCGTAATCATCAATATTGGCCAGTTGATTCGTTTCAATATCAGCCCTGTAAGAAGTGGCGTTATGACCGAATCTCTCCAAATTCGATACAGGAAGGTCTCCAACAGGGTATGAACTTGGAGTACTAGAGGAAGCTTGGCCTGTGAAGTGAGCTCGTGCGGTACTCGTACTTGCTGCAGGAGTGATGCTTCCCATCTCTGCTGTAAGATCAGGATGTCCTGGTGTATATACCCATGGATACTGTCCTGACGAAGCAGGGGTCGCTGACTGTTGGTATGGGGTAGCAGACTGGATTTGGGGCTGTTGCGTATCTGCTAATCCCAAGAAATGCGTTTGATCGGCACCTAGTTGTCTAGCTCTGGGGTCCCAGGATGGATTATAGCTCGTGCCACTCGCAGTTCCAGGCATGTGGGAGGGTTGAACACGTCCACTATTAGTAGATACCGGATACGGTCGACCTTGAGGGTCGTACGCGTAGTAATAGGATTCTTGATGAGCGTCGTCGGAAGATGACATGTCGTGGTTTCTGAATGCAGTTCAGTTCTGGATTCGACTTCGAATGTTGGAGGCCGGCTACTTTGCCTTCTATACCTTTTCGAGATGCTATCTTTGCGGGATGTCACTGCGGTCCAGGCGGTCAGAGGGAAGAAGGGATTCTTATCATCGGAGGGGGCATACTCTTAGTGTATCCCCGCTCGCTCCAATTCTCAGTCGGAGCGATGGCCAACTTCAATCCGCAACATTTGCTGATTTCCTTTCACTCTAAGATTAGCTTGATGATGAATATGCCATCGATAGTGATGGCAGAAACCCCGCCTACTTTCCCAATGCCTTCGGATTTCATGATCAATCGGTTCGACTATGCAAAGCTCGGCAAACAACCATCCGACACTGCCACAGTCACTGCCTTCCTCATGATATTTGGTGTTCCCATGTATACTCCGAGACGGGTACAGCATTCGTATGTTGTCTTCAAGCGAACCGTAGATGACCCCGTTCTCATCGAAGGCAAGACCGATTCAGGCCGCACCGGCATTGGTCCAGAAAGTCCGCATTGAGATACAGCTGAACAACGGAGTGGCAAAGTCCTTGTTGCCAAGCGCCAAAACATGATTCGCAATCGCCGCTCTTTGTATACTCTAGAATCATGACGTTGGTAGAGCTCCAATACAGTATGGCAGATACATGCCCAATATCGTAAGAACAGCGGTGAGATTAAACAGTATGACTAAAGGGCCTGTAGGACGTATGAATTTCATCGAATTTTGGAATCCTCCATAGATGAGATATCACCCGCCATAACCAAGTGGCTTTCAGCCAACATGCAACCACACAGCTCCTGTACGTCTATATGGCTCTCAACGTCGCCCTGTCCTATGGGCAATGCTCCTGTCGGAGCACACCATCTCGCAATGTGTTTGCTCAAGTTATTGTGCTACCATACAATGCATACAAACGGTGGATGGGCGTTGATCGATTCGGTGTGACAGCTTACGAGATGTGACGACAAGTGCACCTTATCTGAGGATTGCTACGCCAATAAGCCAAAAGCAATTGGGCAACTTCCGTATCTTGGCACTTGTAAACCAGGCCGACTAGGGCTGAAGCGCAAGTAAGCGCGGCCACACAGCGTCTCCATCAAGTCTGATTCAACTTGTAGGTGGAGCAATAACTCATATCGCACCTTGTATTGCCATTTCGTAACACAACTCCGTTTTTGTAAGGTTTCAAGCTGCGTTAACAGATGCCTCAATATCCATGGAAAAAGCGAATTCACGACACGATAGAGTCAACTACATATATGTAGCAAAATCGTAATTCCAAAAAGCCTGAAAAACAGGTGAAAAAAGGCATTGTGCGATAGTGGTTATTCGGCGAGACTTGAAAAATTTAAGATATCTCGTGCCGTAAGGCTCGTAGGTTCGAACCCTACCAATGTCGGTGTTTCTTTTTTTGTTTTCTTTTCCCCCTCGACTTCCAAAATCCAGGTCTTCGATTTATAGCGTAAAATCTTGGAAATTGGTGGAGATAACGCACTTTGCAGGAAGAGCGGCGGTGGGTGGTCAAAGGGCGCCACTCGTCCACGCGACAGCTGCTCTGACCTGTCTGCAAATACTGGAGATATAAAGACCCCGACCTACGTTACTCGAATACGGAATTGTGACATTGGTAGGGTTCGAACCTGCAAGTATAACACTAACATCTGTGAAATCGGTGGTAGTTGGTCAGAGTGCCACATTCAAATGGCGGGTGCCACTCGATTTTTGGACGCGCGCCACATAGAGTACATATCCAGGGTTATCACATCTGTCTTTTCTGAGAAGGTTGCTGCTGCACGATTTCATGTTCAACAACGCACAGGATAGCACAAATCTCAGACGGAGAATGCAAGTGTTTCCGGACAGACACTGCCTCACAATGCTCAGAAGAGATCGCCATCTCACCGATGAAATTGCATCAAAGGAAAGAACTAGATCTGACGGGGTAAATAACAGATATCGTTAATGTCATGCCTCAACAATATACCGTGTACAACAGATGCATATCCTTCACACACATCTGATGAACCAGGCGTAAACCCATCAATACAGTCCAGTAACTCAGGACTACCAAATTTATGCCATGTCCGCATACAGATTGCACGCATCGTCCAGTCTTCCTCTTTTACTGTGCTGTCGTTGTGATGATATAGCAAACTGAATGGTGAGTCGACCAGATGGAATTTTGCTGAGATTCAAGAATATCCGACATCGTTTCGCATTGACCATATATGTCATACATTCATAGTGGATATTAACAGACTAAAACACTATCTTCTCAGAGTAGTATATAAATTTAAGAGCGGTATGTTACCTACCCATATTACATAGTCTATTTTAGACCTGACATTGCTTCTCCATCTGCGGCCCGCTGCCGCCAGCATCCATACCCACGACTGTATCATTTGTCATCTAGTGATCCAATCCTTGATCCTCTCCAAACCTATGTACCAGCTCGATCGGACAAGGGGATCCAGCTTTCTTAGCTCCTACACGTGGCAACGAAGCATTGTAGAAGTCATTAGTATGGTTGTCGTATACAGTACTGTCATTCATACAAACTTACTAAGCGGTGCGGATCCACCCTTCTTGGCTGTCTTTATGGGTGATCCAGATGAAGCACCGACTATATGAGGCGTTGACCGTGAACTGTTAGGATCCTTTGGGTCTTTCAACTACAACTTTGTTGTTACTAATCAGATGATCATCGTGCTGATGGGAAATGTCAGGAGGGTGAGAATTCTCATTGACCACTACAACTTCTTTCTCTTTCCTCTTCCTTTTCCTTTTCTTGTCCTCCATGTTGCTGTGCATCTTATAATCCGCTAAGATCGCTCGAACTTTCGAATCGACTAAAGCATTGGTATTATCCCAGGAAAGACCTTGACGACTCGACATACTTCCTCCTTGATACATCTGGAGGCTGTTTTGAATCTGTCGCATAGCTTGATTCATATCAGCGATGATGGTAGCTTGAAGTTCAACAACCCTGGTTAGTTTCTGTATTTGAGCGTTAGCGCGTCTGAGATTGAACGGAGTGGTGTTAGTGACAGATTGTGGGGTTGAGTGCGAGTAATTGTTGTTGTGTTCAGTTAGTATGTCATCTAACTTTTCCCATATCCCAGGTAGGTCTTGCTCTCTACGAAGATCAACGAAAGTGATATGATCTTCAGCCAAATTGGGCAAAGGATGATATCCCGACCGATCATCGTCAGGGGTCTGTGAAGGCTGCTGCTGATCATTGGGGTCCATGGTGAGGTTCGGAACAGTTGTGGGGAGTATGTGAATAATCAGAAGAGAAAAGAGGAAAAGAAGGAAAGAAAAAGGAAAGAAACGGAAAGAGGGCGAACAATGGAATGCGATTGTGTAATCACACTTTCGCCACTAAACGCCTTCATGTACAGGACAGGGCGCGGAGTTGCGTTCCCTGTCCGCGCACGTCTTCGTGAACACTGACATGATACCTCCAAAACAATGAATTCTGCATCCCATCCATTTCAATCCTATACCTCGCTCACACTACATAACCTTCGCCCAACTCTTCCTCACAACACAATGCGATACGCGGTCCTAGTGACCGGGCCAGCAGGAGCCGGTAAATCGACATTCTGCGCATCGCTCATTACCCACGCTCAGACTGTTGGTCGACAAGTCCATCTGGTCAATTTGGATCCTGCAGCAGACAAGTTTGAGTATGAGCCTACGATAGATATTAGAGATTTGATTAATCTGGAGGATGTGATGGAAGAGTTGGAGTTCGGACCTAATGGAGGGTTGATATATTGTTTTGAGTGGGTAGGAGTTTCCTTAAGTGGAGATAAATCGAATAATAAGGATTAGGCTATTCATCTATCTATGGGAGATCTTAGAATATAAGATGGAGGAGAATATGGATCAATGCCCCACAGGTGCAAATGCTAATTCCACTGTCAACACTTTAGATACCTCTTAAATAACCTAGACTGGCTAGAAGACGAACTCGGTTCCTACGAAGACGATTACTTAATAATAGATTGTCCAGGCCAGATAGAACTCTACACTCATATACCGCTCTTACCCAAACTCGCTGGATATCTACAGACTAATTTGAATTTCAGGACGTCAGCGGTATACCTGATAGATTCGCAGTTTATGCAGGATAAGAGCAAGTTCTTTGCAGGGGTGATGAGTGCCATGTCGTGTATGTTGGCTTTGGGGATCAGCATGGTGTGTCTGATGAGTAAGATGGATCTTGTCAAGGATAAAAAAGGTAGGACGAAGAGGGAGGTAGGAAGGTGAGTGATCGTACTACCATCATCATTCAGACATCTCCTACTGGTATCACCTGCTGGTAGATCATTAGGTAGAACGGGTTTAATGGAAGCTGATTATCATAATCTTAAAATTATAGGTATCTTGACCCAGATCCATCTCTATTGCTTGACGATCCTGGCTCAAGTACAAATCCAAAATTCAATGACCTCAACAGAGCTGTTGTGGGATTAGTAAGTTATATTGCATCCTTCTCATGGTATTAAAATCTACTGACTGACCCACGTCGCCCTTGTAGATAGAAGACCAGAATATCGTCTCCTTCTTACCTCTAGATGTCACTTCTGAAGATTCGGTGAACACGGTATTGAGCCATATAGATAATATGATGCAGTATGGGGAGGATGAGGAGCCGAAGGTGGGTATCTCTACTGCCAGCACATCATACCATCGTGTAAGGTGATGACACTGATTTTCTCCTATGCTATCAGGTACCGAAGGATATGGACGAAGGTGAGTAATCGGTTTCCTGAATGTATAAGAAGAGACGTACTGATAATCTGGTTTTAGGTGATTTCGGAGATGATTAGAGATACATACTCATACATACGTGTACTCCATATTTGAGATGTAACCATAGACTATCATATAACGGAGGACTAAGGCTACATCAACTCCAGAGAAACATCCATTATGCTGATGTTGATGGTATCACTTGGCTTGGCCTGAAATCCCATCAGCTTTGCTAATATACCTACTACTAGAGCTTACGTAGCTCCCCCAGTACACGTTGGAATTCCACTGCAACTTTCTCCCAATCCACGTCTTGTCTATCCTTTCCACCCACTCGACTAGCTCTCAATAGGGAAAATTTGACATCATCGGACAAAGCTACGAAATACTCGTATGGTACAGCGGTCAAAACCAAACTCGCTTCGCCTGGCAAGCCATCGCGCAGTATATCAAATCTAGGTTGATCCACCTTAGACGACGAGCAGCTGGAGTTTGAGTAGTGATCAGAGCTGGATTGTCCTGTCTGGTCATCCGAAGTTGGCTACATCGCTTAACGTCAGCATAATTATCCTCATGACCACATAAATCACCTCACCACTCACTCTGACCTTGTCCTTCTTCTTACTTGGATGCTCAATAACCTTCCCAGTCCACGTATATTCCCCACCCCTCTTAATCGACTCAATCATCAACCTATCATTTCGCAGTACATCACCCATCCTTAACCCTTTCGAAGAAGATATCAATCCATCTGCTACCCAACCTTTCACTGCGCTACCTAAGATCGGATAGAGGAATGCACATTCCCACTTGACCAGGAAGTCCACTAGGGTTTCGTAAGCTTTGAAGTATACTGGCAAGGTCGGTATGGGCAGTGGAAGGGAATAAGTTAGATGAAGGAACAGAGAGAGGGTTATCCCGTTTTCCAATTGAGGGTCAACGAAGTGGATTTCGGGTAGGTCGAGTTTGGAGGTGCATGGAGAGGTGGGCGAGGAAGGTGGAGTAGGTAGAGAAGGACTAGGCTGTGAGAGGGTCGTACGAAATATCTTACTGCAACGATACCCAATTACCACAGAACGACTCACCTACATCTACCCAATTTACTTGTATGTACCTTAAACCCCAAACCATCCGAGGAAATCACCATTACATCTGCAGTATCGAATTGGAATGGCTCATTGATGGGCGTCAAGGTATCTTCAGATATGGTAGATAGTCTACGAAGAGTCAAGGCTTCTTGACTTGGTCGTCTGTGGTGTGAGGGAGGTCTGGTACGCATCTTGATGCTCATTGTTGGGTTTGACTAGCTTTGTAAGTAGAGATCACACGTCTCATAGGGGTGAATTGCATAGACCCCATATGTTATATATATCCTTACAATGCATGCGTACTAAAGTAGCTTGGAGATTTCGATGATGTGGTAAGGTGGTTGATTGGTGATCCGTCCAGTTCGGAAGTGTACCATATATCGGATCTTATCGAGGGACACAAAGGATATCTTATCACACCATCATCGTACACACACAACACACATACACACATACACATAAACAGTCAACTTCAATTTCAATGTAAGGACCATGCATAATATACAGACAACACCCTATTCACCCGGTACATAATAATTATATCTCCCTTCGTCTTCCCATGGTCTTCTCTGTTCTCTCAACTCTGTATCACCTCCATACTCCAGATCAGCCCATGATCCAGCAGGTCCAGCAGTTCCGGGTCTGACTTCCCATCCTTCACTACCCCTTCTTACCCTCGATAATCTCTTACCGGGAGGTAACGGTCCCTCGTTATGATCATCATAATCCGACAAATATATCTCAGGTGAGCTGGAACGGGAGTTTGATCCGGACGATATCGATCCGTATTCCCTCTCTTCTGTGGATGAATATCCTTCTTCTACGTGACTGTGATTGGGAGGGATACGTGAATAGCCAGATCTAGATCTGATTTGACTGTTTGATGGTCTCAGATTCGGATTGAACCCCTCATTACCATATATGAAAGGTGATGTACCGTTAGGTATAGGACGAGGGTTAGGTAGTCGAGTAGGATCTTGTGGTGGCCATGAGAATTGTACATTTGAATCTATGTGACATCATGGATAAGTCAGCTTGTCGTACGCAGATGACCAAACCTAAAAATTCGAATTATGACCAAAGTCAATCTCACATCTTGCGCGATTCAACGATCAAACTCACACTTCTGCTAAACCATATCGTCATCGCTTCTACCTCTACTCAATCTCACCCTCTCTTCCCCATTCCCACTCCCCGCACGACCTATACTGCCACTCCCATTGCCCCTGATCACTTCATCCCCACTACCATACCCCGTCGGAACGAGGGGCGGTCCGCTCAGATCCCGTCTAGGAGCAACGATATCCGCCCACTGTTCACTAGCCGACTCACCACCTGCATCAGGATTGACGGGGAAGGACAACCCATCGCCACGCATTGGCTGAGGCCATAACCACAAGAAGGGATTCGGGCCTAAGACCGATTTGACGTTTTTCACCAGGCCAATGCTCTACGTACAACATTCAGCTTTGGTACTGTATCGCCATGAGAAGACATAATGATAGCTGAGAGATGTATATACTCACATAAGGATATTTTATCTCCTTGATCTTGCCTCTCCTCACCAATGTTGCTACTTTATCTTTCTCCCAACCTTCGATGGTCGTACTATTCCCGCAAGCCAAATAAAGGTGATACATCGAGAACATCCCTACGCAAAGCCACACAGGGGCACAGGATGCAAAGTTGAACACGAGGAATAGGATATCGGAGAGAGTGGGTTCTTCCTGTGGAGTGGAACGAAAGAAGCGTCAGCACACCTTCCCTACGACTCAGCTTGGGTAGAATAGTTCTCTCACATGATAGCTATAAGACATGGAGAATACCCTCTTGACCATCATGATGAGATGATACGACGTCGCTATGTCCACCCAGAGGAGGAATCGGATGAAATGACCTTGGTTGAAGTATCCAACACAGTTTGCAATCCAGGGGCAGTGGTCTGTCGTAGTCAAAGATCAGCTTGGTAGTATTTACCATGAGGGGTTAGAATGCACTCACGATCAAGCTATAAGCATAGACGCGGAAACAGGTAATCGTATATCAGTTGTGTAACTCCTGCGATCTCCATGAGACATACCTTGAGCTTGTAAAGTAGCAAACAAGGACATATCAGCATTGAATTCGTTTCGAAGATTTTGCTCGGACGATGACTCACGATACAAGTCTTGCATTGTCTACAATGATGAGCTGTAACCCAAATTAGCATCATCAGCTATACCATCTTTCGGAAATAACACGGCCAATAAGTCATCCACTCACCCCTTGGCGGTTTGTAGTGTTCACAAGTCTTACAATACCTCGGAGCGTGATTCCCCTTTTTCACTTCCTGCCCTTCCATCGAACTTAGGTTTGGTCTCTAGCTCATTTCATACAATCAGCACATAACCACAAATACGTTTGCGATAAGATGATTCCTAATGTCGATTGTGCAGTTGCATTTGGACTGATGGGAACTCACCCATCCAGTGGGTACACCGCCAGGAGGGGTAATAACGCATAATCGATAATTCCAAAATACCATGAATACGCAGAAACTACCACTTGTCAATCAGCGATCATCCTGTATCAAGTGTACTTGACAGAACTGACTTGAATGGTACGAGCAGTTTGAGCAAGTCCACACTGATGACTCTACCGTACCATGGCCAAACCACGAAAATCTGCGAGGAGAATGAGATGAAGGAGATCAAGAGGGAAGTACCGATGACCCTGCGGACAATCGTCAGCAAAGTACCATTCATAGGATGAGATGGACATACCATGCTCTCCCCCAATCACGAGCCATGATGATGTCGAGATGGACAGTCGTTACTTTGCTATCAGATGTCTCAGGATCACAACACCCAGGAAGATATATAGTAGTGGAAAGAAAGACATTGACATGCCATTGAAACAACGCAATTCGAGACGCGTGTCATTAGTCGATAGCTGTGCGAGTGAGACAGGACAATGCCCGAATGGTCATCCTAACGAACATGACATGCCATATCCATCTCTATACACAAGTAAAGAGTACAATACAGCCCACAACATACAGACACACGAATCATACATACATAGGACACATCCAACGATCACTGTCCAATCTCAACAATGCAATACAATCATAACATCCTCATTCTCATCCCTTCATCATCCCCACCCCCATTCCCGTTCCCATTTCCATCTTCCTCACCCACGCCTAAAGCCCTTTGAGCCTCTCTCTCTTCCTCCCAATCTATCCCTTCTCCTCGATCGACCACTCTCAGATAATATTTCCTGGCTGGAACACTAAGTCCTGTGGGGAGGTTCGCAAGTATATCCCGTCTCCTTCTTCCTTCTTCATCTACACCCTCACCCTCTGGCTGGTCTTGTTGAGCAGCCTGAGCTTGAGCTTGACGTTGATTCTCACCAACCACGACCCTCATACCTCTTTCTCTCCTCCTTATGGCTCTACCCCTCAAGCTCTCCCACTCAGGTACAAGCGTGATGAACCATAATAAAATAGGTAAGATCAACTGAGTTTGGATTCTTGATGGTCTAGATCGAGGTTCAGGTAATAAGGGAATCTGTCCATCACCATTTAGGTTCGAAGGTGGTAAGCGAAGTTGTCTGGAATCTGTGGATAAGTGGAATCGAGCTATCCAAGATGTAACGGTCGATCTACTGATCCTAGCTAGATTGGGTTGTCGATTTGCACCATTAACATTGAGATTGACGTTGGCAGGGGGATTCTGATCTTGGACATTTACCGCTGGACCGGGTACATTTTGTTCCTGAGCTTGAGGTTGAGCTTGATTTTGTTGCTGTTGATTCTGGTTTTGGTTTTCGTTTCCAGCTTGAGCTTGTCGCTCCCTATTCCCAGCTCTGATTTCCCTCGTTACTCTTCCAATATTACTCAAAGCATCTATAATCCACCAACCGCTCGCTAAGCCCACAATAACCCAAAATCGATTGTCGTTCCATTTCATTCCCCTCGTCATCATCCATACCATCGCTGTCATCTTCAATGCTGACCAGAACAGGTGAGGAAGGACGGAAAGGGGGATGTATGGGATTCGAATATTGAATGTTCGTCGATAGATCACTCTCCTATTCGGGCGCTGACCTTGACCTGAATCTTGGGTTCGACCAGGTAATGTAGGAGTATGTTGGATTTGAGTTCGGGTAGGTGTAGGAGGAGGAATAAGAGATTGGTGATATATCGGTTCGATGAGTGGTAACAACGTCGTGATTCGAAGATAAATGAAGAGATGAATAAGTTGAGAGGCGGTGAGTTGGGACAATGCTGGTAATTGCAAGGTGTATATTGTCCCGCTGCATCACACGACAATGGTCGGAGATCAGCCAAAGTATGCTTAGTGAGTTGGGCTTTGTACTCACTCAACCTCAACTTGTACCTTGTCTCCGCCCTCACTCATTTTTCTACCAGTTGCTGTGGCCCACAAAGCTCTAATATCTCTTTCCACTCCATCCCTCTTTCGTTGTTCCCATACATTCTTCATATCGTCCTCCGTATCACCCTCAAAGGCAATCTGCCAATTTTCCCATCCTTCTTCCCTACTCTCTCTCGAGGTCGCGAAGACCCTTATTACGGACATGATGGCTTCACTTGCCTTTTCTTGAGTCATGGTAGGACGAGGAATCATCTCATCCCATTTCAATGGTGCCATGCCTAAAAGATTGAGCAAGTGATGTCGTGAGGTGAATAAGAGGTAATGTATCGTATCTCCCAGAGCTAACGAGTTGGTACTGGTGGCTGAGGGTAACGAGGGAGACAAAAATGGGGTTGAGGGGATTGCAGAATTGACGTGATTGATAGTCTGCTGAGGAGGTAGAGGGAATTCAGATAGGTTCTGATGCATTATACCAGATGTAGGGAGGGGTGTGACGGGTATCCGTCTAGCTACTAGATGTAACACATAAACGTGTTCTGGGTCGATCTGTTGGAATCACCCAAAAATCAGTATTAGACATACTAGCAGAACGAGGCTTTTCTGTACTGACTTTGCCAATGATATCCTGCAGAGTCTCATTATCCCTGACGATTCTACCATGATAAACCACTCTCATACCCTCCTTCTCCCATGTACCTGCACCTTCGAGTCGTCCATGTACCAAATCATCTTTGATAGACGATATAGTCTTGGTAAGGGATAATGGCCACCCTTCCTTTCTTCTCGATCGAGTTCCACCCAAATCACCAAATGGAGTTTGTATACTTATCCTCACAGTTCCACTTGGTCCAGCCTCGTCATTGTTGTCAGAATGGGTGTACGGTGTACGATGTCTTATAGAAGAGGAAGAGGGTGGGTCGGCTGTGTTGGGTCCTGGTTGATGTCGGAAGGAAGTTGTCAGAGTTGGCGAAGGGGGAGGTAGGGGTGATGCTCCTCCGTTGGTATGATGAGGTTCCGTCTGCATATTCGCGAGAAGGCCTCTGGAGAAATAGAGAGATGAGTTGTGGGTGGCACTAATATACCGGATACTTTAGATGATCATAAGATCATATGAAGCAGAAGAACTTGGTAACGCACATTCGACGTGGAAATTCAGACATGCACCTATAAGTAAGTTACAGCACATCATCATCATCACACTGACTGCACTGCGAGATGAAACTGACTTCGGACATCGCCACCGATCACTCCCCCTTGCATGATTGCCGAATCGGGTAATCCTCCACGTGTCATCAAAACAAATCCCAGAGCAACGCGAGTGTTTTCCCAAGTGCAAGTTGAACAAACAACAACATCACCAGCAACGATATCATCATCTCAAACAGCAGCTACACTCGTCGACTGGAACCCTCTGATTTATAGGAAGGGTTTGCATGGCTCTCGACAAGATGGTAAACCTGACTGCAGTACCTCAGGAGTACGTTTCTTCCTCATGTCTCAGACGGATATCCCGCTCACACGGGTGTTGATCCTCTACCTAGTCCTGATGCGACCACGTCTACCGTCTTCTCAGCCGAACTATCAACTATCAACTCTCAATTGATTAATCATGGATGGACCAAACGCCCCTTGGATCTATCTGCGTTAAGTGCGAAAGATCATAACGAGGTGGTATCGGTGTTATTCGAATTACTAGGATCAAGCGTGGTAAGTTATCGGTCATACATGGCTTATAAAAAGGTCATCACTGAATTTGTTGACTTTTGGGGTTTTAGTCCAACGTAAATAATCTCGAAGCTATGGCCACACGTCATCGAACATTACAATACGAATATGAAAGAATCCAAAAATCCAATAATAACTTCAAAATCACGAATGTGAAATTACAGCAGGAGACTAACGGGTGGAAAGTACGTTGTGCAGAGGTGGAGAAGAGGTTGACTCTCGAAGAAGCTAAGGCGAAAGAGCTAAGAGAGGAAGTACAGAGGGGTAGGAAGGCTTTGGAAGGTGTCAGGGTCGCTGCTCAGGTAGGTTATTTCACATTCAAGATGTTCTCCATATATTTCTAAAAGTCATCTTCACAATGCCTGCCTTTGCCTTCTTCTTCTTGTTTACCACTCACACTCCGGAAGACTGATCCGAAGTCCATTTGTTTCAGCACGATTCCAAGAAAGTGCAAATGAAGTTAGACAAAGCCCTTTCGCAACTATCCAAGCAGAGCGAATCACAGTCACAACAGAGATCGTCCGGGTTGGTTCTACTCAATCCTATACCGGCCGGTAGGATTCAACCTGTAGCTGTAAGCTGAGTTTTCTTCGATTGTGTCTTGGTAGCACTAGCTGATATCTCATTGATTGCGATGAGCAGTCAACTGTTTCTCCTTTACTCGAGCAGACACTGAAGGATATAACAGATATAAGAGAGAGTCTACAAGAAGAGACAGAAGCGTTCAGGACAGTTGTAGTATCTACCGGAAATGCTCTGAGGGAAGCAATAGCAGCATCGCAAGGTAAAGAGGTGAGTTTGAACTCCCCCACATACTACACCAAGGGATTTGATGATTAATCTGATAATGATTATATACACCAGCCCCCGGCAAGATTGATGCAATCTCAATTTTTCACCCTCAACACCTCCCAACTACGTCAATCTCATCTCAGTCAAACATCAGCATCTACATTCCAATCTTCCTCTTCAACATCTCATCCATCTATCGCCAACACAAGATTACAATCTCTCATCTCAGAGATACGTACCAAGCTGCTGGATAACGCTCCTCCCCCTCCTCCCGTAATGATTGATGGGGTGTATGCACCCGGTCCAGAAGAGGTGGAAGAGCAGAAGAGGATAGAGAGGGAAAGAGAGAGGATCAGGGGGAACTTGGAAGATAGGATTAAAGATCTGGAAGTGGAATTGGTCTGTGCCAAGAGGCAGGAAGAGGAATCTAGGAGGGTAGTAGATGAGATGGCAAGGAAAGAATTAGAAGCTGCGTGAGTAATTTTATTAAATGGATTGTCATGCTCAAAATAATTGTCAAGAGATAAGCTGATAATCTTTCGGCTGGTTTTGTATGGACAGTACGGCAAAAGGCGATATGGAGGGTATATTAGCGAAACAATTGGATTTGATGGAGATTGAACGTAAAGCCATGAAGGATGGTAAAGAGAGGTTGGAGAAGGAGAGAAAGCAGCTGGAGGTGAGTTGAGCTGTACTCCCTTGGATGAACTCTCGGTGCAATCCTCTCGATAAAAGGGGCATAGGCTGATCATCAGATGCTCTTTGACTTTAATTAGATCGACAAACAAACGTTCATCGAAGAGAGAAGACGATCCGAAATGGATGCTGTATTATCTATGCTCCCACCTTCTATCCCTTCGTCGACAAATCAATCACCTGCAAACGCAGAAGAGGAAAGAGAAGAGGATGTTCAGATAGCCATACCTTCTTCACCTGGTCCATCTACCTATCATGCCCACATCCCATCTTCACCTTCACCCCTCTCACCACTTGTTCACGGTAAAATCCGCACACCGAAACCCAAGAATCATCATACAGTGACGAACCGACGTAAATCCCTAAAAACAAAAACGCCTTTATCGAGATTAGTACTTGAGAAAGCTGTGAGGCAGAAACAAGCTTCTTCTGCCACTGATGATATAGGATCGAGTGTATTGGGAGTAGAAAGAGGACGAAAGACCAACCTTGTTGGTTCGTCTAGTCAGATTGGAAGGACTATGTCACCTTCTAGGAAAGGGAAAGAACGGTCTACCTCTTCTCAAGGCGTCGGACAGGGACGAAGCTTGGGATTGGGTAATCCACCGAAAATCCTTTCAGGAGGAAATAAAGCTAGATCAAGTTCAGGAAGTTCAACTTCTACTTCCTCCACATCGTCGAATAAAGGAGCATCGTCCGCATTTAAAAGGTCCTCTGGACCGATAGGGGGAGGAGCGGGAGCACTGAGAAGTTCAACCGGTAGTACTGCTCCAGCTAGGAAAGTCAATTTAAACAAAGTTGGTGGGATAGGTCCGATGGCAGCCAAGAAAGCCAAAGGTGTATGGAGATAATTGGGGTATGAATCATATAAACCGATTTGTTTTAGGTTAGTAGGCCAATAGTATGGACTTTTTGGTATTTGTTTGGTTGTGATGTATCTATTATATATCTCATCCCGAAAAACAAGAATGCACCTTTGCGATTCGTATGAACATTATTGAGTCGAAATGAAATAAATCATATGATCAAATCATGACGATGAATGCATTTATCCATCGAGTTGGGTCATATCTGATCTATTATTGTTATACGCCGTTGTATCTCATCTATCCTAATAGTTCAGTTACGACACCTATTGACAATCAACCCAAGTTTAGTATCCCATCGAGAACGATTCATGAGATAGAAGGAAGAAATAAAAGGAAGACTCACCAGCAGCTATCGTCTCACCATTTCTTCTGATCAATACCCTACCCATCTCCTTATTCTGCTGAGAAGTTTCGATAGGTATCCTAGCGTTGTTATTAGATGTCGATCGGAGGGTGATTTCAATCGTGGCTGTCATTCCTTTTTGTAGCACTCTGCGGAAGCCCAAAGAACATATGATATATTAATTTTCAATGCCCAATTTGTCACCAAGAATCAAAGAAAAGAGCCTGAATCATTCGAGGATCGAAACAAACACGAAAGATGTGTTTTTTCATTCGATAACCGACCAATCACTCACCTGGGATTCTTCTTGGTCACTTGACCTTTCTCCAAAACGTTAACCAACCTACTTATCGTAGCAGGAAGGTTCACCGAATGATGGAACAGCTCAACCGAAGTTCCAATGATGATTGGTGATTGTAAGTCAAATACCAATATCTGAGTCGTAAATTTAGATACCAAAGGAACAGGTAGACTCGTCGGACAGAGGATGGTACCGATTGATAAGTTGATGGAATCTATACCTGATAGGTATAGGGTTACATTTTGACCTGATACGGCATAAGGAGCAGAATCTTCATCTACTTCGATGGCTGCGGCCGTTGCCAAAATCATAACAGCTTTAGTCCTCTCTTTCTCTGTCGCTAACATGAGTACGATGAATTAGCCTATGCCACTCACTTCTAACCGTAGCTACCTCATCTCCAGGTACTGCTCTCAACCTATCACCAACCTGTACCACCCCACTACACAGTCTACCTGATACTGCCACACCGGACGCGATCGCAGTCTGACCTTTGAACACGTTCGATACAGGTATTCGTAATGGACTTTCATAAGGTCGAGGGGGAACTTCGACTTTGTCTATTACATAACATCACGAGACAAAGTCAGCTATCACTTATTCTTCTTGCGATCGATTTATCTGCTCGTTTCGCTTGACCCACCTAAAGCATTTATCAAAGTAGGACCATCATACCATTCTTTCAATTCTTCAACATCGTTCTCCAAAATATTTATACCTTCCATAGCGGCCAGAGGCATAAAGGTAGTTTTGGCAGAGGCGAATCCGGCCGAAAGCAAGAATGGTTTTAGAGCTTCGACAATCTCTTCGTATCGATCCTGAGACCATGAGACCTGTGGGCAAGACAAGATATAAGCTATCAGCCAATTCAAATTTACATAACAACTTGAAATAGAATTAGGAAGACAAATAATCTCTCTTGATGTTTCCGCGGGAATACTGATCATGGAAAATAGGAAAATCAAGAGGAACACTTACAAGATCCATCTTATTGATCCCAACGATAATCTCCTTAACTCCCAAACTCCTAACTAACCAAGCATGTTCTCTAGTTTGTCCACCACGTTCGAAACCAGCTTCGAACTCTCCCGGAGATCCATCAACCACCATTAACGCTACGTCCGCTTGGGCCGCACCAGAGATCATGGCAGGTATAAAATCCCGATGTCCAGGTGCATCAAGTAATGTATAATTTCTATGAGGCGTTGTGAAGTGTGTGGTAGCTATATCGATGGTAACTCCTCTGCACAAAAGGAGAAAATCAACGTCAACATCGTTTTCCCGTTCGATGATAGAAAGAAATGCAATGTTCGACTTACCGATCACGCTCATCACCCAATGCATCTAGACCCCAAGCAAATGCAAAACTACCTTTCCCAATTTTCTTACTTCCTCTTTCATTGGCTGTTTTTTCCTTCTCACTTAACTCGCCTATATCATATAATAGTCTACCCATCAAAGTGGATTTACCAGCATCGACGTGGCCTATACATCAAGCACAAAAAACATCATTCCGTCAACATCAATTCTCACAGAGTGACAGTGGATGCGAAATGACGGCGCAGACAGACTCACCCACAACGATCAAACTGATATTCTTCTTTCCAGACTCTTCCTCCTCTTTCCTGACTTTCGCTATCAATTCCTCAGTCTTCATTGATAACGCAGCCCTCTCCTTGTACTTTTCCTTCTCAGCTTCCAAATCAACCTCTTGGTCAAGATGCAAACCTGCCAAATCCTGCTGCGCGACAGTCAACGGACTCTTACTTCCACTTCCCTTATTTGTAGGTGTATTTGACCCCGACGATCCCGCTTTGCTCGTACTGTTCACAGGCGAGTTCGGCTGAGTCTTGGGCTGAAGTTTCGATTTGGGCGTTGTACCCGTCTGAGTACGTGGTTTACCTGGTAAAGAAGCTGATTTCTGAGTGATGGAAGCTGCTTTGGCGGCTTTAGCAGCTGAAAATTGATTATTGGTTAGCATCAGTCGTCTTTGGTTAGTCAGTGAAGTACAGGCAGAAACATAGAAAAACATAGCAATGAATGTGAAAAAAAAACGGTGAAGTGGTGAACATGGTTATATAATGGTACATCTCAAGCCAAAAGTATATCTCGCGTTCCTACATTCTACTGTCACTTTGAAGTGGGTTTAGAGCCTGTCCCTTTCGCTTGTTTCTTGACTGTCGTATTTAGATCTGCCGTGCCCGCTCTTCCCTGCCTCTTTCGAAGTACAACTTCATCTGGACTTTCCGCAAAGGCCTCTTCGAATCTTTTCGTCAACGCTGAGATGTCTGTGGCGAGGGGTACATGTAGATTGGTGATTTCCATGTCTGTTTTACTTTGATCTGCGGATGATGCGGATGTGAGGATAGAGAAGAATGTTGAAGGTGATGAAGATGACAAATGCGATTTGGCTGTTTGGGGGATAGTAAGTGCCGAGAAGATATCTGGATCATCTTGTACTGTTGAAGTGGAGTTAGGCTCATCAATGGCCATCGTGTCTTCTGACAATTGTGTCGGTGCTGCTTTGGCGGCAGATTCCTCCCTTGCCGCTCGGGCTGCTGCCATCTTCTGGGCTAATTTCGATAATGGTTTTGACGCAGAGTCCGAGTTCGGACTTTGTGTGCCACTTGCTGGGGTGGACGACGATGGAGATTTGGTAGGTGTTCGAAGTAAATTTTCGGCAGATTGACCGGCGGCAGCAGCAGCAGCAGCAGCTTCTTTCCGTTTTTGAGCGAGTAAAGCAAGTCTTGACATTGGCTTAGCTCCATTTTCAATTGATGGGACTGCTGGTGCTGTAGGTGCGGGGGAAGGTGAGGGTGAAGATGAAGTAGCTTGTTTTCTTGATAGGGATAACCGCTGCAAGGCCGTGAGCGGCGGTTGTGGAGAATCACTCGATGAGGAAGATGAGGGTATTGACGAGCAGAGATTTCTAGGTCGACGACGAGGTTGTTCTTTAGGTGTAGGACGAAGTGAGGGATGTGGAGCTTCGCCTGATTTGGACGAAGCTCAGCCGTATGTTTCTACTGCTTGATATATATATATGACAGATAGGCATTTGTAGAAAGATGTATCCTTCCGCTAGAGATGTACCAGCAAACCCAGAAGAATGAAAACATGAAAAGATGGAGAACGAAGTGGAATGAAAAAACAGTAATTCAAAAGGAAAGAAAAGGATCTTCAGCTCACCTTTCTTCTCGTGATCCTGTCTCAACCAATGTACAGCTTTCTCCACATCAAACCAGTAATGCCATAAGGAATCGGCGATCGCATCGTCCGATATTGGCGGTTTAATATCTTTTAAAGCGTTTCGTGCGATTGGCATAGCCGATGCCATTTGAGCTTTTGAGAGACAGAGTGAGCTTGTTGGTCAGACTTTGGACCGATGTAACTAGCTTACCTTGCTCTTCTTGAGAGTAACCTTCCTCCTCTTCCTCATTCATCTCGTCTGAACATATCAAGATGCCATCAGCTCTTGCTCCGCTCTGCCGAAGAAAGCAGACCGCTCACCATCGAGATCCATATTCCTGACGAATCTGTGTCTTGACATTTTGGGCTATTTCGTATGACTACTGTAATGGTATATTGGTATTATTCACTTGAGATATGGAGACAAGTCGAAGAAGGTCAAGAGGATGTGCAGTGATATAGCTAGCTTCCTTTTTCTTCGCGATGACCATCCCACTCAAACCCAACAAAATGGTGACGTATAAGAGAAACAGAACACCGGAGTAAGATCGATCTCCGCTTAAAAAAGGCCCCCTCGTGGAGACCGCGTGCTGTCACTTTGCTTCCGCTTCCGGCATAAGATATCGACTGGCTAGTAGTGACGAGGACGGATTGGGATATAACGGTATTTTGTAAGGCACAGCAGATAGACAGATAACTATGACCGAGTGAGGACAGTTGATTGATATATATATATAAAGACATAAACGTTGATCAACATTCCTCAATCCATTCGTACATTCATAACCCTCCTCACACTTACATATTGTATCCGTCTCGAAGACATACTTGTAAAGCGAATCAATCAAAATGGAAGCAATCAGACAGAACCCAGCAGAGTTATTTAGGTGAGTACCATCGTTCCTTCAACCACCCATGGTCCAGCTCACATGCTGATCATTTTTCTGTAATAGATTTGTAAACATGTAAGTTCCGCATAGGGTTCTGTCAAATCGTCTAGTCTAGCTGCTTTAGATCTCGACCTCTCATTGGATCATTACGTGCTGACAATTGCAATGTAGCGGTGTAGGAAGTTTCGCCGTAGCAGGAGGAATTGGGTCACTCATCAATCATTCCTTCTCAAGTATAATTATCGGTATATACGAAGTAATGTGAATATCTTTCATCTAATCCTCTCTCTTCAAATTCCATCATGTCTTCCGGTATATCACAACCTTATCAGATTATGCCGTGCATGTCGATGCATCCCTCTTTTCGCACATGAATTCAAGCTGATTATATCGCATCATAGTATCGGTGCCCTCATCATCTTCCTCGAAATCCGCACACCCACAGAGGAACATAAAGCCTTGGTCCACAAGTATGCAAGTTTCATGCATTCTTTCATTGGTCGAGGTGTCTGTAAGTTGTTCATCTCGTGGAGGTGTTCCTTGGGCGTTGTTCGTCAGCTGATCTATGTGTATACTATAGTCTACCTCTTACTTGGTGTCCTTATGCTCAAGTGAGCTGCTCCTCTCACACTAATCCCCTTTGGGTTGTAAGCTGACTATGCATCTACAGTTACTACACTATTCTCTACGTGTGTGGTACGGTCGTAGGATTTGTGGGATTAGCATATATCGCATTGAATTTTGTTCAGATGTTCGAAGCTCCTTCGTGAGTAGACTTTCTTTTCATTAATCAATCACTTAATATCGAACCTCACTCCTCGGATCATCACTCCTCATAACCCTTGTTCCATTAGATGATTCCACTATCTCTCATGATAACATGACTAATGATCTACCGTTCAACTGCAGAACGATGCAACCTCCTAACACCGATCCCGAATCTCAACCAGTCTGGCAAGGACCTACCGAGTAGGCTACAGTACTCGGTCAGTCCCTACGAGACTAGGAAGTGTCTTCGATTCCCATATCCGTACCCCGTTTATCTCGCCTAGACACATACTTCCGGTGAATCAGTACAAATCCGCCCTTGTTTATGATCATACACTTGAGAAAGACATGAAGTCGATCAGACTAAGATAGATGGTAGTTGCTTATATATCAGTGAATGCTCATATACCATATGAATATGAAATATATCTATACATACATATCAATATCAAACTATGATATCAGCGCTTCTGCTATGTTACGGCCATGACCGCATGTGGTATCACACCATCGGTCAAATCCGTGTGTTGTGCCCACTAAGTTATCTATCACACTAACGTATCACCTCCTCGTCGAGGATACATCTTCACTTGACATCTTCTTTTATCCTCTCAACAAATCCGTCCACATCTAAGTATCCAGCATGTCCGAGAAATCTCTCACTTCCTCTTCTTTACCTCTGCCCGCTCAGTCCCCTTATAACGGCAGGAGGAAATCCAACTATCCCAAGATCCTCCTCGGTGTCTTATTCGTCCTAGCTACATTAGTGAACTTCGGACCATCCATCTCATCCCTCAACCCACTCAGAAATGATCTAAAGTTCGTAGATGATGAGAATTGGATCGATAGATATGATCAAGGGGACATAGAGAAATGGTCGAAATGCCCTCAACAGCCCAAAGCTTTGTTTCCTAATTCTACTTGGGAATTAAGTGATGAGGAGAAGAAGAAGGTGGTTGATACGTTCTCGAAAGCTGTCGTGAGTCAATCATGCATCATACCTCCTGTCATTTACTATATAGTCGGACTATAATTTTGATAAATAAGCTGATTGTGACCATATGATTCGATGTACTATAGCAAATCCCCACCGAATCATTCGACGATAATGGAGAACCTAACGAGGATCCAAGATGGAAACCATTCTTTGATTTCCAAGCTTGGCTGGAAGACACTTTCCCACTTGCGTGAGCAATTTGTCTCTTGCCGTCGTGGTCGTTATAAGCTGACGAAGGCAATATGTCAATGCATATAGTCACACAACAGCCAAAATAGAATACATCAATAGTAAGTCATCATAGAACATTCCAACTCAGCCCGGCTCGACGGCTGCCTGCGAATGCTACATAGATAGAAATAAGACTGATCAATAATTGTAATCGTATATAGCTTTGGGTATACTAGCCACTTTCGAAGGAAGTGATCCATCCCTCAAACCGTTACTACTGTAAGTATCCCTATCCAACGAACGAAAACGAACATGATTAGATCTCTGACCCGGTGACTTCAGTATGTCCCACTACGATGTGGTCCCCGCGCCATCAGATACGTTCGACCGATGGACTCATCCACCTTTCTCGGGGTATAACGACGGGACGTATATCTGGGGAAGAGGTGCGGGTGATGATAAACCATTACTTGTTGCACAATGTAAGTGTAGCATGACCAAAAAATAATAATAGAAAGCGTCTGCTTCTACTTTCAGGGAGAACAGTGTTGACTGACAGAGCATATGCGAAATACTATAGGGGAGGCAATCTCCAACTTACTCGAAAACGGTTTCAAGCCCCGACGAACTATCATCTTCTCCCACGGCAACGACGAAGAAGAGGTATTTGCTAGAAGAGGTCAAGGCCACATTGCACCTTTCTTGGAAGAGAGATACGGTAAAGATGGATTGTTGATGGTCATTGATGAAGGTAGTGGTTTGATTGATGATGTGAGTGGTTTGATGGATCTCCGACGATTGGCTATTAGCTTTGCCATATTGCGGATGAGATAGGCTGACTCAATGGTTGGTCGCCTAGTTCTATGGCGCTCCATTTGCCATCCCAGGTATGGGTGAGAAAGGCTATATGGACATAGTTGTGAGTGGCCGAGCTATCAAGATCTCCGAGACGGATGACCAGCTCACGCTGACTCGATGACAATAGATTTCAGTCGGTACTGCTGGTGGTGTGAGTGGAAAATCAAAGAAAATCATGTTCCAAGACTATCCAACTGATAGATCCTTTAGCACTCCTCCGTCCCTCCTACTCACAGCGGTATAGGTATCATGTCACAAGTTGTTTCAGCCTTAGAAGATAACCCATTCCCTAACAAGGTCAGTACAACTGAAACCGGCCTCCATACTCTCAGCTGATCCTTCTGTTTACCTGCTTTCTCAGCTTACCCCCGCCTCACCTCTTCTGACCTCACTGGAATGTGCTCTCGCCCACTCTCCATCTGTGCCATCACACTACTCCAAACTTCTCAAATCGGAAGGCCCCAAATCATACCCTAAACTTGCCAAAGTATTAGCTAAAGAAAACCTCAAATCGAAAGCTATGGTAGGAACGACCACAGCAGTGGACGTCATCAACGGAGGAGTAAAAGTGAATGCTCTGCCTGAACTTGTTACCACATTGATCAATTTCAGAATCGATTTTTCAGAATCTATCAATTCTACTCAAGCGCATGTGAATAGACTCGTATCTCACATTGCAAAAAAGAATGGATTGGATTATCACGGATTTGAAAGTAAGAAAAGGGAAGAATTGGGTGGGAAGTATATCTCAGTGGAGTTGTTGGGTTTACCACTTGAACCTGCTCCGAGAACTCCTGCTGAGGGAGGGGTTTGGGAGTTGTTCGCTGGGACTGTCAAGTGAGTCAACTCAAGACCTAACCATTCAAGGACGAATGACTGATAGAAGTGATGTTATTTTTGTAGAGCTGTCTTACCTGGATCCAACGGTGAAGAAAGAATCGTTACTCCCTATGCTTCGACGTGAGTCAAAATCACTTTTCTTTCTTCAATAGAATACTGTCCTTCTTGGCTAATAGGATTGTGTGATCCTGATTGTAGCGGAAACACCGACTGTAAGATGTATTACAACCTTACCAAGAACGTATATCGTTTCATGGGATCATCAGTTTCAGCAGGTTCCAATGCTGTGAGTAAAAAAAAAACACACAAACAACGCTCTCAAGTAGTATGCTAATTATATGCTTTTGAACTCAAATCAGCACACTGTCGACGAGAAATTCGCGATTGAGGGATACTTCCAAATTATCAAATGGGTTCACGCCATCATTCAGAACTCGGATTCTTACGATGGCGAAGAGTAAGCAATAGCACCATAGAAAACGGTGGCAGGAAGGATGGACCGATGAATCAAATGGAGAGGTAGCCGAGATGGAATATAAAGTAAGAGATTGCTCATTGGGAAAATATACGGGATAAGGAAACAAAGAGAAGAATCGAGGACTTTTCAGTATCCAGTAATCATGAAGAAAACATATGAAATCCAGAATACCAATATACCGGATATAGAGCATATGCATATTTAAGGATACTTCCAATGTCTCTGTCAGAGCTGTATATATTTTTGAACTGGATTTACCAGAGATTACCAGAGTTCTGTCAATCAATGAAATCAGCTCAGTATATCCCCAGAGTAGAAGTTCAGGGAGGAAAAAGCTGAAAAGCATGAAGTATGAGTTGGAGGACCTACCCCTTGAGCCGCTTGTTTCTTCCCTCCTTGAGAGGCACGAGAGGATGCTCGATCGGCTTCTGTCTCATCTTCGTATCCGCCAAAGACTGCGAGGTAGAAAGCCGTCATTAGCATATCCTGGCATAACAGGTCACGGGACGTATCTGCATATATATGTCTGGGAGATAACAAAATTAGTGGACATACGAGCTGCACCCATTGAAGAAGCACCTCCAGGGCCTATAGATGTCGACAAGTCAGCTAATGTCATTCTAAGCATACAGAATATAACATGACCAGCTGAGATATTTTGACTCGGCTACTCGGCATGGTCGTACGGCCCTCCCATTATACTGAAGATTCACTCACCCTCTCTAACCTTTCTGGTAGGTCTGAACCCATGAGCAGGATTGGACACTCTTTCCGTCCTATTTTCTTCCTCTTCGATATGAGCCCCACCATCTCTAACAGGTTCAGCGTGAACTCTCAATTTCTCTAATCGTTCCACTTCTACATCTACCCCATCCCCACCGTCTCGGGGAGGAGCGAGGGAAAGTGCATCTTCCTCTTCGTACTCTTCGCCGAAGAGCTGGATGGACTGTTTACCCCCTGGTGGGTCTCGGACTTTACGGGAAGGTCGAGGGACGGTAGTCCGGTTGGAAGGGAGGGAAGAGGCTTCGGTGGTGGGGTCACCTATCTCTGCCTGTAAAGTATTGATCATTATGGTCAGTAAAGACATTGATATTAAGCTGATTTTTGTTCAAGAATGTAGGTAGGCAGAGCAAGTTGGGGGGATTTTGGGATTTTGGTAAGATGATAAAGTGAAGATATTGCTCGACTTACCTCGACGAGATCCGCAACAGCAGCGTCCGTAGCAGCTTTACTGAATCTACCGAAAGTCGCATATTCTATCACAACAATACAAACTGTCAGCTGATGCTATACTTGTATCATAACCGAGCAAAGTACAAGACTACACTGACTAGGTAATTTTTGAATTTCAGAGAAATTTTGATTGACCGTCACCCCTGCTGATCTATAATCCATCAAGGAATCATATCAGCATACACGTACTGTTCTACCGAAGTCCATTGACAAGCTGAATAGATGAAAGACATACTTGAGGAATTCGAGTAATGATCTTTTGGAGAAAACGATCTTATCGCTATCAGAAGTCGTCATCAGCTCATGCTTCTTCGTGAACATCGACGAATATAGAGTCATTAGCTGATACGTACTTGTCCCAATTCATCATTCCTTTTCCAAATCAAAGGTCTCAACCAGATCAGCCATAGCCCATAACCACATTCTCGTCGTTACGACGAATCAATTCGAAGCTCACCGATGGTACCTCCCCTATGCATGCAAGTGATCATGTAAGCTTTTGCTGTGACAACAAGGCATCAGAGACTAAAGCAACTCACCAGGTCTTAGGTGCGTCCATCTCGAACGGATGGATGGGAGTGAAAGTTGACGCTTGACTGCGAAAGGAACATCATTCAACGTGATTGATCGCATTCCACCATATCAGCTTGATTGCCTCTACAAATACCAGATTGTTATGTATACATACTCTTGTCTTTCGCCTGACATCTTGTTAGTGGTATAAGTGACTTTGTAATGATTGATATGTATTCAGAGATGCACACTGATAGTTGATAGTTGAAAGATGATAGACGACAGTTGATTTTGATTTGTCTACTATACTCGTAGTTACTCGGTCGCGTCCCGTCCCTCCACAACGGTGCCGTGATGATCCGTGCGTCATCTTACGTTGTCTCATTGTGGCACCTGGGTCACATTCCAAAAAATGCAAACACATATTCATGCAAGAGATCTCAAGCTCATATGTATGTATCTCATGAGTGTACGAGCCGATAATGTGACTCTCCTACTTATCCCTCGCTCCTCCCATGGCACTTTCAAACAACCTTCCACCAGGACCACCCGGTCCACCTTCCCTTCTTCCACCTCCACTACTACCTCCCCTCGCACGTTCTCTATCAATCTTCACCCTTTTCGATGCTCCAGGACTCTCCTCTCTCGTCTGAGTACTCGAATCTACCATATGTAAATACTTAATCAGCGCTTTGCTCCTTATCATGTGGTTATCCAAGTCACTTACCCTCCAAAGCTCTCTTCCGAGAATCACTATACCCTTCATCCCTCGTGTGAGCTTGAGCATGTGAATTTTCATTGGATCTGGGACGAGAGGGCGATACCCTCCGTTCTCTATCTGACTGCGTAGGGGTAGGTCCCATTCTCTGAGCAAGACTTGGTGCTCTACCACTGCTGGTCGGTGCGGATGAGCTTGTGCCCGGTCCAGGACGAGGTGGGAGAGCATGCGCCAATCTGTTGGTTGTGGTGGTGGTGGTAGTGGTGGTCGTAGATGAAGGTGGGACTGAAGATCGAGTTTGTCGAGGTGCTTCCACTATCCTATCCGCTTGGGTTTCCGTTTTCGGAACAGGGGGCGGTGGAAGTAATTCCCTTGGAGCAGCTTTATCCCTTTTAGGTGTTCGATCACCGCTAGCAGCCGTGTTGCCATTTCCAATAGTAGGTGCAGAAGGTACAGAGGGTGGAGGACTTCTTCGATTACTTGGTTCTCGGGGAGGTGGTCGAGTATCTCTACTCCTGGGTTCACCTCGTCTATCCCTATCTCTCTCACGATCATCTCTAGTATGATCTCTTTCCCTTCTTTCCCTATCTCTTTCTCTATCATCGTGCCTTCTATCCCTTTCTCTTTCTCTTTCCCGCTCACGCGCCCCATCCCTCCTGGCATTAGGAGGCTCATCGATTCTTCTAGGTTCCTCATCCCTCTTCCTCTTCTCCCCACGATCATCTCTGTCTTTCGCACTACGTTCTTTCGTTTCTCTAGTACTGCTACTACTCTTCTTATCATCTTCTCTTCGATGAATGGTATCCCTAGAACCGCGTCTCGATTCCCTTCGATCATCAGCCAGTCTATCATGTCTAGCTTGAAGTAAATCTTCCTGTTTCTTCCTGTCTTTATCTTCGTCCGTGACAGCTGTCGCAACTTCACGTGGCTTTTCCTTGTCCCTTTCTCGGTCTCTATCATCTCGTCTCCTCCTATCTCTGTCCCTGTCCCTATCTCTGTCTCGCTCGCGTTCACGATCCCTATCCTTATCTCGATCGTCTCTATCTCTTCGCGATGATCTTCTAGATCCGACACTAGCTTTCGATTCGACACTGCCACTCCTATGTGTTCTAGAAGCTGGAGCAGGTGAAGCTCGTCTAGAGGAGGACGGGGTGGGCGATTTGGGTTTAGCCGGCTCTACTGACTGCTGAGGGGCGGATGGCACGGCAGGTGCAGGGGTAGGTGCAGGGGAGGATGAAGAAGGGGGAGGCGCAGGTCGTTTGATACCGAATTTCTTGGCACGGGCAGCTGCACGGGCTTCGTCGACCGAGAGATCCGAGGGTGGACCCATAGTGGCTGTCGATGATGCTCCGCTGGCAATACGCGCGGCGGGTCCTGTAGGTGTAGGTCCATTGCGTCCGTCAGAAACGGATCGAGTAGTAGAGGCAGGGCCGGTGGGAGCGGCTGAAGCTCGGGTGTGCCGAGGTGCAGCAGGAGGCGAAGCGGGTCTCACAGGAGACGCTGCACGTGAGGCAACTGGCGTAGATGCTCTGGGGCTTGAAGTAGCAGGTTCGGGTGTGCCCCTATGTCTAAAATCAGCATTGAGTGATATTGAGTGTGTGTAAACAGTATAAGAGGCTTACTTGATTTCGTCTTTGACAGCTGGTGGAATAGCACTAGCAGAAGACTTGGATCTACTTTCCTCCAATTTCTGACGTATTTTCTCCCGATCAGTGACGATAGGTGCTGTTGGTACAGGTGTGTTGCCGCCAGTGGTAGCAGCTTGTGGTGTAGATCCACCATTGGTAGCGGGACTATCAGTTCCTCGAGGTCCGGTAGGTACGTTTTTGGCTTGAGCGGCTTGAGCGAGACGTTGATTGTTAGGCTAATACAGGGTCGAAAGCGATAGTCTGTCAGCCCGCATATTGGGCATATTGGTATCAAATCGAAGAAAGAGAGACATACATTGAATTTGGCAAGTGGAATATACGGTCTAATTTCTTGTCGTTTCTTCAGACCGGACAAGAACCTGCGGAATCACGTGAGCTGAAGTTCTGGTGTTTATGACACTCTTGGAAGGTCCAACTCACGAAAGACACATCATCTTGAGATCATTAGTGATCTCTCCGTTTGCACCGCTCTGCAATTTCTTGACAGCATCCTCAACGGATTTACCGTGTGTGTCTAATACAGGGAAGAATTTGATGATCTGAAGGGCAACGATGATAGCATTCTTGTTATGCATGAATTCCGCTTCCGCCCAACATGATGTCAATGCCTAGCAGAAGATCAGTCAGACCAAATATCTATGCTCTTGATCAAGCGACAAAAAAATCAATGATGTGTACTCACTCTTGTAAGGACAGTATGACACTTGTAATAATAGCTTCTGAAATCTTCCCATCTCATCGGCTTAAGTGGGTCTGTACTTTTCCTTCTGAACAGCATTCCAGGTAAAGATTCGGGTTCAGATCCTTCTTTGGAGGTTTCGGGCAAACCTAGCGCTTCAGTTCTGTACTTCTTTTCATCCCTGTGCCAAGCGTCTAAATCCGTCAAGATAGCTGCGAGACATCGTCCAAGATTACGAGCCTCACTGTCTGTACACGAGAATATACATCCCGCCAGATTGTCATTGAAGAAGTTGTTGTAGGCGAACAGCGTCGAAAACCCGGGCGTACCGAGATCATGAGCCATTCGAATGAACTTCGCGACGAATACTGCATCGCAGGGTGATAAGATTGCTCGAGGGTAGAAACAGTATTGATGTAATTTGCCCGCGAGCTGAACCGGGTTTACTTTCCCGCCTTTGGCTAGGAGATAATCTAAAAATCAGTCAAAATCCCAAAGACACACCTGTGAAGTAGGTGATTGACGTACAATCGCCAAACCATTTGCTAGACTCGGCTTTCAGCCTTCTCTTGACCACGGCATTCACCTCCTTCCCATGAGCTTCCTTTTCTTTCTGCAAAACAGCCACTCTGTTCTTCAATCTAGTCAATTCCGCTTGTTGTTCCGCAACAGCGACTTTGTCTTTCACCATGACTCGCCAACCAGATACGACCGATATATTTCGATTGATCGATTTGATCGCTTCGTCATACGATTCAGCAGAGTATGCAATATCCTGCACGGTGAGGTGCCAGAAGATCACGAAGAACTGAGCGCTGCAAATTAGAATGCGATCAGCATCATATCCAAATCGTTGAGGCGCAGGTCTCACCTCAATTCGTCCTTAACTCCTGCAGGCAGAAGTGACTCAGCCTGGTCCATCGTGAGGGTCAAGGCAGCAGGCCACCATGGTTTGGGTTTGGTGCCAGCCTTTGTTGTGGGAACAGCATCCCCATTCACATGTTCCACTTTCACCTCATCCATGACTACATCTTCGCCGTCAACTTGCGGGGTGGCACTCATGGGTGAAGCAGGAAGGGCATTGGCGTTTATGGCGGGAGAGTTCAGTTTCTCTACCGCAATTCCAGCCTTTCTCTCCGCTTCCAATCGCTTCTTCACATCGGCATCACGTTCTGCTTTCGCTCGTTCCAGTTCCGCATTGAGTCGTGGTCGCAGTATCTGGAATGCTATACCGTATTCAAGACCGAAATCATTCACTAGTTCTTGTAGATTGGGTGTACCCGATAACTGTTCTTCCGATGATAGCTGTTCCACCAGGAAGTCGCCAAATTGCATAAATGCAGTGTGACACTGATATTGGTATCAGCCTAGAGATCATATTCCTTCACTAGCCAGCCACTCACTGTATCTTGAACCAAGTTCATAGCTTTTATAGGAGTGTTGGCCAATTTGTCAACCACCGCTTGTCTCGTCTGAGCCAGAGCGATCCAAATCGGTATAGCCAGTCTAGTATCTCTGAGAGCATTGACTAGTCTCGGTAAGGATTTCTTGATGTTTTTCAGCTTGTCTACAGGGGCTTCCTTCGGCTTATCCGTTCCAGGTTCAGGTGGAGGAGCAATCTGAATTCTAGTAGCGTTGAAAGCCTCCCGAACCATTTCTTTCCCTCCTCCATAAGCTTGGAGTTGGGTATCGGAAACACCGTCATTGGGTACAGGCTCTATACCAGACATAGTACTCATCAATTTCTCCAGTATGATCAAATCGCCTGATTGACCCCGCATAAGTCGGTTGATGATGTATTGTAACACCGGTCCGAGATCCATATTAGTATATCGACGATTGAAGTCACCAACGAATTTTGATAATCCTAAAAGGAGGGTATTTCAGCTGACGATTGAAGACCACAGAACCAAACGACTTACGCTCTAACCATAATGCGACACCAGTACCCGTTTCGTTCAACCGCTGAGCCCTATCATCAGATAGAGTATCCAGCATAACGAAAGTAGCTACATCGAATGATAGTTGTGTCATGTATCGACCGGCATCAACGATAGCTTGACCGATGTTGGGGTATGCCTTCACTTGAGTGACAGCTGTGGTCCAGAGGAAAAGCGGATTGCCATGACTGAGCTTGGCCAATGATCGAGCAGAATGTCTTTCCGCTTGAGTAGCCGCGGAGGCCGAACCACTGGTCGAAGAGGAGGTGACTCTTCGTAGAGCCTTCTGAACTTCCTTCGTACATTCACCCGCAGCATGAGCCGCAACAAGACATGGACTCTTGCCCTTGAAACTACATGTACTATCCCGCCATTCGCCATATAGATTATATCGAACGGTATAAGGCAAGAAGCTGAGAAGTGACCATAATTCGATGTCGAAAGCGGCAGTGGCATCGGAGCAAGAAAGAGAAGGTAATAGGGATATACGTATTATATCAAGCCACGGGTTCATCTCCTGTGTTGTAGGCTATGAATATCAGCTCTGGATGCCGATCCAAAAAACTCACCTCTAGAGCGACAGATCGATCCACCGAGTCCACCAAATCCAGACTCGCTTCCTTTTCCTTCTTCAATGCAGCGAAATAAGCTACCCCGATTCGACATATCTTGACCATGATCGACGCATCTCTTCCTCCTAAACCACGGATCAGGGACAACCATCGAAGACCTTTTGAATGTATATCATCGACCGTTGTCCACACTTCCATTTGTTCCCGCCAGTCATGATAAAAGAACTCAAACCGCTTCAGGCTAGTCTCGGGTGGAGGGGGTGAGTGCAGTGTTGGTACCAGTTCTTTCGTATTAGGCGGGGCGTTGGGTGCATTGACGGTCATATCGAGATCTTCTCCTTCGTTGTCGACTGTAGGTGAGGTATAAGATCGATATAGGTCTTTTAAAGCATACGAAACAGTCCGCAGTATGAGATCAGCAATGGCAGTATGACTCTGAGCTATCCAAGGGAATCGCGCGAGGAAGTACAGTGCCGAAGGTAAATCGCCAATGGCCAGAAGTGCTTGAGCGAGATGTATTCGCTGTTCTGGAGGAGGTTTAGGTGGAGGACCACCTGATTCAGCTTCTTTCGACGTTGATGCTGCAGGTGCGTCGTCATCTAGTAGGACCGAATTTGACAGTGCGTTCGAAGGTCCAGAACGAGAGCTGACAGATGAGTGCCATTTTTTCCTGATCTCCTCCATCTGAGTGTCATCCGGCGAGAGCTGATCAAGAGAAGGATAAATGAGCGATAGTTTCAAGTAATTGTGGTGATTGTAAGTATTAGCTGACGCACGAAGGGTAAGAGGTCGGCTAGGCTGACGAAGCCATGTTTGATCAGAAGAGCGGCCATATAGGTGAGACCCATAGGTGTATCCCCTCCTTCCGCTTTCTACGAAAAATAATCATCATTAGCCTGAACTGAACCCGAGAAAGAAGAGCTCGATTTCTGCTCGACTCACTTTATAGAAACCAAATTTGAATCCCAATACCTGAGCAAGCACGCGATCACCACCCGCGTTTAAAGCATCTCCGATGCTATCCAGCTCGTTCTCTGGCCATGATGCCACAGCTTTACCTTTGCCTTTCGCATTCACGCCTATAGCTGCATTGCCCCATGGAGAACGTTTCAGCAGGTCCAAGAAGAACCTCCAATGTACAGCTACGTGACAACTAGCAATTTCAAGGATAATATCTAAGACTCGTGGTGGTGATAGATTGAAATAACCTATCAACCCCATAATCTTCGACCAAACCCTTTTGGCTCTTGCTTTTCTGTCTACCTCACTCTCCGCTAACGTTTCTTCAACTGAATAGGGTAGCGCGTCCGGACCTGTAAGTAGGACTATAAGACCTGAGAATCCCTCGGAACATTCTCTCATCAGGTTGTATTTCCTCTGCTTGAAGAATAAAGTAGTATTCTTCTTGACCAATGCACTCTGCAGTGCTCTTGGTTGACGAGGGAAGGGGTGTAAGCCGAGATCCACTAGTCGATCGGGATTTAACAGAAGATTGGCTATGTGAGTTGGAAGTTTATGGTTCTCCTGCAATAGTGAAACACATGAGTTTCCGATAAAATGACTATATCCGAAGAAATGTGGGACCCACTAAAAGAAGTTTTACGACTGGAAGGCCTGAAGAGATCTTTGGCTTTTCTTCCGCTTCGGCCATTTCTGTATCTTCTTTCGGTTTCCTTTCTTCCTCTCTATCCTCTCTTTCTTGCTCTAGCATCTCCACGACATCCACAAGGGCCTCGCCCAGCACCTCCACCTGATTCTCGTCCAATTCCTCAAACACCTTTGTGATGAAATCCGCCAACACACCAGCTTCCAATTCGGACAAGAACAGACCGACGAAAGTGTTGGAGAGGGGTATCGAATCGAGCGTGGTAGATGATGAGGAAGCTTGTCGTAGCTGGTCATCGATTAACTGTTTGATAGTATCTTCACCTCCTGATGTCCAAGATGCAAGAGCATCGAATATTTGGATTCCGACATCGTGCGGGAGTACCTCCTGTGAGCCAGACGCTAAGGTATCGTTCGCTCCGGAAGCATTAGACTTTCGAGATCCACGCCGAGGAGGCATCGTGAACTGTGCGATACCCGTATGTATAAGTGACTATTGTTCTGATGTCGATACGAAAGAGAGTCTCGGATGATGATTACTAGCAAAGTCAAAGTCACCAAACCACAAGCTGACAGGCATGGTTGGTCATGACGGACTTCGCCGCTTACCTTATGTGCCACAGGGGAGACCTCTGCTATATCACCGATGTATCGCCGCACACTTGCATGTTGTCTTCATCCTTTCTCGTTTCGTTTCTTCCACATCATCGTTGATCTGCGTCATCACTTTTACCATTAACAACAACAAAAACAACAACATCACCTCTACATCCGACTGCCCATCTCGATTGTCTATCAGTACATCCACTAGACAAGGGCAACAGCGTCAAGCCGAAATCACAGTGAAATGGGGAAGAATACCGATCCTACGATGGGTGGTCTAGATGCATTGGTAGCGGCAGCTTCGTCAGTCGCAGGACAAGGGAAGAAGAGAGCAGGAAACAGGAATGTGTCGATGGATATGATAGATCCTGCTTTGCAGGTGCGTATCCTTGCTCAACGGATATCTAGTCGAGGTTCGGGACCATGGTAGCTGATTCTACCTGCTTATATATAGAACGAGACTGCAACAGACGTAGCAGATGCCATGTCAGTATTCTTATCGAATCCAGCTGTTGTCCAGTTGATCGCAGAATACAATGCAAAGAAACAACATCGTCAAGTTTCCTTATACGCCCAATTACTATCTGGTTCGAATATTCCTGATACACCCGCACAACAAACTAGATCAGGTAGAATCTCAAGACCACCTGTACATCCCCCACCTATCAATCCATTTCAACACCTGATAAATCAAAATCAACAGCAACAGCAACCTTCTTCTTCATCTTCGACTGCTCTTCAGAACGATCAGCAAAATCAACTGCAAGCTATCAAAGATGCTTTAGAAAACGTCTCTTCTATCAACGATCCCAATCAAAGTGCTAGCTCTATATCAGATTCAGCAAATTACGATGCTCTATTCCAAGCAGTCAATAATAACAACAACACCAACGATACAACAGGTAATAGCTCAAGGTTTTGGAGGAATGATGGTTTATTAGGTGGTTTACCGAATTGGACAGGCCTAGAAGCCAATACCCTTGCTCAAGCTGTAGCCTCGACCGATCCGTCATCATCATCGTCATTCGGTCAATCCCAGAGATCTCTAGGTCACGGTCTACCAAATGGGAAACCCATCAGTGCGAACAGCAATAGGAAGAGAAGTGCCTCGGTCTTGGAGGGGAATGGCACGGGAGATGAGAGCTTTGAATCGACTGGAGCAGGGAACGGGAAGAGATATAAGGGTGATGATTTATCGAAATTGGATGGAGAGAATGGAGAACACTTGCCTGAATGGCCATTACCTCCAACAGGTAAAGGTGGTAGGAAGAATATGCCAAGGGAGGAATTATTAGCTAGGAGAAGGGCTAGAAATAGGGTGGCTGGTGAGTTGAGATATCATACCTCATTACGTGATAAGACCAATGTTGATTCATACCTGTCTTTGTAGCTCAAGAATCGAGGAAGAAGAAGAAAGAGTTTTTCGGTAATATAACGGATAAACTCAAAGATAGGGATCAAGCTTTCGAAAATCTACAAGCTCATTGTAGGAGATTGGAGCAGGAGTGAGTTACCATCCCTACCCCTGCTGAGCGAGATGTGCTGATGAAAGTGTTTGAATGTAGAGTCGAAGCTTTGAAAAAGGTGATACTTGGTGCAGGATTAGAATTACCCAATGATATACCTACACCGATCGATATGCCCAACACCTCCTTCCCCATCACTGAAGATACACCTATGACTATCGACTCCGTCTCTCCAGGTGAAGAAGTGGGAGTAGATCTACCTTTCCATGATCTATTTACGATAGATGATAACGACAATGACGCGGATGATCTGGATTTCATTCCTCCTTCGTCCCCTAGGAAAGACGGTGACGATGGTTCAGATTCGGAAGGTGAATTTTCAGATGAAGATGATGATGTCAATTCTCCTTTTGCCAATACCGGTACGAAGACGAAAAGCAGCGGTAAAAAGGGGAAGAGAAAGTCATCAAAAGATCAAAGTGCAGAAACACCGATAAGTACCATTGCAGAAGATGTTGAAGAAGATCTTTTCCTGCCAATCGAAGATGTACCGATCCCACCTAGAGATGAAGAAGATCAAGAGAAGGTGATGAAACAAGCCATGAACGAGTTACATGTCGATACACCCCAACAGCTCATGGGAGTCATCAAGAAGATGGTGGAGACTGCTGGGTATGGTGGAGTTACCGAAGAACAGGTGGCTATGTTAAGTAAGTTGTTAGCACTAGGTCAGGCTCAGGGGATGAGTATTTGGTAGGATCCGTGAAAAGGGGGTTGGGCCCGGAAGGATGTTAGGATTATGTACTGTGATAAAAGTATGTCATATGTGTATGTATACGTTAACTGTTAACATGAGTTTCTCATGAGATCCTAGTTTCAGCATTGTTCAGTGAGCGTCATAGATGGTATCAATACATGACTTGATCAAACAAGTAGTGCTACAATATGAATATGTTCTTATTATTTCATGGTTTGTACTCGTATTTCTTCAAATCTTCAATACTAACTTTCTTCAGAGCGTTTAAAGCGGTGGACGACAAATCAACACTGTTGAAAGTGTATACATGTCCAAATCAGCACTCTGCGCATCTTCGAAGCAGGTTTCTGAATGTCACTGAGACTTGACTTACCGTGGGACAACTCTTTCACCTAAATTCTCAGAAGCCATCACTGCCTCTTTCCATCTGACAAGCGATCGCGGGATCAGGTCAGAGGAATCATCCTCAATAAAAATCAGAAATCACTTACCGATTAACACACAGACACCATCTACAACCATCTTTCAACCCCGGAAACCCAGGTTGTCGAGTGATCAAGTCATTTCCTGATTTACGAGGTTAATCCCATCAGTTTCAAGCGATGCAGATGAATCTGAACGAAATGAGTTGATGATTGTTTGAGTCATGTGTGTATAATACAAGATACTCACCTTGAGCTTTACTATACTCCAGAAACTCTTTCGTTACGACCCCACCGATAAAATGATTTCCCGGATCCTGCTCGTTACCCCAACAATATCCATCTCTCTGAAATCCCGTTGGATGAGTCGAGTCACCTTCTTTCGTATGAGGTTGCAGAGGTGCATGAAGTACTAATCGCGAGTTAGATTCGCTTCTGATCAGCTTATTCAAGGACACACGATTGGATGGATGGATATCACTAATGGGATGAGGACTGGGACATACCGTTGAGTTTAGTTGGATCAAGTACCATGGTAGTAGCTGTTCTAACGCCTACAGCCGAGTATAAAGAGTTGGGTACAGATACGATGGATGATAATCGATTGGTGAGTATTGTAGAGATTGTTAGAGGGATCGATAAGAGTGATCGTAAGTTCATGTCAATGGCAATGAACGTCAATGATATCGCAAAGCAAGTGACAGATGAAGAATGTGCAGTTACGATACTCATACGCTGAACCGTGGATTGTCTCGATGATCATCCCACAAATAGTACGTCACTTCGCATCATGCCATCTCACTCTCACTTCCCCTCCACCTGCACAACTACCTTCTTCTTAATGTCAAGTCATCTCATTGTCCGTTGTGCTCCCAATTGCACAGCACAGCGATACCATTTTGTCTTACATCTGACAACATGGCATCCTTGCATTCTATAGCATGATGAACTATTATCCTTATGTTATTCCATTTTTGGTACAAAAATATACATCTATCTACCAAATGAATTTCGGTATCTATCTAATCCCCATCTATCACCTTAGGCGACGGTCTTACCTTTAACGAAAGTAGCAACAAAGTTTGAGAAGTACTACGTACATCAGATTTGATCAGCGTGATAATCGCTCAGCAGTGTATACGTGGGACACTGCTCAACTCACCTTTCCTTGGTGTTCGGCAACAGCCAAGTCGTTTTCAGTAGGTTGCAAGTGACCATCGGCGGCAGCAACAGTGGAAGCACCGTATGGTGAACCACCTTGAACGGAGCCGATCTCGCCGACGAGAGGGTTAGAGTAACCGATAGGCACGTAGACCAAACCGTGGTGAGCGAAGAAAGGGAAAGTGGTGGTGATGGTGGTTTCGTGTCCTGAGTGTTGACCGGCAGTAGAGGTGAACATAGATACCTACAATAGAACGATTGTCAGACTGTCAGCATTGCATATCAAACAAAGAAGAATCTATTGAGATCGACAACTCACAAATTTACCGACTAATCCACCTGTGGCCCATAAACCACCAGTTCGATCGAACAAAGCTGAGACCTGAGCAGGTACTCGACCGTATCTGCAGTTTTCCAATCAGTCACTGTTGTCTTATATCGTTCGGATTTATATGACTTACCGAGTAGGAGCACCAATGATGATACCATCAGCTTCCTTGAGGGCCTCAGGGGTAGCAAGAGGGTATTTGGGGTTCAATGAACCACCAGCGTACATCTTCTCAAGAACTTCCTTAGGAAGGGTCTCCTCGCTAAACTCGTTATATCAGCAAGAGTTCATTCGTTGTAGATGAGATCGGCTCGGCTTACATGAAGTATGGCTTGACGATGGCACCAGTTGATTTAGCACCTTCGATGACCTTCTCAGCGAGGGCACCGATGTGTCCGTAAGTGGAGTAGAAGACAACGGCAATGATGGGTTGGGTGGACCTGTCGCCGACACCATTAGCATGATGATAGGGAATCTAACCTGTAACGGATACTCACATTTTGCTTTGTTTTGTTTTGGTTGAGTTTAATTCAAGGGAGTAGTTAAAAGGTGTATGTATGTATATGGGGAAAATATGAAGAGTCACTCTAGATTGGGATAATCAAGTTCTTTATATATCTTATGACACATAAGAGGACCCCAGGCTTACCTAATGGGTCTCGTTGATTTTCTAGAAACACCTCCAAGATTGAAAGCGGCAGTCGCGATTCCAACGGAGGATGGCTGAAAAATCATAAAGATAAATCCCAATACCGTCGGAAAGACGCGTCTGACTTATAGTGATCTGCGAAAAATGATCCGAAACCGGTAATTCCGGATCAAAACTTGAAAACAAAGCAAGTGACGCTAAGGTACGGAACCAAATATTCGTAAGCAATCATCCTCATTTGGGAGCGGTTTCCAGAAAGTTATTTTCGAACATCCAGTGTAGTACACTAGACAACATAGAGAGTCAACGTTGAGGTGAGTAGTATATTATCAAATATACCTAGACTTACAAAATCCCTAAATACCATCTATCGCATTGTTTTATCTTAGTCATTACCTTGATCACTGTCTTAACTGTACATATCCCATCTTCAACTCATTCTGCGTTAACCAAGAACCAACATGTTCGTATCTATCCCCCCGGCTTCATATCCTATGTCGATTCGACTCACTTAGCCATATCAGGCGAGAGTCACAATGATCGATTACTGACCATTCCTTTCTACCTTTAGGTCCACCAAACCAATTATCGCTGTAGCTTTCTACTCGACCTACGGTCACATCGATGCTCTCGCTACAGAGGTGATAAAAGGAGTCGAATCAACCGGAGCGATCGTCAAACCTTATGTGATGTGAGTGTGTCGTGGCCTCTGGGCTTTTACCCTAAAACATCAAATGTCAAAAGGTCATAATCCTGACATGGCAATTGTATGCCATCCTCTTATGTAGTAAGGAGACTCTTCCTCAAGAGGTACTCACCAAGATGTACGCCAACACATCCCTTCAAGCTAAGTACCCAGCTATCACACCGGAGGATCTCAAGGAGGTCGATGGCCTGATATTAGGTGCTCCTACGAGGTGAGTCTTAGTCGTCTCCATGATTGACAAAGCTCAATACATACGCATTTCAGACTGATTTGATGAACATCGTAGATACGGTCGACTCCCTTCTCAAGTCGATAATTTCTTCGATCAAACTGGTCAATTATGGGCTACCGGTGCTCTGGTAGGAAAATTCGTCACTATGTTCACTTCTGTCGCAGGTCAACATAGTGGTCATGAGGTGAGCGAATCAGCACGACGTAACAAATGCGCCACGGACACTTACTGAGACTGGAAATCCTATCGCAGTCAACCTATACCACCTCTTTCCCTTTCTTCGCTCATCGTAAGTAGTTACTACTGCTCTATGCACACAGCTCTTTACTGACTACCCTCTTTGACGATATCAGACGGTAGTAAGTCGTCAATGCTCGAGTGTCATCAAAGGGATCAATTATTGACTAAATGTTTCAAACCATGATCAGTGGCATATGTACCGATCGGTGAGGATCTGGTCCCTTCCTTACCTGTCACTTCAGAAGAGATCTGGCGCTAACATACTTTTCTGTCGCCAGCTTACTCCAACCCAGCAGTCGGAGCAGTTGACTCAGTCCAAGGTGGTTCGCCATACGGAGCGTCGACTGTGGCGGGTGCTGACGGCAGCTTGAAACCTACTGCCAACGATCTCGCGGTCGCAGAGTACCAAGGCAAGGTGAGTGTCAGGTCCTAGCACTTGTGACGAGAACAATAATGTTGATATATATCATCTCTGGAATAGTACTTCGCCACTTTCGTAGGAACCTTTGTCAAAGGGAAGCAAGCGTAAGTTCAGGTATAAAAGTTCCGTTCAACGAGATTAGAAAGTTTACTCACTTTGCAACCTCTTGCCAATAGCGCTACTTCGGCTCCTGCTACTACCACCACTACTGACGCTGCCAAATCCGTACCCGAGTCGACTTCCAATGGAGACGCCGTCGAGAAAGTGACCAACAAACCTACCGATAAAGCAACATCCACTTCTGCTCCCGCTCAAGCATCTGCCGAAAAGACTGCATCTGCACCAGCAGCTACTCCAGCGGCTAAGACGCAAGAGCAGAAACCCAAGAAGAAAGGATTCTTCTCATGTTGTGGTGATTCCGGTATCGACAAGTAAACCAGCAATCGATCTAAATGTTTTAGTAATTATATCCGTATAATAGATAGATGATAGAATGCATATTTAGTTTATCAGCCACAACTCATGCGAAGATGTCAGTAACGACATCAAGATATGGTGTGATGGCGCTACAGTATGCCCTTTGAGTGAAAGTTCCCAATGGACTTTTATACATGTCTCAATGCCATGAAACGGTCTTTATAAGTCGAAAATAAGTAGCTCATTCGATTGAATGGAAAATCTTTCAAGCTGTTCCCTTGAAGGTAAGGTTCTGCCACAGACCAAGTGCCATAATCAGTTTGTGTTTCTATTCATGATCACTTCCTATCGGGCGATAAGAAGAAAGGTCTTACCTCAGGGTAAGGTGCGTAAAGCCAGTATCCTCTATACTTCGGTGCAAGGAGGAACTGAATGAGGAAGGTGAACATCGTCAATTGGCTTCAGCCTCACTCTTTCACATTACAAGAGGAATACTCACAGGTACGAGTATCCTTCTGACCAAGAAAGGCAATTGAATCATCTGTTTACAGAGACTAATCGGTACTGAGGCTACCACAGGATAAGCATATAATCTATCATTTGTACTCACAATACGGGAGATGTAAGAAATGGACTCACCAAAAGCCGAACAGAGGAACCAAGCTGGATCATACGCTTTCAAGTGACTATCCAACCATTTTCTTACGTCCTTATCACCTTCAGGTCCAACATTATCCATCAATTCCGGTGTGAGCGTATCAATTTCACTTCCTAGATGTTCCACCAAGGGTACAATGAACGATTCAATGTGTTTCCTAAATCCCGCTACATCAAATGGTTCATTGAAGTCCAAGTTCGGAAAAGACTTGAGATCAATCGATTTGATCAGGTCGGTCGGAGGGGAAGGTACAGGTGATTTTACTCTTGTAGAGTTACCATTGGCCACAGGTAATTTCTCTTGACATGATCGAATGTATAACCAAGTTGCATCCAATGCTTGATCGAAAGTATGATGCTCCGAGACGTTCCTACTCCATATATCGTTCTTAGAATATTTCGCGAATGTCGGAAAGATGTATTCCTCTACAGGATATGGTCGAGCAATTAGTCATCGCATCAGGAGTGAAAAGGAAAGAAAGGAGTGGACTTCGATACATACCTTCTCCAGAATGATGGCTATAAACTTGAAAGAAACTGATTTCGGCGTAGCCTAAGAAATTCGATAGATCGTTGGTTTCAATGGCATACGGAGCGTACTTTGCGGAGCTCAGATTAGTAGCTGTATTAGAATATCACACAGAGCCTGGACGATGAAGTCTGACTTACAAGGTAAGCCCGCTCGATCATCTGGATTAAGAAAAGATGGACATTTGACATTTCCCACTGCCATTGTTCTTGCCACTTCACCTGTGAACAGAAATTGGGTACGGTATATCTCGTCAGCTCAAGCATCTCTTACGATAGATCTGAATGTCATAAGTTGACTCACAGGTTGATCTCCTTCAGCTTTTTCTTTCAGCTTTTCCATCACATCTTGATATTCTTGCGTGAGAAATGGTGATTGTTCTGGATGCTGAGGTAAAGGATGGGATTTGATAACTGTCATTGTAATTTTTAACTTGCAATATTACTTGTAACGCTTATGGCTTAAAGTTGGTGAGTGGAATGAAAGAAAGGTATTTTGATGGGCTATCATGCGCATATATACCCTTTGTCAGTACATAGTCGTCTCAATTAGTATAGTGGGGTAAGATCTCTTCAATTCAGAAGGCAATGTTGATATGGATGCGTTCCGATTGGAAGGGCAAGGCTGTGTCTGTGTCTGTGCAAGGATCTAGCTTGGATGTTGTATGTATCTTAGATGTGTATCGGTCTAGCGGTGAGACAAGCATTCGTACATCAGTACATCAGCACATCAATAGCTGAATAGATAAGAAAGCAGGGAGAGCCATCCGGGGATACGGGGAACACACAGGAGTCGTAAATCACTTACACACGCGCACAATGCATTGCCACCAGATCCATTATCCATCGCATGACTCTGATCGGATCATACTTCTAGTTTCTATGCATCTCTTTCCGCTGGAACCTGGGTACGATAAGTCGATGTCAATACTGCATGTTCATCACGTCCACTGACAAAGGAATGGACTGACTTTGTCATTGTAATGGTGGAGAGATCTCCCTACACTGGTTGGGGTATCAATCTGGAAAGGGGGACATATCTTACAAACGTTGCATGTCACTCTTCAAATAGATATTACAAATAGACATGTTTCCTTTTTCTTATTTTTCATACGACACTAGCCATCAATAAATAGTTGCGGTTATCCAGGAAAGACTTAGAATTGCAAGATCTCTCTGATAGTTTTATCATTCTTAGCCCAAGTTTTGAAATCCCAAGCTCCAGGAGCGAGAGCCATGGAAGCTTTCACATCTCTCGTGATTCGTCTACCGGTCATTCAAATTCCAGTCAGCAAGTCCTCTCTTGATATCCGGTCCGAGAGGTTATACTCACTTGTTAACGAACAAATCCCAATTCTTCCACATCTCCTCACCTAATTGTTTCTTCATACCCTCGCTATTGAATGCCTCCGTGGTGAGGTGGAGGGTATCGACTTTCTTGCCACTAATCTCAGAGAGGATCTGAGCGATCTCTGAGATAGTTTCTTCGCCTGAGACTGCGTAGAGGTCTTTACCTACAGGATCGCAAGAAGCAAGTAAGTATCCTGCTCTTTCCGTTTTGTACCTTCGATGAAACGGATAGAATAGGAAGGCCACGTACCAATCCATTTATCAGGGTTATTGAAAGCTTCCTTGACCCATAAACCAGCCTGGACGGCTGAGAAACCGTAATGCTTAGTATCATCAAGCATAGGTAAGACGAAAGTGTATGAGCCGTCTTCTTTAGGCCCTTGGACCAATTTGAATGAGGAGATGTTCTCGAAGTAAGCGGTAATGATGAGGTTGGTCAAGGGGACACCATTGGCATAAGCCCACTTGGAGGCTAGGAAGGTAGTCATAGATCAGTACTGCCCAATCATGACGCAAGTGGAAAGTATGGAACGTAGGCGAGCACGAGCAGAACTCACCATCAGCCTTAGATTGCCAATGAGGACATTGAGTATTATCGTCCAAACTGGAGTAAACGACGTGTTTGACACCAGCTTCCTTGGCAGCCCTCATAGCTTCTACAGCTTGTCTAGTCTCTTCTTTGGCGGTAGCTTCGACATTGTAGTTCTGAGCAGCATAGATGTTCCAGACTATAGTACATAACATGTCGTCAGCTCAGATCTTGGCAGATTTGGTAGACAAGCTCAGAATGATATAGAAGAAGGACGGAAATGGTAACTCACAGTCAGCATTGATAAATACACCATAAGCGCCTTTAAGTGTCTCCTTGTAGCTGTTCACATCGGCCAAATCGGCAGAGGCAACTTCAGCACCTTTTGCTTTGAGAGCTAAAAGACCGTAAAAAGAGTAATCATCAGCCAGGATATTTTGAAGGGTTGAGAGGTCGAAGAAAGCCGAGCTCACCTTTAGCACCTGAACCGTCCACGTTTCTAGTCAGACCGACTACTTTGTAGCCAGCTTCGAGTAAGGAATCTACGACTGATCCTCCTTGAACACCGGTAGCAGTGAAGATGACAATGGTTTTATCTTGATTGGACATGGTTGGAAGTCGTTTGATTGTTTGGGTATGTTATCGAGCTAGTAAGTGAAGATGGGTATTTGGATAGTTGATGAACTGATGAATTGATGAGGGAGAGGAAGAAAAGGGGATCGTATAAACCGCCTTATATATGTTTTTGTCTGATCTACTCGAGTACATGCCGAAGGAATGTTGGTCGATTGATGATCAATACTACTTCGCATCCTATACCGTGGATTAGTCATTGTCCATGCCATAGTCATAATCAACGGGACTGATTGTCAATCCAGTTGATACATCACTCAGCTACACAACCAAGTGAGGAGTGCGAATCGAGCTGATTGTGACGATGATTACCCATCCAGGCACCAGATAGTGTAATCACCCCCCACATACCTCGGAGATACCCCGGACAACGGAGCTCGGAGCTACGATTTAGAGGGGGCGACTAGATAAGATATACAGTACAGGTACAGTATACACCATGCATGAGTTATAACAGTACGAGCAGTTAGAAGTACGATATCATTGAAGTGAAGATGGTCGTAGACTCTATTTAGTGAGTCATTATATGAAGTTAGCTGCTTGTAGAACAGCCGTAATCCACTGGTGTCAGTTTCTAGCCGATTCGGAATTCGATTTTCCCATGAACCCAATTCGACCTCGTGCAGCTGATCAAACCGAGTGGAAGAAACACAAGTTGGTTGAATTCGGGCGTACTCGCACGAGCCTAAAGAGCTATACAATCATTGAAATTCCACAACTCTTGGTCTACCCTACTTCATGAGAAGAGAAAAAGTATGTCGCAGGGCGTATGCTATACTACTCGTATACTTAATACTGTGAGAAAAAAAAAAGTTTGATGTGATCACGAGACCTTCTCAGCTGCTGAGGAGGATATCGTACATCTTAATTCATCAGTGTACACGTCTACTCGTCTTCGTCATCACCATCATCACATCACGATAATAACCGGAGAAACATGTATACTGCTTACAGCTGCATATAAATAGGTTGCCCGCGATGGAAGATGCTACGAAGACCCGCATTCTGTCATAGCCAACCTATATGAGAAAGGCAAATAACTAGAATTCAAAATGCAAACCGTCAACGGTACTTCCACCTCATCACAAGCCCACGATGGGACTTTAGAAGGCGATGCCGACCAGAAGAAGAAGTTTGCAGTGTTTACAGCTACAGGTGATCAAGGAAGATCAGTATGCAAATACCTTTTAGAAGATGGTGGATGGGAGGTAGTTGGTATCACGAGGAATGCAAATAGCGATAGTGCCAAGGGTGAGTGCATCGCTTGGATTGCTTAGATCAAGCATAGAAAAACGTACAGACTGATGAAGAGGATTCTAGACCTCGATAAGATGGGAGTCAAGGTGGTTCAAGGAGATATGAACGATCCTTCTTCTTATTCAGAATGTCTTGAAGGGGCTTATGGAGCTTTCGTCAACGCTGATTGTGAGTTCTCCACCTCATATTGTGATTAGAAATCTGAAAACCTAACTATGGAGCTGACGCGAGAACGTCTTTCTCAAGTCTGGGCACCATACTTTGCCTCTGGATGCAATGCATCTATCGGTCAGGAGACCGAGATCAAACAAGCTAAAGGAGCGATTGACCAATGTATTAAAGCAGGGTTGAAGCATGTGGTGTACTCGACATTGGAGGATTTAGGTGAAGATGGTATTCCTCATCTGGATTCTAAAGTTCAAGGTGAGTCGTTGTGTATCGGCCATGAAGAGTATTCCTACGAGCTCTTCCTTCTACTGCGACTTACGCCAGTACGTGTGATATTATAGTATCCAAATACATCAGAACAACTTCCCTTCCTACAACTCACCTCATTACCTCATACTACTTTTCCAACGCCAATAAATTCGGTCAAATCACCAAAGACAAACATGGTAGTCTCGTATTGGCTACACCGGTACCTGACGATTGTTATCTCCCTGGATTCGCGGTCGAGCAAACTGGTGCATGGGTGTTGAAAGCTTTGAAAGATCCTGAAAGGTTTATTGGTACGTATAATTTTCTGTAAATCACCTCATCTTCTCTTACTTTGCAACATTTCGTCTATATGAGATTCAACTTCCCATGCCCGCTGATGATATGACACCTGATATAGGTCAAGAAATTTACGCATGCTCGGACATCCTCACCGTCTCAGAAATGGCCTCGATCTTATCCGACGTGGCAGAAGTCAAATTCAATACTTTGGGAATAACTAAAGAAGAATTCTACTCTGAACAGTTCAAAGCGCAAAATGACAAAGAGCTTTGGCTCAATATGGATCTGTTCTATCGAAAGTGAGTCCTACTCATTCGCGCGTCGTACGAACTGGACACAGTGTTGTAATGACCATTGGTATCGGTAGACTGTTAAAGAGAGATGTTGCGAAGAGTAAAGAATTGGTTCCTGAACAGTGGACGTTCAGGGACTGGGCAGAACAGAATCATGAGTTTAAGAGAATCGCTGGTATATGATGAGACCATCCGTGACTGGAAATCGGTGGGCTGCGAGAAAAATCGAAATACATAGCAAACACAGGTATTTAGTTGGAGAAAAGCTGAGATGTATGTTCTTATGAACCCATTGACCAAATAGGATGACACGTAATTTGATCATTTCACACTCCTATGTGTGTGAAATATCCCAGTAGTCGAACAGTCCGATAGATCAGGATTCGAGCTAAAAATTCCCAGCACAAGTACAGTATATGTGCTGGTCTGATACTGTTTTAAACTCCACTCAACCCCAGTCATTCGTAGAATGGCATACGTTAATCCAATCGAGTACAGTGAATTACGATGTGATCCTTTCTTCTGTCGACATTGGGCTGTTCTAGTCTTTCTGTCTCCTTCCTTTCGATACGCCTCGCTATGCTTCGGAGTATCAAATTCAATCATCGATCTACAGTATCATAATGTACAGTCCACTAGTGTGTACTTCCCTTTTCAATTCTGTTTTCTCTTTATCGTTCTGGTGATCTTTGCGATCTGACTCTTCTCGGAAATAACAGATCTCTTCCAATTGTTAGACGATCACAGAATTGATCAAGTTATAGCTTAGTACGACTTACCACAGGTTTGACTCAAGGCGATGACTGACTTACAAGGTTTGGAGCCTTCTGAAGAAGATGAGCGGAAGGATCATCAATATATAGCCGAGGCAAGCCACCTGCTTCTCAGTTGAACGCCTTACGTGCACAATGTGTAAGAAAATACTTTGCTGATATGCTTGTGTAACGAAAATACATCTTGCAGCTCACGGGACATTATCCAGTATGGAATTCTGCCGTACCCTGGACAGCATATAGATCTCAAGGTGGACCATTCGGCTGGGAGACGGAGGAACAACGAAGACATCCTGATATTAAAGAATACGTGAGTTCCTTGAAGGATTTACCGACTGTGACTTATAATGATACTGTAGTACATCAATGCCGACATACGCCAGAGTCCGAGTACTTACCCTTGGACAAGTCAACAGCTGGATTTCACAGGGGATCTTTGAGGTGACGACAGGGAGAAGGGAAGCACTGATCCTCCTCCTCCCACTAGTGATGGGAATGTCGGATCCTCAATCACTAGAGACAACAAACTTTCGTCTGTCACCGCGGGTTCCACCATGTACCGAGCCAAGATATGTTCAGGTGCAGGCTTTCCTATCTCCATTTATACTCTCAGCGAAGATATCGCTCGATCATTCCGGGATGCCCTCGAGTGGCAAAATAGTGATGTGGAGATCCGTCCCTCTGAAGACATCCCGCCTGAAGAGAAAAAGGAATTGAAAACAGGATGGGCAGAGATTGATACTACGACTACCAATGGGGATAAATCACCAGCGTATCTCTGTAAAGGAGGCTTATCAGAAGAACAACTGAATATGCTGAGATCCATCGCTCTACTTGATATTCATGATCCATCGGAAACCCATGCTTATTTCCCTGCTGCGGATATGTAGATAAGCTTTGAATCATTGCCTATACATACACACAGTATACTGAAAGGAGAAGAAGTTATTCGCTCTGAGTGTAAAAAGGATCTCCGAATGATGACGGATTGTACGCTGTTCTTCGTTGGATACTGTATCTTCCAGAGAGGTGCCGGCAGACATTCTGTGAACAAACGTGCTATCCTATCTTATTATTTTCACTTATAGAAGAGTGCGCACTGAGGAGGTTTGAGGACAGATTACGTGCGATGCGACTTCTTCTCGAAAGGTGGCATGCCACAATGACAGAAGCCACAGAGACCGGGTTGCTTTGGAAAGAGAGCTATCTGATGATCACCAAAGCAAGATGTAAGGTCGACCGCGCGCATAACCTTTGGAGAGCTGAGCCTCAATCGGAAATGCCATAAACCTTTGCTGAGAATTGTAAGCCCATAAAGGAGGAAGCATGGGACGACAATGCTTTGTGACTGTTTCTGCCCGTGTCAGATTCTGTAGCTGAATGGATGTAAGACTATTGTAACAACACACTCATGCCAACACTTCGACTGAAACTCCCCGCTTCAAGCTGATTCGACTCGAGACTCAAGATGTTGTTGACTATTTTCGACCAGCTTTTTCAACTTTTCGCAATCGATCCCTCTGCCCAAACAAACACAGTACCGTACAACATGTCTCGTCTTGATCCTCATCAAGATTACTCCACTACAACAACTTCTCCTTCGGCTCAAACTTGTACAGCCTTTCTAAAGTACGATGGGACGACCATGAGCTCATACCACCTTACTTCAGATCAGGCTACTAGCATCATCAGTGGGCTTAACGACACTACCAATCATCAAGGAGACAAACATTATTGGATTCAAGTAAGCTTCTCCAACACGCAAGTGGCATCAAGCCCTATTTCAGATCAACAATATTCGGATCTGGCTGAACAGCTCAGACTCTTCGAAGAGCAGGATGCGTCTGCGTGCTGTTGACGAAGACGGTAATCATGATTTGCCGTACACTCAGCTTTAACGGTACAGGCAAATCACCATATACATCCATGGAAAAGGTCTATCATACAACAAGGATCAACGAGGAGACTCTAGGTGGTTTGGTGCAGGAGAGAAGGATTGAAAGCGGAAGAAATGTATTCTGGGTGTTTTAGATGATTGACGCAGTGTTCACGGTTTGATTCGGTGGTTCTAACACTGGACGATAGATGACAAAGGGTGAAACAGGTAGTCGAAATGTTTGATCTGTATTTGATTCTAAAAAGTCTCAACCTGGACCGATGAACCGCACTTAACGTCTTCTAGTTGGTTTACAACCCATTCTGCTCTTCTTGGGCTTGGCGGACATTCCTTTTGATAATCTCCATTGTTCACGTCGGGATCCTCGTCTTCCTGAAGTCGAGACTTTCTTTGGCTCTTCTAAAATGGGTCAAGTATAGATAATCAGCAAAGAGTCTCAAGAATGTCGATGGATGATCCTAACATTCCAGGGAATGAATCGTGTGTCCACCTATATATCCAAATGATCGAACACTCGATTCATAGAGTGATGTCAAGGTAGATATAGAGATAGAAACATCAAACTCACCTTTCATCTCCTCATCACCTTCCTTGTTCTCCTCACCCTCACGCTCACCTTCGCCTTCCACGTTCATCTCCTCCTCTCCATCCTTCTTATCCTTCCCTAATAACTTATCCGACAACCTTTGTGTTCTAGCGGCGTCCGATACGGCATAGTGGGTTTGTAACCTCTTTCTGGCTCTTGAAGCCATCTTGTTCTTCGCTCGGATCGATTTGGCCATTGTGAATATGCACGAGGGGATGTAGGTTTAATGGATTGGAAGTGGTGGATTGATCAAGAAGATCCTGTATGTCTGTATGGAGGTTTTTGTTGGTGTGTTAATGACCAAAAGAAAAACATGCTTGGTGCAGATAGTGCACCACTTCTGAAAAAGTTCAAGTAAAATCACGTGATGTTCTGATTTCACATGGTAGCATCCTTCGGAAGAGCCATTTAAGGGTATCTTCGTGCAGACAGTATTGACAATGAGTGGAAGAATTAGCTGAAGTCATATTTCATGTAGAAAGGTAGAGATGGTATAGATATATTGAAACTGGCTGTCAATTGATTGGTCCAGGCCGGAACAACTCCACGAAGAACGGGAAAAGATGACACATATCATCAACTCCGATCAATCACGCACGGACCCGATACCAGAAGTATGACATGGCATGTCGTGACATGTCGATCCAGTCAACTCTACCTGATCTGACATCTGATGTGAAACATCGCGGAGGTGGCGATGAACAAGAGAATGGGAGGGAATGGGAGTCGTACTACCAAGCCCATGGAGTTAATTAACGCTGACGTGTCCGGTGTGTTCATTTGTTGACCTGTGTTGACGAGGCAGTGAAGTGTACACTGTACACTGATTGACTGGTGATGGGTGATTAGTGATTGACAGGTGAAAGGAATTTTGCTTCATAACAGTACTTCAATTGATCTCGCAGCTACTTCATATCTAATCTCTCTTCCTCAACCCTCTATCTCTCTATCTCATAACTTACACTCATCATTCAACGATCATTGACGACCACACATAACGACTACCCACCACCTACTATAGCTTTTCAGACAAGCGACACCTCAATATCATATTTACATTCCACATCAACGTCCGATCTCATCCTTCTCCTTAGCCTCGGTACCAACAACGATACTGGCGGCAGCCACGCACGCTTTCCTGCCCCGAGATACCTCTTCCACCTACTCCTCCTCGTATAGACTCAACAGAGCACCTATCGCAAAACCAAGCACCCGTTTGGAACAGCTTGCGGTATCGACCACAAGAGCTCCCGCCTATACAGGTGACTTCGGTCCTCAAGATGGCTTGGATAAGAGTCAAGACAACAAAGACCTGGCAATGATAGATAGGAGCAAAGGTGACGAGAGATTAGATCCTGATATACACACACCAAAAAAGGACTTCCAGGTAAGTGGCGAACTCGTAACTTTCTCATCTCATCTCACCACCTAATGCATCCTCGATACTCACCAATCATCACCATGATTAAGAGTAACGCTGACACATCTTGTAGATCCCCACGCTCTCTTCTCTCGTATCCACCCAGACACTGTCGGGTAAACGTAAACGATCCATCACCCACATCGAGGGAATACCAATATCCATTTTGTCTCAATCTACCTCTCCTCCTTCGCCCTCAATCACATCAAGAAAGATCATAAGTAGTAGGAAGATCAAGCAACTGGACAAGTGCTTTTCCGTTCTTAGTCTCAAAAATAATCTACCCTTACCAGCTGCGAGAAAAACGGTTGGCAGTCGATCCGAGTCCGATTCAGACTACGAGGAAGAAGATGAGGAAGAAGTTGTCTCATCCATTTCAACTACACATTCCAATTCAGCCAGAAGCTCTGGTAGCTTCGTATCGACTTCCACTTCGTCAGCAGGTAAAGATGGAAGATCTGATTATGAGTTCGGGTATGCCGTGGGATATGATAGGATAGAGGTAAGCTGATATCATTAGTGAAATGTTATCTCTGCAACTGACTGTACATGTTCGCCGCAGCAGAAAGAAGAATCTTCCAATATATCGATCAAAGCAAAACGAGTCAACTCTCCTTCAGATTCAGTTTCAGATCATGGATTCGACCCAGACTCAGATTCGTCTTCAGATGACGAAGATGATGTAGTGTTCCTTCTCTCTCCCTGAACACTTCAACCAGGAACTTTTATCCTTCTACATTCCGTCTACACCTTTCCTAACATCTTGTATCCGTCTAACCAGCCCAACACATATTTACTCGCATTCTTCCACCAATTATGAAACCAAACGAATGATTAACAAGAATTGACGGTAATTTATGCTTTTATACGACCTTACGTACCATGTTATATCTGACTTTTTAATCCACTTTCAATTCGTTCTGTAACTTACAGCTGCTAAATCACTGGTTATATGTGATTGTACCTTGTTGTAGTATAATATTCATGCAAATCAATCAAAGTTTCGCGCGAGGGTACTACTGCTATGAAAGTTTGCCAGATCCATATATATATGCATAATACAAGTTTATTCTACCTATGGATTTCTATTCATACATAACTAGATGCCAACCAGACGACAAAAGACTGAAGTAAATTCCAAGATGGGTGATGTACCAAAAGAAAAGAAGGACCTTATAAACCTATCTATTTGATATATAAGCTAACAATCAAATACCCCAATAACTCCATAACCGAAAAAGTAAGAAATAGAAAAACATACAAACGAAAGCCCCTCAATTGACTATATCCTCATTCGTTTGACCTCCTCATTATCCCTAAACATCATCGCCTTTCTCTTTCCCTCTGCTCCAGGTCCGGGTCCTGGGCCATTCGATACTGGACTAGGTAAATTCAAATCTTCTCTATCTACCGTGTATCCATCTTGGACACCCCATTGAACACTCTCATCAGGTATCGGTATGGAATTTCTACTAGCACTGCCACTTTGATCATGCGGCATAAATTGATCTTCAGGATGATTCGTAGTTGTCGATCGATTATTCGCTAAAGGCCAAACGAAATCTGCTGAACCACCTGTACCTATACCTGTACCTGTCGGAGTAGACTCCTCTATAGGTAAAATCATTCCTCCTCCAGCGGCAGTAGATCCATAAGCTTGTGATTCCCCTTGTCCTTGAGCCTGCGCTTGAGATAAATTCCCACCGAAGATCTCATCTAACAAACTCCTTTCATCGACCGGTACGCCCATTTGCTGTAATTGGAATCTCTGTCTCTCCAATAACAATCTCTGTTGTTTCTGATGATTCTGCTGTAATTGAAATTCGGCATATTTCGCTAATAGATTTTCGTTCCATTGGATCCCGCCTGGTCCAGGTACACTAACCATACCTTGCGACGACGTGGACTTGTTGCTGTACTGTCCTTGGGAGGGTACGGAGGGTTCGATGGAAGAAGGTAAGTATTGATGAGAGAGGGAATTGGAGATATATTGAGTTGAATTGGAAGGTTGAGAATGACCATAAAAGATCGAACTTGATTGTCCACCACTACCACTGCCTAATCCAGAAGTCATTGATGTCCTATACGAAGTACCGTCCGAGGGCAATTTGGGTAATTGAGGTATATCAACTGGTAGTTGAGCATTTGAGCCAGGCTCATCATGATACCTATGTTGTTGATAGAATCGAGAATCGTGTTGGCCATGTGAGTGTCCGTGCCCATGTCCATGGGGATGTGCCGAATGCATGCTCATGGCATATTGAAGAGCAGCGGCGTTTTTGTCCTACGTGACCAATGACCTATCAATAAGCATATTCTCGTACGCAAGCCAAGATGAAGCAAGACTTACAGACTGAATATACCTTTCATCCCTTACATATCCACCTGTTCTCTGTCTCTCACGTCTATCCCTACTTCTTTCCTTCTCCTTCTCCTTCCTCTTTCTCCTCGTATCCCCACTCTCCCTCTCATCCTGATCATCATCATCATCTTGCGAATCACTCTCACTTTGACTCAAGATCGAATCGATAAAACTTCTTTTCTCACTTTCACTCCTTTCCTTCCTCCTCTTACTCTTGTTATGTTTACTAGACCTTGACGAGGACGATTTACCTTTATCTGAATACCGGGGTGTACGAGCTTTGAATGATTCTTTACCTTTCAAACTCCTTGGTACTGCTCCGTTCGCACCTGCCGTGTTATTGGCGGTAGACTTTGAAGTTGACCCTCTCCTTGGTGCCTCATCTTCATCCTCGTCTTCGTCATCTTCACCTGCTAAAGCCATAGCTGCGAATTCGGGCGCACGACGACGTTCAATCATCCCTTCGTACTAGAGATAGGCGAGTCAGCGAGTCTGGCACACGTAATCCAGGACGATGGTGAAGGTCATATCAATCAGGTATGTACAAAGAGATAGTCCCACTCACATCCATATATCTATCGATCTCCTCGTCCAACTCTTTACTCGAGAACTCATAGGCTTTACCAGCAGCATTGAAAATGAGTATGTTGACATCTGCACCGCACAAGACCGATAATTCCCATGCCTTCTTCATCAATCCTGCTTTTCGCTACGATACATCACATCGCATCATCGAGGTCATACATCAGCAGGTGAGATTTAGGATAAATGCTTGTGGATATCATCTTAAGACGAGATAGGTTGAGATACTTACCTTGAGAAAAGTCACATTCCTATTCCGTTCATCCTATATTCCCCGACAACAAACAAACACAAAGTAAGCATCATCCGATCTATGATCGATGTCTGAGATGCATACAATAGTGATTATGCATCCACTCTTACTCGATCAGGTGTACTTGTCCTTCTAGAAGTGGATTGAGAAGTCTTGGCACTCACTGTCAAAGGTCTAATCTCAATCTTCTTTCTACCCATTTTTAGAGGGGACGATTCTATTTTTGGTTACAAGGTTGTAAAAAATAGATCACAACGACTCGTACCGTTGTTTGACTATGTTCTCGTTCTTCTGTTGGAGATGCTCGTTGGAAACTTGGAATAACACGATTATATCACTTGATATCTATCGTTGAAATTGACGATTGGTTTGATGCTGTTTCTGACACTTTCGCTATTGATAGTGATGTCTACAGCGAATGGGATGATCAAACAAAAGTATGTGATTTGATTTGGTTGACGTATGTTCTAAAAACAGTAACAAGTGATCAATAATAAACATCACTAATCCCTAATCCAGCTAATACACTTCGGCTTCGGCCGTATTGCACTGCTTTACAATCTTTTTGTAATCAATACAAAACCACGACTGCGGAATAGGTTCGACAGCCGGACCCCAGCTGCCGTAGAGAAAGAAAGGGTGCAGGATTGCTTGGAGGAAGCATATAACCATAACTGTATTACACTATCTCAGCAGCATACATATCCTGGTCATGACTGTCCTTGGTAACCCAAACTGAACGTGAGTAATCGATACCTGCACAAGTAACAAAATTTTACATGATTTAGCATGCCGTTATAATCAGAACTGCGCAGATTTACATAGAGATCAAAGGCTGTGTCAGGTATCTGAATCTCGTAAGTACCAATCCTGTCTCAAAGACACATGTCACATACAAGTATTATTTGAAAGGTGTATTGGGGCAAGATGCATTTAGTTTATGTATCCTACGATGTGTGTTCTCAACTATCTATGCTAAGGGGGAGGTACATTATATACAGAGTATCGTCGATGAATGTTGAAAACCACAACCAAACAAATAGAACAATACGATTTGATCTGATTATGCTGGATTTGTAGTGGTTAAAGGAGAAGGAGGAGGATACAGTTTATGTTCTTTCTTTGCCAATTCGTAATTTTCGAATCCCTGGGATTTCTGGATCTCTTCTTCCGTGGCATCTGGCACGAGGTGTCCTCTGGCATTACGTCGGGCTCTGCGGGTGAGAACAATCAATAAAGTCAGCATGATATCCAATTACAGGAGAGACCCCACACTCCGTTCATGTACAGTTGGCCGAAAGAAAACCAAAGGCAGACATAGTCATCTTGGTCTGAGATGGCAGTGGATTTCCTACTCTGTCCTGGAAAGTGAACATGATAGGAACCCAGACTCACTTGAAAAAAGTATAACTCAACACCACATCATCTATACCATCCAGAGCGGGATCATCCATAATATCACGGTCGATAAAGAAGAAGACCGGTAAATCCACTTCTTCACCTGCTCTTATCTTCTGCTCTTCGAAACAGAAACATTCTACTTTGGCGAAATATGGTGCGATCTGAACGAGTATTGGTTTGTTAGCCAATCGATTTCGTAAGACATGGCTAGGCCAACCCCGAATCCATCGAATCTCCATCTTCCCCAAAGTAGACTGAGACTGGGACTTCATTCCAAATACTGAATTATTCCTCTCCTTCGCCTAGACTATATCCACTCCTCTCAGACTGACACCTGAACCTCTCAATTCGATTCCAGTTTCATTCGAACGATGACTCACCTTCTCCGGGGTCATGTTATACGTAGCAATCCCAATCAAATCATCTTTCCCCCAATTCTTCGCCGTATAAAAAGCCAAAGCCGTCTCTCCCGGTAAAACCTTGACAGATCGAGTGACAGGTTCGAACTTCCATGGTAGGGTATCTGCAGAAGTAGCTTCGAATCGGACCGTTATCCTCTTCCTACCTTGAGTTTCAGGTGTGGCATATAGTCGATCGGGGGTAAATCGAGTAGGGTCAGTCATGGGTGTTCCACCGAATCCGGTAGCTGAACAGAAGGCTCGATAAAGTGGGACTGCTGCGTAGGTCACTCCGAGTGAAATGACAATCTATACAATGAGATTGAGAATCAGTATAAAGATATATGCTATTATACATTGATAATATGTCATAACATCGTCAAGACGTGTCACTATTGACTTTCTCGATGAAGGTTGATTTACAATCGGATACAAGCTAGATGAATAGAAAGACTCACCACACCCATACTATATATAACCGCCGATTTATATTTCTTTGCCCTCTCTTTATATATCTCCTTCCTACTCAGCTCCAAGGCCTGTCTAGCCTGCTCGTAGTTCAATCGTCTACTCTCCAATCCTGAGATCTCACCTGTCGTACGTGGTTTGGGCGGAGGTTTGAAGTTGGTGTCGAACCGTATTGGCGAAGTGGATATCGATCGGGAGTCAGATCTTGACGATGGGCTAGGGAACGATAGTCGTGGAGTGGGGATGGGTCGAAGGGAACATGTCGGACAACGCTATTTTCACGAAAACAAAAACACTCAATAAGCTTGTTATGTTGATGCCATAGCGGGAAACATCAGCTTACTAATGTGTCGAACAGTCGGCGCGAGGATGTACGTATAGAGGACATTGTGTGGGTATGCTATATGGACAATATAATGGAGATACAAGAGATGAATCACAGTAAATAAATCAATGTTACTGGATTGAAAGCTCGTAAACCAACTTTTCCGAATTTTGGGATTTAAGCTTACGTTGGCAGCCGAGCGCGTTTCTCCGGTGGACATCCATGTCACCATCTCAACCTCAATAAAGCAAACGACTGCAAAACATGGTACGAGCACAGACAGTGATATATACATTCATGCATGAGAATCATGTTCTACTTCTACATCACGCTCTACCTATCTCTAGTCCTTCTCACCCACTCTTACCAACCATTCACCTCTTTCCTCCTCATCCATCTGTCTGAATCTACCATTTTGACCTTCGATATTCGTCTCTTCGGGCGATGTGGATGAGATACCAATTTCGATCTCTGTAGCTTTAAAATCTGTTTGTACCACTGACGATAGGCATTCAATGGCGAGCTATTCAATACATAAAATTTCAGTCAGCAGCCAAACTATAACACTCGACAGATAGCCGAAAAAGTAAGACCAAGATGAAGACCGGACTTACTTCAATCACACCTGCTCGATCCAACACTGTCTTATCGGTCTCCATAGTCTTCCATTTCTTCTCCAACTATCAACATCCCATCTCATATGCATCAGTACAAATTCCATACTTCGCTTGTCTTTCCCACAAACTCACATAGTTGGTAGCTTCAGTTTGCTTTTGTCCAGAGGCAGTAGCCTTGTATCCCGTAAAGTATCCTGCAGGATCAAGTTTGAATACTTGAGGTCCTCGTTCATCATCCGGTCCAATCAAGATCATAGCTACCAATTCGAACAAAACTCTCCAGATCAGCTACCGTTTAAACCACACAGACCACATAGTTGACTTACAGATACCCAATGGTCTCATACCTGCTCGTTGAGTGTACACTTGATTGATATTTGCCATTCTCTTAGCCACTACACCCAGCATATAAGTCAGCGCGACACTCCTCTGACCCTCGTGTTAATGTGACAGTAATCGACCACCTACAAGCCTCAGGGGAGATCTCATATCCAAATTTATATCTGAAAGAAGCTGCTTCTTGACGTGTTCGTTGTACTTGAGCTCTTGCATCGGCTATGAATCACCAATGAAGATATCCCATCAGCCGATTTGCCTCTCGTATTGGATGGTACATATCCAGGTGCAATTAAGCTAATGATCTGAAACCCAAACATACCGATCAAACCTGTCATCACACATCCTATGGTAGGTGTAATCTGGAACAAGTGCGTGATAGTCTCGGGATCAAGTAGCTTGTCCTGCAAATACATGCATCATCAGCTTCAATTTTCGCTCCGAAACAACCAGCTGATGGTGAGATGCTGGAAGAACATACAGGTACTTTCCGTTGAGTGATCACTACAGCTGTATCCTTTCCTCGAACTGCGATTGCCGTTATACCGGCTCCTGAGATAGCTTTGAATGCGTATTCTACGAAGTAGGATATGTATCAGCTGGGAATTTCCATGACAGGACACTTAGCAAAGGCAACTGGACTCACCGACTTGGTATAGCTGAAGCACGTAAGAAAGAGGCAAGCCCACGTTAGCTGATCATTCTTGATTGGATCTGTTCGAGGACAGAAGGAGCAGCTTACTCGTCCTTCTGGAGAAAATACTGTAAGATATCTGGGAGCAACGGCACCGTCAGTTGGAATACGTCGAGGTGAGGCCTAGTTAGTCTAGCTCACCGGTCATAAGATGATCGTGACATTATGTTTTACTTGGATGAAGCGGTGAACAATGATAAAGATAGAAGTAGAGGCGATATAGCCGGTCGGAGGTCTTCTTGCAGGGTAGCTACACGCCTACGTTAGGAGTCTGAGAGGATCTACGATGTTGGAATATAAGGTGCTTGAGAGTATCGAAGTTCAATGTCTAATTATCAACGACAATGAAAGTGATATAAGGACCGTGACAACGCGTGGTCATCCACTTCATCGTCAGCGTTGGGAGGGTAGATGAAGATTGGGGACTCCACAGTTCAAGCAGTTCCAGCTGAATATCTGATAGCTGAATTATTGGTGTTTTATCCCATGGCCTTAGCCAAGAGCAAGGGACATGCATACGTAATGGCTCTGCGGCTCGGGTTCCGGTTGAGGGAATGCGAAGTGTGGTCATGACACACCTACAGTTACACAGCTCGTTATCGTTATTGTGCATGTTGATGTCGACGTTGACGAATATACCTATTCACACCATTTCCACAAATATTCTACTCTACCAGGCTCACTCAGCACCACTTGTATCCGATCTGTATACATAGAGAAGATCAATCAATATGTCTTGGTGAGCTGGCTCTGTCTGCATCGTACGGGATTCAGCTGACCTCTGTGTGTTCAATTTAGGGGAGGGTATGTTACCTTGACTCGCATCAAGCTCAATCCTGACCACATCTACTGACTCGTACTCAATTTCATTGCAGATTCAAGAAGGCCGCTTCTCGAGCGGGAACGACGTTGATGCAGAAGACAGGTCAAGTGGAACGAACAATAGATAGAGAGTTCGCAGAGGAAGAAGGAAGATACAAGACGTGAGTACACCGTCCTTTTAGACGATCTACGAGGCGAAACAGAAGGCTGATTGAAGGAGCATGTATGGATATAGGATGGAGAAAGAGACGAATAACCTGCAGAAAGAAGCTAAAGTATATCTCGACTCGATAAGAGGTGAGTTACTGGAAGTGAGCATTCTTGCGAAATGATCACAACTGATGGTGAGAATGTATATACAGCAATGGCATCTGCTCAATCACGAATTGCGGAGACTATCTCTCTTTTCTATTCTCATGATAGGTCAAGTGATGTGAGTGTTTAGCTCTATGAGTGTTGATTACGAATCAATCTGACGTCGTTTTCGATTTAGGGAGCAATGGCAGGACACGCGTATAAGGCAGCTGTAGATGAGATGGACGGTGTAGTCGGACGAGAACTAGTAAGTTCAAATTATCACTATCATGCTTGATTTTATGTGTAACTGATCATTTGACCTTCAATGCAGGACGCACCATATCGAGCTACCGTACTGGAGCCAATTGGTAAATTGAATAGCTATTATCCCACGATCAATGCTGCGATAACCAAACGTGACCACAAGGTACGTCTCGCATCTTAACTTATTGACCTCAGCTTTCATACCCTAGCTTTGGCTTCAGAAGCTGATATACAGAATATGTCTTAGATGATGGATTACGATGCTGCTCGTGCAAAAGTTAAGAAGTTGGTAGAAAAACCTTCGGACGATACTACGAAATTACCGAGAGTGAGTCGTCAAACTTCACATCAGTAGGCTTGTGATGAGCTGCAGAGCAATGATTTAGCTAATTCGAATTTTGCAAATAGGCACAAGCTGAACACGACGAAGCTAAAGAGGTATTCGACATCCTGAACGAGCAGTTGATCACTGAATTACCTGTATTGGTCGATTTACGGATTCGTGAGTGACAAGCCTCACTTCATGTCGTACCTATAAACGCTGCTCTTCATCTTTATCAATATCGCTCAGTCTGGCGGTCACCAGTTTTGTTTCCTGGTAGAATTTGATCCTCAATGCTAATTCACTTGACTCGTACCTTCTAGCCTACCTCGACCCATCCTTCGAAGCTATGATAAGATGTCAACTCCGATTCGCAGAAGAGGGTTATGAGAAATTATCAGGTGTACAAAGGTGAGCCTGAGTATCCGATCTCACAGCAGCAGCTGTTTCCAACAATCGTTACTGCTTGGAACACGCTGTCTTGGCGTGGGACTTTCACTGATATGCTATTTGTTATATAATATTTGTAGGTATTTCGCCGATAACATCAGAGATGATTATGCCAACGGAGCATTGGACGTACAAGTTGAAGGTGTTTTGGAAGAAATGAGAGAATTGTCTATCTTCGGACCATAAGAGGGAATAGACAAATCAACGGAAGAAAAGGAGGTTGAATTGGAATGTTGTAAATAAGTATCAACCTTAGAATGTCAAATTAATTATGCTATATCAAGTTCTGCCGTCTTCATATGAGAGCTTCCTGTTTGCATTCGCGATCTCCCGCAGCTATTGATATGACTTATCTCGAAATTGCATGACATATGTTATGCCCACCTCGGTTTGCCATGTCAGAAGTTGCGAGCCTAGGCACCGCGTGGAGAGAACCGCCGATATCCCCGCTTTTCCCGCATCTTGCTGCTTGCATCTCATGTTCATTTTGTCTTTTTTTTGCTTTGTGTCAACCCATCTTGAAGTGGGGTGAATGCTGATAAACATGCTAACGCCTAGTCTAACCGAGTCAGCAATATTGCACCTCCGTTCGCTCTCTACGATAATGCGGCTTCAAGAATGAATCTTTCATCATTATACCGAGCTACATCTGCGAAGCGTACATGTCTGGTTCCAAACAGGAACATGGTACCAAATCGCTATCAATTTATCTGTAACATAGCTCCTGGAGCGACTCGATGAAACGTCTCACGAAGTATGGGGACTAAGGGTGTGAATTTATCAGCTGATGGTGGACCCTTCGGTTGACTGTTTATTCTGAACGCGGTGGTACGTGCGTAGCTGATACCTGAGGAAGTACCTCCGATACCTCGTGTTAAAGGGTTGCTTTGCATCATTAAACATCAACACAGACACAGACAATGACACTGATATTGACAGGAAATTTTCAAGCGACCAACGATCATGTATTATCTTTATTGGTGCAAGATGGGATCTTCTTCGAATGCACTTACTCGATTAAGTGTCTCACAAACAATATAAATTGACACTTGTTATATCCTCTGTGACATACTGATTCTAACACTTGCACGCATACATCTCATCTCGAACACTCGACCTCGTACAAAACGGCCAAGAAGGGAAAGGGAAAACACGATAATACCAAACTACAACTTAACCCATCAAACATCTTCATATCACAAGCATAAGATTTACGCATTCCTAGGTTGGATCAACACATTAGAGTGAGTAACTGCAACACAAGATCAATCATTTCTTTTATCTTTTTACCCTTCCCTTCATCCGTCGCTACTTCATCCCAAAGGGACACCTTTCATTTGATCTGATATCAAAACTCGCTTAAAGCTATCACTTCGTCATCTTGTTTCATTGTCTCATTTGCTCTTCCCCTTCTCGGTCTGTCGGAGTGACCAGATCAAAGTTCAGGCTGAGATTGTGGAGCGGGACCAGATGGAGAAGGTTCACAAGAGGGCGTCGAAAGGGGTTATTATGCTTTGGTCTTCATTTCTCTCTTTCTTTTTCGCTCATCATTGATTATAAGTGATTGGTTTACGATTCGATCGTCAATGATTGGACAGGAATGGAAGGATGGAGAAGGTCTTCTATAACATGATCAGAAGGAAGATACAACCAGGTACAAGTCGACAAACAGACGAACATTCCCATTGAAACCGTTTGGTTCTATCATTGCGGGGATATACGATCGTTCCCTTTCGTGTGTAGATTTGATGGAGTTTGGTGTACGATGAGTGTGATCCGATCAATTTCAGAAATAACGATTCTCATCCCACCCTCGAATACCCTCCTTTGATTCTATCTAATCGGATTCTATCCTCTCCTCTTCCTCCTTCTCCCTATATTTGATCTTCGACTCTATCACCCAGTAAGACATCCTTTGACCTAGCTATAGCCTTAGCTAGTTTTGAAAATCCAGATCTGCTCTACCTGAACCTCGTGTCTCTCTTTCCTCAACGATGCATTGTTCTCCCCACAGCTAGCTGACCTGACTGTCTGTTTCTCTCTCCTTCTCCCCTCTCTCTGTCTTCATCCTTTCTTTTGATGCCTCGCCATTGTTTGATCGTTTGATGGTAACAAACCAGCGGTATGTGTTTTCCCCTTTCTCTCTTTTTTTCAGATTTTCTAAGTCCGCACATACCTCTAGTTCAAATTTTGACTGATACTGTATCGTGTACACACACCAATGCCGCTTCTCCCTTTTTCCCTCCACGAGATTCTGCCTTTCTCCCTTTCGTTGACAAAATCACTCCTGATCCCACCTTCCCCCACAAATCATATTGTACCGCTTAGAGCAAAAAAAATTAGAAACCTCCTCGATATCATCATCAACATCATAATCGTTTTCAGTCCCACCTTCTACCGTTTTTATCCATTTTTTAGTCTTTCTTCCTTCATCGTCACATACTTCTTGCCCATCAAGTTTATCTTGTGTGCCTTTCTTCTTTTTACTCTTTTTCTTGCTTCCTCCCACCAGAAACTTGGAGAGAAAGACCGAAAACTTTCCTTTCGTTTCTTCTTCTTCTGGTTGTGCAGTCGTAAACAATCCCTAAAAGTCGCTTTTGTCGAGCTGACTCTTATCTCCCTTCCACTTGCTCAGACTTGCACTTTCCCTCTTATATCTCTTTCTTGCCACCCTGTTCATCGACTCTAACAATATTGGACCAAACCGCCTGTCGACTCATCAACCTGATCTACGATTCCCTGGTACTGTGATCAACCAGAAACGCAAATAAACGAACGACACGACTTTCCGGACAATACAACACTGTATATTCGTGTCTGATCTGTCACCAACCACTCGCCGACCCTCACGTCAGCTCACACCTGTCTTCTCATTGTCGACAGCCATTCTGACTCATCTATAACCACCTAAAAGGGCTCTTCAGCACCCAAATCTATTGTTCCTCGATAACCACCACCTGATCACCGGTTACTGTCCATTGTCACCCTTCTAGGATACTCATTCCTTTCACCCCTCAACATTTCTCTTCCTGCTTATCATCTTGACGAAAGCCCCATCTATACTCTTTGCCTATACCACTCAAGATAAATCATCATGTCCAATCCGCATTACGACCCCTCAACTGAGCTCGCCGCTCGAATGGGTGGAATCGGAATTGGCGGTGATGAAAATTATCCTTCACCTCAACAACCCAATTCTCATGGTCAAAGTCCTGTCAACACCATACACAGCTATGCCAACATACAAACTCCGACTTCTCGAGTTACACCATCTCAGCCTTACTCCCCTTACGGTGATCAACAAGGATACCCTTATTATCCTGGTACGGCTACTACAGGCGGATTAGGGGTAGGAGTAGGGTTAGATGCCACGTATGCGGCTACAGCGGGACTCGCTGGAAATCCCAACGCCACTTATGGCTTCGTACCTCCCACACCCGATCTTATGAGCCTGCCTACACCTCAAGTTCCTTCAGCTGGCTACGAAGGTAGTTTCCCTGCTCCTAACGAAATCTATGGAAATCAACAAGATCACAGGCAAGGTCTTACCGCCACTCAACAGAACCCTCACAGCACTTCACCGCTCATCCCTCGAGCGACAAGACAAAACGCTCGTCCGCCACCCGGTCAAACTGCTTACTCCACGCTTCAACAACATGCCAACGCTGCTGCAGTCGCTGCTGGATACTACGGCTACCAAGATCCTAGATCTTACTGGATCGGTCAAAACCCAACCATGTTCATGCAACAGGGTAACAACAGAAAGAAGGATCATCAGGTGAGCTCGATCTCGCTTGCGGCCAACAGGATATCTGATGTCATTTCACAGAACAACTCTTATGCTACCAGGAACCAAACTCCTTATTCGGTTCGAACTACTCAACGAGATGCTAACAACTCCCATTTCGGTTACAACGACGGTATAACGCCTTCACGAGGAGGTTTCACCTCTCATTCAGGATCTTCACCTTATTCTTTGGGACAACTTGGTTCAAACAACGCTTATCAACTCTCTCAAGGTCAAGGATTTGGTAGTTTGACTGGTTATTCCCATCATGGACATCAAGGTGCAGCCAACTTCGTTCTTAGATCAAAGAGACTTGAAGATCCCAGTATTGTCAGAAGTGCTTTGTTGGAGGATTTCAGATTGAACAAGATCAGAAAGTGGGAACTGAAAGTGAGTTCCTCAGAAGACATAGGCGATCATCGATAATAGATGAGAATCTGTACAATGAGAAACGAGAGCTGATGACGGATTATCCCCTCTCTTAGGACATCTTCGGTCACATAGCGGAATTTTCTGGAGATCAACACGGATCAAGATTCATCCAGCAAAAGCTCGAAACTGCTACTCTCGAAGATCGACAAAGACTGTTCGACGAGATCATGCCAAACGCTTATCAACTCATGACTGATGTCTTCGGTAATTACGTTACTCAAAAATTGTTCGAACATGGTGATCAAAAGCAAAAAGCTGCTTTGGCCAAGAAAATGGAAGGTCACGTTTTGGCTTTGTCTATGCAAATGTATGGATGTAGGGTGCGTGATCAGCTGCCTTCCGATCCAAGACCAAGTGTACACAGCTGATACGGCATGGTGAAATTACAAAGGTCGTCCAAAAAGCTCTCGAACATGTTCTGGTAGATCAGCGAAAGACCCTTGTCTCCGAGTTGGAAGGCCATGTTCTCGAGTGCGTAAGATCCAGCAATGCCAATCATGTCATTCAGGTGAGTCAGATTCGGCAAGGTTAAGTATACGAATCTCCTGCTGATCTTCTCACAGCGACTCATTATTCTTGGACCGCCACAAACCGTTCCCGATGCGTTCATCGGTCATATCGAAGAACTCGCCAAGCATCCCTACGGTTGTCGAGTTATTCAAAAGATGTTCGAGAACCTTGACGAAGACATGAAGAGGACTTTGCTGGATGAGATGCATGAACATACGCTTGATCTCATGGAAGACCAGTTCGGAAGTGAGTACTGAGTTGCCTCATCGAAAGTTGATTTTAGCTGATAGGGAATACAGACTACGTCGTACAAAGTGTCATTACGGTCGGTGCTCCAGCAGATAGAGACAAAGTCATAGAATGGATCAAAGGAAAAGTGCTTTCTCGTTAGTCACACCTACCAAAAACCTACCATTTTATCAGCTTAATTGAAATCACTATAGTCGCTCGACACAAGTTTGCCTCCAATGTGGTCGAGAAAGCTATTCTCAATGCTAGTAAGGACGATCAAAAGCTGCTCATCGATGAGCTTGTCGGTGTCAAGGAAGATGGTTCCAATCAAGTCGGTATGCTCTTACGAGATGCTTTTGGTAATTTCCCCTTACAGGTGAGCTTTCGTCGTGCCTTTAAGGTCATCAAAGTATACGCTAATAAATTGTATGTTATAGACTGCATTGGTAGCTGCATCTCTTGAACAGCGACAAGAGGTGAGCTAAACTCTGTATCGCTCCTGAGCTATCAAAACAGACTGACTCTTGCAAATCAGTTACTGGATTTGATCAATCCCATCTTACCTCAAATTCGAAATACACCTGTTGGCAAACGATTGGAAAACCGAATCAGCGACTTGAACCATGAAGTCACAGATCCCAAATCTCATTCGGCTGATATTTCCACTTCGACTTCAGCTAATACCAGTGATACCGAGACTACACCTGGTGGACTCACCATGTCACGATCTACCTCTGAAGAGACCGGTCCGTCGTCTCCCCCTGAGATCAGACATGGGTTAAGAGCGAAATCTACTACACCCAAGATCGGTCATGGGAATGGGAATGATGACGGTAATGGAGTTGGGAATTTCAAGAAGGAAGCTAAGACTTTGGAAGACCTCTTGCAGTGAATATGACTATGAGTGATATGGCTGGGAGTGGAATTCGACAATGATGGCGTGCTGCTAGACTGGGAATGGAAAGCAGAGAATTGGACACGAGGTAAAAATTGAAATTTTGATATTATATTGTTTGCGTCTGATATATTGGCCTGAAGTACGATTGGGGTTGGAGTATGGGAAATAGGTGGAAAATGAAATGAAAGGAATTCTACGTATCCTTTGGTATATTTCTAAAAAAAAAATCATTATCATTTCTTCTTCTTCTTCAAGTCATATCTGAACCTATTTTACTCTATTTTCCCTTGATATTGAAATGATTCATCTTCTCTGAATTTGCCTGTTTATACATTATCTATATGCTAAAATGCTGAAATGCTAAGAAACCTATCTATCCGTCTATGATCTAATCTCGTTCAAGAGAAGCTGTAACACAACGCTACTGTGCCACATGCCAGGTCTGTAATGACATCATCACCGGCTGTAACAAGGTTGGTGTCAACAAACATGAGGTTGCCACCGCTCAACATCACTCGCAAATTTGACTCTTATCTATAGGTACTCTCTCTTCCTCAGTCGCAGTGCTATGTATCATGCGCATATGGTGTAGGAACAAAACTTTCCGCTCGGTCCACCTCGAGTTCTTTTCTCTTTCACTCATTCTCTCCTTATTCAATTGAATTGGGGGTACTCCTCCGCTGTATCTGCGGCGAAACCCACCGTAAGTCTCTCCTATTCATGTGTCGGTCATCACAGTATCAATCTTGACTTATCTTTGTATTTATCTACACCTTTCAGTACTGTACCAATCACATAGTTACCTAAAGCGATACCCACTTTCAGCTTATCACTTTCCATAGCCTCAACACGTCCTAACGTATCTTCATCGCTGAAATAATCATACGAGATAACGTCAGCTTTCGACAAGAGAAGCTCAATCACATTCTGATCATTAACATTCGTACTCCTCATCCCCATAGGACCAATCTCTTCAAAAGCGATGTCAGCCAATCCACCTGATCATGACGTCCCTCACCCTCACCCTCACGCTCAAACGATTATGGTACCTGATGTTCAGCAATTCATGCAAAACGATCTTTCCAACAGGAGAAAAACCTTTAAAGGGCGTTCGATCGACTTCAAATTCGATACGATCCTACCTCCCGAAGCTCAAGATGCATACGATAACATACCTAAGGTACTGAATCTGTCGGGGATTATAGCTCTCAGATCATCGTACGTTCAGGAAGGTAGATCAAGAGTCGATCTTATGGGTGGGGACGAAACTCTCAGGATGTCAGCTGGAGTCAAATGGACTTTACATATGAGAACCAATAAGACATACTTCAATCCGTACTTATTCTATTTGGCTGATAATGTTGATGACGAGATCAAGTCGTGGGAGGATCAACTGGATGAAAGACGGGAGAGGGAGAGGGAGAGGGAGAGGGAGAGGGAGAGGGAAAGGCGGGCGAGGGGGAATGAGAATACTTCTGGAGAATTTCTCAGTGATGGCTTGACAGGCGGACATTAGAGATTGGTAAAGGGGAAGACAGGTATGAGATAGAGGTCAGTAGTGTTGTAAGCACGTATAAATTTATGAGTTACGAGTATGAGTATAAGTATACCGTGAGGGTATTTACACTGTATGTCCTGTTAATGCTTCTTTATCGGTTGATCTGGTGAACACACCTTGTCTAAGCCTTTTAGTGTTGTAAAACAGACACGTATGCACATCATATTGTTTTTGAAACGTACCTTTTCAAAGGTCTCGTCACATCCAAGTAAGATCATGCTGGTGCATGCGGAGTATGCTGTATTTGCCTACATATCCCGATATTTCGAAACAGGAGAGAAGAGGACGCGCCATTTCACGAAGTCGAGGTAATCGGTGATAATTGTACCAATCTCGTCGGAGTTAAGGGGACACCTGATGGGGAATACACCCTTGTAGAATCGCCACTGACCTGGCTTTGTGCGTTATCACCGAATTCGCCAGTTTCCGCGTGGTCCATCGAATTATCCCTTGTAGTCTCTACCATACTCAGCCAGTGGTGCATAGTGGATAGTCAGTACCACCACTCACTCACTCACTCTCACTCACTCCCTTTTCAAACATTTCTCTTCAAACCTATCGTTGATCCTTCTCTCCTTTCAACCATCAACATCAAAAGTGAGTATCAATTTTATACCACATACATCATCACACGTATCACCGCTGACATACGAACAACACTTTACAGATGGCTGTCGGAAAAAACAAGAGGTTGTCCAAAGGAAAAAAGGGTATTAAGAAGAAGGTTGTCGACCCCTTCTCCCGAAAGGGTACGTTGATGTTCAACTTGAAAAGGATCATATCAGCTGGGAAGATGATGGAGGAGAGACAGCTGATCATTTGTGTTCAATTTTGCTATACCTACGATAACCCTTCCCACTTCGACTATACCAACAATTGCTTCTTGTCGTAACAAATTTTCATTTGGATTGGATTCATTGGATGGAATGATTATCATATACAGAATGGTACGACATCAAGGCCCCTTCATTCTTCGAGAACCGAAATGCCGGTAAAACTCTTGTGAACCGAACACAAGGTCTTAGTGAGTAGTCATATTGAGGGAATGAGAGTATGGATCAGAAATCGGTTGACTGATGATGTCGTCTCCTCTCTTCACTCTTATAGAAAACGCCAACGACTCCCTCAAAGGACGAATTGTTGAACTTTCTCTTGCCGATCTTAACAACGACCAAGAGCAAGGTTTCAGAAAGATCAAGTTGAAGGTTGAGGATGTTTCCGTGAGTGCAATCACCTCACAAGCTTCTCATAGCCTTTGAATGATAGTTGACATTGAGGTGAATATCCGTCTTGTAGGGAAAGAACTGTCTTACCTCTTTCGCCGGTATGGACTTCACCACCGACAAGATCCGATCCGTCGTACGAAAATGGCAATCATTGATTGAAGCTCACGTTGATGTCAAGACCACCGATGGATACTTGTTGAGATTGTTCGCTATTGGATTCACCAAGAGACAATTCAACCAAGTTAAGAAGACCACCTACGCCCAATCTTCTCAAATCAGAGAGATCAGAGCTAAGATGGTTGAGATCATGAAGAGGGAAGCTGAGGGTTCAGACTTGAAGGAATTGGTTCAAAAATTCGTTCCTGAATCAATTGGTCGAGAAATTGAAAAAGCCGCCAAGGTGAGTCGGAATCTCTGCTTGATACTCAGGGATATAATTGAGGAGCGGAGGCTGACCTGATCTGCGATCATGATTACAGGGAATCTACCCTCTTCACAACGTCTACGTGAGAAAATGCAAGATCATCAAGGCCCCTAAGATTGATGCTTCCAAACTTCTCGAACAACACGGTGAGGCCACCGATGTCAACACCGGTGCCAAAGTAGTCAAATCAGGAGAATTCGTCGAACCCGAAGTACTCGAGTCCGTATAAACGATCGGATTTTCTATTGTTATGACTATTATTGGGATGAGGTAGATTGCATGTATACCTATGGCAGAAATGATTGTTCGACGTTGCATTGAGCTAAGATTGCATCTGTTAGACCATCTCAGTAGCATTGGTATGTTCATTGACAGCAACACCGAATGGCACGTCGTCACTTGCATTGCATGGTCCAGTCACCTCTCTTCCGCTCATCTTTGCATCTGAACAGACTGATCGTATGGTTGAGATGGAGAGCTTATTCACACAGCATGGAGAACCCAGTAGCAAATTTGATGGTGGACTGATGATTATCAGGCAGAGTGACGCGTGGATGTGGTCCGTTATCAGTCTCATGCGTGTACTGATCCGACACATCTCACTGTCCGTCTGCTCACCGCCCATCAATGTCAGTTCTCAAGCTCAATCCTCATTCTCTTCCTCCCTTGCGCATCGACCCAACCTCATTCTCATTCCTACTCCTCGATACCTATCTGATCTGCCTTTTCTCTTCTCTCCACATTTCGCCCTTTGGATACTTTCGCTTCATTTCGTTTATAGCTATTCCTCTAAGTCGAGGTAAGTACAGCTCACATCTCCCAAAATCTGTCGAGGTCGCGTCACCTTCCCTTCCTCATCGACATCAGTTGATGAGATCAGTGGTGGTCAAAAGACTCGTGTTACCATCGCATGCTGACATGTAACATCATACACTCTCTATCCTTTCTGCCACTCCTGTCTCACATATACATCAACGTACTACCCTTCTACTGGAAAAATAAACTCTGGTGATACCCTATCTTTCCTAAATATGTGAGTCGCCTATTCAAATCTCTCTCTCCCTCCACCTATACAGTCAAACGCTGATACAGCTATCACTCATATACGTATATGTGCACCTATAGACTCGATCTTTACTTACAGCTTTTATACCCTCGCTCAACTCATTCCATCCATCTTTCAAGGTCACTTCGAATTTCGTCCAGAATAATAACAACCGTCACCCAGATTATTTTTACCCATTAATCCTGGTGATCTTCCTTCGTTGTCTTTTAGCTTTTTAGAACACTCAGGAGTCAAAGAGTTGAATTTACTTTAGTTTGACTTAACAAGAAAAGTAATCTAATCACCATATTTACGTGCGTATCAATTCAGTTCCGTTCACTTTGACTTCCCACTTTCTAATCAACCCAAATCAAACCTTTCTCACGCTCCCATCTCACTCATCTCTTCTTTGCCTTCCTCCAAAATTCATTCCTTCGCCTTAATAATCTCACTTGACATTGGTCAACTCTTCTCTTCTTTACTGTGTTGAAAAATCGGATTTGTTGGGTTGTTTCGCTTATATTTTGTCTGTCTGGTATAACATTCATACAATTTACTTCACATTCGCCTCTCTGACCCACTTACTCTGTCACTTCGAACCTTCTTTGGCGACAACAAATTGCTCTTCTTGCATTTGCATTGCATTCACGCTTTCTATACCTTCTTTAATCCCAAACCAACTCCGATAAAAAACGTCAATATAACGACAATAACGACCACCACGTATCTGTCTGACCGCAAAACGAAATCACTTTGATATCTCGCATCTTATACAACGCGAACTCGCAAATTTCACTTTTCCCCCTAAAAACCCTCAAAACGTCGCTTGACTGTTTGATGCTGCTGTCCTGTCATCTCAACGATGGACGGAACTTCAATCGCATCTCGACTATCACAACTTCCAAATGGACTGGGTTCACCTGGATTCCCACCCAATTCCCATGATGGTCAACATCAACATCACAATCCACTTGGTACACCCGGTGTAAACGATCCTCGTACATCTATGATCGGTAATCCATCTGCATATCTACAAAATCTATCAAATTCATCCTTCAGTCCATCTTACAGTCAATTTCTCTCGTCCTCGCTGACTCAGTCGTTGGACGGGTTAGATCCCGATATTATGAAAGTGAGTGTTTATCCTTTGGTCGCAAGTGTGTCAATAAGCTAATGAATGTTGAATTTTTCTAGCGTCCCTTTGACACATCTACTTTACCTGTTAATCCTATGAACGGGATGCAACCTCAAATAGATTCCTCATCTTCCAACTTTGATAGTTTCCCACCCAAAAAGGCGAGATACGATGCTTCCACCCAGAACAACGCTGCAGTAGCTACTCCAGGTGGACCAACCAATCTTGGTGGAAACAAACATTTCACTCCTGGATTCAATGGTGGATCAAATAACGGATTTACCGGTACCCCACTTAACCTTGGTGGACCTCTCAATCAAACCCCACAACAAACCCCTGGTATTGGTCAACCTGGTTCGGCCACCGGAAATGGCCTGCAAAGTACTCCGTTCATGATGAATGGTTTGAACGGTATGATGGGTATGGGTGGATTTGGTATGGGCGGATTCCCCTTGAACATGGTCAGTTGTATATATACAAAAGAAAGTTCTGAGAACTGTGAAAATTGACTTCCACGCTATATAGCAAAATTACGCTGGATCACCAATCGTTTCCCCATCGATGAACCCAAACACCATGACCGGTAATTACGGTCCTGCTGCTGCTGCTGCCGCGGCCGCCGCTGCTGGAAACACGACTGGTCGAACTGTCTATGTCGGCAATCTTCCATCTGGTGAGTACACGCCGTGCATCAGATTCATATCCGTAGGGGAGAATGTCAAAACTTATGTTCCTTGTAGAGGCTTCCGTTGACGAACTCCTCAACCTGGTTCGATTCGGACCGATCGAGACCGTCCGATTATTACCTGAAAAATCATGTGTTTTCATCTCTTTCCTCGACGGTTCAACCGCTGCTGCTTTCCACGCCGATGCTTCAGTCAAGAAGCTGGCGCTCCACGGACAAGAACTGAAAATCGGATGGGGTAAACCTTCCGTCGTTCATCCCAACGTCCAAGCTGCTGTGGCCAACAGTCAAGCTACAAGAAATGTCTTTGTTGGTAATCTCGATCCGGAGATGAACGAACAACAATTAAGGAATGAACTCAGTAGATTCGGTCCCATCGATCAAGTGAAGATTGTCAGAGATAAGAATATCGGGTTCATCCATTTCTTGAGTATCGGGACTGCTATCAAGGTCGTTAACCAATTACCTGGTGAACCCGGATGGGAAGGCAAACGAGTCAATTATGGAAAGGTTAGCTTATTTTTCCCACTTTACACAGACGACGGCTAATGTCTTTACGTAGGATCGATGCGCATACGTGCCCAAAGCTCAACAAGATGCTGTTCGACAAGCTCAGACTCAGGCTATGACCGCCGTCGCTTCTCAACATGCTCAGATGCCCGGAACTCCATTCTCCTCTTTCTCCCCCATGCCAGCTGGATTTGGTGGATTTGGTACACCCGCTTCAGCAGGTTTCGGTTCCCCTCTCTTCGGTAATGGATTCCCCTCTGCGGGCAATTCAGGCTTCATGGATAGCAATGGCGCTAATCAGGTTGGTAACCGAACTGTCTATCTTGGTAATATCCACCCCGATACGACGGTCGAAGAGCTATGTAATAACATTCGAGGAGGAATGTTACAGCAGATTAGATATCTCACCGAGAAACATATCGCTGTGAGTTCATTAGTCCCCGTCCCACAAGGATTGGATGTGTAGCTCATTATCGTATGCGGTGACCAGTTCATAACATTCGTCGATCCAGCAGCTGCTATGCAATTCTTCCAACATGCTCATTCGGTCGGACTCTTAATCAATTCCCGACGATTGAAAGTAGGATGGGGTAAAGCATCTGGACCTCTTCCTGCCTCTTTACTCCAAGCTATCCAATCTGGAGCAAGCAGGAATGTATATATCGGTCAGATTGCCGATTTCACCTTGTTCAGCGAGGAGAAATTACGTCAGGACTTTGGAGAGTTTGGTGGTGAGTCAGGTTTATTCGCAAGTGAACAGTACGGACCCTTGATTGATATTTGTATTGTGCAGAAATCGATATGATCAACTTCTTGCAAGAGAAAGGTGCTGGATTTGTCAACTTGTAAGTGGGAATCGACTAATAAATGAAACGAATTAAAGAGACACAGCTGATCACGATTTGTCCGTTCAGCACGTCCATCCAAAGTGCCCAGAAAGCCATTGAAGGCATCAAGCTCAAACCTGAGTATGCTACTTTGCGTATTTCTTATGGTAAAGATAGATGTGCCAACCCTCCGAGAGCGTCTCAGTGAGTACAATTAGATTTTCTTAGTCTTCGTCACTCAGATCTTTATGCTGATGTGAATGATATAGTCAAACGCCAGGTGGTAGACCCAACAATCACCGGGTTGATTCCAACCAAACACCCAAAGAGCCCCTCCCTTCCACCAACGATGTCAAACCTGCCAACGAAGAATTACTGGGAGATGCCGATTACCCTATCGAAGATGATGGTTATTTAGGTGAAGAATTGACTGATGTCCCTACTTCTTATGAGTAATGTACTGGTAGTCATGTTCAAGATATTTGAGGGATGTGGGTCATTTTGGAATTGATCATGTTCTCTTTCTTTTCCTTTTCTTCTTGATTTCCATATACATATATTCAGGTTAGTCCATTTCAATCTCATTTCTCTCGTTTTTCTTTCTCAATCAATAATCGTATAAGATCTGTATACGATAGAAATGAAATGTTGTTTCTGCATTCATCTCCAAGTGCCAGTTTCCAATACCGGAAATTGAATAATTGAATTTAACCTTTAGCATATTCAGGGTAAAATCCACTGTGACCTGTTCAGACTAACCTCACGTAACTTTTGGCGTTGGTGGTTTTCTCTAACCTGCAAATGCAATGCATGAACATCTTTCGTATCAGATAAGCTATTATCAGTCAAGTGAACACCTGCACAGAATTCGAATACCACTCTAGCACAACTGCGTAGAAGTGAAGTACTGGTAGAAGTAGAGTTGGACTCCTGTTCCTTTATCAGTGGTCTCTTTTTATCCTGAACGTTATTCGGTCCCATTCCCATCAACGCGCAGACACGTCTCTATTTTTCAACATTTTCATTCTTCCCATACTGCATACCAACCTCATTCTATCTGTTGACCAGATAAAATCATCGCCTTTTTAATCAACTTCATCTCACTATCGTGTGCATGGTCTCAACCACACGTAGATCACCGGCAAACGATATCGATATAGACGACACTCTTTCGACTACCTCTACCGACTCGTCAAACTCAATCATCGCCACCCCTTCTTCAGATTCTTTGTCTCAATCTACTCTTCGTCAACGACATCCACATACACCCTCATCATTAGATCAACCGTCAGAAAGCGAATCATCCAAAACGCCCGCATCACCCAAGATATCGAAAGCGCCCAGGATGTTCTCCTCGCGCAAATATACACCTCTCCCTACTTCTTCTTCCCATGGTTCGACAGCTCATAGGAAACGAGCAGGAGGGAGTATGGCCTCTTGGAAGAGGTATGCACTGATCGGTACGGCCGTGTTGGTACTTCTCGCATTGGGTTATAGTCAATTTGGATCAAGGGATAAAAGTATAGTATGGGATGATGAGAGTGAGTCTTAACGGATCTTAATTTCCTTTGTTCCTTTTTGATTACTATCTCACATCAGCTAATTATTCCATTTTGCAATGTAGATACCTACACACCTGCGCTTGACGATGATATAGTCTCAGGAGATGGTGTAGATTACTCTTCACCACCTTTCCGTCCCCTCGATTCGGATATTGCCAAACCTCAATCTGAACATCAAGATAACGACGACGATGATGCTGAAGAACCCACTTTCCACGCTTTACCTATCGGTCACACTAAACCACCTGCATCAGATGATGAATTGGATGAAGATGTCGCTGAAGCAATTGATAAACCTTCTTCATCACCTCATGATCCTAACACGTCCGAGGCTCAGGGTGCTTCACACGCCTCGGAAGATTTCACCGAGATCACCGATTCCGATGCCGATGACGAGTCGACTGGTTTCCCAGCATCTTTCGAGGATGATCCAAATCCATCTGGTACTACCGCTTGTACCAAGCCTCATTCAGATGAAAAACCTTTGGTCCAATACGCTCTAACTATCGATGCTGGTTCGACTGGATCCAGAATACACGTATATAAATTCAACAACTGTGGACCCTCTCCTCAACTTGAATATGAAACTTTCAAAATGCTTAATCCTGGATTATCAGCCTATGCTAGAGATCCCACTGCTGCCGCTGCGTCCTTGGATCCATTATTGGAAGAAGCTCATCGAGTGGTCCCTAAGGAATTATGGAAATGTTCTCCTGTAGAGGTAAAAGCTACGGCGGGTTTGAGATTATTAGGTACCCAGGAATCTAATGCGATATTGGACGAAGTTAGAAATAGGTTGGAAACGAATTTCGAATTTGTGGTCAACGGTGAGAAATCGGTTGAAATCATGGATGGGAAAGATGAAGGTGTCTACGCGTGGATTACGGCCAATTACCTACTTGGTAAAATTGGTGAAGGCGTTAGTCCAGATGAAGATACTCTCGCAGTGATGGACTTGGGAGGAGCTTCCACGCAAATCGTATTCGAACCGAAATTCCCAGCAGATACAAATCAAGCTTTAGTAGAAGGTGAACATAAATACCAACTTACTTTTGGTGGAAAAGATTTCACACTCTACCAACATTCTTATCTTGGTTATGGACTCATGCGAGCGAGGAGGTCGGTACATAATCTTGTCGCGTTCACTTGGTCTTTCGGACAGGGTCAAGTACATTGGGATGAACTTGATGAAGGAACGCAGGTACCCAATCCTTGTTTGTCAAAGGGGATGAGCAGAAGAGTCGAATTGGACCCTCCGGGAAGACAACCTGTTAATGTTACTATGCACGGTGCGAATGGTGGATTCGAGGCTTGTAATAGGGTTGTAGAGTTGGTTATGGCCAAAGACGCGTGAGTAAAGTCTCACTTTGTTATATGAAGCTGCTGCACGACATCGATACATGTCATACCCTTACTGAACACTCCATTACCATCCCTTAGCATCTGCGAAGTCAAACCATGTTCATTCAACGGTGTCTACCAACCCTCTTTACTCGATACTTTCCCCCGAGGTCAACTCCTGGCCCTTTCGTACTTTACCGATCGAATCAAACCTTTACTGTCCAGCTCCTTATTGACTATATCCGATCTGACCACCTTGGCTAAAGACGTCTGTGCGGGTCCAGAGACATGGAAAAGCCGATTCAGCAACAACCCAACTGCCATGGCAGAACTGGAAGATCGACCTGAATACTGCCTCGATCTGACGTTTATGAACGCCCTTCTTGGTTTAGGATACGAGCTTTCGCCTGAAAGACAATTGATGGTAGAGAAGAAGTTGAAGGGAGTAGAGTTGGGTTGGGCATTGGGTGCGGGGTTGGCATTGGTCGAAAACGCAAAATTGACCTGTACGGCTTAGATCTCAGAAAGAATGGACATTCGATTTGGAGTAGAAAATATATAGAATTGGAAGATTAGATAGGAGTTTTGGGATAGACGATTAACGATGGGTTTTAGAATATGAGTGGAGTCTTATCGAAGTCGATGATTTGGATCGACTTTTGACAAGATTATCTATCTACTCAGAATCTTAGTAAGATCGTAGGATCTAAGATTATGGATAATACTTTGATCTCCAAAATCGACAACGATCCCGTACCCTTATAGATAATGAAGAAACCAACAAATTTTATCGACACGATTTGAATATCATCACGCTTTCTCTTTTTTTGGATATTTATCATATTCTACCTCTTTGTGCAGTATTTTTAACTATAGATCCGTGGAATATATATATCATATGCATTATTTACATTACCAGACAATGTATTCAGCAGAGATGCATGACGACGCTATGGATGCATGTACAAGGTGCTACGACCAGCTTCGTGGTACCTAATGTACCTAATCTGATCTTTTCAAATCATCGAGTAAGTCCTGTAATCTCTGCCAATCGGGTTGGTCTTCGAACCTGTAAGTCCACAAATGCACTTTATCAGCCATCCACGCAGTATTTATCGATCATTGCTACTAGATCACTCACGCATCTCTCGTCCTACCCATAAAAGTCCTTACGATCCCTCTAGCTTGGAACTTCCAATCACCTTTCTTTTTCGTTTCTCCTGCTTCTTCCTGCTGATTCTTCGCTTTTGGACCCAATTGTGACATGGTAGCTACCAGAATTTCAATCTCGTTTATCGCTTCTTTCCATTTTTCCAAATCCCTTTCTACACTCTCATCAGAGACGATCGAACATCTATATGCCTTGAGATAATCTTCCAAAGCGTTCTGCCAATTTTCTTTCCATCTTTCTAACCTTGCGTGAGTCTTCCATATTCTTGGTGAATCCGATATTCTAGGCAATATCGTAACGTCGAATAACCTTTCTACAATAGGTAACAGACCGAATCCCTCATTTGAAGTTTTAGGTACAACTTTACCTTCTTTCAATAATGAATAATCATCTCTAGTAACTGAATCCACAAGTTTGTCTAACACATCTGGATCTACAGCCAACACTGGATCTTTGTTTGATAATTCTTCGACTACACGAGTCATCGCTCTGGCAGCTTCGGATAGTTCACCAACGTCGATGGAGACTATCATGTAGTTCTGCCACATTCGCCAGTTGGCATAGGCGAAACGGAGTCCTTGGCGGAGGGCTCGCCAGGCTAGGTGTTTGTTCTCATATGAAACGGGTGCGGGGTTCTAAACAGTCATGAGAATCAGTTTTGCACCAAGTTATTCAAGCGACGTCCAACCCAATTAATATGCAGTGGTTGATTATTGTTAGTTTCACTCACCTCACCATCCTTCAACCCTTCTTCGCCCAATCTCAAATAAACAGCCGCCAGATTATTCCAACCCTCCGCATCGTCCTCCTCCACTCCCACCTGTCTTCTAAACGCATCCTTCGCTTCGGTCCATCGTTCAAGTTTCACATAACATACACCTAAAGTGAACCACGCTCTGGCATAAAGTGGATTAATCTGTAATGAATCCTTGAAACATTCAATGGCTTTTTCGTAATCGTTTGACCCAGCGTAGATCGTTCCAAGGGATCTCATAGATCTCGATGAAGTATTTTCAGAAACTTGCCATGCCTTTTCGTAATATTCGATAGCAACCTGTTTAGCCTTTGTAGGATCTTTGATTGATTCTTCTGAACTTAGAGCCAGATCACCCAACAAGCAATATAATTTCGCTTTTCTCTCTTCTGTTAAATTGTTTTTCCTCTTTTCCGATAAATTCTCTTTTTTCAATGAAGTCACCACGTCCGATTCTACTTTGGTTCCTTTTAACAGATCTTCAACTAATTTAATAGCTTCTTCCTCTTTATCCAATCTCTGAAGACACGAGACGGAATCCTCGTACATTTCCAACCTATCAAATATCTCCAAAGCACTTCTCACCACACCAATGGACAAATACCTCTTGGCTAACTCTCTCTCCATCTCCCATTTGGATGGTAAAGGCAATTGATGGAAATACCTCAATCGTTCTTTCGTTGACGAATCGGAAGTAGGCATCTGTTCGATCAAAGCGAGTAATTGTAAGGTAGATCTTTCGACGGTTCTCGATCGACTAGCTTCCAACCTTGATCTGAGGAGTAAACCGGTCGTATGGATGGACCAATTTCTAGGATGGGATATAACTCGAGCGAGGAAAGGCATCATTTGATTGGCGGTTAATCCGGATGAAGGTGAATTGTTATGTTGGGATAAACAGAGGGAAAGTAACAATGCTTGATCCAATGGATGTAGGGCAGGTTGGTTTGATGGATCAAGATGTGATAATTTAGATGTGGATTTATCGTTGGAAGATGAAGTGATTTTAGTGAATTCGGTTTCTTCTAATAAAGTATCATCGTTCAATGCTATACTTTCAGGTAAATTTGTATCCTTCTTCACTCCGTCGTCTGTATGATTTCCTCCATCTACATCTTGTACATTCTCTTCATCACCCTCTCTTTTCCTCGATTCGGCCAGGAGTACAAGTTGACTCAAAGCATTCACTTGGTATTTTGTTCTCTTTCCCAACGCACCACTCAATTCGAATTCTAGTCCACTGGCTTTAGCGGCACACAAGAAAGATTGGTTGGCCTGTTTGTCTTGACCCAATGCATGGTGGTACAACCCAATCTCCAGTTCGATGGTAGCTTTTAGATCCTGGTCTGATGACACTGTTGGATCTTCCAGGAGAGATTGGAGTGCCAAGAGATCTGATTCAGGTAAGGGGACAGGTTCGTCCAGCAAAGAAAGATGAACGAGGTGCAGTCGGAGGAACCACAAAGGTAGAGTCGGTAAACTTGTTGATGGTAGAGAGGATAGTAGTCGTCTGGCAAGTAAGAACAAGACAGGTTGATAAGATAGATGATAAGCCGGTTCACCCTGTAGTGTCAATAATGGTAGAGCGGCAGCATTGAGATCTTCGTTGGTGAAGGTAGTTGAAGGTAGGATATCGAGAGGGGTGAAAGTGAGATTAGGACCGGTCCAATTGGCTTGTACGAACGAATGAAGCAAAGCGATGGATACAATCAAGCGAATGAGGGGAGAATCTTCTGTCTGAGATGTCGAAGGTGAGGAGATGTTCAAGCCTTCCAGTAATGTTTGTTCGGACAGTATTGGATTGGCTTCTGAGCTGGAAAGAATAGCTTTGAAATCGGCTTCAACTAGCTGACTGGCGAGTTCCTGGGTTCTTGATGGACCGGCTTCGGATGAGGGGACTTCGCCTCGGAGTATCGACCATTCCACGTAGCTCATTCTGATGGTCTCCAGCTGTTCTGTGACTGATATTGATAGTGTTATTCGTTAAAATCTGCTTAGTAACCCAGTTTCATTCGAATGGACCTCGTCCACTTTTGGACTTTTTGTCAATATTGGTCACGGACATGAACCCAGACTCCGTCAAGCGGTGATGTCCGCTCACGGATGATCATTGATCGATGACGCGGTTGTACGAGTACAGTCGCAGGGGAGTAGTAACCTTGACCTGACCTGTTTACCTCGAGCGATTCGGCTGGTTTGGTCGATTTCTTCGATTATTCCTTGTACTGACTGAGGATCAGATCATCTTGCCTGTCGCATCACCCAAAATGTCATTCACCACCTCCTTCCTTCCATCTCTCCTCCACGCTAGACCATCTCCAACGGCCACTTCAATCTTACGATCGAATCTCCGATCATTCCATCCCCCACCTGCGTTCCGTCGATTCCACCAAAACCAACCTCGAGTCATCTCCTTAGCTAAATCCCATCCGGCACCCAAGCGGATCTCACCTTTATCGCTGGGTATCGGAGCAGCAGTAGCCTTCACCTCTTTATCTCTAACATTACCGAACCGACAAGTCCGATGCGAGTCTGTGTTAACCCCTCCTTCATCAGGGAGGACATCACCTTTACCCGATGATCCTCAACCAGGAAGTGTCCTTAGTGTCTATGAGCTATCATTCGGGGCGGTATGTGGGATCTGTTCAGGTGTATTTATCAAGAAAGGTGCAAGGGCAATTGCATTTCTGCTAGGTGGTGTTTTCATTTTACTCCAAGTAAGCCGTCTCTCCTGTTCTTACCATGGACTCGGAATCAAGCTAACAACGAGATGAAATAGTACCTATCGAGTAAATCGTATATACATGTTGACTGGACCAAACTTGGTGGGCGATACGATTCAGCATTCGGCAGTAAGGCTTCCACAGGCGGATATAAAGGTCCTACGGTCGGTGGTGTTTATAGTAAGATTGTAGATTTCTTAACTTCCAATTTCCAACGTGAGTGTCGAGTTCTCATACCAGCTGCATGCATACTGGACGAAAGGACAGGAATTTATACGAGGATTTGATGAGTTGATTTTGTTGCTTTTCAACAGAACGAGCATCTTTCCTTGCTGGGTTGGTATTGGGTCTGAGACTCGGATAGATGCAAGTGATTGTGCTTTCAGCGGATGAGGGTAAGGTGACGTGTAGTCCAATTAAAATATAAACGGATCATATAGTAAAATAGCATGTATCAATCACACAGGTCGAGCTAGCATGAGCAGTGGTCGAATACTACAATACAGTCCTCACAATGATTGGCATAATCTGCTTATCATCGTAACTCAAACCAGCACAGGGAAAGCTCAGTTGTTGCCTGTGAGCAAGATATTGCATATCATATGAATTCTTTTACAGTCACTGGATATCCCCGAGATCATAGTATATAATAAAGAAAGGCTTCCGGCAAGTACTATCAATCTTAACCTTTCTCATTGTGCTTCAATGTCTAGTAAACCCAACTTATACTACGTTTCACTAAAGATCAACACCATGTAATTTTCCTAAGGTACCAATCAAAATACCCAATTCAGCCATCTTTGCTCTATTCTTTCTCTCGTTTTCCTTGAAATCTTCAAAGAGATGGATCACTCTCTTTACAGTCGACACCACATCGGCAAAAGGCGAGCCATTTCTCATCGTATTACTAGAAGATTGGCTTGAGAAGGGCAATTGCGTGAGGAGTTCATTGTCTGATGGTCCGTTGGATATTTGCTTTAGCTTTTCGACGAATGATTCAGTTGAGACAATGACGTTTGGACTGTTGGGAACGGTGGATTGGCTTGGTGAAGATGGTGTCAGAGTGTGTTTCGGCGTTGATGAATGACCATTACCGCTAAAAGCTTGGTTGACAGAGTCGATGACAGGCAAGTTGGTCGTCTTTGGAAGAAGAGCCTGAGGAGTTGAGACTGATTCTTCGGATAAAGCCAAATCGTACCTTTGAACCTGTACCGGATTTTCCGAAGTCGGGATGGGACAAGGAGTTTCACTCCTTCCTCTTCGAAGTCCGATGGAACTCATCGCATCTCTGATGAACGGATCTAATGAATTAGGTGTAGGTATGGTTGACATCCCGTCAGCCTCGACTTCGGCCGGAGAGCTTCTAGTTCTGTTTCTGTATCCAGGTCGAGGAGTGATAATGATGGCAGAATCCTGGGAATGAGAACGATGGGCTCGAAGTGCAGCTGAACCAAGTCGAGCAATGGGTGATTCGATGACCTCATCTCCATCCTCATCTAGAGGTTGAGGTTGAGGGAGTCGATGGGGTGTCAGTGGAGTTGTGATGGGACTGCTGATCGTCTCTTCAGCTTGGTCGATATCACCGTTTTCCGAATGATTGATCTCATCCTCCGTTATCGTACCACCCGCACCATTAGTATCAATATCGTCTTGTTGGATGATTTCATCTTGTTCTTCGATGGAAGGTGGAGTAGGCGAACGAGGAGCGACAGCCCATCTTGGTCCTTTCTTACTTGGTGTGGTCGTGGGAGGTGTCTGAGCTTTCTGGACTGCTTCGACCATATCTACTACCATCTCGCTTCCACTTTCGGATGGTGCATCCGGTGAAAGCGATGGTGTACGAATATCGATTGTCATTGGGTTGATGTTGCGCGCAGAAGTGATAGCAGGGATATGGTCTCGATCGTTCGAGCTGAGAGACAGAGAGAAATCACGTCAGCTTAATCATCATTGAGCTAGGTATACGAGAGGCAGATGATACTTACGTGCGGTTCTTCTTATTTCTTCGTCTCGAGATAGTCTTGTTTCTCCTTCGTCTAGAGGGAGGCATCGTAGAGGTAGAGGCAGAGGATCGTTGAGGAGGTCTATATCGAACATTGTTGTTAACTGTATCGTCAAATAAGTGAGCTGATCACAAATATGGTAAGCATGAATAGCTTACTATGATCTCTGAAATGTTTTTCGAGTCTTGACCATCTATCGAATCCCCTCGTACAGTTCCAGAAACCGCAACAGAATTTATGCTTGGCTGAGGACATGGCGCGATATGGATGACTTAGATGTTATAGAGAGAAAGAATACCGTCAGGATGATTCCTCTGATCAGTGTATATTTGTGAGTAGCCAGGTCAGTGATTAGTGGAGTAGGGAATCGGTGATGGTGAGTTAGCCAAAGGATGGGGGTTTCAATTGTGCTTTGCAATCCATCCGCTACCCACCATCCTCCATCCACCATTCGATCTAGTCAGCCCGCTGTGCCTGCTGTACGCGATATGACCAAACCGTTCAAACAGCAGCCTTGGTGAGATGTACTGATCATCATCGAAGTTGAGACCATTTGGCGATGTATCAAGGTAAAAACATCGATATAAGACAGTCCTCATTGATGAATTCAGTGGATGAGCTGATCTCAGCTTCAACTTAGCCAGCTTATTCAACCGTTTAACCGGATGAGTGGGTTTATGGGAATATCTTTAGGTTTGAATTTACCGCATTTTATCCCAGTCCCACCAGGGTGGAGGTTTGTTGAATCTTGCCAAAGGTTTTTTGAATTTTGGCGTTCACGTCTAAGAGATATCTGCGTTTACACTTGATACCTATATCACTCTTTCTCAAATATAGCTTTACTGCACTGGACTAGAGATGGCACCTCGGAACGCTACTGCCAGTAGCTCAAGAGCAGCTTCTAGCTCCATATCGAGACCGGTAAAATCCAACGGGAATGCTGGTCCTTCGACTATCAGAACCAAGAAGAGAGCTGTACAAGAAGTATCCGAAGATGAAGATGATGAGGATTTCGGCGCTGCGGGAAGTGGAATAGATATGAGTGATGATGAAGATGCTGAAGAAGAAGAAGATGAGGAAGATGAAGAGGAGTTTCCAGAATTTGATAGTGAGATTGAAGATGATAATGAACAAGATGGAGACGGGGACGATGAAACGGAGGAAGAGGAGGAATTAGACGACGAAGAGAGTGGATCGGAATCAGGATACAATTCATCAGATATTGAAGCTATGTATGGTGAATCCGATGAAGATGACGACCAAGAAGATTATTCTCCACCTACATCACCTTCATCATCGCATAAAGAATTGTCAACAGATGAGAAATTGTCAAAGATGATAGCGAAGAACTCGATCAAACCTGATGATTCGCTAGGTACCGATGCCAAGATCTCAAGGGCGAAGGAAGGTGTGGGTAGATTGGTACCTAGTAAACTCGTTGAGGGGGGGTATAAAAGGGAATATGATGATTATGAAGCTGGTTATGGAAGTGAAAGTTCAACTGAAGATGTAAGTTTCACCTCTCTTTTTATTATGTATCTGTATCTGTCTTCTCATTGCAGGGTATGAGCTGATACTGGCGGTACGGTCGGTAGAACCCAAACACAGTCGGAAACATCCCTATGGAATGGTACGATGATCTACCTCATATAGGGTACGATGTGAATGGTCGAAAGATCTTCAGACCCGCTCAAGGTGATGAGTTGGACAAATTCTTATCCAACACTGAAGATCCTGCTGCATGGACATCAGCCGAAGATAAACTATTACAACAATCTGTTCAATTGACAGACAAAGAATTAGATATTATTAGAAGGTTGGAAAGAGCTGAAAACCCTGATGCCGATTATGATCCGTACCAACCTACGATCGAATGGTTCACTGGTGAAGGTAATGAACGAGTCATGCCTTTGAGTGCTGCTCCAGAGCCTAAGAGGAGATTCGTGCCATCCAAATGGGAACACAAGAAGGTGAGTGCACAATGAGGATCAGCCCAATTCTTGGTACGGTGGAGCATGTAGCTGACATTCTGTGTGATAGATAATGAAAATCGTCAAAGCTATTAGAGAAGGTCGAATCATCCCTAACAAACCTTCAGCAGCTAAACCTACAGTCTATGCCATTTGGTCAGAATCTGATCAATCTAATTTACAACATGCAATGTACATGCCCGCCCCTCAACTACCTCCTCCAAAAACTATCGAATCGTACAACCCACCTGAAGAATACCTATTAACAGAGGAAGAGAAAAAAGAATGGGAAGAAACAGATAAAGAAGATCGAAAGATCGATTTCTTACCTGCCAAATATGATTCTCTTAGATTAGTACCCGGATATAAAAACCTCGTTCAAGAAAGGTTTGAAAGATGTTTAGATCTATACCTTGCGCCCCGTACACGAAAGGTCAAATTGAATATCGATCCTGAAAGTTTGATACCTAAATTACCTGCTCCGAAGGAACTCAAACCATTCCCCATTTCGACTTCAGTCGTTTATAGACATCCCGAAAGTTCAAGAGTAAGATCAGTATCTACTTCACCGGATGGACTATGGGTAGCTACTGGATCTGAAGATGGAGTAGTCAGAGTATGGGATTTAGGTAATGGTAGGGAAGTTTGGAAATGGGATTTGAAAAATGGTGCCATTCAACATTTATCTTTCTCACCTTATAAAGATGAATGTCTTTTGACCGCTCTGGTATCTGGGAAAATAGCTGTTTTATCGCCACTAGCTTTAGTATCTCCCTCAGTAGCTGCCAATACCCTCACACATGCCAATACCGCTTTCGCAAGTAGTGCCGCTACGACCAAGATTGGTGCCGGGAAGGATATCAAGGGTGTAGAATCGATCAAATGGGTTAGACCGAATGAGAATGAAAGAGAACGAGGAGTGTTGGTTTATGTGGAAGTGCCAGGTACACCGAAACAGGTTAGCTGGCATAGGAAAGGTGATTACTTCGCTACGGTCGCGAGTGATGGTGAGTGCAGCTTTCAATTATAGACAATTAGAAGAAGAGAATAAATCTGATGTTGATGATGAATCTCTCTCTCAATTTACTCATAGCCTCCAATAAATCCGTATTGATCCATCAACTATCCAAACACTCCACTCAATCACCATTCAAGAAACTACCAGGCCAAGTCCAAAAAGTGATTTTCCACCCTTCCAAACCACATTTCTTCGTTGCCACTCAACGTTATATACGACAATACGACCTTTCGTCTCAGACGCTTGTCCGAACTTTACAGTCCGGTGTAAAATGGATTTCGTCCTTGGATTTACATCCGCGAGGGGACAATTTGATCATTGGATCGTATGATAAGAAATTGGCTTGGTTCGATTTGGATTTGAGTAATAAACCATATAAGACTTTAAGGTGGGTCCGCGCATTTCAGCGTTGTCTATATATATATATACAAATAGAATGTAAAGCTAACTCAACATATGTGCGACTTACAGATATCACACCAAAGCTTTACGATCTGTAGTCTACCACCCAACTTTACCACTCTTCGCTTCAGCTTCAGATGACGGCACCATTCATATCTTCCATTGTACGATCTACCAAGACCTCATGCAAAATCCCTTAATCGTACCTCTCAAGATCCTGAGAGGTCACAAGATCACCGATGGGATTGGAGTGTTGGACTTAAGTTGGGTAAGTGGGAAACCCTGGTTGGTAAGTAGTGGTGCGGATGGTGAAGTCAGATTATGGTGTTCATAGGTTCATAGTGTACTTCTATAACATTTCTATGCATTTTTGTTATTCGGATATTATTGTTAGAATTTCATATTCACATGTTCAGATTGGCATAATTTGCATAGATGTTAAGATGTTACAATTTATCTCACAACTCCTTCTTAGCTTCCAATACTTCTTCCTTCGTTACTTTCTGATAATCATCACTATTACTACTACTTTCACTCTCCTCTTCTTCTTCCTTTTTCTCACTTGTACTGATACCGATTTTGCCTGTCGATGGATTATTCCCAATCTCCTCTTTGAGCCAATCACCTATTATGCTCCAATATTCAGGTTGGAGGCATGTGTCATTATGACCCCCATTCAACTCTTTCCACTTCAGACTACCTCCCGCTGATGCTCGAAGATGTCTCAAAGCGATCATCTGAGGAGGTTTCACCAAGTCATCGTTCTTGCCTGCGATCATGAGTACCGGTGTGGTAGAGGGGATGAGAGGCATGGTATGATGGGCATCCCAATGTTCGGTCAGTAGGATGGGTAACACGAATTTGGGTAGTTGAGGTAATACTAAGGGTATCAACGAGGGCAGTGAGAGGAAGGTGTTTTCGAGGACTATACCCGATACCTGAGTGATACCACATAGATGTGAGTTTAGCTAAACCTCATTGTGCTGTGATGGATGACTGCTGGGTAAGTATACTCACCAGGTCCCGATATCGACTTCCAGCGTAAAGGCACGATGCACCTCCGAGGGATTGACCGTAAAGCTACGAGATATTGCAACAATATCAGCTGATTGTCTCAGGGTCTCAACCTCGGTAGCTGACTGACCACTATCTTGGTTTCACCTAATATGGGATGCGACTTAATGTAATCCATGGCGGTCTATAGTTAATGTACGATATCAGTAAGAAAAACATCAACGTAGATATAGATAGGATCACCGTCGACCCACTTCAATATCTATACGTATACCTATCGTCACATCTGTTAGCTACATCTGAGTCCGCTCAGCATCCGGACGACTCACCATGCTCTGATGGTCTTCCTTCTGATAACCCATACCTGTTTCATACACTTGGTCAGCTTCGTATTGTATAATGAACGAAAAAAAGAGCTGCAACCCACCCTCGATAGGATAACATGAACACATTACATCCATGTTCGACATTAAATTTCCTTGCTAATGGTACTCGGTGACCCATGTTGCCTGATTACATACAGTTCGTCAGGATGTTCCAATAACACGCCGAAACATCTAAATTAATCAGGCTCACCCGCGTTAGCATGAAAGAAAACCACCGTCGGTCTACTCTTAGCGTACTGCTCATCTCACACAACATATCAGCTGACCGTGTCCGAGTCTTCTGCAAAGGGAACGATTCAGCTGTCACTATTCACTCACCTCGATAGCCTTCTCATCGCCCATCTCCTCTAACCACTTCCCCATCTCCTTCTCGCCCAATTCCATCCTCTGCTTATGGTTTAGACTCCTCAATTGATCAGCGACTACAGGATTCCTTCGCGCAGGTATCACATAAGCTTTGATTTTCACTTTGTCTCGAGTGGTCAGGGTGATATCTTCATAAGGCATTCCCAATTCGGTAGGTCGAGGTACGACTGTTCGTATATGATCAATGTCAGTCCATACGTACTCTCTCAGCCGTGAAAGAGTAGAGATACACTCACGTTTCCTTGAACCCTCAGGAACATAAGAGGGGTATATGAGGTGACGTTGGAAGAACCATAATCCTCCTGCTGCCAATGTCGTAGCTGCTACAGATGCTCCAAAGAGGTACTACAGAGTCCAAGATCATCAGCTGATGTACCGGTGCATCTTAGACTCAAGATGAGATAGCTTGTGTGGTATCCGTACTTACCTTGGCTACAGTGAGCGCTGTTGATGTCGTTATCATCTTGTCTGTTGGTGGCCAGGCAGCAAGCTGGGTTCAAGAGAAGAGTGTATCTGGTAAGACAAGTAACTTATGTTCAGATTCAGAATGATTCGAATAATGCAACAGGCAGCATTCAGCATTGACCTCCTCCGCACAACAGACAAAGGACGGTTGATGACGTCCTACACGTGGGATAGATAGATACATAACATAAAACGCGGAGTCTCCAAAATTCCACCTGTTGGGTGATCACCGTGCCGCAAGGTCGCTACTCATAGGTAGGTAAATGTAACAGCATCTCGAGCTTGCTCAACTCCATGTCACTGCTCTATCATTCTATATCATAGCAAGCTCACCGTCGCCTGTCACGTATTTTTAGATTGATTAGCTGTACCCGACTTCAACATGGCTCCTCCGTTAGTCACCATTTACGTGAGTCAGGATCTTTCACACTTGCTTATCAGCTGAAAGCGGTACTGAGCTTGTGTCTGGCTGATAGGTGACAAGTCTCACGTCTGCCCCGAAAGTGAGGAAGCATATCGACCTATTGAGAAGGTTGGTAATGTCACCATATCTCATCTCTATATTGAAGCCTAGTCTCAGAATGCTACGCGACAGAAGCTGATGAAAGACGCCTTCATGAATAACAGGTCATTGAAAGGTCTTGAAATACCTTACGAAGTGAGTGAACAATCATATCGGTGCCATACATGGATCACTAATAGTTCCGAGCTGAGTTTCTGAGTGTCGTGTAGGAATATGACCTAGTGATGGACGAAGAAGCCAAAAAGAAATGGCAGAGATCCAAACCACCCGGTATGGTCGTAGGTCTACCAGGATATCTCGTAGGTGGAGAATGGGTCGGTGTAAGTACAAACGAACGATCAATTTCTCTATGCTCCTTCACTATAAATACACTCTACCACACCTCATACGGATGGAATGATTGTGCTGATACTCGGTGTGGGGTTATAGACAATGGAAGATTTCGAAGATGCCGTTGAAACTCAAACCCTCGAATCATTCCTCAAGCAAGATCTCGACTTATCTCACCCAGGAGATGTCACTGGAGGTAGTGCAGATGGTGGTCAAGGGGAACTACCAAGTCAGAAATCCATTCAAGAAGTTGAATTGGAGAAATTGATGAGAGAAATGACGAATGAAGATTTAGATAAATTAATGGGTGAATTGGGTGTTGATGAATCTACCACTAAGATCGGATTGATCGATAGCAAATCTCAAGACAAGATTAGTGACTTGAAAGCAAGTGAGAAAGGACTATTGGATGATCTGAAAGATGAGTTGAGTTTGGATAAGAATGAAGATAAGGTTTTGAAAGGTGTTGAAGAGGATGATTTCACTTCGAAGATCGAATCAAAGGAAGAAAATATCAATGCAACCAAGGAAGAGGATAAAGAAATCAATCCACCATCAGATCAAGGTAAAGGTGAAGGGATCAAAGGCATGGTGGAAGAGAATGATATAGTAAAAGAATTGAAGAAAGAGTTGTTAAGCGATAAGAAGGAAGATAAAGATATTAATGATATCATCAATAAAGAAAAGGTCGACTAAACACAAAAGACTATGTTTGATTTCCTTTCGTCTTGGGTCCATGATGTCGGACAACTTGTATATATAGAGTATTGAAAGAGATTACTCTGGATCGGCCAAGTATTTGCGAATGTATCGGATTTGTATAGACTATATAACTCATCGTCATTCTTTGATCCTGATATATGAAGCTGTACATCCCCAATGAAGGTTTGGACATTTCAGATTTTGGTCACGCACAGAAGAAGACAAGGGGTATGGTAGATGCATGGTGTATGGTAATATATAGAGATATGAAGTATGAAATTATGGAGTGATGATATATATAGAAATAATCTTGGAATTAAAAGGCTAATAAAATCAATACTAAGTCACCAAACATGTGTAACTAGACATGCATACTTGACTGAAGCGCTCAATGGATCTTTCGGTGACTGAAACATCTACGTCTTCTTCTCTCGTACGGGCACATTAGTAGGGGCAGGTATGAATCCCAGTATACCCAAGGTAAGAGTGAACAGAGCGGTAGCTACGATAGATCACAGAATACAAAGGTCAGCTTAAGCTCTTGTATTACTTCCGCGTGTCCAGTCCGACTGATGCCAGCATATCAGATGGATTTGGGATACGACATCTCATTATGATTTCCGTCCTAATGAAGGGATAAGACTCACTCCCAGCCATAGACTTCATGACTCCCAACCCTCTTCCACCCTCCATTTGTTCTAGATTCGCATTCCCCACAGCCTTGACAGCATCTACAGCAGACTCCAGTATACTCCTCTTACCGGCTTGAGAGAGAGATACGACAATGGATGTCCAGCCAAGTAAGATCGCGGTGGTTAGGAGAGGTACAATTAGCGAAAGTCGAGCGGAAGATTGCCATTTCGGATACTGCATTTGCGGTCATGTCAGATATGGTATGAGAGCCGAAGTATTGGTCAACTTACATTCGGTATGTATCCTCTGAACCACGGTAAGTACAATACAAGGTAGAGGAAGAGCAACTATCCGATACTCTGTTAGTAGATTGGATGGATTCAGGAGTAAGACGATGAACACTCACGATAGTAGCTCCATGTGACGTTAAGCCAACGATCATTACCTTCCTATCGATCCAGTCCCATCCCATCCATCCCATCAGTCACTTCCTTCCCTCTCTTCCTCTTGCGAAAGGCAAATTCATTTAAGATTACCAACTCACCTGACCCAGCCTCCTTCCTCATCCAATACACCTTTGATATTCCCTATCAAATCAACATACCAACATCCCAATGCACCAAGCAGCACATATTTCCCATGCTTAGTTAAAGCCGACGAATTGATTCGAGCCGGTTTATCCAAGGTCGATACGATAGTTTCGCTAGAATCTGATGGGAGGGAGGGACGACGTCGGGAAGAGGAAGAAGAGGCTGGTGCGCCCGACATGTTGGGTAGACCAGTAGATATCCTATAGCTAGGGAAGGATTGGATGAAGATAAAGCAGAGTGAAGTGATGGTCTAATAGTGGTCGGTATGGATGATTGTGTGGGATATGAGATAGAGGATAGATATGGTACAGAGTATCATTGGGGAGATTGAGATTGAAGTTGAAAAACGAAAACATCAAGGCCCAGCGGTAGAGATGGTTTAATGACGCGGGATCAACGTAATTAATTACCGGTTATACCAAGAACGTGTTTTGCCACTTGACCACTCAACTAAGTATAACAACGAATTTGTTAGAATTCGTTTCTTATCAAATTCAGGGTTTTCATTACAAATGAACCTGCCAATGCACAAACACCTAAGCACACAAAGCATACATACCCTTACAAAAAATCCCTTGGCGCGGATCATTTTACTCAGCAAATCTAGATCTAGATAGAAATATACGACAGCTCGACAAACCTGCAAAAAACATATAATTCATCGTATGAACATGAACTGTTCAAGTTTTCCAGAAATTGTGTATCGGTCTGTGAAGACGCAATACAACGGTAGGATTGTTTTTTGCAATCAGCAATTGCTTCGACTCGGATTTCTCCTCACTGTCAGAAGCTCTAACCCTAGCATAAGGACTGAGAGACTCACTTCTCGGAGGATGGACGCACAGACCTCTTTGGCGGAATGAAAAGGGCGGAGATAACCGATCATGTGGCGCGAAGACCTTTCAAGTCAACTTCCGAGCATTCAAATGGTGACATGACATTGTCGGTTGTACTTGCATCCATATGTACATACGGAACCATTATAATAGTATCATCTTCTACGCATTGTACTTTACCACTGTGCATCAATTCTTATATAACTACTTTTACTAATACCTGATATACACCCCTTAGAAAGCCTTGGGTTGACCTTTCTCCTGGGGAGTACTGAAAATATCGACAGGCCAACTATACAGTAGCATCTCACAACGATCAGTGTTTCTCTCTTTACGCAATCCCCAAGACACTCACCTGGTTCCGTATTCGTAAGGGATGTTCGATCGGACTTGGTTGGCCAACCCAACCTTGTTGATTTCCTCAAAGTCGGCATCGGAAAGTTCAAAGTCTTCAAAGTTGGACTGAGAAAAAAAAACATTCATACACCATCAATCGTCAACATCACAATCCCTTTCCAGATGATATAATGAGAAGGAATTGAGACCAGTATGTAGGAAGAGAAGATCGAAACTCTTACTTACCTTGATTCTCTCAGGAGTGACGGATTTGGGGATAACCACGAAACCCTGTTTAGTGATCCAAGCGATAAGCACCTGAGCGGGTGATTTACCCAATCTCTCTGCGATCTTCTTGATCTCTGGGTGATCGATCACTCGGGGTTTACCAGTGATGTTGTTACCCAATGGCGAGTAGGCGGTGATGATAATTCCCTTTTCTTTGCCTAATAAACAGACCGCATCAGTTGCCATGAATGACATAATCTTTCAAAGTGGTATCAAAGTGGTATCTACTTACAGTACTTGAACAACTCAGGTTGGATTAAACTTGGATGACATTCAATCTGGTTCATAGCTGGAACCACACCAGTAGCGTTGATGATTTTCTCCAGTTGATCAACGGTAAAGTTCGATACTCCAACAGCCTTGGCTTTGGTGGTCTCCTTGTTGATCTTGATGAGAGCTTTCCATGTGTCCACAATGGATGGACCACCTTTCTCCGCAGGTGCATCGAGCTCTACAACACCATTTGAATCTTTGGGGAAGAGGTCTTTACCGGGCTTGAAAGCTACTGGCCAATGGATGAGGTAGACATCGAGGTACGAAGTGCCCAATTGTTTGAGGGTGAGATCCAGATCTGCCTCGACATCTTCCGGTCGGTGAGAGTTGTTCCATAATTTTGATACGAGGACTAACTCTTCTCGAGGGATACCAGAGGCTTTGATACCTGTTGCGACCTAGGGAAAATTCAAGATTAGTATTAGCGAGGACCCGTAAGGTCAAGGATATAAGGAAGATGCAACTCACCTCATCTTGATTCTCTGTATAGGATGAATGTAGCATATAAGCGATCAGCTTTGAAGCGGAGGTGGGGTAATGCAAGATACGTACGGTAGACCTATACGAGTAGACAGACGATGGTCAGCGTGAGAACGGAGAGTTGCCGCGACGCGGAGATGACTGGACTCACCAAAGCACAGTCAATATGTCTGTATCCAACTTTGATAGCTTCTTCGACGCTGTCATGTAGCAGATCAATCGAGTGTCAGCTTGCAATACTTCATGGAGAGAGAATATGTCTCGGACAGCTGTATATGATGAGTCTTCAGGGCAGGCCACCACTCACGCTTTCTCGACTTCACCAGGAGCAGCTTGCCAGGTACCGTATCCTACTTGAGGAATGACGAGTCCGTTGTTGCTGTTTGGGTGGTAGAGGAAGGGGCAATATCAGCGTTGGATCTTGCACTTTATGAGACCACCATGGTGTATGGGAGATGATAGCAGTGATGATCCGAGCATGGTTGGTGCAAAGATGCGCCAAGAATCGTTGCCCAGGATGAGGACAGATTGATTCGCTCTGTAACTTACAGCTTGACAGTTCGACCGAGAGACATTGTTACGATTCTTCTGAGTGTTGCGATCTAACGAGTATGCACAAGAGCGATAAGAGATATACAAGAGAGAATGAGAGGATGGTATGAAGATCAATGAATATATGTATAAGGGAGAGAGAGTACCGGACCGTCTAGTATATGTGACAGGCTAAAGCATGAGTGATATACCCCGCATCGTTCGGTTGTTCGGAGGTTACTCGGATGTTAGTATGACAACACTGATCACGTGATACATGCATGGCAATACAATGGAGTAAATAAGGAGCTCTGGCTATTGTCGTTGTTATTGTTCAGAATGCATTGATGTCACATCTATGTATCGGAGTACTCGTGACCATGTAACCATGTAGAATCTAGACATGAAGGAAGCAGATGTCATGCTATGTTACAACAACGATTCCTGTACATCTACCAAAGCTCTATTCCTCGTGTTCAGTTCTAGTCATGATAATACTTGTTAAACTTCTCGATCAACTCTGGGTCGTGCTACATCCCTCACTCAAAATCAGCTTCTCCTCATCTATATACACGGCCAACCTTGCTTAGACGGAATCCTCTTCGACTTACCCTATATTTCGATTGGAAGCCTGAGAAACCATCTCGCAAGACGAATATCTCCTGTTGTATAGCTGGTTCGGGATGGGCATGAGATCGAGTCTCAGCGTATATCTTTCCAAAGGCAATATGATCAGTTTTCTATCTTATGAAACTCAAAAGGACATGCCTGTTCTGAGAGTAGAGTGAAGACAACGAGGAATGGAGAACATGGATACTTACTCGAGCAGCTTTGGGACCTCTTGAGAGCATGAACACCAACTCATTAATATATGTTCATTCCTCTGATCTTTGCAAATGTGGCTTACCGAGCTTGTGAGAGGGCGCAATCTTTTTCAACATAATGGATGGTGTGAGATCCATGTAATCAAGTAAAGTCATAAGTCATGGAGAACTCACGGAATATCACTTTGGGTACTATCACCAGAACGTTCATCGTGTGAGCTACGAAACGCTGTGAAGTCGGGGAAGACGAAATAAGGCACATACCATTCTGCAATTTCTGTACCAACTCATCGACGGTAGCATGAAACGTATCACTAGGGTAATTCAACGCCGAGACTATATTACCTCCCTGTAATCGGTGTTGACATTGCCGCGATCAGTTCTCCATATGTATGTAAGGGTTGATTGATCAGAGCAGAAGTATGGGCTCACAACAAAATCACTATCTCGCACATCGACTACAGCGAATTCTTTGAGAGCTGAAGCAGGTTTCGATTTGATGATTTCTGCCAATTGCTGTGTGTAGCGAGCAAAGGGGAGAAGTAGATTCAGTTGAGGAGATGGCAGATCGGATGGACATCAGATTGTTATCCAAAGTATAAAGAAGGTGTGAATGGTAAGTATAATATCGGTCAATCATAACCACTGGACGAGATCACTAGAAAGGACTTTAAGAGCGCACATACCTCAGCATTTATGTATCTGTATGGCAAACTAAATGACATCGTGTTCCTCTTCGTCCCTGTATGTATCAGTCTACTCGTCGATCTGTATACTATTCGAGAGCTTGAAGATATCATGCAAAGCATATATGTGGAAGGATGATACGGATACAGACACACCCAATCAGACAAAGTTGAATTCACTGATCGTCATCGAGTGGAGGCTGAGATTTACAACGAGTAGGTTTAACCCGAACCCACACTACTGGAAAAGTTGGGATTTACCACAACCTTCTTTCCGTCATTGACATTAACTACTTGTACATCATCCCTTTTGTGAACATATCTCATACATAGATACGCAAGATGTCATTCGCCAGAACAGGATTAAGGACTCTTGTAAGTACTGTGCATCTACTCGACATCGACCCAACAAATGTCAATGAAGAGAATACTCCTGCTGACTCATCTTGTCCTACTACTTGTTATCGCCGCTTAGCGATCTCTCCCCTCAGCTCAAGTATACCGATCATCGAATATCTTGAATCAGAGGAGATTGATCTCTGATGAAGCTAGGAAGTTGATAGATAATGTGAGTGTCTGTCTTACAATTGATTTCATCGAATAAGAGGCAACCTTGTCAATCCGATCAGCTTTTTCGCATGATCGATTTGTATCAGCTACCAGCCTTAGTCGCAAAGTTGCTCATATGGCTGATTTGTGAATATCACCTGTCTTTTTCAAACATATAGGCAGTCCACTCGAACCCTTTGGTAGTATTCATGAAAGGTACCCCCGAAGCTCCCCAGTGTGGATTTTCGAGAGCTGTCTGTCAGATCTTAGATGTTCAGGTGGGTTAATTCTCATTTACCATGTCCATTCTCAGCTTCCTCTAGTACCAACATCTCTCTCAAAGGGACCGGTCAGAAGCTGATAGTTCTGTATGACGCAAATAGGGCGTACCAAGGGAGAAGATCGTATCGTATAACTGTCTAGAGGACCAAGAACTTAGATCTGCTATCAAAGAGTACAGGTGAGTCCCACCCTCTGCTTATGTCCACAAATATAGTGTTCAATTTGAGCCGACGAGGTGGATTTTTTGTGCTGATAACCTACTTCATGTGAATAGCGAATGGCCAACAATCCCTCAAGTATATATCAAAGGTGAATTCGTTGGTGGATGCGATATCGTACTAGGCAGTAAGTCTCAGCAATTTTCTGGTTATACAATATGAGAAGGGATGAAGCTGATTTATCATTGTTCATCAAACAGTGCACCAAAGTGGTGAACTCGAGAACCTACTTATCAAAGAAGGTTTGGCACCCCCTCTTCCTGAGGCAGAGCCTGCTCCTAAGGCTTAGATCTGTTAGGGTTATGGTATATGATCTTAATGCATCCTTCTTTTTCAAAGTTCTGGTCATCTTGTCGATCCCTGCTCCCCCAGTGGGGACGAAAGTACACATACAGGAGTTGAGATCAGCAACAGTGTCGTATGGAATCACAGCCGAAATTGGCAGCAGCCTCAACGTTTCGTAAGATGGGATGATCATATCATGCTAAACAATGCAAAATCTACAAAATCCAAAACATGTCCTACTTCTTACCATACCCTCCCCATGGGTTAGGCCACTTATCAGTCTTCTTTCTCATCCTAGGCATAGATCTCTTGAAGTACTCCCACCCCAGACTCATCAGTTCACCCCCAGCATCGTAAGGCGAGGGAATCTCAGAGTATCCCGGTCGAGCTGTTGGGTGTCTGACATAGACTGCGGAGCAGGTGAGATACGATGGGAGGATATAAGCTGGAACGAAGATGTGTGGTTGGGCATAAGAAGGCAAGTTGAAATGGCTCAAAGCTGAAGATGAGGATAAAGGTTGATCAGGAAGGGATGTGGTTGTTGGTGTTTGTAATGCGGCGGATGCTTCGGTAGGTGAAGAAGAGTCTGCGTCGCCTGACGATGAGGCTGTAGCGCCTACTTCTTCCGGTGATTCCGATTCGGCAGATACCTCATCTTGGGCAGGGGTGGAAGTCGAGGTTGAAGGAGGTTGTAACATGTGTATGATTTTGGGATCGACTGAGAATAGATCTCCTGGTTCTAACATGACATTCGGATTGCGGACCTGTATGAGGAATACAGAGGATCGTCAGCAAGAACTCTTGAGTTCTTCTGTCGGTCCCCAGTGTGGGTTGTATGCAATCTACACGATCGCTCGTGTGAGATCAAGCCCTCCTTCAAACCCCGATTTTCTCTGCCTCTTCCAAGGAGACATAGTACAATGTGATGAGAGATCCAGACTCACAATTTGTCCATTCAGCTTAACATGCCCCTGAACGACATACCTCCTAGCCTCCCAAACACTCTGCGCAAAACAACTCCTAAAAATCAATACATCCAATCTTCTCTCTACATCCGCGAATAACATTGTCCCAATAGGAGCTTTCGAATTTTTTTCCTTCCTTTTCTGATTTTTGTCATCGGTCGTACGTCCACCTGACCTCTCTCTTCCTTCAACCCATTTATTCACTTCTGAGCTCCCGCCCGAACTCGATTCGTGGATCGCAGGTAGCTTTTCAGGCATATACCATCTTGAGAATTTCGTATATCCTATATGATCCCCATGGTATCCCCTCAACAATCTCTTAGCGGTGAAACGAAGTTGATACGGTGTAGAGTTGGTACGCGTAAAGTCATGGGTTCGTTTTATGGGTGATTCAGAGGATGTACGTTGCCATAGATTGAAGAGGTTCTCAGGAGCCCAACTCTAGGAAAATCACAGCTGTTAATCTGATGTACATTCGTACAAAGTTAAGATGACCGAGGAGAGAAGCAGGCAGAAAATCAACTCACCATACGTGGGATAGCCCGGTTGTAGTTGAACACATTCCTAGCTGCCGGCTTGAGAGGCATGTTGCGTGAGGTAAAGGAGCTGGGTTAGGAATGTATATGATGATTTATCCTGCGAATGCGTGATTTTGGGTCGAATTGTTGAAATTCCAGAGATCAGATGGAGGCAGGTTTCGTTCAAAAACTCGGAAAGAAGGATAATCGGATTAGGCAAACGACATCCAGACTTGCAAGCCTATTTTCCTGCCTGGGCGCACGTGGTACTTCGTCATATCTTCCTTTAGAAGTTGATAGACACCATCCATTTGACCAGATCGATTCACTATAACATCTTTTCATGTCAATACCTACCTGACTATCTATCACTTCACATATCAGATATACAGAACATCACAAACATGGCAATCTCAGATATCTTCCCAGGCGAATCATCAACCCATAAAGGAGCCAATGACATCCCCGCTCCTCGATCGGACGCTTCTGTCAATGCTCCTCCACCAGAACAGCATCGACGAGTAGCCGATTTCGTCAATGTGAGTATACAACACCCGTAGAGTCGATCGATCAACAATGTATTACGAACGTATATCTGACATACCCTGTTTTGTATATAGGAAGCACCAAATGCCAGGTAAGCGCATTGATGATTGTCACCGTCATCGTGCATCAGCTGACATTTGATCTGGATCAGATACACATTCGATTCTAGACGTAATGCCGATGCTGCCGATGCCGAGCTATGCAGGATAACGCTCCAGGGAGGAAAGAGCTGTATCAAGGTGAGCTAAAATGTAGTCCAGATACCTCGGCGGCTTTACAGATTAGCTGATATTCTGGGGATGGATGTGTGTAGCTCGCTTTGGCCAGTGCCTCGCTGTTTAAGAGCATGCAATCACTCGGTAAGCTAATGGATCCGTGATCCTGAGATAAATAACTGACAACGTAATATGACTGTGTAGGCTTCTACTGTGCTTTACCTGCTGAACCTACACGTACGCATATGGAATGTACCCGAATCCCTCGTTAGTCCAACTCAGTCAAGGGAGAGAAGAGAGATCGAAGGGTATGGCCGTGTAGAAGAAGAAGATCATAGCATGTATGCAGAACACATCTCATTTTCATCATTCCAAACATTGTAAGACTGTAACTGGCTTTTCAATCGTTTACCGGCAATGGCGGTGTGCTGATGTCGAGATACGTATATGCATGGTAAGTGATAATGATGGGTATGAACATCTATAGATTGATTTACTACGAAAACACAGACACATGTATGAGGATGAACACTGATGAGATACTAACAAGAACTGACGAAATCAAAACAAATGGCTATGATATAGGAACAGAAGGCAGACTTGTAATTAAAGGTCAGTTGTGGGTTTATAAGAGGATCGACGGGAGGAGGAAGATTATAGTCAACAGAAACCCGATATCAAAATTAGGATTAGGATTAAAATGGTAAAGGTAATAATTCTGATTTATATTTTGTTTTTCTTTTATCTTTTCTTTATAGCTATTTCGATCTGCTTCAATCCTCCAATCTTATACCCATCTTTATCACCTCTAAGCTAACAGTAACACGGTCACCGTATTTGGTCAATCAGTTCATCGGATCTGTCAAGCAGAATCTTCAAAATTAACTTAAACCTCCTGGTCCACTAATTCGCAAACCTGTTGGAGGGATATCACTGACATTTTTCTTTATCAACAAGCATAGGTGGTAAATGTATATCCGACGGATTACTTGCGAAACTCGCCTGACTTCCTTTTCTAGGCATATAAATGCCCTGTGGACCCATTACGGGAGTACCCAACATATCTTCAAGACTCATCTCTTTGTCTTTGACAGTCCCTATGGCAGTCGACATCGAGCCGGATGAAGATAAAGGTGATAATGGCATGTTGGTGCTTGAGGGATGTTCAGTAGTATAGGTTGATGTGGAAGTATGAATTTGGATTTTTTGAGTACTTGAACCGCTGAAGCCGGAATCCAAACTTCCTAGATGGATCGTACGGTCGGTGGGCTCAGGGATACAAGGGAAGATTCGATGGAGGATTAATCCGTAGAATCTCTTCACTTCGGCACCTACATCGATAGATGACCATATCAGTATATCAGGAATAGGATCAAAGAGGTACCCCATACCGATGATGGAAAAAGGGAAAGTTTGACGGAAACTTACTAGTCACGAAACAAAGGAAGAAGATGTAACTACAAGCTACACAGGTGAAATAGGATAATCTCAAAACCAGCAGACCCCTTTCCGACACCAAACTTAATGGGATACTTTCGATTCGTCTGAGGTTGTGGACTGGAGGACCAAAGTGACCTAAGGGTTGAGGTCCTCGTTGGAATGACATGAGGTTGAAGATTGCTCGGAGGCTGGAGTTCATAGAAATCAGCATCAATCACTGTGAAAAAACAGTCGGGAGCATGTACTTGCCAGCATGTACCCAATTCAGCAACAGTCAAGAACATTAACCTGAAAAATTGTTCCTTGTTCACTGATGAACCTGTAGCTATCATCGATAACATCTGTTTACGTCTTCTGATGATATTGATAAGTGCGAGGGCTGCACGAGGATATCACGATCGTCAATCCTCAGTTTGCTATTCATTATTCGATAATAGGGTCTCACTCACCCGTGTATATAGCACAGGCGAGAGCGATCAAAATAGGAACGACCTGTAATAACAAACATCAGCTTATACTACCCATACCTTCTATACGTATTTATGTTCACCCACGGCCATCCAAAATACACCCCAGCCATTCCAGTACGTAGCAGGCATCGGTCCAAAACTCTCAACCACATAAAACCTTCTGTCCATATTACTTAGATGGACCAATACGCCCACGATGGGAACAACAAAGGTGACGGACAAATCGATCATTCGATGTTTTCTTCTGGCTTTATCGTCATATAGTGGAGAGTGAGGTCGGAGGGTGGTAAGAGATTCGAGTTGTTTGGCCAGTAAGAGATGAGCGGTGGGTAAGGCGAAATTGTATCCGACTAAGTGATTACAAATACATCCCGCCCGATATCAGCGATGCGGACTGATGGAGAAGAGAATGGGAAGAGGTGTTGACATACCAATAATGATTGTACTGATATCTCCCCATACTCTCGATTTGATATCTGAATTATCATCCCATACTATACCTACAATTTCAAACATTCAATCATGAGATTAGCAAACAGACTACTGTAGCACACAGATCATCGCCATCAAGGGGTGCCACTTACAGTTCACATTGTGTACCATGTTCAAAGCTGTCATCCAGAAGATCATGGATAGGGTGGCTATATTTCGAGTACGAATATGCCATGGGAGTGGATATAATGCTAGGATGGTAGCTAGGAGGGAAGGGATGAGGTATTCGATATGCTGGAATGACATGGTGCAATGGTGCCACAAATTCGATGGCGAGTGGGGAACTGAGAAGGATAGATCAAGGGTATGGAGATAGTACTGACAGATGTTAGTTGGATGTAGTTGATAACAGAGAAGAGAGAAGAGAGAAGAGAGGTATGTATTGGAGATGAGATGGACGAGTAAAGGTTGGATGGGTTGGATCGAAGATGCGGTAAGAGACTGCTCACCTACTACCTCCTTCCTTTATATATCTTTTCTTCTGTAAAAGACAAATCCAAATAGTATTCTTTTCTTCTTCTCACTTTACCTGTGGGTTTCCAAAGGCTTTCATTTCCTCTCTACTCCTTAATCGTGGATGCCAAGTCCCTTCAAAGGTCATTCATTTTCAATCTTCCTTCAATCTTGATCTTGCTCTCGATTCTGCTCCACCGAACTCAAGGCTTCCATCAAAGATCGATAGATCAGTCTTGTATGTGTGAAGGATTGTTGACCTCGATCTTTTGATCCTCCTTCTTCTCCTTCTTTGGGATTGTCTTCCAAGGCGTATGAACAGAGGTTTGATTAAAGAGGGTTTGATGATAGTCTATTGACAAATGTCCTTCTCGCAGTATATTTTACAATTGATGCGATCCACTCCACGAGCCACGGGAGAAGCATCAAATCCTCTCAACTCAATTTGTTTGTTTGTTCATCTACATTATCAAGTGTTGTGTTTTGTACCTGTATGGTATATCCTCATCAATCATGATGTTTGTACAAATCATACTCCTTTTCGAAAACGTTGATCCGAAGATGAAGTTGTTCTATCAGGTACTATACTCCTTGCACTGGAATCCTTTTTTACATTTTGTTCGATTCCGCCCTGTTCGTGCGCTAAAGGTGGTTTAGCTTCCCATTGGGTCTGCACAGCCCATTGATTGTGTAATCGTCGCATCATTCCGGGTCATCGTTATTATCCTGTTCGTGGACAAGAACAGAGAGATTATAATAGGGCACAAGGTCTGTGCCGTGAGTGGTGAAAGGTATTCAGGTACTATGGGTTTGATCGCCAGGGGTAGGGGCGATTTATCATTGCATCAGCCAGTTCACCGCAAGAGTTCTCAATAGAATTGCGCGTTGTGATCATTCTAAAGATCACTACATATATGCAGTACATCTGGTGTGTTTGTTTGTTTGTGTGTATGTTTCTATACAGTCTTTGCACACAAACACACCTCTAGATCTTTGTATGTACGATTCACTCCGAGATCCCTTTGAATCCGTCCACCGTCCAACAATCAAGGATACTTCCGGATGAGCAACTGATTGCTGATGGAATGATGTGAGGCTACGTTTCAAACTAGTTCAGTACCCCATTTCCCATCTTACTTTGATCGGATATTGTGGATTTGACCCGGTATTCGGTTTATCACCGAGATTGCTATGGTTCGATTGATGCTTTGTTCTGCCAAAGTGGCGAATCTCTTCACAACATGGCATGTACAAGGCATACCGGTAAGTAGGTCTAAGTAATTGGTAGCCTGCTCGAATTCTATAGGGATGATCATAGGTGTGATATGGGTACAGTATGACTATGCACATATGCTATCTCATTGAGGTTGTTAAGGTCTTTCCAATACAAATGGTGGCATCAGATGACGATCTAGGTTTACTTTCTGAGGCTCACCACTCTACGACTTCATTTCTGCACAATACAATTCATCATCAGATGGTATACGATAAAGTACAGTGCGGTAGTAGTGTGTTGTTGCTTCTCGTGCTTGGTTGTGGCTAGGTGGTCTCATTCATCCATTGATTCATTCACTCATACATGACTAACTGTAACAGATTTTAGGACAACGATATAGTATAGTACAGTACACTATACTACACCATGATATCGAAAAAGGCTCAGTTATACTTCATCTACCATACCATATTTTGGTTCGTACGGTATGTAAGGTAGATGATACATCTCAACCTAATCTAGCGAGTTCCTCCATATAAACAGTATCGAAGAATTCATCTAAAACTTTGAGGTTGCCTTGTTCATCGAAATCCATCATATAAACATATTCGGCCGAGAAGATCTTACCACTGACATGTTCTGGATTACCGTGAAGCTATGATCATTCCGAACAGCGAATACAGTATCAGCTATCCGACCAATCGACTTCGTTCGTTGTGAAAGAGATCCACATGAACTACTATCGATTTATCGTTTTCTATGATTTCCATTGGATTTTCACTATTGAACTATATTGTAGATGTCAGAAGATATCAGTATCAACTCGTCTGTGAACTTCAACTTTGATAATACTTACATTCCATTTTTTGATATTGTTTAAACCTCTCATCAATTCCAGAAACTGCGATTTACTATGTCCATGTGGTCTACCTAATCCACCTAATCTCTCGGGATGGGGTCTGCACATATGGTCATATACACAGTACAAAGTACACAGTATAGATTGTAAATGTCTTGTCTTCGATTTTCACCTAAAAGTTTGCTTTATAATTTGAAACTCGACTCACCTCCATATAAACTCCTCGGATAGATACGAAGCGACTTCTTTAAATCGTTTGTTAGATACTGCCGAGGCGAATGATAAAGCTGTTTGACGATGGGCACTCATATTGGACGTAATCGGAAAGTGAATTGATGTGATTTGTGTGTGAAATAGATATTTGTCTTAGTATGATACATCAATTAGTAGTAACACTCGAGGTCTTTGGTGATTGTGAGTTATAGTCGTATATCAAATCAGCGGGAATTCAATCAGACTCATCTCACTATTTATATTCGTCTAAGGCTCATCCTCACCATGAAGATGTTGTTGTTCCTCGATCTCGATGTTGACTAATACAATTATGCAAGATCCCACATCTTATCAATCCTTCGTAATTCAACATTCCCGTGCACTTATGAGCTCACAATCTTATCAATCCTCTTTCCGGTCTCATCCCATCGGAACGGATGGGTCCTAAATGAGAGGCATTTACAAGTTGACACACAGGTAGCCCATTACGTAAGTCAAATGACGGTACGCGTGTCGCTGTGAGTTGAATAGGTGACACAATCGTCAATCGTCAGTCAGTTGTCAATGTTGGATGCATGCTGAAGACTAGGTATCAAGTAGCATCGACACATAAACATATCAATCAGATAGAAACACCGACACCCAGTGCTTCATCAACTGCGCACACTGCCATCATCACCATCCATAGCTGCTCTCACGTATTCAGCTGTTCTGAGAACGTCACTTCATCTTCAGATACCACTGAATCAACCAAACCACCATGTCAGGTCCAGGAAGTGGTGGTGCTTATTCGTGAGTGGTCTATACCTTCAAGTCCAGCTTCATATTTCACTAGAGTGAACGCGGTAGAGCGATAGCTGACGTAGAGCTGCATTCGTAGTTTCTCCCTTACCACCTTCTCTCCATCAGGTAAATTAGTTCAGATCGAACATGCTTTAGCTGCTGTTTCCGGTGGTACGACCTCGTTGGGTATTAAGGGTGAGTTGAGAGTACACCATACAATTCATGTCACATCTGCTCTCCAAATTAGATCCACTTTGTCGAGTCAAAGCACAATACACCTGATCTCGCCTCAACATCGAATTTGACTAACCTATCTGTTTAGCAACCAACGGTATAGTCCTCGCTACCGAGAAGAAATCCCCTTCACTCCTTATCGACACCTCAGCCTTGGAGAAAGTAGCCCCCATATGTCCTAATATAGGATTCGTCTATTCCGGTATGGGACCCGATTTCCGTATCCTCGTAGCTAAAGCTAGAAAGATCGCTCAGGCTTATTGGAAGGTATATGGGGAATATCCACCTACCAAAGTGTTGGTGCAGGAGGTGGCGGGGGTGATGCAGAAAGCTACTCAATCTGGGTGAGTCTGAGTGAAGGTTCTTTCGTCTTTGGATTCGTAAGGGTAGATTTGGTTTGGTCTGGTGGAATGGGATATTCAATATAATTGGAAATCAACGGATGGAGTATTACGGGTACAGCCCGAATGGATTCATAAAGTTGGGATATCATTCATTTCCGGTTATGGCAGGCAAAGAGCTGATTTTCAATGACTCTTTCGCAGTGGTGTAAGACCATATGGTATCTCGCTGCTCATCGCCGGATGGGATTCTCACAGGGGTCAATCGTTATGGCAAATCGATCCATCAGGTTCATACTGGGCTTGGAAAGCCAGTGCGATCGGAAAGAATATGGTCAACGCCAAGACGTTCTTGGAGAAGAGGTGGGTTCTTAACAAACTAGTTCATCTCAATCTCGTATATCCTGTCAGACTCCCTGTCTATCTCCTCTATCTCTTCATTATTAAACAGCATACTTTCTGTATGATCGTGTACGAACGAAGCTGATCTTGGCGATATACAGGTACAACGACGAACTTTCCCTCGAAGATGCCATTCACACAGCCTTGTTGACTTTGAAAGAAGGATTCGAAGGTCAAATGACTGAACAAACGATCGAAATTGGAGTTATCACCGTTCCGACCCCTGAACAAATGGTTGAGAAATCTGGGGAGAGGTTACCACCTACATTTAGGAAATTGAGTGAGAATGAAGTTAGGGATTATCTGTCTTTGTAAGCGCAGAATTGATAGCAATCATACGAGTTATACGTGATCTGCACATCGGTAGAAGAGATGTAGAGAAAAGAAGATGTCTCTATGTATATGAATGATACCTCAAATATTTTCCAGAGTGTCAGATCACTTAACAAGATTCTGAATTGTATCGCAGATATCTGAGATGACAATCGTGAATAAATAATGAAGAATGGAGGAGTTAGCTGCTTTTTATGTTCAATGTACTAAAGCCCATTGAATTTTTTCTATATGACAAACATGCTACACTGCAGCTCGTATGTCTATGGTCATTCGAAATCATTATATTACATATACGTGCGATTTGTGTTATTTACTCATGCTGACTTCCAATAACGATGATTATATACAATTCACTTTGTTTCTCCTCAATAATGATGTGATCGTCCTTTAAACTTTTGCCCTAATTCTTCCTTCACATATCTCGACTTTCCCAATCTATCTATTCCACTAAGCCTTCTTGGCACCTCTGCTAGGTGGTTTCCTCGTACCTTCCGTAGTAGTCCTACATTAATAATCCAAAATCAGCTCTTGGAAAATCCTGATATAATATATTCAAGCAGTATCGAGATCATCGATAGATCACTCACTTTGCTTTCTTACTAGGAGGTTTCTCGGACTTCTCACCCTCCTCGGAAGTTTTCCTGGGTGGTCTTCCTCTTCCTCTCTTCTCACCCTCGCCATTGCCCTCTTCGGAATGTTTCTTGGGTGTTTCATCTTTTTTGCTGCTGGGTGGTCGACCTCTACCTCTTTTCTCACCTACTTCAGCTTCTTCGGTGGTAGGTTTCTCAGGTGATTTAGCTTCTTCTTTCTTGCTGTTAGGCGGTCTGCCTCTACCTTTTGATTTGGGTTTCTCAGTCTCTTCCTTCTCGGCTGCTTCGGGTTTACCTTTCGATTTGGGCTTGTCAGCTTTCTTTGAAGTCGGTTTAGATGATTGGGGTTGATCCGATTTAGATAAAGTCTTCATGGGATCGTGGCCCTGGAGATTGTATAATAGATTTACATATAGTGATGTCAGCTCGATCCACGTAAGATGTTCTGTATTGCGATTGAATCAGTGAATAAGAGAAATTAGATGGCCTTTCGAATTCTTCCACTTTCCGTACTTGAGAACGATAAAGAAATGGATGATATTCACTCACCCAATTCTTCAAACTTCTAGTCGATTTAGTCTTCTCCAACTCTTCAGGAGTCTTGGTTTCCTTCAATTTACCTTCCTGAGCTAAGTGTCTTTTACAGTACGACACGACCCTTCTCATGTGTTCTTTATCTTCTTCTGTATATTTGGATGGATCCTGTGATCGAACACAACAGATGCGATGATGATGTCAGCCTTCCTCAATGACCGGTAATATCGAATCGTTGCATGGCAATTACACTTGATGTCTACAGTATTTAGATAGGTAGTACGCACCTTATTAGGATTCCTCTTTAAGATGTCAACAATCTTCCTCCCCGATTCGTGACCTATCGATTCACCTGATCCGTCATCCTTCTGATATCCTGTTGATTCCGATCCCTCGGTTTTGAGGAATGTCTCCAGCTCGTCTGCTGTCATGTTGACGATTTCTGAATGTAGTCATAATTGGTATTAGCTCACTGGTCTTGGTCAACAGTGAAGGTGATCAGAAAGGGAAAGGCTGGTTGACTCACCGTTGAAATCGTTTACCACGTCTTGTTCTGATTTAGGTGCCATGTTGGATCTTTGAGATGTTATGTCAGTATGTGTTATATATGATCAGTGTTCACTATTCAGTATAAATGTGAGAGAAGGAAAAGGAAAAGCAATAGGATGTAAACAGAACAACCATTCCTTATATATATAGCTGTATCACACTGTCGTCATACCTTGATTCTGATCATCACACATCATCAACCCATCAAACATTACCCATAACGAAGAGTAACGTAACCCGATCGAGATGTACCTCATAGTATGATCGGCGAATTCAACCTCACGCATCCCTTATTTACACCACCCCCATATGGCAAATCGACCTTGACGATATACACCCCACCCACTTAATCATCCCTTCCCTCGACATCTCAACATCTTTCGAGACGAGCTTCAATATTCTTTTCCTCAAGAGAGGTATACACGACTGTACTCACATCTACACCTTATCTCAACAACATCTACACTACCTGTTCACCTTTTCACTCAAATCTCCCGAAGCTCCGATAGAACCCTTGCAAAATGGCCAACTTAGGTGTCCCCGTAAAACTCTTACATGAATCGTTAGGTCACATAGTCACGGTTGAGTTGAAGACTGGAGAGGTGAGATTACTACCCTTCATATATGACAACGGTCTTACTGACTTATGTGGAATAATGCCATGTAGATGTACAGAGGGAAACTGATGGAGGGTGAGTCTTACTTTCAATGGACAATCCAGAAGGGAGATGAATTGTACTAACGAACTATATTTCTATCTGTCTTTAATCTCCACTCTCTACAATATCAACCATCTAACCTATCCTGAACACCCAACATTTACATCCTGTATCCGAAAATCATGTGTTACAACTAAAAACACACAACTACGTACATGAACACGTATATGTTGTGATATCGCAGCCGAAGACTCGTTGAACATCTCTCTTAGGGAAATAACAGTTACAGCTAGGGATGGACGTGTATCTCAATTGGAACAAGTGTACATCAGGGGAAGTATGGTGAGTGGAAACCCTCCTGTTGCGTCCTTCAAATAACCTAGAAGAGGACGCGGTGATCACACAGTCAGACATCGAATCAAGTCGATATCGACTTCGAGTAGGAGGTTATGCTAATCCATCTTGCTATATTGATAGATCCGATTCGTCATCGTACCGGATTTACTTGCCAACGCACCTATGTAAGTATCACACCCATAAGCTGTTATATCCCCGATGATAAAAGGCCAGTAACACTGTATGCTAATATTTATTTTTTCGTTGCAGGTTCAAGCGAGTCGGTCCTAACGCTATGAGAGGAAGGGGTATCGGAGCAGCCAGAGGAAGAGCTACTATCCAACGGGGTGAGTCCATCCATCCATCCATCCATCCTGACCAACTATTTCCTTATCTCGTTATTGCTTTTTCTGTCGCTCTCCTACGGATGTACTGATGTCGATGCGTGTCTATAGCCAATGCTCGACGTGGTACCACTCGAACGAATCAAGGTGTAAGGCGATAAGGCATAATGATCAGTGGGGTTGGGGTGTAGTCGGGAAAGGGTGATCACAGGATCAATATGATATTTCCATTTTAAAAATACAGTATGATCGAGTTTCCGTTCGAATCATATTTAGATGTATAGCCTTATATACTCGAAAAACGGAGTATGTCATATAACATGATGCAAATTGAGAAAATCAAATTATTATACCATAAATCAAACGCACCATTTTCTTGATTGCTTCCCAATTGATCCACTAGATAAGTCTTGCGCAATGGGAAAATGCTAGCAAGTGCGTGCAGTTGGTTAGGTTCGCGACTTCAGAGGCTACTGTACTAACGGATTCGAGCAGATAAACGATATACGATTCCTTTGGACCGATACGGCCATGTCGAGGTTTATTGGTCTTCATTGAAAAGCACATATACTGAACATCGTCATATGATCGATTGCATAGTATTGTAGTATTGTGGTATTGCAGTGTTGCAACTTGCGTCACACCAAAAACGAAGCTCACAAGGAATGCATGAGCAAATCAAGTAGCATAGCACTAGTACAGCACATGAACAAAACCCAACATGCTATGACAATTAGAGAGTCAGACAAACAATCCAACAAACACTTGATCAAGACAATCCATTGACTCCCTGACATCCACTCCAAAACCCAAAATCCAAGTTCATCACCTCTCCCCTCTCCACTAAACATCCACTACAGATCCTAGATACAAGCAAGCTGGTCTGAGCTAACGAGTATACAAGCTATTCCTTAAATTCCTAGCACTTTCATTGCCCCCACCCCCTACTCCTGCCGTTGGCGCAGTAGTTGAATTCAGATCAGTTTGTTTAAGTAATTCTTCTAAATCACTTTCAGCCAATTTCAATTTACCCATACCCTTCCTAGCTATCGCACGTTGATATAATGCTTTTTGATTCTTTGGGTCTTTGGATAATAGGTAATTACAATCTATTTCAGCCTTTTCATGAGATCCCATGTTGTTCAGAGCAATTGCTCGGTTTGAGTAGTACACGGTCTTTTTACCGTCGAGGGATATTGCTCGGGTGTATGATTGGACGGCTAGAGGATGTTGTTTCATGTTGGAGTGTTCGTTGCCCTATTCATTGAAAAGAATGATTTAGCTTTTGGTATTTGGGATGATGATTTTTAGTCATAGTCTAGTTCAACTGCATTTTGAGCGTGATGGAAGGTGCGTCATACATCGAGAATGACAGTGTATTGACATTATACATACGTCGAGATACGAAACGACCACTCACCCGCTTACGTTCCCTCCCACCCAGTTCCTCCGCCCATTTGTCCATACACCCCTGCCAGGCTTTCAGCTCATTTACATCTTCCCTACGTTGGACGGATGGTTCTGCCAGCCGTCGATATAGTGCTATCGGATGGACACGCTGCAGTTCATCGATATCCTTGGCATAAGAGGGGTATGAAAATGGTGAGGCCGCTGTAGAGATTTGGTGGAGTAGCTAGGTAGAATAGTCATTCGTCAGTATACGATAGCTCAGCGACGTATGAAGGCGAGGAGGAAGTAATTTATCGGACACAACAAGACAAGTCAAGCCTGAAAGAGTGATGATAGCTTATAACTCACCTTAACAAAATGTCTAAAAGTCAAGACAATCGCTGTATTCCTCTGACTTGCATCTTCATCTGTCCATTCTTTCGGTAAATACACCACAGCCTTCTTACCATCCTTGGTACCATTCATTCCATCTTTGTTCTGCGATTTCGGAATAGTCCCATTTGGATTGACAATCATTTTCCTTAATTTACCTCCTCTTCCTTTAGCTACTTTTATCATCCCTCCTGAACTAGGTGCTGTAGGTGGTTTAGAGGAAGATTTACTTGATACTGATCCATCTTCAGATACATTATCATCTTGAGGTAAGCCTAAATCTATCCCCTCGAGAGCTGTGGGATGATTCGTAGATGGTCCATAGCGATTTTCGACAGCTTGATCTTTCGCTCCCATCTCTTTTAATCTCCATCTCAGATGTTCTTCCACCGCTAACACATCCGTCATCTGAGGATGAGGGAATATCTGAGGTCCTCTATTGACTTTCGCTGAATTAGTCGTATTCTGTACGAAACCCTTTCCTTCAGGTAGGTTTAGTTGATTAGATGATTTCCTACGCAAACTCTCTTGACGAGCTTTAGCCTGTTCTTCACTTTCCACACCTCCCAGCCACCCATTTGATACTCTAGTAGATTTCAATTCGTAAGGTAATAAGCTTACTGGACCGCGACGCGATAAAGCAGCTTGATGAAAGCAGTTCAAACATGTTGTAAGTTGACACAAACATGGTCCGTGATCGTCTTCTTCTTCTGGAATACCATGATGATATGATAAGTTGTGAAAACATATACCATCCCTGTATAAGCTTGTTCCGGTAGTTGTAGGTGCAGGAGTTGGCAAACCGAGAGGTGAGAGTTTGTTGGAGTTGGATGAAGGGGAAGGTTCGGTATGAGGTTTGGAACCTGATAATCTCTGTTCTAACTCTTCGTATAAAAGATGTAACATCTGAGATTGAAAGAGATGATCTAGTTGTTGTCCGCCGTAGACTATCTTTCGACGTAGGAATGTAGGGCTGGAACCGGTCATAATTAGGTGAATGATCAGGTTGGGTAGGGTATGGGTGAATAGTTGGTGGAATGCTTCTTGCCTAAGCAATTCAGGCCAGAGCAAACAGCACAATAATAAAGGTTAATTCTTCTTCTGATCCTTTATATTCTGGAGGGAGAAGGCGAAGACTAAGATCACGTTGACAGGACTCACCAACACTGTTCAACCCAACAATCATATTCTTTCCTCAATACCATCCCCATATCATTTACAAATCCATCAATCTCATTCTCGCTGAATCTACCCGTTCTCTCACTGGCATGTCGGTTCTTCTCCTGCCATGCTCGTCCATCTTGACATCGTACTACCCCTACTCCTGTACTCGTTCCGTTCGTCTGTGAAGGGGAGTTCTCGTTGTCTGAGGTAGTAGTTGGGTCCTGGTGTCTTCCGGCCACTTGGATAGAAGGTAGCGAAGGTGGAGGTGCAGGTTGTCTATAAGCCGAAGCTGCATGAGCCAATGCCTGAGGAGAAGGGAAGTTGAAATTGGGCGGTAATGGTAAACCACCCCCTCCGGTGGTGAATGGATGAAGGGATCGGGATTGAGTTGCGAGACGTTCGGTCAATGCGTGTAAGGAAGCTGTTGCGGTCGTTTGATTAGGCATCGATAAGATGTGGTTTATGTGATATACTGTGTTATTTCGGTTTGAGTAAGATTAGGATTGAAATATGGTTATATCTGGGCTAATGTTGAACGGGACATGTAGTAATCGATTTAACAGTTTTTGAGATTGGTTTTGACATATAAGCAGTAGTGAAGAGGCAGATGACAGTAGAAAGGTAGGACAGATATCGATCTTTATAACTTGTTGTATGCTTGTGCTTGAAGAAGCGGACACAATGACTCTCAAGATGACTTTGGATCTCATCTCATCTCAACTGGTCAACTTATTCGAAGATCAATGCTCAACTACGAGTACCTGCTATGAGCCAAATACCCGTTATCACTCATCTCAATAAATCCACGTGTAACAGCCATCCCATCTAACGCGGTCAAACATTACCATGGCCTCTGGTGTTTATCGATTGCTTTTACCACTCTACTTAACTATAACTCTCACTTCTCACTTGCATAACAGCTCAACCCCTCGACTGGATTCCTACCTCGGCACTTCTTACCTGGCTGAATTTGTCGGAAGGATTATCTCGTCAATATGGTTTACAACGGAGGTAAGTATCTTCTCCTTCCCTCCCTATCCCTCGCGTCCTCGACTGCACTGACATCTGTACATCCCCTCACAGACGAAGTATCAGCCCTCGTAGTCGATTTCGGGTCATACACCACTCGAGCAGGGTATGCAGGAGAAGATTGTCCCAGAGTAGTCACACCCTCTTTCTACGGATATATCGATACTCCCGAAGGTGAATCTTCAACTACAAATGGAAATACCAACGGAACTGCACAAGCGGAAGATGTAGTTATGAGCGATGGCGAGGAGAAGACCAACGGAGATAGTACATCGACATCGAAGACTACAAGGAAATACTATGTGGGAGAAGATGGTGTGGGTGTGTGGAGGAAGGGTATGCAAGTTGATAATTTCATGTTGGACGGTATTGGTGAGTATTCAGCTGTCCTGCTTCAATGACGTCCAAGCTAATTATCCGATATAGTGCACGATGCCGAACCTGCATCTAGATTGTTAAATCACATCCTCCACGATAGATTGGGTGTGGACCCAAGTGAACATCCCATCATGATGACTGAACCAGCCTGGAACACGCCAAAGGCTAGAGAACAGTTGACGGAGATGGTGTTTGAGGGAGAGAAGTCGCCTGCTTTGTATTTTGGTTCAGCGGGTGTATTGTCAGCGTGAGTCGAAACGTCTCGTTCGCCCGCTAGCAGTTCGGGTCTCATCTATTCTGTTTGATGTCTTATAGCTTCGCTGCTGGAAAACCTACAGCATTGGTACTAGACGTAGGCTACACACATAGTAGTGCTGTACCCGTCGTGGATGGATATGCCTTAAGAGCAGGTAAGCTTGCACACTGTCTCGGTTCAGTGCATACAGCTTATACGGAGTAATAACAGGTACGATGAGACAACCACTTGGCTCAGAATTGTTAATCTCCCAACTCCACTCCCACTTTACTCAACCATCTTCCACCAGATCATTCCCTCTATCCCTCGCATCTCGTCACTTGATTTCCAAACGTGATCCTCAACCTGAACCAGGATTGAAACCCAATCCGATCTTACGTGAAGATAGATTATCCGATACTACCTCATCATGGAAAAAATGGAGCGAGAACAGTGTGATTGAAAATTGGAAAGAATCATGTACGGAGATTGTTAATTATAAAGGATTCGATTTCAATACTTCGAAAGATCTTCCTCAAGTGTTGTACGAATTTCCTGATGGTTATCACCAGTATTTCGGCGAAGAGAGATATAGGTTTACCGAGATGTTGTTTGATCCTAAGAATTACTTCAATCAGGTATGTTTCAATCAATTCGTCCCTTTTTACATACCACCAACCGGACGATACTTGAATACAGAACATTCATGCTGATTGTTCAACATCGAGTAGTCAATCGAACCTCCCGCTACTCTTCGAACGGTGACCAACACCGACCACTCTCACTCCCTCAAAGATCTCGTACCTCTGTCGCAGCTGGTACACGACAGTATAATGGCTTGTGACGTAGATGTCAGAGCGGCACTCTTACAAAACATAGTAGTAGTTGGAAATACATCTTTGACCAGAGGTTTGATAGAGAGATTAGACGTCGAGTTGGCAGCTTTGATGCCTAGCGTGAGTTTTCGCAAATCTACCAGCTGAAGCTTGTTTGTCGAAGGAAATAAGCTGATGTGGTGGTGTTCGATGATGTAGCAAAAAATCAAAATTCACTCACCTACGATCCCCTTCGAAAGGAAATACTCATCATGGGTTGGAGGTTCGGTATTAGCTTCGTTAGGAACTTTCCATCAATTGTGGGTTACAAAGGATGAATATGAAGAACATGGAATGAACATCGTTCATCAACGTGAGTCACCCTTTTCCAATATATCGTACCAGTTGTATAAAAGATGGCGAGCTGATGAGCGTATAATGATAGGTTGCAAGTAGATTATCTTAGATAGTATCGAGTGTGGGTGTATGCTATATGATATGCATGAAATGTAATTATATATGCAGCATTACGGTAAGCAGATGCGGAGCGGTGGGATATGACCGATTGGTGACTTGATACTAAAGCTCTAACACTCTTCGATGAACAGTGATGTGATACATTTTGTTACTCATTCCTAGACCAGTACTAGACCCACCAACCCTCAATATCGAATACCCGTTCTTTCTCCCTCTGTCCTCTCATCGCTGGACTCTCAAATCAACTTCTCGATGACCTATGTAAAACCCGACAAGATCACCATGCGTTTTTATATGGACTAACTTGGTCCCAAAGCCTTTTCCGATCTTCATAGCTCATAAATGGATAAACTTCCCACTCTTCGTCTGAAGGTGGCCCTCTGAAGTTGAAATCGATGTATAGTCTTTTGAGTTTGGATAGATAGGAATCGGCATCCTGAAGATTCGACTTGTAGATGATTTACACTCTGGGGTCGTAAGTTGTCATAGAAAAATATGGTAGTTTGCATTTCGAGGAGAAATGAAGTGGATTGATGGATATTGGGATTTGACTGTGAGCGATATCTTCTGTTAATTGTTTGATATTGAAGAGTGGAAAAGTATGGAAAGTTGGCTTTGCAGAAAAGGCGAGACTGTATCGCCGCATTTGAGGTATATTATTCTGATCTTAGGGAACCAGCGACAGAGGGTGCCATCTTGCCGATCATCAACATTTTACAGAGATGATGACAGGGCGCTCGGAACTATTAGTAGCTCGCAATGGGCATTATTCTGATACTGTATGTGGAAAATAGAACATGGACTGACTTTGAGAATATCGAATACTGGTCTTCTCGTCACGTGTTGTACATACAGACGATACTTTGGGCGTATCCATGCCGATACATTGTTTGATGGATTAACTGATTTTTACATCAATCCACCTGAGGCGGCTGTGCAAGCTGTCTTGATGGGAATGGGAGCCAAGATAACCTTATTGTATGATTGTTCAATCGCCCTGATCATGTCTCATCTCCGACTAATCCATCAGACAGTGGGTGCCCGAGCGCAGTTGTTTCCTGAGAGCATTTCATAGCGTTTGAGAGTATCAGCATAGTCTCGACAGGACAACTACCATATCGTTCCATTGAACATAGGTTTATCTGATATATCTGCATCTCTACTGATCATTCAGAACCCATCGCAAGAAACGCTAAGAATAAATACTCCACACTTGGCAAAATCACTAGACGCTATGTCTTCCTCCGGTCTGATGGCGAAGAAGATCTGGAGCTGTTTCAAAAGTCTGTCACCTGCCTTCTTCCGACGACATACACCTTGTTCCCCCTCTACTTCACCCCCGGCACTTCCGCAGAGATCTTCTCAGTCTCATCGACCGAAATTACTGGTACTTTCAACATCCCGCACAGTGGATAAGGGCCAAGTCGACACACCATCAAGTAGATTCTCCGACTTAGCGCCCTCACCTGACTCCACATTAGGCAAATGGTTCAAACAGCAGCTCCAGACTCGCAAAGCTTCTGCACAACCGTCTTCAACATCATTGTCTAGTCCCATATCCCCTGTTGTAGCAGGAGACAAAGAATCACAACATGATCTTCCGTTATTCAGTTACCGTGAAAGACCCAATCCACCAAAAGTGGTATACACCTCTTGTCAGCACCACGCGAACCAACACCTCTGTCAGCTCAAAGGACCAGCTTTAGGTCTCGACCTGGAATGGATGACGTTCTCTTTCGATCGGTCAATCTCTCTTATTCAATTCTGCGACAAAGATCTGATAGTGCTTTTCCAGTTGGGGGAAAATGGCGGTGAGTGATTTGCTATTCTTCCATTGATATCCATGTTGGAGACTCAGCTGATGGTATTGCCACAGTCTTACCCAAAGAAGCGATAAAATTGATCAACAATCCAGAGATATACAAATTAGGGGTTAATATCAAAGGTGATCTCAACCGCTTAAACGACAATTTTTCGGATGATGGGAACTTCAAGCCTGCCTCGTTTCTCGAATTATCCAGACTTGCTAGGATGGTAGAGCCTGAATGGCGAGGGAAGGGTAGAAGACTCATTTCTCTGGCAGATCAATGTCAACATTTTCTTGGGAAAACTTTGAATAAGGACGAAACTATACGACAAGGTAATTGGGACGGAGAACTAAAAGAGGAAGCTACCGATTGTAAGTGTCTCCGATTCAATGTAGACATCTTGAGAGCTAGCTGCTTCATTGACTGTAGACGCTGCCAATGATGTTTACTCTTCACTCAAAATATACGATAAACTCATATCCATGTCAGAACTCAAGCAGATCACTATTGATTATCCATACCTGTGCGTAGACCGTGATCCACCACCAAAAACGAAACCATATTCTCATCCGCTCATAGATGAATTTGAACTTCAATATAATGCTCCACCAATCAAGTACACTATTGCAGGAAGGGAATTTCAGCACCCAGCCTGGGCTCCGAGGCTGCTCCCTTCTGAGATCAGAGCTTTTGAAGCTTTTCTTAAAGGTGTAAGAGTCAGGTATTATGCGGAGGAGTATAGGATTCAAATAATCACTGTGCAGTAAGTGTTCTAGGATAACAGTCCTGCTCATCGGGAAAGATCTCTGACGATGATGCCACACCATGATCAGGACTTATATCAGTAAAGTAGTCAAAAGGTTTGGTATGAATGGTCTGACTGAGGAAGAGCAGACAAGGCTCATAGCAGAAGCGTGGAGACGACCTCCCGGTATACCCGTTCCTGCGAGTGCTTCAGCTAAAGAATAAGTTGGTATTCTCTATATATAAGGTATCGCAACCGCGGCGATTCACGTCTTTATATATGAACCCATATGCATACTATATATTCATCCATCCAGCTCATCATTCATACCATCATGTGCTCACCTCTTGTTTGTTGTGTATGGTTCTATGTATATTTCACGCAGTATCTTATGCACAGACATTCACTCGCATGGACCACCTCCACCGATCAGGAACGGACAATTTTCCGATGGAAGCAAAAATCCAATGTTCGTAAAAGTTTTTTTTTTCCACTCGTAGCAAATTTCAGCGAGCGAGAGTCACACCTAAGCGAACGAATCTAGACGGATTCGCGAAAAAAGAACACAAACGCAGTGGTATATTCACTGTGAGGACCTGTATTCTCTTGCTTGTAATGCATATTGTCGTGTATGCTCCCTGAACCCAGACCATACCCTCACCAGATTCCCTTCCTTCCCTTCCTCTCCTCCCCGGACTACCAAAAATGTGATTCCACGATGTTGTCGTGTCATAGCATAGCTTAGCCCTCGGTGGGACTCGAACCCACAGCCTTCCGATCTGACTCTGAAGTTAAGAGTCGGATGATCTAACCATTGAGCTACGAAGGCCCACAAAAGTGTTGAAAATCCCCTTTTTGAATGGATAGATCCTATTTAGATATGAATGAAAGACAACGGGCTTCTGGACTTCGGCAGCTCTTTAAAGGATTGGGAGAGCTGCATGGAAGGAGGCAGGAGAGGTGCGGAAGTCCTTCCCCGACGAGCATTAAGGGATCGTACAAGGCTTCTGTTCAGCCCTTTCGCTCTGTTTGTCAATGCGCCATGTGGAAAAATGAGAACTGAACACGAAAAGTACTGTTCATACGTGAAAAGCAATCACTTATACGAAAGCCCTTCAAGAACTTCATTCACCTTTTATCATGAGTGACATTTGCCTTACGACATATAGCAGGGACATCAATTGGCTGACAGAGTTTTCCTATGTCAATTTTCTTTCCCATTTTGTCGGCTCGACTTTTCAGCTTGAGGAAAATCTGCAACGCCGATGTGACATCGTTTGCTGCGTCTTTTGGAACCTCACTGTGAGTTCGTCTTCGGTCAAGAGAGGCGCACTCACAGTTTATTTGTTTCTCGCTCAGTCGATCACTCCAACCCCCTCTATGACTATTGCCGTTCTTGCACAGCTTCTTGCCCAAATACCTCTCGCATAATCCTGCAAGACTGTAGTACCCCGACTCCCATGTACTGGGACGATCAAGTTCGTGCGCTAGATGCGATAATTCCAGTATGGAGACAGGTTGTCTGATGATATGACCGTTTTCTAGCCAAATGATCATCAGCACAAGGACTGAAGCTTCCATGGCGAATTAGCTCACGAAAGAACCGATCTCTGTAGGCTCGAACAAGACTTGCGCAATCATTGTGAATTCCTACACCCACCTTGATGATCTTGGGATCACACAGTAGCTGAAGAGTTCTACGGGGTAATCGCGACTCTGAGTGGACAACAAGTGTGAGTAGAGACACAATCTCTTTTGCCTTGAACTTACCCAATCCATTCTTCAATTGTATCAATAGAACCGAGTGTTCGTCACACAGTTGCAACAGGGCAGGTTTCTTCGTCGGATGGTGTGTCTCCTCTGATATCTCCTCAATGTACTCGACGTCTAATCCAATCACATTTCCCTTCAACAGCTTCATTGCGCCCTTTGCGCTTCGACGAGAAGTCAGAAATCTGAATCGTGGCTGAGTGTCCAAGTCTTTGTAGCTATATCCGGGCGGTGCTTCGGGCTGGGGCATCTCAGAAGCCCTCGGAAGCTCGATGAGTGGTAGTGGAGAGTAACGATGATCCTGCTTGTCTTGACAAAATGTTGATGTGAAGCGTGTCCAAGAAGGCCTGTACGGTGGCCAGTATCTACAGAGTGTCCTGGTGAGAGGCATTTTCTGGAACGATGCGAATTTGGTCGAGAGCAGCAAGAACGACAGAATTCTTTGGAAGAGTTGGCACGACGCTGCATATCGAGAAATCCCAGACATATTATTACAGAAGTGCAATGGCACGGATGGTACGTGAAGCTGTCACAAACGTCGTCATGCATTTCGAGTCATCATCCATACAGACACCAACTGGATGAACCTAGACTCGAATAGACGTGACCTTAGTTGAGTCCATCGATGTGACTCGAAGTACGATTGGTTGTCGTCACCTATTATCTTATCTCCCCGAGACACCTTCCAGACCGACTTGCGCGGTGTTTCAATGGTACATATTGCATTATTGGGTCTTCCGTTTATCCCATGGCGCTAAGGATGAGAGAGCTCAATCATATATGTATCCCTCCAGTATCTGGGCTTTCATATGCGGTATGACCTCTTCCCTTGACAGTTGCCCACAGTCCTCGACTTTTGGATGCCTCCTCATGACCAGGATCAGAACGATTCCAAAATCGCACAATTACGATGAAGAAGCTGAAACCCTCCTCGTTCCACGACTCCGTCTTCTGGGCCTGTCAAATGACCAAGATCAATACGATCATGAATCAGAAGGGCATGATGATCTTCCACGCATTGTTCAACCCAGCTCCGTTCGACATCGTTTCACTACAAGGGATTTCAGCTACAAAACATACCCTCAATCCGGCAGTCCCGTCAAGCTGGTCTATGTCGAATCGAAATCTGAGGCAGACTCACAGCTCTCAAGACTCGCTGGCTCAATTATAGGCTTGGACATGGAGTACGTTGGACCCACATGGACCCGCAACCAACGACCAGTCTTACTTCAATTCAGCGATGAGAGATTGATCGTATTGGTGCACCTTCGGGATATCGACCACGACGTGCATTTTATACCTCACTCACATGTACTGTGCGAGTGGGGGGCTGATTACAAAAGAACTAAACTGTAGACACACCTATATCATCTAAGGCAGTAGAAATACTTTGTAATACCAGGATATACAAGATTGGGGCGGAATCCACAACAGTTCTATCACGATACATCCAAATCACTCTTAAACGGTATCGCATTGTCTGAGGATATCGACCACAATCATGAAGATGGATTGAAAAGTGATGATATACAAGGTATACCCAATCATGTACTCGAGTTATCATCTCTTGTTTGAGCGGTAGATCCTTCACGGTGGACCTCAAATTGGTTTGGCGACTCTATGTGAGAAGTATTTGGGTCTTGAATCATGTAGATGGCATGAGGGTAATTACAGTGGAATTCTGACAGAGAGGCAAAAAGACTGTACGTTCATCTCATACCTTTCACTCTGTCTTACCCGTTCAATGGTCAGACTCCACGCTGATATAAGTTCAAAATGTTTCTTGTAGACGCTGCCAACGATGCTTATGCTTCACTGCAGATGTGCCTCAAGCTCCAACATCTAGCTGAAGAAAAGAGGATCTACCTAGATTTGGTTGAATCATGTACCGAGCTTAGTAATCGAGATATACCTTCTACAGTACCAGTACAACGACCCACCGATAATCACGCCATCGATGATCTTACATCTTCCTCCCCTGTCCAAGGTCAGATTTGATCCTTTTGACCGGGTCTTACCTTCTGCACGTTTAAATGGATAAGAAGAGAGCTTGCAGGGAGACACATCAAGAGGATCTGTTCTGACCTTGCACAGTGAAGGAAGATGTAAGGGTATCGATGGTGTGGTTGTCTTGTTTGGTGTACGTAGGATTGCGATTTGCTGTATCGGAGATCAAACAAGGGAGAACGACGATGGAAAAAAGAAAATTGACTACCGTAATACGTATACTGTGCTCTCCGCCAGAATAAAAATCTCGCATGCATTGGTGTATGCTCGAAATGATACAGACTGGAAGAAGAACCTATGACATGCCCATGCTGCGTTCTCCATGCATTTCTGTTTAAGGATGGATAAGCTGTAAGACTTGGTGAAATCGATTACAACAGGTTCTAATGAATTTTCCAATCTCGCGAGGACTTCGAGCACCCTGAGAGGACAATAAGCATAATGACCAAACATGAAACTCACGGTACCTGAATTCGATCGGTTCTTGGTCTGGAGCGATCAATTTATTTTCAGTATGCTTCTTACCCTCTCACAACAATAGACACCTCTTGTGGAAGAGTACTGCGCAGAGCATGCTTCTTCGAATCCAAGGGAGCACAAGACGCGGGACAGAGGAAGGAGCAGCGGTGATTGTAGAACACGAACAATGGGCGGGTTGATCGGCAGTGACCTCGCACTTAGGGCGTTTGTGTGTGTAGATGATGGATATGGTATGATATGATAAGTGGGGGAGCAAGCACAATCATCAGATCTGAAGTACAGAAGGAAGCGTGAGTGTAGCCATTCGAAAGTTGACCTATATACGTGTTCTATCTTTGTCATCCTGTCTTTCATCCCTCCTCCCTCTCTTCTCCGTGTCTCACTTAATTATGCTTTGGCTTTTACCGTCAAGCAAAATGCAAGTGGTTGATCTCCTTGGCAGTCCAAGACTACCAACGATACTTGAAACACTCTCGCTATGTCTACTTTTACTCCTCCTTTACCTCCTTGATACGTTCCTCTTGAAGCCTTTGACATCACCTTTACGGCACTTGGCTGGTCCACCTGGGGGATATGGTATTAATGGACATAGTGTTCAAATCATGGAGTGGGTTGTCTCCTTTACTACACCGATATATAATTCAACGCACTATATAGGAGAAGGGAAAAGATAGAATCACTCGCTGATACCGATTAATCTGTATGTAGTCTACATGGGTCCACGGTCCACGATTGGATATCCACCTACGGCTCAACATTCCTCGTGAGAGGTCCCTTCGGCGTCCATCATAGGATATTCACCTTGGATCCCAGAGCACTATCTCACGTACTCAACAATACTCAAATCTACTTCAAATCGCCTCTGCTAAGGAACCTAGTCAGGAGGTATATGAAAGAAGGTTTGATAGTTGCTGAAGGTGAACGACACAAGTTACAGCGGAAAGTTGCTCAGAGGTTGTTCAGTAGAAATGGATTGAAGGGGATGAGTGAGGTAGTGGAGGAGAAAGCGACTCAGGTGGGTGACTCCCTGAGTTGCTCATCCTTGACCAATCTCTATTTCCTTGCGATTATCGTTACTAGCAATCGTATTTCAATCCTACCCTCTGACAGCAATAGTACTGATAATAGTCCATGTAGCTACGAGATATAATCCACGAACTTTTGACTAACCCCCAATCTACCACACCTTACTCCCCTCACCGCAGTAATCTACCACCCGGATCCAGAGAGATAGATATCTACGCATCAGCATCGAGATGTACATTCGATATCATCGGTCAAGTAGGTATCGATCATGCATTCGACTCAACAGGTAATTGGGAAGGTGAAGGAGGAGAACTGTTCGACAAGTACGAGAGGATGCAATACCCTGCAAATGGGCTGAAATTCATCATGGGATTGATTTGGCCTTGGTTTGAGAAGGTTTTAGTGAGTTATTTTAACTTTACGTACGGTTGTACAATATACTGACTTCGGTATACTGGTATATTGATTTGTAGCCCAGTGAAAATGCAAAATTGGTAGCGAAAGCGATGGATCCTCTGGAAGATCTTTCTAAGAAGATAATGAACGAGAGGCAAAGAGAGATCGACGAGGGTAAAAGGGAGCTGCCAAGTGATAATAGAGATCTATTGACATTAATGTGTGAGTGATTCTCTTTAATATATTCTCCCAGAAAGGAGCTGAAATCTATCTATGGTATTTGATACCTTTCACGTTCGACAGTACGATCCAACATGGCCAAAGGACTGAAACCCGACCAGAAATTGAGAGATCACGAAATCACCGGTCAATTGTCTACATTCATGTTTGCGGGATCGGACACCACAGCGTGAGTTCCCTTAGGAGCAATTTCCTCACCCAGCGAATTCAGAGATATGATGCTGATTATGTGAATGACCCCGATAGAGGAACAATCGCCATGGGATTATATCAACTTGCCAAACATCCCTATGTCCAAGAAACTCTACGTACTGAAATATCATGCTATGGAGATAATTTACCTTATGAGCAGATTGACGAATTGCCATACTTGGATGCGGTGGTGAAAGAGGTATTGAGGATTAACCCTTCTTTACCCGGTACAGTGAGTTGAATTCCCTTTACGAACATGAAATTCGCATGACAAGCTAATATGATTATTCTCGGTGGTGCAGGTTAGACAAGCTCAGCAGGACGATGTCATCCCTTTATCTCAACCTATCAAGTTGACCAATGGGAAAATTGTCAGTGAGCTGAAAATTAGAAAAGGTCAATTGGTCAGTGACATATAAAATCGCAACCAACCTAAGATTTTTGACTGAGCTCTTTTTAATGATAGCTTCATATCCCTATCGAGCACTTGCACACCTCCAAGGGAATATGGGTTTCCAACGCGGATACGTTCGATCCATCTAGATTTCTGGGAAGTGAACATCTTGAACCTTCCAAAACTCCTTTAACGGCATCCTTCCCCTCAGCTTCTACCTCTTGGCCAACAGGTCCAACGGGTGATCAACCTGGTTCTGTACCGCGCAAAACGTCTATACCATCTAACGTACCTTCTGGACCTGGCGTCTGGCCAAATTTCATGACTTTTATCGATGGACCAAGAAGATGTATAGGATATAAACTCGCTTTGATGGAAATTAAAATAATGTTTTTCAGGTTGATCAAAGATTTCCAGGTTTTATTGAAAGAGGATCAAAGAGTTTGGAGATGGAATATGTAAGTTTGAGTGTTTCATCGTTTCAATGTTATCATCACGACTAAACGAAAGATAAATAAAGAGAAGACCGTATGTTGGTTGCTGACTATGTATACGAATTTGTTTTTAGGATGAGCACTAGACCTTATGTAGAAGGTACTTTGTATGCTAAGGGATCGAGTCTACCCATCATCATCAAACATCTTAAAACCGAAGATGAAACGAGGAGAGATTTATCGAATTCGAAAGAAGTGGAATGATCAGGTTATTTGTGATAAATAGAAGGAAGACCTTTGTCTAGTGATATATACACCTATTCGGAATACCTCTCAAACAATGTATATCGCTTTTTACACGTTCACTGGCAATGCTACAAAAGGTTCGTTATACGTTTTAAATCATGACTGCATAATATGAGATATACACAAATGATGATTTGATTGAAAACCCTAGTGTTATCTACTTCTACCTTACTCTTACCCTTTCTCGTATCTTACTCTGCTCAGCTAACTCCTTCTCACCTTCAATGAAGACATATGATTAACTGGTTTCTTGTTTGCCGACATGAATATCTCTTTTCGACGATGTTTACAAATGATGATGATGGTTGGTTATGATTGGTTTGGGTGGGGACGATTTGAGGGTTGGTGTGAATTTGTATTGATTTATGCGGTGGTTTCGGCACTGAAAAACAAATATACATAAGCTCTCAGTGATCGTTGTTGCTGAGACAGTTAATTAGCCACTCACGCATCATCACCGTTACCGTTAGCTTGAGCTTGTTCAAGTTCGATAGGTTTCATCTCTTTAGCAATCTTAGCGGTGATCTTCCTATCTTCAATCAAAGTCCCATCGACCTTCTCAACAGCTTGAGCTTGTTCAGCATCATTCTCAATTTCCACAAAACCGAATCCTTTTGAAGCTCTGAATGGTCTGAAACTTCGAGCAGCTCCTGGTCGAGGTCTTCGGATTCCCTTGACAACCTTGGCGGATTTCACTTTGATGGAGAGATTGGTGAAGATGGTAGCGAGGGCTTCGTCATCGACCGAGAATGGAAGGTTGGCAACGAAGATGGTGTTCTGTACAGATCAAAAAAAAGGGAAACATCAGCTAGATGACGAGAAGAGGACCAATTATTTGAAGATTAATTTACCTTTGAATCATCACCAGTGAGCTCAAGTCGAGGTTGTCTCTCCTTCTTGGTTTTAGGAGCAGCCTTCTTCTTCTCCTTGGTCTCTCCATCTGCACCGTTCACATCGATTCTACCCTTTGAAGCGGGTTTGGCATCCCCAGAAGCCTCAGCCTCACCTTCTCCTTCATCACCTTCTCCAGGAAGACGTCGTCGGGACTTCTACAAGGAAAGAGCGTCAGCTATATTCCTGACGATGCATGTTCCGATGAAGGGCTAAAAGGAAATAAGAATGGAAAGCGCAGGGAGATGAGAAAACCGTCCAGAGAGGTTGTTGAGAGCGGACAACGAGATTCAACAGGTGAGAAACCAAGATGAATACAGGTATACCACCATCTTTGACTGAAAGTCCTTTGTTGATTCAAGATCCCAACTCACCTTAGCCTTGCTCTTATTGTTCTTCTTCTTCTTAGGTTTCTCCTCACCCTCCTCAGCGGATTTACCATTAGCTTCGGGGGCGGCGCCAGCGGCAGTAGCTAATTCGGCGGCTTTCTCAGCTTTCTTGGCGTTATTGGCCTCTATTCTCTGTTTCCTCTTCTCGTCTTTGGCCTTTCTGATCTCGAGCACTTTCTCAGCTGGTCGAGCAAGCTCAATTCGGGGTTGTCTGCTACCGAACTCTATACCCATCATCATTCACAGTCAGAAGATTTACACCATGTAGAAGGTGGGGGGTGGACCTACCTTTATCTTTGAGTTGCTCGACAGCCTTGGTAGCGTCTGTTTCGTTGGTGTAGGTGACAAAGGCATATCCAGCGGGTCGTTTACCGAATTTCAACGGGAGATCGATGGTTTTGCTAGATCACAGATACGGCTGTCAGTTAAGCGGGCATGATGCTCGAAGTAGAAGATAGTCGCTCAACTCACATCTCACCACCTGCAGGAGCGACGAATTCTTGAACTTGTTCTTTGGTAGTTGTGTAATCGATATTACCAATGTAGATCTATTAAATGATATACACGTTAACGCACAGATCGCGTTAGGGGAGCCATCAATCACTTACTCTATGACCATCATCTTCTTTTGGGATATCAGCAATCTTCTTAGCGTCCTCTTCGGCAGAGTCAGCAGTGATAGCACCGGTAGATACGAAGTCTGCAGCAGCATTGACGACGTTCTCGGTAGCTTGCTTGATGGGGTTAAGGACAGCTTCAACCATTTTGATCTGTTGACGATGAATGAAGTTCAAGGAAAGAGAGGTGGTAGAGGTGTAAGACGTTCTTTGACGATCTGAGAGGTGACTAAAGGCAAAGTGTTGTGTTTGGCTCTGGTGTAATCGAAAGAGACTGGGAGAAGAAGAAGAAAGAGGGAGAAAGAGACAGATGCAAAGTATAGATGGGGTGTATCGTGTATCGTGTATCGTGTGCGAGGGAGGTGGCGGTAACGAGGAGTGATGACATGATACTGAATATGTGGAGTGCATCACATGCGGAGACTCCACATCTCGGTGTTATGCCTTCCCTCAAGTCAACTGCCGCCGTGTGGCATACTCGATCAGAGTGCCTGTCATAGTCAACGCGAGACCTTCCGAGCCCGCTCGTTTGTTTTGTCTTTTGGTCTCTTGGATAAAGCCACAAAACATCTCCAAGATCCGGTCACGACGGAGGGATGATCTGTTTGATCTGACTCAGAAATCATACGAGTGACTTCGGTTGGTTTATCACCATCCTCCCTCAGTCACCACGAACCTCGACCGAGAAGGACTAGAAAAGGAAATGCGGTGAATACCAAATATATCGCTAAGGTTACACACCCTGTCTTTCTCTTTGCAACTTTGCAGCTCCTCCCATTTTTCCCTAATATACGAAAGGTACGACGAGATACTCAACGTTTGACTGTGCACGCGCTCATCAATCCGCGAACATATCACAAAGAGCAACGGCCGTGGAAGGAGAATGACTTTGTGATTGAGTGAAATCGGATGACATCGGGTCCGTTGTGGCACCCCACGGTATCTTCCGATTATAGGTACTTGGCGATTCATACCTTGTAATTTTCCATTTCACTCTGTTGGTCTCCTCCTCCTCCTACTGTGTCCGCACGATTATGACTGCTGTAAGTAAGTTACCGTTTCTGATGATAGATACTGCATCTCCTTTGCGACTTGATTTGACGTGCGAATCAAACAGATCTGAATTCAAATCGTCACCTGAAGCAAGTTAACTTACGATCAAAAGATGTGATGCGATTAATCCCTCATTGCGATAGAATCCGATAAATCTGACTTGTTTGTATACTATGATGAGATTTTATATATAGATAGGATGCTAAAATTCCGAATTCAGCTCTTCCTCTCCTTCTCTTATGTTACTCACACGATAAACCAACATTGACATACAATACCACCATCACAAGATCCATAGTCCACCCATTTGACTATACTGCCTCACATCTTCCGACATCTTCTCGATAATCTATCGTACTGGATAAATCAAAATGTCGGGTCTGCAACTGCACACCGCTGCACCTATCAAATCACCTTCTACGATCAAAACGACCTTACCATCGTTTGATGATCTCCTCAAATCGTTGGAAGAGCCTTCCACGGCTACTTCACATCACATACAAAATCCACACCACGTCCATCCTCACCATGTACATCACCAACATATGGTACATCCTCCCTATCCTCACCATCACCATCAGCACCATCATCATTACCGACCACCTTCCACACCACCCACACCAAGATTATCCTTGTCCGGTTCCTCATCTTCCGATGAAGATCACATTCACTCTGCAACCTCATCAAGGTCGTCCTCCCGACTTGGCGGTAGAAAGAGGCGATCTAACAGTCTTCCATCGATCTCACGAACTCATATGAAATCTCCTTTCAGGGAATTGAGCATTTTGCCTCATTCGATAGAACATCACACGAATCGAATACAGAAACTCAAAGAAGGTGATGGTGAATGGGCACCATACTCTCTCAATGCAGTGGCTCCATCTTCTTTGCCATATGTGAGTTGGTCTTCCACCATGTATGGTAGATAGTGATGTTTAGCTCATGAATCATCGCTGACATTTTTAGTCGGCTTTAGCACGCACGACCACATTACCTCCCGCGATTTTCGACCGGATCGATTCCCCATGCTCCAGCTCTAGCTCCTGGTCACCTTCAGAAGAAGGAAGAAGAAGAAATACAAAGAAGGAAATCTTGCTCACCCCTCCATCATCCCCACCACTCCTTCCTATCCCACTCCCAGACACCTACGCCTACACCTCCAAGAACAATAGCGATACCGTCCATACCGCCTATGAGCATACATCGAAGATCGATGAGCGGGAGCATTTCACACTCACCACTCAGCACAAGCGAACCTATGACTCCATCTTCCATCTCGATTCCATACATGAACAACCCCATGAACCGATCGCCAAACGTCAGTGCAACCCCAACGAAAGGTTATGGCACTTCATCGGTGAAAAAGGATGTCAATTACACTATTCCCACCAACATGGATATCGACCTGAACATGGACATGGACATGTAGCGTCACAGCAATTACAGCAGAAACAACAAGATTCGATAGTGGCTGAAGCTATATTGATGCATATGATGAGAGTTGGAGATAAGAGGGCTTGGAGTATGATGTGAGGTCGTGTCTTGCTGATAGATTAGCGAAATTATATATCTGAAATTGAATTTGTATTTGTATCTTACGCTCAATAGCCTCATTAGCTCGATGGATGTTTGTATGTTGAGATCATGTATCACTCCTTCTATGTCATATTATGCTGTGTTATTATCGCGAGGCAGATAGCAAAATGCTGAGGCTGAGAACATTAGATTTTCGGTGACCGAGATGGAAAGTCAAACGCGTCGGTCGACACGGGTTGAAAAGTTGAAAGATCATCATTCAATATCAACGTTCTCGACTTCTTGCAATCATCCATCGTGCATCGTTAAGCCAGTTTGTTAGCAACTACGACTACAGCTCGAAATCATGATAATATAACAGTATGCGGTACTCATGATCGCAGCTCAAGTCTACGCACTGAGGCATCAACAGTATGCAACATGGCCGAACCTACTTCCGGTTCCACATCGACATCGACATTACCTCAACTTCCCACTCCCACTTCCTTCCCCTTTCCATATCCCAAACCGTATGATATCCAATTACAATTGATGCAAGTGGTTTTCAGAGCTATAGAAGATGGTAAGATAGGTATAGTGAGTATGATCTCCCTCTATCTCCAATGAACCATCGATGCCCAATCAGAATTGGTAATATCGTCGATTGACATACTTTGAGATAGGTCGAATCACCTACCGGTACGGGTAAATCCCTCTCCCTCCTCACCTCAACTCTGACATGGCTAGAACACCATCAGCAGCGTCTCTCTACCGCTTTTAACTATGGTTTACGGGAGAAATTGAGATTGGACGATCCCTCGGATCCCGAATGGGTGATCGAACATTCGCTTAAAGCGAAACTTGCCGAGTTGAGAGGCCTGGAGGAAAAGAGGGAAGAGAGGCTGAAGAAAGCTAGAGAGAGAGAAAGGAAAATTAGAAAGAGTATGGGTTTGGGGATGAATAAGGGTATGGGTGTGGTGGTTAAGAAGTCGAAAGTTGATGGTGGTGTTGACAGGAACAATGGAGTGAGGAAAGAGGAAGAAGAGTTTTTGCCTGATGATTTCGACCAGAGGGATATGGAAGGTCCCTATATCAGTAAAGAAGTTAGGGAGCTGATGGATAAGTGAGCTGGCACATTTCATTTGTCTCTGATGTGAGAAATACACGCGAAGCTCATGTATATTTGGGAGACAGGTACGAGGCTTTCAGACCCAAGATCAATGCAGAAGTAGACGAAGAGGAGGAAGAGGATTTGCCTAAGGTGGGTATTCTATCTATCTCCTGTACACTTTATTTCGCTTGACTGTGAATGTGACTTCAATCATATACCCATATGAATACGACTAACAATCTGATCATATATACATATGTACAGATCTACTATACTTCCCGAACCCATACTCAACTCCGACAACTTACCTCAGAACTACTCAAAACCTCTTTCCCCGTATCTGATCCTCACTCAACTGCCCATGATCCCAGCTCGAGCGACAAATCGAAAGGAGTCAGCCTTGTACCTCTCGGAAGTAGGAAACAACTATGTATCAATGATAAAGTTCGATCGTTAGCGAAAAATAGTGTAGGAGGGGATGAGAGACTGAACGAAGCTTGTTTGGACATGCAGAAGTCTGGTATGTTGCTTTTGCCTGTGATATATCCTGCCTTCTTGGACGATACTCGATTTTACCCCACGTCGTGACAGCATGGTATATAGCTGACGATCAATCATTTGGCGTGTATAGGCAAGACACGATGCGAGTATCTTCCTAGCAAAGCTGAAGAAGGTATAATGTTAGATGCTCGAGATTCAGTTTTGGTATGTCAGCTAGCTTTTTACACTGTGCATTGCGCATTGCAAAGCATGTGCTCGCAGCTGACGGAGTTGTTCTCTAAGGCCTCGGTAAAAGACATCGAAGATATAGTAGCTATAGGACGTAAATCTTGTGTCTGTCCTTATTACGCTACGAGACGAGCAGTCAAGCAGAGTCAGGTAGGTCTCAGGTGTCAGCTCAAATTGAAGGCGAGATAGTCCAGATGAGCTGACATGGTGTGAACAGATTGTGACACTACCTTATAATCTCCTTCTGCAGAAGAATGCAAGAGAAGCGTTGGATATCAATCTGAAAGATCAGGTCATAGTGATTGACGAAGCGCATAGTGAGCCCATTTCCTCACTCCAGTATGTCGGAAGGTCAAAGCTGATGTCAAGAATTAGATCTTATCGATACGTTACTGTCCATCTATTCAACCACGTTAACTTCCAATACGATATCTAATGCGATAAGCCAATTGCAACAATACTACGCCAGATTCAAAAACAGGTTAAAATCTGTACATTCCTTAAAGATACGACAGGTATTGAGCCTGCTGCAAGGTTTGACTAAAGTCTGTCAAGATTTCGTCACTGCCCATACCGGGAAAGAGAAGATTAAGAATGAGGTTTTGAATGTCAACGAGTTGATGGAAAGGATAGGTAAAGGGAATGATCAGTCGAATCCATTGGATTTGGTGGGATATTTGAAGGAAAGTAAGTTGGCGAGAAAGATCAGTGGATTCTCGGAGTTTGTTCTGGAACAGAAAGAGAAAGAGAAACAAGATGGTGAGCTATACTTGACCCGATTGTCCTAGCTCATCGTGAACTAATGCTGATTGATTCTACGGTGTTCGTGCAACTAGAGAGCAAATTCAGAAGAACGTCAACACAGCGGCACGCTTCCATCGCCTCATTTCATATAGTAGAATCCTTCTTGTTGTCACTTGTAGATTCGAAAGATGACGGAAGAGTCATACTTTCTTCAGAAGAGGGCAATTCGAACGTAGTGACAATCAAATACGTCCTGTTAAACCCCGCAGAAAGGTTCAAAGAGATTGTTGAAGAAGCTAGATCGGTCATTCTAGCAGGAGGCACTATGGAACCTGTACGTGGAGATTATCGACTATATAGTGCTAGAATGACATTGATAGAAGCTTACGCTTTTTTGTTTTACACTCAGATATCGGATTTCCTCCAACAGCTATTCCCTTCAATACCTAAAGGTCGATTTTCGACCTTATCCTGTTCGCATGTGATACCGAAAGAGAACCTTTTGACACAGGTGGTATGTGTGGGACCGAGGAAAACTGAATTTGAATTTAAGTATTCTAATAGAGAAAATGATACTATTGTAAGAATTACAAGTTTATATATCCATCGAGGGCAATTGCGAGTTGCGATAGCTGATAGATAAGAGTTTGATCAGATGACCGAACTTGGATCTGTCATTCAATCGATAATTGGATTAGTCCCAGATGGAGTGGTTGTTTTCTTACCTTCCTATTCGTTTTTGGATAAAGTAAAGACAACTTGGACGAGTTCGGGCTTGATGGGAAAATTAGGAGATAAGAAGACTGTAAGTGAACAGCACGGTAAGTGGTGAGAAATGTATCTCATCTGATCATTCATGATTCGTGGAATAGCTCTTCTTCGAACCTCAGACTAGTGGTGATGTGGAGAGTACATTGAGGGATTATGCTCTGGCTATTTCTTCTGCAAGTGTAATTCAGCTAACATGTTATTTTTGATAGTAGCTGATTAAGTAATGATAGGGTGACGCAGTTCAGAAAGGCAAGAAAACTGGAGCGTTGCTTTTCGCAGTAGTAGGAGGTAAATTGTCAGAAGGTCAGTCTCCAACGCAATCAGAAGAGCAACTCTAAACTGAAGGGAATTTAGGTATCAACTTTTCTGATTCGCTCGGACGTTGTGTGATCATGGTCGGATTACCATTTGCCAATGTCGGTTCTGTAGAATTGCAAGAACGCATGAGGTACATTGAGGGTCTACCTGGGAATAGTAAAGAGTCGAGTAGGGAGATGTATGAGAATCTATGTATGAGGGCGGTCAATCAATCTATCGGTGAGTAATGGCCATTCATACCCGTATTGATACCTCTCTGTCAACTTATCAAAGGCAAGGAGCTGATCAGAGGCAATGCCGTTCTAGGTCGAGCTATAAGACACGCGAATGATTATGCCACAATCTTACTTATCGATAAACGCTATGGTACACCCCGAATCAAGAATAAATTACCCAAATGGATAGGTCAAGATGTGAAGATTCAAAATGATTTCCCCAGTGTAGCGAAGAATGTGGCCTTGTTCTTCAGAGAGAAGAGGGAGAAAGAAAGGGGTTTAAAGTGAAGTTGTCACGAACCTTGAAAGGCTTGACATGAACTTTGAAGAAGAATGGAATGTTGTAACAAATTTCGAATATCTGTATGTATGCCTAGAATTCCATTGTACTTGGCCCGTGAGTGAATTCTCGATCAGGTCCGTTGGCATCTGCACTAATGAAACGCACTGACCTTCTGATCGTTTCCCTTTGTCGTTATGTTTGGGGATCATAGCACGAGAACAAAGCGTGATGCATGGATCATCAATATCAACATCAACATCAAATTACAACGAGGCATCCATCCCATTGACTCCTCTTGACTCAACATCAGATCATCAACATCCTACTGATCATACTGATACCCAGTGACAAGAGAACAGAAGAGACGATCAATGCAATCACTCATCTTACTGACATCATAATCAGAAGATCTTCTTTCTCTCCTCTTGTCTTTCATCATAACCCTATCACTTCCTTTGTCAACGTTCAAAATTGGATATAACAACGATATTCTCGACTCAATAATCCATAATCGACAGTCAACCCCAATCCCACCATGGCCCCTTCCTTCCTTCGCAAGAGAGCTAGACCTCAATCGGTCTCACCTACAGACCCCACCAAGGTAGTCAGGCCTTCTTTATCTCTACCCGATCTTACTACACCTTTATTAGACGTATCATCATGGGAAGAAGTTCCTCCTTTTAGATTTTCGACTAAACAATCTCAATCTCAAACCCAAAATAAAGATAAAGAAATGTCATTTAGAGGTAGAGGTAAGAAACCAAGTTTGGTTTCTGGAGATACTCAATTTCATAGACCTTTTACACCCAAATCGGTACATTCCCCTCAACCTCAACAAGATATATATAGTATAGTGGATATCAATTTTGATCGGAATGGATATGGATATGGAGATACGGTTGATAAGAATGATTTTAGGAAGAGTAGGATTGGTTGGTCAAGCGATCATCCATTTTCACAACCTATGAATTTACCTCCAACATCTTGGACTAACAACAACACGAGCAACAGTCATCGACCAAACTCGAATTCAAATTTGTCCTCACCTTCGATTTCGCAAGATGGTCAGAGAGATAGTTTACATAGAGTGATCAGCAGAAGAAAAGGTAGGAAGAAGGGGACAGTAGGCAAATTAAATGTAGTGGTAGTAGGTGGACAAGGTGTAGGCAAGACTAGGTGAGTCACTTTGTCTTTCGACTTACTGTACATCCCCAATTACATGAGGAGTGACATTTGTACTTATGTAAATTGGATTGTAGCTTCGCAAACCTACTTCTTTCATCACTTTCCACCCCGGAACTTCCAACTCCATTTATCCCTCTCAATCCCACCAAATGTCTTAACGCCTATACGGCCATATCGACCATCTCGGAAAGGCTTTTAGTGCGAATTATCGATACTCCAGGATTAGACCTTAGATTGAATGATGAGCTGTCCCACAAATCCCGTGAGAGGGGTGTTAGTGGATTGATAAGGTTGTTGGAAGATAGGTTCGAGGTCATGTGTCAGGAGGAAAAGAAGATTCGAAGGATGACAGGTGGGGAAGAAGGGCTGATACATCTTGGTAAGTCATGGTCAGACCCGACTAAGAGGCCACAACTCGCCAATAGGATTCGTGGGCTACTCTGCTATGGGTTGTTCTTGTACGCTTCGACAGCTGATCGGTGATCTGACATCCCATCCTTCGAATAGTAATTTACCTGATCGACGCCGGAACCATCCTTCATCCTCAATCACCTCGAGATGCAGACCCAGTAGACTGGTCTTGTCTAGGTTTGTTTGATGACGATCAACCTTCCTCTCATCCAACGTCAGTGCATGATGATGGGGTCTCGTCCACTCATCCAAAGGTATCAGAAGTCGAAGTCGAGATAGTGAGCTACCTTTAGATACATAAATGTGAACACATCTTTTTGAGCTGACAATGGATTCTCTGACGTTTGTTGCAGATCCGTAAATTATCGAGAAGGGCTAATGTCTTACCTATCTTTACTCACTCTGATTGTCTGACTGTATCGGAGTTGAACGTGGTAAAAGGCGCTATGAAAAGGGATCTGGGCAATAAGAAGAATGATATCCCAGGTAAAGGGTTTGGGATATTGAATGAGCTCGATGAAGGCTCTAGGAAGGTAAGTTATTGTTGTTCTTTTTCATATTTCCGTGTTGCTCCAATCCTTGCAGAGACGATGGAAGCGGGAAAGACGAACCGTTTCTTTTGCATATCTTCAGTGTCTGGAGCTGATCTCCATACGACTTAGAGTCTCGATTTCTCTGAATCCCACAGACCTTCTCTGAGCCAAGATCAACGACCACCTACACCCGACTCATTCGAGTCACCACCTGAGCACCACCCACCTGGGTCTGAAGTACCCTATTCTCTATTCCTGCCCGATCATACTACCACGACTTCCATTATCGAAGAAGACCCATCTAGGAAATATAAATGGGGAGAAGCGAAATTGTTTGATCCGCTTCATTCGGATTTTATACAGTTGAAAGAAAATATCTTGGGAGATAATTCGAAGATTCTTAGAAGCACTACCAGAGAGACGTTGTATGAGAATTACAGGACTGAGAGGTTGTTGGCTAAGACTGGGATGAGATGTGAGTATGAAATTCCTTTGAGATGAAATTGACTATTTGCTCGGAAGGTCTCATCTGTCTTCACGGTGTTGTAAGCTCGAAAAATGCCAATTGCTGATCGTGCCTACGTGTTATAGTGCAATTGGAAGAGAAAGAGACACTGTTAAAAGAGATCCACAAGGTCTGATCGAAGGTGGAGACTGACCAGGTCAACATCGGTCTATCGACATGGCAAACATATTCACATCATCATTCATGGATCGCTATTTTCACCTCGATATATATGTGTTAAACCCGCAAACATCCATACCCATTCAACAATCACGAATTTATCTCTTTAAACTGTGTGAGATATTAATCATTAATTCTGGCGTGTCACTGCTGTGCATTCGCTTTTTCGGGTTCTGCCTTCTGTTCATCTGTTCATATACATCTTGTCATCGAAAACTGTCCATTAAATGATTCAACGTAGAGTGCATTAATGTGTAAAGCTGTGCTTTATGCAAGACATGTTTTACAACTCGCAACGATGTAACATATCATACATACATAATGATCAGATCGTAACATCAATTACCAAATTAAAACCATGGATCAATTGAAATTATCATTTTTACATGAATAAAAGATATTCACCGTACTATATATCTTTCTTGCCTTCTTGCTCACCTCTATTCACCTCCTCCACGGCCTTATCGAGTGTATATTCCGATACTTCCATCTCCCTTGCCTGCTGCGTAGCTGTGGAAGGAAGGATTAACGGACTATCATCCAAGCCTTTGGCTGGTTTACCTTGATCAGATTCATATACACTTTCTGTCGAACTTCCACTGGAAGAATTCGAGTGTCTCTGTCCCTCTCCAGAATCGGGTTCAAGCTCGCCTTCTGTGAAAGTCGATGGTGAGTGTGGAGTAGAATTCGACGCGATTGAAGATGTACTGGTTCCTGTTGCGGAAGCCAGTTCCATCTCTTTTCGTAGTTTCTCTAATTCCCTCTCGAACCTGTAATCCAATACAACACACCGTTAGCATGACTCATCCACAATCAGGGTGATGGACACACTCAAATACAGTATAATGGGGCTTGAAAAATTAACTTACTTTCGTCCAAATACCTCGACATAGAAACTCGCTCCGTTCCATGCTGACACAGCGAAGATGATAATCAAGAAAGCCGAACTTGCTCTTGAGCTGTGGATGAACAAGGTAGCAGGTGGAATCATGAAGATGATACTGTAGACTGCATAATACAAGTAACATGTGCACACATAGCATTAGCATAATCCCAAACGCAAAAGAGATAAGAGGACTATTCAGTGAAGGACGATACTCACTCAGTTGACAGAAAATAAACCATAGTTCCCTATGTTCGGGTCTTATACCCCTCAGTGCTTTTCCGATGGGACCGCGTTTATCGTTCAACAAGCTAGTATCACAGGTTGTCATCAGCTTTTACGTTCTTTACGACGATCATAGCACCCATATGCTTACTATTGGAATGAGTTTTGTCTTTGTCCTGATTCAATCTTACTTTTCCTATCTAACGAGATGAACTATAATTTCACCAGAAATCAAACTCGATTCTGTAGTCTATCGTATAATCAAAACTTACTTTGTAATATGTCGCTTGCCAGAGTATATCTAATTGGAATCATACCAGATCAATGATCCGATCTCATGTAAGATCACATGAGTCGACTTACATGGTACCCCACTAAGTAAAATCATAGTGTACCATTTATAATTATCTACATCTTTCAACCCTGGATACCTCTCCTCGGCATTTAGATAATTGTGTCTAAACATATGCTGTCATGAGCTACACTCTGATATACACACTGGAGAGGTAACTCACCTAATAACGCTCAGGACGATAGGAGGGTAGATATGGATGAATATAGATATGATCTTGTCCAGCGAATGGAATACGAGGGAATTTCGCCATGTTATGATAGCGCTTGCGATTGGGCCTGCGTCGGAACAGTACTTTAGTAAGCTGACGAGCGCAATAAGCAAGCAGCTTACCTAATGTCAAGAGGTAACAACAGATGAACAAGGTTGTCGAGGAGGGGAATACCCAGATCCAAAGAAGATCAAGGACGTTGACAAAGTAACATAGACTAATCAAAGAACGATCAGCGTCAACCAAAACTCATCTCCTCTCGAATCAATTGCCAACATGTTGTAAGAGAGGATGAATGTCAACTTACTCTATGCGGCCAATAAGTCCAATAAAATTAGCAAATTATCCCCATCGTACAACGGGTAGATGCACAAGACTTACCAAATAGGAAGTAATGCCATGCTTTCCTCTTATATGTGTAAAATCTCAATGGTAGGTATAAAGCGCTCTGGACAGTATAGGCCAAAGGCATATAATCGGGTCTCATTCCGTATAATAGACAAGTGAATGCTAAACTCATCACGCCGAATAAGAAGGCTAAAGGTGGTAAGATTGAGCATGAGATGAGTTTAGTATGGTGGATATAGCTAGCTGGATTGAAGTGGACAGGTACAGACGCTATCACTTACATATCTTATCTTTCGTTCTGACTACTTGAGCGGACCTCCAAGAGCTTGACAAGTGTGTGACTTTTGCTGCCAACTAATCAGGTGAATCCACTGCATCAGCTCTATACTTCCCTTCTAATTCTATCATTTAGAATATCCAGGCAAGCCCAGCTTCTCTCTTGATCCCCTGCACTTCCTCCAAGAATCCATGAAGGTCTTACTTGACCGCATTCATCCCCCACTGTACCCACTGCACACAATTCACTCACCTTGACTTTTATCCTCTCTACCTCCCTTTCCACCTCCCTCCTATATTTCTCACCTACACTATCCCTCTCTCGATCTTTCCCTTCTTCTCTTTCATCATCTTCTTCCTCATCCACATATAAGATCGTACTTCCTCCTCCACCTGGTGTTCTCAAGCCTTTGGGAAGTAATTCGACAGCTCGTGATTTGAGTTTTGATGATTGCGCTTTGATGCGTCTGTTGAACAGGTCCAGTCGGGAGTCAAAGAATGTTTCGATCACATCTGAAGTGAAAAGACATGATCAGTATGTCTGTATACGACAGAGTAGATGGGGGGATGGATATAATCATGTGGAAAGATGGGTGGGTACGTGTGGGAAAATACAATGATGCCAATGGGGTTGGATTCTGGTATGAAGTGAGTGGAAGTTACGGACTCACCCAGCAATGTCAATGCCCCTGCCCAATCTTCAGAGTACCTGTCCAGCGAAGGTAACGTCATGATGTTGGTGAATGACGAACTCCTAGGTAGAGGGTCGCGACGAGGTGGATTAGAAGATGACATGTTGTGTTGAAAACCGCTTGGAGTGGGATGTTTTGCTATGTTCCCTTCGTGTAGAGAATGTGAGCGTATGTATCTGCTGCTAGTGATGAGCTAGGGTATATATTGAGACTGCAGAGGGGTGACGATACTGAGGTTGGTATGATCAATGATGATATTTATGATGTTGATCACAGTGTTGAACGTGTTGTTATCGTCATGTTTCCATGTTTCCATTTGATGCGTGGGTGGTATGACGCAATGATCGCCATCACACACTACCACAACCACAACCACTCTTTCCCCACTGTAAGGGATGCTTGCGTAGGACACAACGATACAACTCATGATTCATGCATGTAATGCTAACTGACAGACACACACGTACAGCTGAAACAATGCTACACGGGCAAGCTACAAAAAAGGCCTCGCCTACATGACAATGAGACCCGATCCTTTCCTCATGGTAATACCTTTGTGACCACGCCCAAAACTTTCGTTTTCGCCTCCCTCAACAGGATCAACTGGCCCTCTTTCAAGAACTCAGTGTGACTTATGAATTCGAATACACACTTGGCACGATCACCCGTCCTTATCAATCCCGACGGGTGGTCCAATGAGACGATTCTGACGGTTTGCTACGGAGCAATGTCAGCAACGACTAGATACGGTTGTAGACGATTGAGCTTACCCTTATAGCACCGCAGTGCATCATTGCTTGGTATTTCGGCTGTATGGTCGATGCGTGGTGTAGTACCATGACCATCCCTTCGAATCGTTTGACGGCTAAATATATATGCAGAGTCATCAGCAAATGAAGGGATTTGACATGTTGAATGCAATCTATACTCACCCTTCGGAGGATTATCGGTCTTTCCTATCAATACCATACCCTTCCTGACCTGTGTCCTCCTTATCCTTTTGAGCGCGAACCTGAACCGGAAACAGATGATTTGAGTCTCTTGCAAGGATTTAGCCACGCAGTCAACTCACGAAACACTCTGACCAGCTTCACCGCTATTCACTGAGGCCCGTTTACGCTGTATCGTCTTAACAGCAGTGGGCATGAACTGGCCAACAGAGTCTGGCCCGAGCAGTACGGCATCATTGGCTAGAATAAGTCAGAGGTCAGAGATCGAAAGAGCCGAGAAGTGAAAAACAGCTTACCATGCACCGTACCAGACGTGATCACGCCGCTCTGTATATTCCGGCTTGTAAGCATGGAACTCAAGATGTTATGAGGAGAAGGGCGGACTAACCATTACAGTACCGACGAACGGTACAGAGAAGACATCGCTTATCTGGAATTCGAACGGCGCATCCACCACGTACTTGTCATCGGACTGAGAAGACGGCAGGCAATTCAAGAAGCTCCTGAGCATCGGCAGATTATGCCCCGTCACATTTGATACCATAAAGATGGGACATAATCTTCCTCCTGAGCCTAGCGGCTGACCGAGGTATCTTGCACAATCGACTGCTTCTTGAGCGGTATTCACAAATACCGGTATTCGCCTGTCCAGGGTATAGGTCAGCTCGACGAGATAATGTAGAGGAGCTCAGGAAAGCTCACCTGCACCCGGGACTCTTCAATACTTTGGTAAGCATATTGACAGTTTGCTCGAGAATCTTCGGCGGGGTCATATCGATCTGCGATAAAGATTTATCATCAGCTTATGACGTATCCATGAGGTAGGGAAAGCTGAAATTACCTTGGTAACGCATACTGCTATGGGTACATTCAAAGCCAAAGCTACACCTAGGTGCTCCTGAAATGACGGGGTTAGCTACAGACCTCAGAACAAGACGCTAGTGATAGCTCACCTTGGACATTCCTATCAGACCAGCATTTCCACCAACCATCAACATGACATAATCCGGTGCACATCCACTCAATCCGTACAAGGTAGTTTTGAAGTACCTAAAAGTCCGGCTATAAGCTATGGCGGAAGGGTCTCCAAGAGCAACAGCTTACCTCTCGTGTCCTGCTAGATCAATGAAGCTCACTACCTTAGCAGCCCTTTTGCAAATCTCTTCCCAGCCCAATTTCTCTCTTTTGGCAGCTGCTAAAGCATGATTATGACCATCTGCATTGTCGGTAACGTGCGTAGTGGGTATGACAGGTTGACCGGTAGGTGAGAAGCCCAATATCTATATCACAAGCTTCAGTCGAGATGCACGTTAAGAGTGTGCCAGTGGACTGACCTCGCCTCCTACTGAGGATGTACGTCCAGTCTCAATCTCATGGGGGTGTCTGAAGAGTGCAACTCGTGCCTGTCAAAGTACGGATACATATCAGCTGACAGCGTCTCTTGATATTACATGGAATAATATAGCTGATTACATCACTCACTTTGCCTCGTCCATCATCCAAACCACCTCTAGTCAACACTCCCAAAGTAGTACTCTTCCCAGCATCTACATTACCCACAACGGCAACTCTAACTTCCATGATCTCCTCGACTCCTCTAGGAGTTAAGCGCACAAGCCAACATCCATGACTGCTCTGGTCCTGATTTATCCTGTATAGCTCATTAAGCTCGGCTTTCAAAGCCTGACACACTGTTCTGAGTTTCTCGATCGATTTGTCTAATTGGGTCGAGGACAAAGCTATGCCCACTATGGGTATTGACTTTGAGTCATCGGCGGATAAAGGATTCAAAGTATAGGTATGTTGAGGTGAGGGGTGAGCTCCTAGTGATATCAGTTGTTCTCCATGGCCCTTTAATAGTTTTGAGGCCAAGCGGGATTGGAGGTCATCGATATTGTTGTCATCGGAGATTATCAATTCCTAGAATAAGAAAGGAGGGGATCAGCTTTACACGTCGGACTTGCATTCTTATCAAAAGACAGCAGATAAAGTACACATGATATAGCACTATGACTCGTATGACTCACCTCTAATGATATTTCAGCTACTTCATCCTTCTCATCCTCCACCTTCACCTCAATGACAGGCTGGTGCTTCGTCGAAGGTAATTTGCCGTGATGTCTTGCCAGCTCAGCTGCAGCGTGCGCCTCTCGAGCTTCTTTGATAGATTGGATATGCTTTTCATGTGAGATTGCTTCGATCTCAGCTTGGAACGATTTTAAGGTGGTCATGATGCCTATGAGTCAGATTCGATGGAAAGTGGGTGGCAACAAGACGAATGAGAGAAGAACGGATGGACGTGTGACCGTGATATCACGTCCTTTTGTCGTGTGAGCGGTGATGATCTTATGTAGGACCCGAGTCGAGTCAACAACGTTCTGTGTGTTATCTATGCAATGCGATGCAATGCAATGAGAATGAGATTGATTGTATGAACCGACGTCTATATCGACTCGTTCGGCTATGATCTGTGTTGCTATTAATCGGACTCACAATCTGGCGATTGGCGCATGGGGCTCCAGGCCACCATTCAGCGGACGGGTGGCAAAAAGCGGATCAGGATATAGCTGACTCTGGATATGTAAACAATCATCATTCGAACATACGATGCATCTCCCACTTGGGTCTGTTCAGTCAGTCAATTATGGGAGTGGCGTTGAGTCAGGGAATCTCTCAATGAACGGATGCGCCAATGACAGCTCTTGAAGGAGCTTCCATCTAATGGAAACTCTCTCGAGGGACAGGATCTACCACGTCATCGTCCTCGTTCCACCATCCATTAGCCTCCCTGAATCTTCTAATAAGACCATCCTGAGCAGCATAAGGTACTCTCAGTTTATCTTGTCTACTTTCTCCTAGTTCTCGATATTCAGCCCTGAGCCTATCTCGCTCTCTTCTGTCCGGCTGCCGTGTTCGAGCTTCAATATATTCGTCGCGGGCTGACCTTTCTGCATCATTCAAGGCAGCCGCTCTCGTCCACCTCCAGCTTTTGTCCCGAATATCATGTGGAGTGATCTTCTCTGAAAAGGCTAGTACGCCTTTCATGACCTCAACATCCAAGTTAGGCTTCAAACAGCCGAATTGGAGTGAGGCCCAAGCCAAGTTCGAGTTGGCTCTGTGGATCGTCACACGGCTATCTCGATCACATGTATCCCTGTAATAAGGACCAAATATGGATTGGTCAATCTCATCATCAACGCGATCAGGATTGTGTTCGAAAGTCTTATAATTAATTCCTTCTTCCTCCAACGACGGTATGATCTTCTGAAACCAAGAGGGTCTGATCTCTCGTAAGACCACATCACGGGCTTTTAAATACTCCCGAAACGTATTTTGGACCTCTTGCCAAGGGACCTCCTCCATAGGCTCGGACGGGACATTCCCAGATGTATACGAGCCTCTATGCAAGTTCGCATTGGCTTGGTCCAGCATCGCTTGTGTAAGAGCATCATACCCTGTAGCAGGACCCACCGTACTTTGAGAATAAGCTGGTGCATCTGCCGAATAACCGGTACCGCCTTGAACTAAAGAGCCATCGTAAGACTGAGCTTCATACGTTGTGGGTGGTACACCTCTCACGCCGAATGAACCTCCAGGATGGTAAATATCCGCATCGTGAGCTTGGTCCTTTTGAGGTTGTTGTCGCGTATGAGGACTGTACATTGTAAATTGCATCCCTTGATTCCATGGTTGACTTTGGACTTCACTCTGCCATGAGCCAGGGGCCGGACCTGGTGCGGGGCTCTGATGGTCAGAGTTTCGTGAGGCTGATGGATAAGTGTTCATAATACGTTGAATGGATGGCCATTGGTCACTAATCTCGTCATCATACTCCCTCGAGCTGCTGGCTGTCAGAATTGTCAGTCAATCCAGTCCGAGAATTGGATGGGAGAAGTGGGGGTGGCAAAATGAGCTCGCCTTCATTACTCTCTCTTCTTCTACCGCCGAACAATCTTTTGAAAGGCATTTTTGCTTGATATATCGTTCTGGATATGTGCTCTCGTTACTCCGGACTAACCTAAGTATTGAGTTTAGCTTTGAGCAGAGCGTATACAGAAGTAGGTAACCTTGTAAGAAGGAGTGCCTGGTGATTCCCTCAGCTATGTATTATACTCATTGCAGACAGGCAACTTGTGCAGGGAAGTTGGGGGTAGCGCAAAATACCGATAAACAAAGGTAGTCAGAAGTGAAACGCGAGAAATCAGTCTCTGCAAACATCTTTCTTTTGTGCTTGCCAAGGACCTCCACATATATATCAATGGTCGTCCTTCTTTGTCTGCTGTAGAGAGATGTGCTCGCTTCCGGCTTCGCTGCCTTTGCTTTGACTTAGAAAGTCTTTCAGTCTAGTGATACAGTACGACAGCCTTTCATATTAGGGTGTTTCGGAATAGCTTGGATTGCGATTGGTTAGTTCGATAGTATCTCATCACACACAGTTGCGAGAGAAGTGAGCCCCTCTTATACACCTTTTCAGCAGGCAACATCTACGATGATTCATACTTTACAATCTCGAGCAATGAGGTCATTCGGACCGATGTGATGAGGCCAACAGCGGTGCTGGTATAACCATCAGGCGAGGTGAGAGATGAAGGAAGGAAGTTATTTCTTTTCGGACCGGTTTCATGTAATGTAAGAACTGGATTTATCGTTCTTGGTGGAAGTCTGGATCTGAAGTCCAGGGAGGAATGGGCAAGGGCGCCGAGTTGGGCTCAAAGGACACACAGACACAAACACTGTAATATACTTACGGCGATGCATTCGAGCATAAATATACGGTGCTTCGGACCGTCTGATAATACTGATATCAAGATGAAACGAAACACCAAAATCCGCCTCGATTAACTTACTGAGCAATGCCAGAGCCCAACTGACCACTTCTCAAGCGTTGAGTGGTTTCATTGTTCATGATTCATCTTCTGAAAGAAGCTTGTGTAGCAATATTTTTCTTTCCTCAAACGAAGACAATGTCTTCCTGGCGTCTGGGTCTTTCGAATCTACGATATTTGGATATCTCCCCCTCAAACCCGTCCATTCTCTAATCAGGCTGTCCTCTAAACGTGAGGAAGGATCTTGCAAGAATGAGTTTAGATCTTCGGGACTGTCCATATCCCGTAAAAGGTGATTGAGAGCAGTTGCAGATTCGATATCAAACTTTTGCGGGGTAGCAGTGGCAGTGCCTGATTCGACATCAGTGTTAGAGACCATGTCAAGCGGTTTCTCGTCGACCGCGAACGCCAACCAATGACCCAAGGCTTTTTGCTTTCGCCAAGTGACGTTAGGATTAGTATCGCAAATTTGTTTACATGCGTTAGCGTAGGTGTCAAGCATCTCTTTCCACTTGATCGTACTTTCATCTTTGGTGGATGAAGGGGTGACATGCGATGGATCTGATCGCCACATCTTCACGGCTTCTGTTCTAAATCGAGGCATCAAGTCTTTAGCGACTTGCATGTGAGATTCTGCATATTCTCTCATACTTCCTTTGAGCTCATAGAAATTGAAAGGAGGTACTCCAGAGTTGTTTACAGTATCGGTATCTACCGAGATATCTCAGTGGACACCCCCGTAACGTATGACGTTGATGATTCCCTCAACAACGGTGTCTGCACTTGGGTGGGTCGAGTCTCCAGCATGATGCCAGTGTCCGCTTTTTGGTGGTGCCATCAAATCGATGATTCGAACGTCGATAGCCTCAGTGTGATGATCTGCTGCGAAGATGGGATAGGGATACAGATCTTTCATTTGTTCTTGGGATAGCGTGGGGGGCCTAGATCCAAGAGACGAGTACGAAGGTGGCGGTCCGCTGATTGCTGAACGTTGACGTTGTCCTCAGCACGTCGTTTCACATTATGTTCAATCAGGGGAGAACTCACAACCGGACTGGGAAAATGTAGACTGCCTAGAGCTGCTGGCTATCGAGCTACCTACAGTTCTCGATCGAGAGCTCGAACCTAAGAAAGATGACAATCGGTGCGATCACCAACAGCCTCTTCGCCCTTCGTATGGTCCCATACTCACCATTATCCTTGCTTTTTAAGAATCTCTTGAATTTCTTCATGGTCTTGTGATATCCCGATGTATTGATTGGGAGGACAGCAGGATTGTATTGGTGATCTCAAAATCGAGCTTCCGAGTGGCAAATAGAATTGGGCTTAGCTGGATAGTATATCGAGTGATCAGATGAGAGGGCTTATATGCTTTCCTTAGCGATTAGTGTATTAGACAAGTGCACATTTTGGGCGATTTGCATTATCCTCTCTGTACAGAAGAAGCCCTGTGACCGTCCTTTCACCAAGAGAAGGAATCCATAGCCCAAAAGATGATAGACGAGACGGCAGATAGGAGGTCAAGCTTTCTCGCCATCCTTTGACAATACAAGACGTGATCTAGACTCTGGACCATGATAGGTGTTACAGATTTATATAAGAATCGTCTAGACTTTGACCAACCAGCCCGAGACTGAATCTTCCTCGGAATGACGATCATCTTGTATCCTGTTCCTTGGTGAACGTGTTAACGACCAAGACCTTCGCAAAGGTCAGTGAAAGGATTCTGACATGAATGACGTATTCTTAAGAAAGCTCTCTCACTCCTTGCATTTTGTGAAGTAAGAAGCTGCATCACAGATATAAAGTACAAATTTCAAGGTCACTCACTACCCACTTTGCCCAAATACTGTATAATACCCTTCCCTTTCTGTATAGCCGAGCTATTTAAGAACAATGCAAACTATCAGACCCACACAGCATATGCATCGTCTGGTTTGCGTCGTGAGGCTCCTAATGTGGTAGGAAAACTAGCACAAATATTGGTTGTGGCCGTGGTAGGTAGGTAAAGAAAGGATATCACAGAGCGTAGATCGTAGTCTGCCCAGCCAAAACTTTGCCCGGGAAATTTCGATACGAAATTGCAAACTCTTCTACCAGCAACGCATACATTTGGAATCAGATCTCAATAGACCTTTTAGATATTCATATACCGGCCGAATATAAGATGACCACAACAAGTGATGCATGCACAATTGATGAAAGATAAAACACCATTTTCCACAATGAAGCTACTATACGAACAAAAAAGGAGGGGATTGAGGATACAGATGGTATGAATTAATGCGATGATGGTTGTGATGATGTCAGTCCACTGCTGAACCTTCTCTTCACCTTCGTACCCTGCTGGCAAATCCATTGAGTTTGCTTTTGTCCCTAATCGGATCCACGATTTGCAGTCCCGTTAGTAGATGTATGACAGATCGGATTTCAATTGAGATTCCAATTCCCTCTTCAAATCCAAGTTCCACTTATCTTTGTATACCAAATTCTCATCGTGTTTATCGAACCATCCAATCTCCCTTGACCAATTTTCACCGAACCTCTCAATAGTATCCCTCATAATCTCCCGCTTACAATCCTCCGACAGTTCAGGATGATCATTCAATAATTGGGAAGTTTGCTTCATGGTTTGATCGAATATGGATAAAGCCACTTCGTTCCTGAACAATCCTTTACATTCGATACACTTGGGTTCCGCGCTGTCTCTGAACACCTGTCGATAATGGTGAATCCTCGCCATCGTCTTGTTCTGTTTAGGAAAATGGTCATATGGAGGATGATCGCCACCCATACTGCCCCCCTCTACAAGGAATGATAAAAACTTGAGGCCAGTTCCTCCCAGCATGAAATGAATATCCAAACTCATGGGTGTTAGAGGCAGGATCAGCTGTTGAGATTTTGGGATGACCGAAATTATACTCATTACCATCCGTATCAATTGAAGTGATACCCAAAGTCTGTGAAAGAGCGGGTATAAGCGCATGAGGATATGTGAGACCTCTGTAAAATCCTAATCTGATGACTTGATGAGAAGGATCATATCTTGGGGCTATAGCGATTGAATGTCAGGAAGACGATACCACCATCAGTGACCACACGGCATAGTACTTCTATTTTTGATGGACCTACTGGTAATATGTTGACATCCTCATTGCTTAACTTCACTTCTTATAGTATCGGTAGCACTGTTTAATACCGAATGAATCGTTCCCTTCGATCGGTAGATCGTCAGTGTTCATACAATGCAATATTCCGAAGGGTCAACAACATTATACTCACTGGACTGATGCTAGGGCGCCGCGATTGGGTGACCACATTGGACTTTGGCTTCGTAGATGGAGATGGGAAGAGGGTCTCATGGAGTACACTTAGTATGTACATGTCTTGTGCGGCTGTAGTAGACATTTTCGTTTGACAGATTCGTTGATATGTGGAAGAAGATAATGGGGCGTAGGATTGGGCGACGGGTGTGTATGTTAGAGAGTATTGAACGAGCTCAGAGCCCGAGACGATTAAAGTACACTCCACGCAGGACTAGTGGATGTTCCATCAGAATCAGTCATATTGCTACCTTTCATCACCCGAACAAGGGAAGGAGGACACGTTTGGAGGTGAGAATCCCCCATGGATCGTGACGTCTGAGATGGTCAATGGAGGGAGTGTGTCCCGACAGGTTTCATATGGTATGACACGTCCGAAGAGATAAGGGATATTACTTATGTTGCAAGTGTGATACCTACATCAGTGAGTTTTTGCCCATTCGGAACAATGGAGTGACACCTGTTTGAGTGTGGTCATCTGCCGCCACTCAAACATACCTAGAACATCGATGGAATGCGACTCCAGTGGACAGCGCATGGACCAGCTGCTAGGTAGAGAAGCAGGTAGGTTTCGCTCGACATGTTTCGGTAGTAGTTCAACTATTCATGCTTTGTTACTTCTTACCCATCACACATATCAATCATAAGTTATAATCAGATCCCTCTCCTCTCCTTAAACAAACATTACTTTCCACCAAACCAAGATGACCAACCGCCTTTAGAAGATTGCTTGTCTTTCTCATGCGGTCCATCAGGGTGAGGAGGTCCTTGTCCTTCGTTGTAGCCCTTTTGTGCTTTGACAGGTTGAGCGGGTGTGTCACCTCCCTATGAATGCAAGGTCAATTAGTCATTCGATCGTCCCCAACCGTAGTGTAAACTGTGATTAGGACACTCTCTTGAAAGCCTTTCAATTCCTGCACGAGCAAGATTTGGTCCAAGAGTCCAAGAGGGGGGAGGTACGATCGTAGTAAAGCATCACTCACTTGAGGACTAGGTAATCCTTGACCTTTCATCTTCCTCTCCCTCATCTCTGCTAGACCTACACCGCCACTTGCTGAAGGATCGTCTCGAGTCTTGACATCGTGTTCGGCTGTATCGGGTATAGAAGTCAGCAGACTATGCCTTATAGTACCTAACCAAGGCTGTATAGTGAAACTCGACGATGAAGGTATGCAAGCTTTCACAAGCGGGAGGACGGGCAATTGTGAAGATCTCGAGGGTAAATGTGGAGATGAATGAGAAATCGTATCGCTCACCTGAATGGGATTTCCTAGATGATTCAGGTTGACCAGCTACAGTGGTGGACTTTGGATCACCCGGTGCGGCACCACCATATCGGAGAGCAGGATGAGGTGAGTTGACGGATGGGGATCTACGGCGATGAGATTACATCAACATATACCCAAGTTCTTGCGCAGATGAAATCACACCCACGAATCACTGTTCTTCCCATCTATAGCAGATTGACCTCTACCGTCCTTTGGAGCTTCGGCAGGTTTGGTCATTCCCGAGACCTCATTCTTGGGTGAGACGATGTAGACTGCACCGAGTGCACCGATGGCAGATGCGATGAAGATTGGTAATCTGGAGTTTGAGCTTGCCATTGTAGGTTGTTGGATACTTTATGAAGAAGTCCTTGTTGTATGAGAGTATAAAGTACAAATGGGATAGACCTGATACGCTGTCAGTAGTTATGTATGTAGAGTAATCACCAGACAGCTCGATCGAATTAGGCTTTGGGTGTCATCACGACTATTATCCAATATGACGTAGAGGGCAGATCCATGGTAATGGAGATCACGACATGTCCGATCGATCCGCAGCAGAGGTCGACCATAAGATATCTGCGATGAAGGCAGAGACCGGATGATACAAGCATCTAAACTCGCCAGTATTTATGCTGTTTCCTTCGCCATATTCATCTGTCCAACGGAATGTGAATCACAAGCTCGAAGGTACCTTTGCAACGGTGATGGTGATGGTCGTCAGGCTGGTACTATTCGGTCAAAGAAGCGTACCATTCCTGAAGTCTGAAGCAATGTTTGTGTTTAGTTGTGTATATATATATATAAATCACACATGACACAAATCATCCCCTTCTCCGTTTCTCTTCTCCCTACTAGCTTGTCATTCAAGGGGCCGATGAAGAATTACAGCTCGGATGCGGAGGCTAACATCAGGTTTGCTCTAGCAGTCGGTGCCCACACAATTTGTACCTTGACAAAGGAATCCCACTAAAAAGTACAGACAGTAACGCTTCCTTCCTTCAGTCCTCCTTCCTCTCCTCACCGAGGTAATGGTAGTATATACGCAATACTGACATAGTACAGTATGTTATGATCCAAACCATCAGCATCCTTCCGAACCTTTTAGCACTTCTCACGCTTGGTCTTTCCCGTTGGCAATAGGGTTTGAGCTTACCGTCCGATCAAGCCCAAGACAAAGCAGAACGATGAATATCGAAAGATCTATCTGATTTAACGTATTCATTACTGATAAATCAGTTCATCGATGGCACTCATTTATATGACCAACAGCGATTACATCTTCGACTCGCATCACATGGTCCTGATCAGTACCATCTTCAACTGATTTTCGCTCATTCCACAAACTTCTCCCCCTCCTTTCGTACCAGCCGACTTCCCTCTTCCTCTCCTTCTGATTATCATTAGGCAGCAAGATGGCATTCTTCGGCGGTCTAAGTGGATGGTCAGGATCCTCCTGGTCACCATGGTCTGGACTTGGGTCCGATCCAGACTCTGAGTCAGATACAGTGACTACCACCGCCCAAGTAGTCCAAACATCGACATCCACACCTAGTCCTACCACCGCGACAGCTACGGTAGTTCAACAGGTGACTACTACCGCTGTATCCGTCGTTACAGCATCTACCACAGCGTCAACACCTAACGCAGTGACTGTCACTCAAACGTCCAAAGCTGCTTCTAGCGCGATACCTTCCACCATTGCACAAAACAACGCACAGACCTCGCAGCAGCAACAACAGGCATCACAAGTTTCACAAGTTGGCAGTTCCTCCATCGCTAGTGCTCAATCCTCCTCTTCCACCTCTAGACCGTCCTCATCAGCAACAACATCATCATCATCGACCAACTCAACAGAGAATGTAGGTGACATACCGGATGATTGGACATATTTCGGTTGTGTACCGAATAATAATGGAATGCCAGCGTTGAATACCACTTGTGAGTGTGACATTTGTGCAGTGCTTCGAAATTTTTTCAAGTACAAGTGATGTCTGATGTCCCATAATAGGATAAGAGATTGGCTAGGTGCTGATTCATCTCTTGTGATAGACGCAACTTCCGACGAACTTACGCCGGTATTGTGTATAACAGCCTGTGCAGCTTCCCAATATCATTATGCTGGACTTCGTGAGTTTGATGTTTGCGTCTTTCAATTTATTGTTGCATCCTTCTTTCATCCGATGTTGGATTTATAACCCCTTCCAATCCTTCATCCACCGTGCACAATTTACCAATTACCCTCCCTGTCCGACTCTCATTTCCATTCACCTGATATTCAATAATAATAACCCTTTATCTCGTAGAAAACGGTAACGCGTGTTTCTGCGGCTCGACCATGACCACCCCATCCATGTCTTCCTCTTCCTCTTCCTCATCATGCAATATGAACTGTACAGGTGATCCATCGGGATCTTCCAAATGCGGTGGATCATCTTCGATGTCATTCTATCATTTGAGATCGATCGATCCAAACTCTTCATCATACCCAAATTCATCATCCACCTCGACTGGTTTAGATAGTCAATACGGTGACAGTGGATCGGGAACGGTTGTAGTGTCTTTGCCGGAACTTACAGGTACGTTAATGGAGTATGGTGATCCGAGATTCAGGAGTGGTAAAGACGGAGTGGTATTTGGTGAGGTAAGTGAAAATTCCGTTACGAATAGACACTAGCCTGCTTCCCGATCAACAGACAATATTCATGCGGTGTTAAAGACTAGACGGTGCTGAAGAGTTGATTTGATATCTTGTAGATGTTCAAGGTTTCTTCTGCCTCTTCACGGTATAGCCCAGATCCAGATACAAAGCTTGAGGGTTTAGCATCGTTGATACTGCTTGGCTGGGTTGGTCTGAGGATATTGCGGTGATATTCAGGTATATCATGATTCAATATCCATATCCATATTCATTCTTTAGGGTTTCATGTAGGTCCATATAACGTGTGTTATGATGGACATTATCTTAGACGTTCCCGTTGATGGATGATCAAGTTCCACTAGCCCGAGAGTGTGCTAGAGCGTGATCATCATAATGTAGGATCACCTTTATATCCCAAACAGACCCAGTATGCCTCACTCGACTCTGTAATCAAATGGACGGTCAGTGCAACAAGATCAAATGGAAACAGCAGAATAGACAAAGCTCTTCCGAGGTGAGAGTGGACTTACCTGATCTCGATTCCTTTGGTTTCTCCACTACTACTTTGCCGAACCACGGGTCCAATTCCAAAGAGCGGAACTCGTCCATATCGGGATGGGCAAAGAATTTAATGCTAAGGAAAAAACCTACATGTCAGCTTCTTAGTGACGTCAAATACCAATCTCAATCTCGTTCAATACATCATACATACCTCGGAGCCAGATTAGTGGCTTGTTGTCAGAATTTGTTCAATCACTCACACTAGATTTCCACCTGGCCAAACTTTCTTCCCCTTCCCCTTCCCCTTCTCCTTCTCCTTCCTCACTTCCTCATCTTTCGGTGCTTGTTTCAGTACATCCCTAGCAAATACCGTAGCAGCCGCACAGAGTTGGAGACTCAAACTTATATCTCTCGTCTTGTTTCCGGTCATAGGGGCCATCATATCGCTAAGTACGCAATCTACCATTCCTTGAGGCGTAGTCGTAAACGTGTCTCCTTCATCTACTTTGTCCTTGTCTTGCTCTTCATCCTGATTTTGACGAGTGGATTTTGAACGAATTGTTCGTATCCTCAATTCCTCTCTTACTTCCTCACTTAAGAAATCTCCTTTTATGACCTCCACACCAGGGATCGGTTCTATCTCCAATATATCCAATGCAAATACCTTACCACGTCCTTTAGTCAAATGCGATACCACCTGAGACCATCCTCCTGGAGCTGCACCCAAATCGACGATCACCTTTTTATCACCAGCTGTAGATGGACCTAAGAGAGATGGATGTTTGGTAGCGAGAGATAAAAGTTTGAATGATGATCTGGATCTATATGCTGGTTGATTCTGAGAAACAGAAGAGGAGTTGCCCGAACCAGAACGAGATTTGACATATGGGTCGCGGGATTGACGGGCTATCCATCTTGAAGACGAGGAAGATGATTTGAGGAGGAGGGAGGTGATACGCATAGATCGAGAAGCTGTGCAAGACTGAGGAGGAGGAGGAGGAGAAGGGTCTCTGGGTGGAGTATTGACAATGATTAGTAGATGATGGCAAGAGTAAGATGGAGTTTAGCGAGGATGCTTCGAAATTCCTTGACTGGCCGCACGGACCGCCTCCACCCCTTTCTACTCCTCTACTAGTAACCTTGGCCATCATTCATCTTGCTCGTTCACTCATATTCAGAGTAGTGCATAGGCAAGCATCCTCACACTGAACTCGGCACAATGGTAAGCTCACAAAGCCTTGCGCCAGTCTCTACCAAGCTAACAATGTATGATCATCATTCAGGCCAACGCATCTTCCAAACGAATAGCTTCGGCCAACGAGACAGCTCTGAAGAATCTTGAATTGGGTCTATTGATAGTTAACGTGAGTCACTCCTGCCTTCTACTTTAAGCTAATTGGTACCGTCCAACGTGATTATGTATATAGCTGATGTTCGTATGGCGATCTAGTCACTCTCAGTTCTTCTTCGATTCTTACTATCCCTGTTGACTTCCCGATCATTCATCCCTCGTAAATTCGTGATCTTCCTCCATTTGGTATTTGTAGGTGGATCAGTAATCACTTGGAGATGGTTCAAGACGATCGGTACCCCTTCTCGTGCTGGTGCTGCAGTCAGGGTGGGTGAGGATCTGGGTGGGAAGGGTGTGATCGAACTGGGATGGGATTTGTGAGTGTTGTTTGAATAACCCATCTTTTCCCTCTATGATTGCTTCAACAACGACATCTGGCAACATGTGATACGGTGCTAATTGTGACCTGCATGACATAGGATCTATATGACTTGGATATGTACACTTGGTTCTGCGATACTGGGCGATCGGGTATGGTGGTTATCTCTTTTGGTGAGTTGAGCATATGACCTTCCATCAACACCTTTACTCCTATTCCATGCATTGCATACTCATATATTCTCCCTTCGGATCTTATATGCATCATTCCCAGATACACATGCTGATTATTCACCTCACAGATCCCCGCTTTCGCCTCATACAAGCTATTCTCAACCATCCGACCCATCCTGGCGATGTTCCTCCCAGGAATATTCGGTCCCAAAAACCCTCAAGCTCAAGCACAACAACAGCAAGCACAAGGTAATGCTGCTGCTGCAGGAGGAGAGGACAAACCCGAATCGAAGAGACAAGCTAAGCTCAAGGCTAGGATGGAAAGGGGTGATAAGAGGGTACAGCAGGTTCAAGTGCAACGCAATAGGTAGATGCGTGGAACTATGAAACTGGTGTGGAAGAAACTAACAGAAGCAGGTAATCAGAGGGGATATATAGCATAAATGCATAAAAGCCTAATTGATAGGGCATTTGATCGTTACAAGAGTTGATATCTGACTTATAATCTATGCGAGGACTAATCTTCATTCTGTACACCTTTTCCTACTCTTCCTACATACCACCACCATTCTACCAAACTTCTTGACCTCATTCCCGCATCCATATGTCCTTATCATCCGGATAACTTGGACTACTGACCGTCCTCCGTGCTCTTCTCCCTACCGTCCTTATCCCTCACTTTCCATTCCTCCGCATACTCCCCCACAGTCTTGCCCTTAGCTTCAACAAATTCCAATATCCCATCTAAAGAAGGTTGAATCCTACTATTCATACCTTGACTACCTCTTTCCCAAGTTCCATATAATGCTTCCTGTACTCTCAATTCCCTTTCCGTCAAATGTTGTGTATCCGATCCTGAACCTCGATCTGACCAGATGTCATAAACTTTCTTAAATGTCAATCCAACATTCTTGGCCGTATCTAAATCGAGATAATTATTCCTTCCTTTTCTAAACTCCAGCCCCCTAGCTTCGGCAGATCGTGGTTTCTCAACCAAGCTTTCCAACCCACCTGGAGGAGTTAAGGAGGCGTTGTAAGAAGTAGTAGAGCTAAATTCACCGTATCGTTTGTATTTTGGTTCGTCTCGTGTGTATCGGAATGTATTGTCGAAGCCTACGGGTAAATCGACCTGGGGGTTGTGCATGAATCCTGCTGAGGAGTGATGGAGAGATATGAGAGATCGGAGTGTCTGGGAGGATAGTTGGCGGCCTGTAGATTTAGTAGGTGGGTAGGAGGATGAGGGGATGGAACGGGCAGCCTGACGAAGGGATGTGGTGGGGTTCATGTTCGACGAAGGTATGTAACAAGGAATGGACGGTAGGGGTCTGTATTCGGGTTGCAGATCTCCAGGTCAGTGGGGGGTGAAGAGCTGTTATTTTCTTGAGATATGCAAGAGATATCTACTACCGAAAGTGACTGATAGAGATCCGGTTTGCACCTCTGACTTTTAGAAGACTATATATAACATACTAGTTTTTCGATTGGAGAAGCAATTACGTAATACTAAAAGTTGGTCGAGAAAAGTTGAAAATTGTAAGATACTCAAGCGTCAATGAACATCTTGTTGATCTTCAAAGTCGATGCAAAATCTGTTTGAAGTCTCGCTACCATAAATCGTACGCGAACTCATTCGGACCAGCGCACACTAAGGCGAGGCTTCAATCCACAAAACAGCATCGCCAGTCTAGACATCCCTGAAAATGGACAAAGTACAATTCCAACTGGAAGCTACTCTACCCGAGTTGAAAGACTTGTATGAGAAAGGGCTATTCACCAAGGTCAGTATAGCGTTAATATGAATATCAGCATTCTCAACTCTTGAAGATCTGTCATAGATAGATCACTGAAGATAGTCTGCTGATATCTGAGTGTTATACCCCAATTACAGAGCGAGATCAACCAAATAACCAAAAAACGAACCGCCTTCGAAACGTCTTTAGTCCGACGGGTGACACGTAAAGAGGATTTCTTCAAATATGCAGAGTACGAGATCAACCTCGAGAGATTGAGAAAAGTGCGATATAAGAAATTGAGTGAGTGGTCAATTTGCCCTAGCACTCAGCTGGAGGGATAGTCACTCTAGTGTGATAAATGTGAGCTGATGTCTCGACTTGACTGGGAACGATTTTTAGACTACCATCTTAACCCCCCGCCACCTTCTGCTTCCTCTTTCTCACTGCCTCGAAGAGCGCTTTACATCCTCAAGAGAGCTACAGCGAAATTCCCTGGTGATCTGGCAACATGGTTAGCTTATGTGGAGTTTGCAAGTAGAGAGGGAATGAGGAAGGTCGTAGGCAAAGGGTTGAACAGGTTAGTGGTACTAACGAGTGTCTTCAGATCATACAGAACAATGTTGACATGTCATGACCTTGTATTTCAGTGCATTACAACATCATCCTACCTCTTCAACCCTCTATCTCCTACAGACATACTACCATCTTCATCCAGGCTCACCGTTCCCTCGAGAATCCATACCATCCACATCGAAACTCGACTTGCCATCCGCTTCATCATCCACTACTCATGCACCGGGATTCGCCATAGAAGGGATAGACCCTGCTCGTACTACTTTACTCCTCGGTTTGAGACTATTACCTCAATCAAGGGATTTATGGAGGGAATATGTGAAACTTGAACTAGGTTGGGTAGAAGCATTACGTAGGAGATGGAAAGTGTTAGGTATCAAAGATCAAGATCAAAATACCCCCTCACAGGATGAAGACACTGAGATAGATCAGGATGCTCTGAGAGGCGGAGAAGGAGCGTTCGGATTAGAAGGTGAAGAAGCTAGAAAATCAATCTTAGCTGGAGAGTTGGTCATTCAAGCTTTATCGTCTGCACTTGAATCTATACCTGCTACATTTGCCTCTACCGAACAAGAGAAATTGGATGGTATGGGATTTAGAGAAAATCTTATTCAGCTATTTAGGAGCTATCCTTCACCGTTACGAATCAAATGTCTTAAAGTGCTTTACGAGGATTTACAGAGGATATGCGAACAAGAAGACGACACGAGGATGGCTGCTAAAGCGAGATTATTATTGTTGATCAAAAGTTTATATGACAGGGAATACAACCCTGAAGACGAAACTGTGAAAGAAGGCGAGTCTGTACTAGAGGGAGTGAAGTTGGTCGAGGAACTAGGAAGAATCGGTAAAGAAATCAGGAAAACAATCAAGGTGAAAGGGCAGCATAGGGAATGGATAGAAGTAGTGGGATTGTGGTTGATCGAACAAATAGGCAAATTGTATGAGAACCTTGAATTGGTACGTCCACTGTCATACCGGTATTGAGTCGCTGAGCTGATGATTGTTTGTAGCGAGAATATCTCTTCTCAATCTTATCCTCTCTCACCAAACCATCTTTGCATCCTCCCTCATCACTACTTATCGCACATCTCTCACAACTCTCTTCCTCGCCGGATTTGGTTATTGCCCGATCATACGCTACTATATATCCTTCGAATCCTTCCATTCAACTACACAGACTTACAGCTGAAGTACGACTTTCTACCGATACGAAGGGACTTTGTAAGACATGTGAAGAGGTTGTTAGAGCCGTTACGAAGTCTGGTGTATCCGAAGAAGAAAGAGAAGATGTCATATCAATATGGAAATTATGGATAGACAACGAATTACAGAATTCTGACGGCCATATGGACGATAGGTGGAAAGTGATTTTGAGAGAATCGATGAAATTGGGTGTACATGTACCGGAGTTGCATGGGGATGTCCTCGGATACTTCATTATCAACACTCTAAAGTCTGGCGAGAATGTGAATGGAATATTAAACAATATCAAACCGTATCAACCGACATTTAATACATTCAACCTAGTTTTCACCTCATTGCAAGCCAACAACGTTCAACCTGATGATTTAAAGAAGATATACAATGCTTGGAGGGGAGTCTGCAAGACACCGTATGAGAAAGCTCAGGCTGCCTTGGCCTACGCTCAAGTACTGTTAGGCATCAAAGGGAAAGGGAAAGAAGCGTACGATATCATTGAGATTACCAAAAGGGAAGTCAGGGTGGATGAAGGTGTGGAAAAGTACTTGGAAGCTGAATGGAAAGCTTTGCTGGATGCTGAGGCTGAGTCTGAGGGAGAAAGTGGGGATGAAGATGAAGAGATGAGTGAAGAGTGATTGAATGTTGTTTCAAGAATAATAACAGCATACCAACTAGGAACGGGGTCCTGTGCGGTAGAGGAATGAATCTGTTGTCGGATTAGGATCAGATGGTGATGTGATGTTTGTATCTCCATACGTATATATATCATGCATATATATTCATGATCAGCTCGTATTCTGCATTCATTCCTCTCGATCATCTTCTCTACATCTCTTCAGTAGGTCTTTACGTTGAGGGAGACCGTAGAAGAATTTCAAAAGATGGCAAGATGAGGATGGTAATCCCCCTTTCCGCCGGAAGAACCAAACAAACCGTCACCTTGATCACCACTCGACAGCGAGTCCACCTCAACCATCCCAAAGTTCCTATTCAATCTAACTCTATCTCACCTACAGCTCTCTTCAGCGCACCATGGCAGATGTCTAGCTCATCTTGGAAGACTAGCCATAGTCTTATCTTGAACAGAGGCGTACATGGTAACTTGTCAAGACGTCACTACAGTGGCTCACCTATATCCAACATCACCGATAGACTGTCTTCGAGCGAAATGGCATCGTCCTGCAAGAACGTTGTGACTCCCAATAAGAATATCACCAATACAATTAAGGTTATTGATCTCGATCTGGATACTGGAATACGGGTATGGGAAGGTGAAGCTGTGTTCACTAAAGAACCTTTGACAGTTAGGTAAGTCGGATGAAATTGAACTAGCTCAGCCCTTAACCATTGATTTCCACCACCTGAACTTAATGATGCGCAAGCTGATATCTAGCTTTTTGTTGACCACAGATCGATACGCCCAAATACATTCGAGACTCCTAAATCTACGAAAGATCAGAAGCCCTCTGGATCATCGACATCTCCAATATCAATCTCATCTTCCCCATCTTCATCTCCCCAAACACCACCTAGACCGAGAGCTGTACCCCATTATACATCCCCATTACCACGTACTACCCCTACTCCTACCACACAAGCCCTGACAGGACTGCCTCCTAGTCAGCTGATCGGATCCAGCCAGACACATCCTTCCAAACCTATTCACCCTTTCTTCAATCGTACGCGTACTGCCCCTCCTACGTCCCAACCGAGATATACAGCCCATTATTCATCGACTGAGGCCGGGTCGACTCAGCAAAGTGAAAGTCAGGATAGCACACCTTCGTCATCTAGAGCACCCTCTACAGTTGACTATAATAAGGATAAAGAACTGGATCTCTTAGCTGAAGAAGTTGGGAAGTTACAATTTGGTTATGGTCATCCTCCTAAACCAAAACCAAAATCCAATCCTGCCCCTGCTCCTGCTCGATCACAGTCTGATGAAAACAAACAATCCAAATCCCAACATGAGGATATGACAACATCCGATATTAAACCATTATTAGGCGTTTCATTCAAGGTAATCTCAAATGATGGTAAACTCCAATCTCGATCTCATTCTCCTAAACCATTGGATTTACCTTTATTCCACTACGATCAGTATTTCCCGAAACCTCAGATAGCCTATACCAATTCCACCGAAGAGGCGAATGATCTCTTGGAATGCTTGAAAGGTGACGTACTGGGATTCGATCTGGAATGGCCACCTGCAGGAACGTACAAAATCCCTCAACCTGATGGAACGACAAAAAATGTGAAAATTGGAATGACGTGGGATGAGAAGAAAGGAGGGTATGTTTTTGGACAGGGGAGGACAGCGTTGATGCAGTTTGCGGATGAGAGGTTGGTGATTCTTGTACATCTGGGGGAGAAGATGGGTGAGTGGGGTTTTGTTAACCATTACTTTTGTATCGGCAGAAGGATATCGAGGAATGGGACATCTTGAAGCTTGCACATTTTGAGAAGATTCTCTAGCATCCCGTCTTCCATTGGGTTCTCGTCGGCTGAATCTATAAAGATGTTCGTATGATGGCTGATTATTTCCTGTGCTTCGTTCCATATCATAGACATACCTTCCAAAGCCATCGAGATCCTCCGTTCACCTACCATATACAAACTCGGTGTACAAGTAAGAGGAGACGGTCAAAAACTCTTACGTGATTTCCCTCAACATTTCACCTCTACATCCTCTTCCGATATGGGTATAAAAGGACTGTTGGAACTTTCTTTCTTGGCCAGAGGAGTCGATCCGATAGGTACAGGACCTGGAAATAGTTTGATTGGCCTTTCGAGGTTGGCTGAAAGGTATTTGGGTAAACGGCTGGATAAGAGCTTGGATGTAAGGAAAGGGAATTGGTTTGAAAGGTTGGATCAGAAACAGAAGGATTGTGGGTTTTCCATTTTATGTTTTTCCTCAGACAAGTGTCTCGCATGCGGTGCAGCATGTCGTCGTGTAGATAGTCTAGTAATGTACAGTACCTTTACTGACTTTTTGTGTGCAATCACTTTAGACGCTGCAAATGACGTTTATGCCTCTTTACAGATATATAAATCCCTAAGACGTATTGCTGAAGACAACGAATCCGAAGTGAGCTTGAACAAATACTTATCGAACGTTGATAGCTCTGCCCCAGTAACAAGATTGAGTCCTACAAGTAATGGTGAGAAGATATCGGGAACACAAATACAACTTGGAGAGAGGATAGCTACACTGGTAGAAGGGGTGAAATCACCTAGTCCTGCTCAACTAGGTGCTTTGAATGATTTTGTGAAAGGGGTGAGTATTGAGAAGAGTGCGGAGCAGAAGGGAATCAAAGTAGCTACTGTTGAGTAAGTCACATTTGCTTACCCCGTCTCATCTCGTGATATCGAAGTGACGTGATGAGCTTTTTGCAAGTGCACAATGTTGACATTGCTGTGTGACTTTGACACTACAGAGGATATATTTGCAGTGCATTGCAGATTATCGGATTGGATTTCCTTATGGAGCAAGAGAGGAAACGACTATGGGATGAGATACCTAGAAATACATATACATGGAAAAGAAATAAGGAGTTGTACAGGGTCTTGAAGCAGGAATTTGACCCTGATGCGATTAGTGGGAGTGAGAGTGAGATGGATAATATACCTTGATGAAATACTATAGGACTCTTCGAAATCTTTGGCAATAGAGTATCGTACTTCCACGGATGTATCATATGTCATCTGCCATTTCACACCGACATTGGTAGATGTCTGCATAGCGATTCATTCTTATTCATTTTTTTCGATTCAATACCTTTTTCTTAGCACGTCATCACAATGCCTAAGTAAAGCTTTTTAGCACACTTGATCACCTCCAAGGCATATATATGTACAGCAATGGCGGAGAGCAGAATGTCTCATTGCAATGGATGATAACACCTATCCAAACAGCAAAATGGGATTGGAGTGACAGATGATATTTAGCTGACACCTGGCCAACCAAGCCGGAGCAATGCGAATGTAGACGAGATTTGCTGTGAGGTGACGATCGCTCGATACCATTCATAAATCATTCTTCAATCTACATAAACACACCTCTCGTCCTGAGTACCTTGGAATAATCTCATAATGGCTTCATAAGCTGCAGGTGAATCGACCTAGATCGCTACACTAGAATTCAATTACACCGACTCATCAGTGGTGACCCATCCACCTGGTGTTGATCTATCCTCTGAGGCAATTGAATCTGTTGATTTCCTTCTGGCGGCTGTGGCATCGGTATGATTTTGAGTGTTAGCAGCAGTGCTAGCCCCGCCGAAGACACTTTCAGGATGACTCGAAGAAGCATTCTGACTTAAGGCGGTATGACCGGTAGCTGGTGGTTGACCCCAAGTATTATACGGTGTCCCAACCGAGAAGTTGACGGGTGAAGGAGCTGCAGCACCAGCATAATAGCTAGAAGAAGTATCGACCCCTAAGTTGGCGCTGTTCTCCGATGCGGCAAAAGCGGCAGACAAGCTTCTTCTGCCAGGGGCTGGGGACACAGAGGGCACACCGAGAGTGGCCGATGGAGCGGGTGAGCCACACATGGCGCTATTCTGGCCGCTTTGGTCGTAGCCGGGAGAAGGAGGCGGAAGATAAGGACTTTGACCGGATGGTGAGTGCGTGACACTTGGGGATGGTGGCGGGTAATATGGTTGTCCACCTTGGGGTGGTTGAGGTGAATACCCATTAGAAGGCTGATATCCGTATTGAGAACCACCGTATGCGCCATATCTTTGATCGTAGTAGCCGCCTCCAGGAGAGCTCTGACCACCCCAAGCCCCCTCGGAACCAGGGCTGTAGCCCCCGTACGACCCGGCAGTTTGGACATAAGCAGAACTGGCATCGTATGGCTGTCGGCTATAATCTACAATCGTTCCAGGGGGAGGAGCCATGGTTTGTGTAGTGGGTCTACTACCTTTCGTACCTGTTTGAAAAAAATGATCAGCTTGAAATACCACAAATGAATGCAGTAGATGGCATATTTTACGCACTCTTGAAACGGTCATCTGTCACTCTGTCTAACGTATCCACTGCTTCTCGGCCCAATTTTTTGAAAAACTTCATGTTGGTGTATTGTTACTAACTATCTGTGCAGCTGAACGATTCAGGCGTATGTATATGGACCGGATGATTCTGGGAGGGTAGAATGTTTTGTATAGGTCGACAGGGGTGAAAAAACGATAGACGATCAAAGAAGACAGGGAGTGGCGTGCGGACAACAGAGGACTTTTATATTCATGATTTGCAAGGGGCTGTCCGAACTTAAGACGTTGATATTCAAGTCCAGACAGGAAAAGGGAAAAATCTCAAAGGTTTTCCATTCTCTCACCTTTTGGCAAAGCGCCCAGAAAGGAGTGAGTTCTAGATATCAAATCCTAGGTGTCCCCCCTTTCCACCATGTGAAACCCCTGTGGCACTGACATCCTTTCACGGAAATAGCTTCTGGCAGATGCAGGTTTGCATATGATATCATCATTCAGGCCTCTGGACATGATAGAGCATCAAGGGAAAGATGTTGGAAGGTCATTGTTCAAGATATACATCCTGGTGAGCGTACTAAGCAAGGAATTCCATAGTACTCAAGCATGATCTTCTGATTCCTTCCCAATGTGATCTCGCGGCATTGTATGCGCGCCTGGATGGGTAGTACTAAGCTCTCGTATTGGTGGTGTCAGTGGTATAGTGTTGTATCGCACCAGTAGTACCAGCAACACCGTGGCTTTCGGTGGCATGGGAGGCATCATAAGCAGGGGGTTCCGTTGCTGAACCAGCAGGAGGCGCTTGCCCAAAACTGTCAAAGATAATGCCACTTCCTTGTGAGTAAGGAGTAGAAGCCTGTGCATCAGGGGCCAGTACTTGCAGATCCGGCGACAAACCCTCCAACAGTTCCATAAGTTGAAGCATTAGGATCGCTGGGTGCCGGAGTAGATGAATACCCGCCATAGGTTGGAGGATATCCACCTTGAGGAGGATAGGCATATCCATCTTGAGGCGGGACAGAGCCGTTAGTAGGGGCCGAAGGATAACCATATCCACCTTGAGGTGCGGCGTAAGAAGTCCCGTAGTTGGTGTTCGTGTTGGTTCCACCGGCTGTGTAAGGCGTCTTCCAGTCTTGTTGACCCTGTTTAGGGGTGTACTTGTAAGGATCACCGTACGAGGTGGCTCCCCAATCGTGCCGCTCGGACATCGACATGTCTGATTCCTTGGAGCCGACTAGAGAGTATTGGAACGTGGCAGGAACACAAGATCAGCCTCAGAGCAAGTCTGCGCAATATTCCGGACTCATGAACATACTGTCTTTGATACTCTTGGTCAGATTTCTGAACGTGTCGGCCATTTCTTCTGATATTGAACGATGATCGGACCTTGAGCTTGACAAAGTTGAGGGATTGTTATCCTGTAACTCCAGGGAGATAAGTGATCTGAAGAAGTGGAAATGGGCTTGTTGAGCAGGGAATCAATCATCAGAATAAATCGGCTTTTATACCTTCCCTTGGATGGTGTAGACCCCCCATTCAGCTTGCTGCCTGATCACGATCAATCACTGCATGATGAGTGGAGACTATCCTTTATCTTCCGAAGCCATGACAGAAGGACCTTCTGAGAGGAGAGTGAATGTTTCTTCTCGAAGATGGATGAATCCATCAATGGAAGTACAATATCGTTCCATGAATAGAAATATGATTACATGGATAAAAGTGAATGACAAATGGCAAAGGGGGATTCATCTTTCCTCGCTCCGGCATTTTTAGGGGGATCGTCACCTTGTCATGATATAGGCCTCGACCATAGGTATCTTCTTTTTTGCTTCTCGATATGACGAGCTCATCTTTCAGATAATGATAGAACCTTCCAGGAATGAAAGAGTGTCAAAGGTGCTGCAAACCTATATGCACTGTTTCTACACATCGGAGAACCATAACACCAGATAGAATTCGATCGACAATGGATTGTCCATGAATTGAGGGGATGATACGCTGGACAATCTTCCGAGGTTCTGGAATCAAGACAGAGAACATCGAAATCAACCTTTGAATGTATATGTAAGTGGCCCATCATACTGCATGCTGCTCCGTGAGACGCCATAGCTCTACCTTTACCGCAGATCTTGGAACTTTAGTGCAATCTTGAATCCAGTCTACAAAACTTTCAAGGAAGCATTCACACCAGATGCAAAAGATAAATCAACGTAAATATTAGATGATCAATAGCGAGAAGACAATGGAAGGGATTAAATCCGAGACGATCGGGTCGTTGTTATGCGGAAGGAGAGAGCGTCAGTCACTCCCTCAGATATGAAATTGAGGAGCAAGAACAGGTTGCCTTTCTTCCCTTTTTTCCGTTACCGAGGGGTTAGAGGCGAGTCTCGCGAGTCTCGCTCGTAGATCGGCTAGAGGATCTTCCGGTACGCTGTCGGGGCCAGACAAGATACCGGTGATGAGTGAAGTCAATTGGGTGTTCGCAACTGGGTCCTTGTCCTTTGAGGTTTGGTCAATTGAGGTTCTTCGTGATTTGTGGATTGGCATATCTGACGGGTCTTCCTCATCATCATCTGAAGAATCGCTGCCGCAGTCTGGGGTTGCTGCATCGTCCCGTGAGATGGGCCAACTGATTGCTATTTCAATGGTAGCCCTTTGACCACCTTCGTGCGAATCGACTGTATAAGCATAATTTACCAGTGATTTCATCTCGCCCAATCGCTGTCTGCGCTCTGCCAGCTCGGTAGCTCGTCTTGAATCTTGTTCACATTCCAAAATATGACTTTCCATGTTCTGTAGAATTCCTGGTCCTCTATCCAATATCCTGTCGGCTTCGCTTCTCGACAAGGGCTGGTCAAGTAACATTGTCGCCTCTGCAGCCCGTGGATATAATGGCGGAAGGCAAAGGAAATCTTTGGGATCCGTAAATCGTGATTCGTTTTCTTGTTTAATCATCTCGCTCAAAGATTGCCATGCACTCGAAGCTCTCTCGCGATGTTCATCGTCTCGACCAAATATTGAGGAGCAAATCTCCATGGTTGTTTTCATTTGCTCTTGACTGACGAGATTCTCAATCTTCCATCTTTTCTCCTTGGAGAAATCAGAGCAATGCAACTTTAATTCTTCTTTAAAATTGTCCCCAATCGGTTCTATGATTTCGGAGACCAATCGCTCTCTGGCATAGGATCTCTTAAGATACGGTGGTAGAATATTTACTCGGAGATCACGCCAGCTTTGCAAGAGTTCGGTGCTCAAGCTGTGGGTTCTCGACTCCTTGATTGAATCCAATAAAGGATTGGGGATGGAACGTGTCTTCTGAAACCCTGAGACTTCTGGGGCACTAGATTCGCCAATGAGATGAGCACGGGAGGCAGATTCGCTCCAGACGATCCTATTAAGCTTGTCTGCAAATGGCATGTCTTCAGGTATGGTGCCATCGCAGCCTAAGCAGTATGATCAAATTAGTGAAAGCGTCCGTTTGATAGAGCGGATATCAGCTTACAGGTAGATTGCCATCGTGGCAACCATTCGTGCACCCCATCACGGGTGGCCTGTAGGTGTTTCTCAGCCGAATGAGAAGTTTGGCTCAAATATTGAGACATCGGACTGTTCTGTTAGGTTTTGAGTGGCGATGGTTGGAAGAATCAGAGTATTTTACGGCTACGTGTGATGGTTTGTTCAAGTGGCCTGAATGTTAGGAAACGATTTAGTTACTGAAACTGAATAAAGCTATAGGAGGATGACCTGAGATAGATAATGGTATTTATATCGAGAAAACGGGACAATACTTGGCGTTGCGCTTCGATTGCCTCTGACACTCACACCGCTTCTCGTTTCAAGGGTCCAAAAGGAGGACGGGGTCGTTGCCTTCTTCAAAGTCCAGAATAGCATTGGCGTCATCGTAAATAGGATGTTCACGTTTCACATATTTTCGAAGCTTTCCGATACGATCCTGGTCACCGAACTCTCCCTTTGTCCGTAGAGTGGGAGCATGCACTCTCCAGTGAAAGCATAATGACGCAGTGATACTCGGTTGCTCGAATCTGCACACTTTTTCATGCACTGTAGAACATAGGTATGCATAGTGATATGAAGAGGGTAACCATCATGAGGCTGCATGTCGTCATCTGTAGTATCCAGGACAATCAAGAGACGACAAAAGACAAACATTTAGTTATTGCATCGTTGTATATGATTGGTTACCAGCTCAAATCTTCAACTGCACTGGTAGTGATCTATCATTACTGTCTGCTTTTTTCTATCTGTTCCTCTCTAATTAAACACAATCTCCCAATCTCCCACCACGCCCACTCCAGGATTCTTGATTCTCAACGAACTGCTCTCCCCTTCTTTCTTACCATTGGAAGCTACACCGTTCTCATATACCCAATCTACTTCCTGTCCACCGACCTTGATGGATTTCGGTTTATTGGACAATCCTAACAAGATGATACTTTCCATCTTGACGTGCGAAACAGCTTGAGCCCAAGTATTGTTTTCTGCATCATACGATACTACCCCTTTCTCTTCTGATGATGTTGGAGTATTGGTCTTAGAAGTTGATGTCAAGGATTTACCGTCGAACTGGAATTGCCTCCAGATGTATTCTCCTTGTTCGTACCCATATGACACTCCATCATCTAAGTACAATTGACCGGAAGCTTTACCTTCTTTAGATAAGGCGATGGTCAATGTAAATGGGTCTTGCCACATCAATGGCGATGATCTTCTGACTCTTTGTCTTGAGGGTATAATCGATCCACCTTGAATGAGGAGTGGGAAAGTGGACAAAGGCGTAGATAGGGTGAGAGTCTGGTGGGCATGCGCAGGATAAAGATGGTGAGTGAAGTAGTTGTAGTATGGCTACAAAATAACATATCATGTGGTCAATACCGCTCATACGGACGACAATCCATGTATCATCACTTACTTGAGCATCAGATATGTATACTTGACTTGTCTCCGCACCTTCTTGCACAACAGGTTTGAAGAGTAATCCAGAATCACCGATGTAGTATTGATCATCAATGGCAAATCCTTGCTCATCTTCAGGGAAGACAGCATATTGGGGTCTAACCATGAACATCCAGTTAGCATATTTCTCAGCGAATTCCGAGTGCGAAACTTCAATGACGCACCTCATGATGGGTACACCGGTCAGACTAGAATCATGGAAAGCGTTGTACCACACAGGTAGTAATTGGTATCTCAATCGGATTATATCTCTGAGATAACCCCTGATAGGTTCATCGAACAGATACGGTTCACGCCGTTTGGTATCGATATGCGCATGAGCTCGGAAGAATGGCATGAAGGCTCCGGCTTGGTACCATCTTACTAGAAGCTCGGGTGTGGGATTGCCGAAGAATCCACCGACGTCGGCTGTATAGATAATGAAAAAAACTTAGTATAGCTTGCCAAAAGCGATTGAACCGGATACGATGAGCAAGATGGACCGGAACTTACCTCCACTGAAAACCATCCCTGCGATGTTGTTGGAGAGCAACATGGCGGTCTCACCGGCAAGGTGTTCTATGTAACTGTCAGTTGAGCTGAAATGCGACCACCGATGAGATGAGCTCACCCCAGTCTCCGAGATTGTCACCAGTCCTATGAGTGGATGTCAGCTGTATTCGATATCTTTTGCAATTTGTATCTCACCAAATGGCGCCATATCTTTGCGATCCAGCGAAGAACGATCGCGAAAGAACGAAAGGCCTCTTGGCGGGTGTCTCTCTTGCAATCAACGCATGGGCAGTTTGGTTGTGCTTTATACATCAAATCAGTCACGGTAATCGTCTCGATTATCCAAGTGGATGAGAGCTGAAACATGATACTCACGAACATCATACCATTGATATTATGTACATCTCGATGTTCCCATCCTCCAGCATGGATATTGTCCCTTGGCATACTGATCTCCGGACCGTCAAATACGGATGGCTATGGTATAAAATCCTGCTATCAGCTGTATGCGAAAATTTACCATTCGTTGTTCAACTGACCTCATTCATATCATTCCAGATAAAAAGAGTGTTCGTCGAATCCTAAATTCGAGTGAGATATAAATTCCCTTCGATCAGCTTCCAAGTCCCAATGAGTTCCAGTCAAGTTGAGAGTAAACTGACCTTCCACGTTTTGAAATCGAACATTTTCGTCCACCAAGTCCAAGATTTCTCATTAAAGAAATCTACCCAGACACTACTTCCAGTCCAACACCAACCTTCGAAATTATTGCCATCCGCTTTCTTAATCAGCACATCTAAGTCTTTGGCATCGGAATATATTCTGAACGAGTCGGTTTTCTTGATGTGTGGATCAATGATAGCCACCATCTATTATACAAAGCGACAAAAATCCGATCGTTTTAGCTCATCCTCACAGTATCCGACAGGAATGGAAAACGGAACGTACCTTTCGACCTTTACTCGCAACAGCGTCTATCATCTTAACGGGATCAGGGAAGAATCTATTATTCCAATCGAAATATCTGTGTTCTTCTGCATATTCAATATCCAACCAAGTCACATCCAGGGGGATATCAGCTTCGTCAAACTTCCTATCTACTTCCAACACGTCATCTTCGTCATTGTAATTCCATCGACATTGATGGTAAGCTGTAGACCATTGAGGGGGTAAAGATGTAGGTCCAGTAAGTACAGCATATTGTTCGAAGAGCTGTTGAGGTCTTGGTCCAGGTAATAAGAGGACATCTAAAATACCAGATTCTGATACCCAGTGAGTCCTCACGGCATCGTTGTCGTGTCTGACATCTACATATGTATCCGAACCGACTAGGTTGAGTACACCGACGGAATGGTCGGAGGCATGAGCATGAAGTAGGGGAATAGCTCCGTAAAGGGACATCGGCGAATCTGCCAAGTATTCGAAGATATCGACATTGTAAAGGCGATAAGGATCAGAGTAATGTGCGTTCGGGCCCAAGGTGTCAGGAAGAGATAGGGGCGAGGCATGCTCAGGAAGACCATAGACATGCTTGACACCGGGGAAAGTAAGATCAAGAGAAAATCCTTCAGGACCTATATATGTCGTCCATGATCATCAGTACTTGTCAGACATGTTGTCATCATGCAAAAGACAAACTCACCCTTGGGTTTACTGTCCTTCCATTTCTTCCAAGTCTCCTCAAATGCATCTATATCACTCTCCTCAAACCAACTTCTATCCTGTTCATCACCTTTCAGAACCACTTGTTCAGATTCACGTAAAATTTCTTCGGTCTTCTCAACATCCTTGATCCTGAAATGCTCCATGTGGAATAACGATCTTTCGTTAAATACTATTTCCGGTTTACCATTTCTCAGTTGGGTGATCTTCAGTGGTGAATGTTGGATCTCCAAGGAAAGTTTCGAGCTTGAAGGTCCATAGGTGATAATACATTTTCCGGAAGTAGACTTGAGAGTAGCTGACGAAGATAGAGGGGGGTTTGTATCGAGTAATGCCCAACGAGCAGTTTCTTTATATCTTTTAAAAGGGGTTGTGGAATCAATTTCATCTATTCTGACTCTTATTATGCCATCACCTTCAGCGAGGACATCCGCACGAAGTTCGAATTTGATTTCGGGGTACAAAGAGGATCTCAATGGCCATTTCCAAGCTCCCTCTTGGATAGCTTGAGGGGATGATACCGAATAGGGTGAAGTGAAGGTACCGCTCTGTGCTGATTCCTGTTTATTGGCGATAGAACGTAATCTCCTACAGAAGGATGATTGGGAACATTTCTTGAAGTCCTCTTCTTTGACTCCCATTGTGATTGGTAGTAAGACGAGCGATAGAACCAACAGGAGAGAAAGCGGGGAAAGGGAAAGGGAAGACCTCATCTTGGCAGATGGGGCGAAGACCGTCTGATCTTGCTTGACTGGAAACGAGATAAGGTTTGGATTCTTCAAGAGATTAATGAAGGTGATAGGAAGGCGATCAGGTTGTTGTGATTAGGCTACGCCCTGCGATGAGCTCCCGTCGATTTGATTTGAATCTGGGACTATGAAGGAGACATAAGGTAAAGCAAGTTGAGCAGTGACCAAGGACATCATCCCATTCCACGCGTCAGCAGATGTGGGGTATATTGCGGGGAAGCTAAGATTCCGAGTAACGTGGTTATAGTCCCGCGCCTCTGTCCATGTGGCGAATTGGAATTGCCACTCACTCTTCATCTGCTACCGATTCTGGCCGAAACATCGACTGGGTGCCGCGTAATTCATTTATTTCATTTTGTTCGATTTCTTGAACCGGAATCGTCTACTCGTACAATTATCTCATCCATCTCCGATCTTTCATCTCCTGTTTCCATTCATCTCGAACAGGAATATTGCATAGATCAGTCAAAGGAACTAGACGATCTCTTGTTCTTCTCTTTCCCATCGGACCGACTCATTCATATTACCCGTCATCATGTCAATACGAGCGATCTCCCTACGTCGTTTACCTCGACAATCATCCTCCTCAATCCTCCGACCATTACTATCCCGATTTTACGCCACCCCTCAATCGCCCAAACCATCTCGAAACCCACCGCCGCCTGCTGGTCTGGAAGGCTTGTTCGGTGGCAGAGGCGGTACGACCGTCGCTCCCAAACCACCAGGATCGGAACCCCCTTCAGGACCTTCGGGACCTAAGAAACCCGATGTCGGCTTACCAGGTTTAGGAGGGGAAGAACAGCAGAGACCTGAAGACCAGAGAGAACCCCCCAAGGATGAGGAACCAAAGAGACAGAAATTGAGTGAACAGCTGGGTGGCAAAGCTGGTAAGAAGGTCGGGTTGGGTGGGAATGGTGGATCGGGCGGATCGGGTGGAAGTGGTGGACCAAGTGGTGGACCTAATGGTATGCCAGGTGGATTTGGAGGTATGACACCCAACCAACTTCTTCTTGCTGCCTTGTCGACCTATGCTCTTTGGAGTATCACTCAACCAGATGATGTGAGGACCAAGGAAATCACATGGCAGGAATTGTAAGTCTTCACTACCTCATCGGCCGATCTAATGGAATGCAAATCGCTAATCATGTTCGATTTGTCATAGCCGCAATTCCCTCCTTGCTAGAGGTTTGGTATCTTCCCTCGAAGTAGTCAACAGAAGCAAGGTCAGAGTGCATCTGCACAGTCCCTTGAATTCTTCATCATCTCCTCAACCGAATGCTACTGGCTCCTCCAATCTCCCTTCACCCGATCACGGCCCAGCTCCTTACACGTTCACCATCGGATCTCTAGAAGGATTTGAGTCTCTCCTTATCTCCACTCAGGACGAACTTGGTATCCCCGCCGCAGAGAGGATACCAGTATCGTACAGAGAAGAGATCTCAACCTTCCAAACCATCATGCACTTTGCTCCTACCCTTCTTATCGCTGGTCTTTTGCTCTGGATGGCTAGACGAGGTGGATCAGCGATGAGTGGTGGTGGCCCAGGTGGCGGGATTTTCGGTGTAGGAAAGAGTAGAGCGAAGATGTTCAACAAGGACGAGCAGGTTAACGTCAGATTCAAGGATGTAGCTGGTATGGACGAAGCCAAAGAGGTGAGCGACTTCAGACTTTTTAGATGGTCTGGCTTTCCACTGACATATCACTTTTCCTGTTGAATAGGAAATCATGGAATTCGTCAAATTCCTTAAAGAACCGGCCAAGTACGAGAAGCTCGGTGCTAAAATCCCTCGAGGAGCTATCCTCTCTGGTCCTCCTGGTACTGGTAAAACCCTCTTAGCTAAAGCCACCGCTGGTGAAGCCGGTGTGCCCTTCTTGTCAGTATCCGGTTCTGAATTTGTGGAGATGTTTGTCGGTGTCGGTCCGTCCAGAGTCAGAGATTTGTTCGCCAACGCTAAGAAGAACGCACCGTGCATCATCTTCGTCGATGAGATCGATGCGATTGGTAAATCTCGTGGAAAGGGCGGATCTTTTGGTGGAAATGACGAAAGAGAATCAACTTTGAATCAGTTGTTGGTCGAGATGGACGGTTTCGGTACCAACGAACATGTGGTAGTATTGGCCGGTACCAACAGACCCGACGTATTAGATAACGCCTTGATGCGACCTGGAAGATTCGATAGACACATTGCGATTGATCGACCCGATATCGGAGGCAGAAAACAGATCTTTGGTGTTCACCTTTCTCCCCTTACTCTCTCGACGGAACTCAAGGCTGAAACTATCGCTGAAAAATTGGCTTTACTAACTCCTGGATTCTCCGGAGCGGACATTGCGAATGTATGTAACGAAGCTGCTCTGCGAGCTGCTAGGCGAGGTGGAGATGCCGTTACGGAAGAAGATTTCGATGGCGCGATTGAAAGAGTTATCGCTGGTTTAGAAAGAAAATCGAGAGTGTTGGGTAAAGATGAGAAGAAGACTGTCGCGTATCACGAAGCTGGACATGCTGTCTGTGGTTGGTATTTGGAACATGCCGATCCACTGCTGAAGGTTTCGATTATTCCTAGAGGTGTCGGTGCATTAGGATATGCTCAGGTAAGTTCATAATATAACCAATATGTGTTATTCACTATGTGGACACTTTATGCTGATAAGCTCTTGGTATCTCACATAGTATTTACCAAAAGAACGATTCTTGTTCTCGACTCAACAGCTGCTCGATCGAATGTGTATGACACTCGGTGGAAGAGTATCAGAAGAGATCTTCTTTGGACGAATTACAACCGGTGCTCAAGATGATCTACAGAAAATCACCAAGATGGCCTTTGAGGTTTGTGCCAATTACGGTATGAACCCTGAGATTGGACCTATATCCTATGGTGGAAGGGATCAACAATCTGAAGGATTCCAAAAACCTTTCTCTGAAGCTACTGCCGAAGCGTTAGACAGGGCAGTTAAGAAGATGATTATTGATGCTCACACCCGTACGACTGAACTTTTGACAAAGCACAAGGAAGATGTGGAGAAGGTTGCGAAGCTGTTGTTGGAGAAGGAGGTGATAACGCGAGAGGATATGAGATTGACCTTGGGTCCTAGACCATTGTGAGTTTTACGTATCTCATATATCACGCACAGAATGACTGCTAATACTGTATGGTTCGTTTTTAGTGAGAACAAAGATGAGATGGATGAATACATTGAAGCCCAGTTGGATAAACATCACAAGGAGAAGACAGAGAAGGAACAGTGAGTATTCACCATTACCCGCTTCGTGGTTGCTCATGCCATCTATCACCATCGCTATCTACCACATTTCAGTGCTTATGTATGTACTGATCCTTGTCCTTGTAACAGAGCTGAACAAACCGACGGTCCTACTCCTCAATTAGCATACAAGCCTATTGACATTAACAAAGTCGACTAATCCTCCAATTCTTCTCGTTGTTCCACCTCAAACCTCTTCGTATCATCTTCCTATTACCCTTTAACGGCCCATCTTCCAACTTTGTTTTTCATATACATAACCAAGCTCAGTGTACCAATAGTAGTTCCCTCATCAGTAAAGGCTTTCATAACAGGTATGCAACATAAGGCTGAGTTGGTAGTATCATCGAGTCTTCAAGTCCCTAGAATCCATACAATAACATGCATTTCGAGAGTATGATCCTCTTGAAACTTTACTTGGGTGTTTTCCTTTTGCTACTTGTTTCAGGTGCGAGTATAGTATAAATCGCACAGACCTGTCTGTCTGTATGTATTTTATCGTGTTCTTGCGTATGGACGTTTCATGCTGTTTCTTCCACTGTATATACACATCAACACCTCATCACATAACTTACAGAGCGCGCACAAATGTTTCGTCCACCTTGACGTCACAGGATTTTTCATACTTTTCTTCGCTTTTCTTCAAGATATGTCTCTGTAAGGTCTGTATTTCACCTCCAATCTTCTACCATTGACATGCATGATGAAGGGACTTAGAGAGTTCACTGCTGGCAAAATCAATTCACTGCTTCAACAAAGCAATTCTGAGCGACAAGTAGCCAGAGAAAAGCATGTCAGACGTACCACCCTGAACTACAGACACCGGAAAGCAGTAGAGCGAGGAGGGAGGACACTGGTCGAAGCGTCAATCAAGAGGTAGACCCTGTGAGCAAGGATCATACATTCACCGCTTTACGTTATTGCAATGAGATTGTCTGGCCATGTCTTTCACGTTTCGTCGCAGAGCTTACGACCGTCGCGGTCCCACCGTCATCCCGTCTGATAACGCAGGCGCTAACTTCGAAAGGCATACGCACAACAACCAACGTATGATCTGAAATCAAGCTCCATGCATGCATAGAGCTGATCCATACCTTTCCAATGGTACAACTCTTGTTGCGATACAAGCAGATTTGAGCGGTACCCGCTAAGTAAGAAAGCACCATGTAACACCTAACCCAAATTTCGAAAGTGAGCTGGGATTGTGTATAGGAAGAGAAATGATCGACGTATGGCTGATTCCCATCATAATAGGGTTGACTCTCAAAGCCCGCTTGGTGAGTCCCGTGTGAAAATCCGGGAAGGGTTACACTTACACCGGTGACGCCTGAGTTTTCCTAGACTGCGGCAAGATATTCTCATGCTAAGCCCGATTTGCACCGATTCTGCCAATCTGACTGTGCCTCACTATCTCGAGCGATTCTGGAGTCTCGCGGCTCAACCATTAAGCCGAGCGCGAGCAGCAATCTGGCTATAGCTTTCGAAGCTGTAATGCTTCGAACGGTACAAGATCATTCCGCCGCTGGTCGCCCAAGAATATCAACTTGTAACAACGTGAATGATCGGCATAATGATGGGGCACCCCCTCTAAAGCTCGGGGCATAGAAAGCCCCGTTCCTATCCCTGACCAGATCTCTTGGGCTCTCTGGATCTCTCGGAACAATATTCCCCGTAATCAGTCTACGTTGCACTGTGCGACATTAGGTATATAAGTTGTGTGGCTCTTCTGTTCCAGATATCTTCATGACATACTCTCGCCTTTGTGATACTAGCAACAAGCAGCAACATGTCCACCAAACTCGAGAATTCCCCTATAGGCGATGATGAGAAGCATGCCGTCGATCACTTGGAGGCAGGTGATCCCGCCGTCATGAACGAGGCTGTCAATGCAGAAGAGCTCGAGCACTCAATGGGCGTCTTGGAGGCGGCCAAGGCGTATCCTATGGGTTGCTTTTGGGCATTTGTCATCTGTTTCTGCATCGTAAGTCATATCCGGTCAAAACTGTCGTCCTTCGTGCTGAGATGCCGCAGATCATGGAGTCATACGATACCTTCCTTATCGGCAACTTTGTTGCCTTGCCCTCGTTCACCCAAGCCTATGGTATTCCAGTCGTTGAAAATGGCGTCACGACATGGGTTCTCGCGACTCGATGGCAAACCGCCCTTCAACAGGCTGGGCAGATTGGCGCTTTCATCGGAATTTTCATCTGTGGCCCCTTGACCGACAGAGTTGGCTACCGTTACGCAACTTTGGTCGGCCTCGTGCTCATGATCGCCACTATATTCATCTCGTTCTTTGCCAAATCTTTGCCGATCTTCCTCGTCGGCCAGCTCCTCGAGGGAATCCCTTGGGGCTTTTTCATCGCCAACGCTCCTGCATACTCTTCCGAGGTGGTTCCTCTGCCCTTACGTGGTATCGCCACTGCGTTTGTCATGATGGGATGGTCCCTTGGGAACATGTTCTCCAACGGCATTGCCTATCATTTCAACACGGGTACGGACGAGTGGTCTTACCGCATACCCTTCGCGATTCAATGGGTTTTCCCCGTACCGCTCCTCGTGTTAATCTTCTTCGCCCCTGAGTCCCCTTGGTGGCTCGTTCGAAAGGGCAGGCATGAGGAGGCGGTCAGATCCATCAAACGTCTTGGCTCTAGCCGTGCCGCACCAGCTGAAGACACATTGGCCATGATCACCCGGACCATAGAAATTGAGGAACATGAGACCTCCAATGTCAGCTACGCGGAGCTATTCAAGGGGTCCGACCTTCGTCGAACGCTCATTGTCTGTGGTGTCTACGCCGCACAGAACTGGGCTGGTAACCTGATCGCGAACCAGGCCACATTCTTCTTCCAGCAGGCTGGTCTTGGTTCCGACTTCGCTTTCAAGCTGTCCTTCATCAACGCCGGTCTTCAAGTGTTCGGTGTGGCCGCATCATGGGTGCTAGGTGCATACATCGGTCGTCGTAAGCTCTACCTCGCAGGAACCACTTTGAATGCGCTGTTTGCGCTTCTGCTCGGTGTCCTGGCCACCACCAGCGCGCACACCCAGGGCGGTCAGTATGGACAAGCTGTTCTCGGTATCTTCATCTCGTTTATCATGGGGTTGATCCTTGGTCCTGTGTCGTACACCATCATCGCCGAGACTTCATCCATCAGACTTCGGGCTCTTACCACTGGTCTCGGACGTGCTGCTTACTACTGCGCCGAAATTCCGACAATCTTCCGTGAGTTCACCTCATTTTGAGCCGTCGGTTCTGATTGTCGTGCTGACTTTGTCCACAGTTTCGTCCTGGATGCTTAATCCCACTGGCGGCAATCTGGCTGGCAAATGCGGATATGTTTGGTTCGGCACTGCGACGGTCTGCCTGGTGGTCGCCTATTTCCAACTGCCAGAGATGCGCCACCGATCTTACCGAGAACTCGACATCTTGTTCCACCGCCGCACATCCGCTCGAAAATTCGCATCAACCGATGTGGCCATGGTCTCGGATGAGTAAGCCATGAGCAGAAGTCCTTCTTCTACCCAGTGGTTTCAGTGGGTAACCTGGAAGGATCATGCGGGGTGCATCGATGTATTGCTGTGGCCGTGAGTTGGAAAGAAAATAGTGGAAATACTGGAACTGTCTTTACAAAGATTTTATATTCAATCATGGTAGTAGTTAGTCAGACATTGTAAGCGGAATTTTTTGAAATGAGGTGTATCATGCATGGTGGAAGATTGCAAATATTTAAGCTTGCGATGAATGTTGGTCAAACGATAAGTGAGCATGAACTGCTATTTCACCTCAACCATCTGAACAAGCAGTCGTGATTTGCAGGTCAATTCTGAATTTTCGGCGATTCGATCAAGATAGAATAAGTACATTAGGCATCCGTGACTCAAGGCTTCCTACTTCTACTTCCCTAAACATTTATTCTCAATTCGAGTGGGTTAAAATTGGAGACTCATAAAGTTGGAAGCTCGTTCCGCCCGATTCGAGCGTGGCAACGAAAGACTGATCGTACGTTCAGTTGTAACTGCACAAGACACATCCTATGACACATCGTATGACAAACATGTTTGGTACAGGCGGGAGCGTATGCGAATCTATATGCTAATGAGGACAGTTCGATTTCATGATCACACTTTTATCCAAAGGAGGACAACCAGGAAGGCCGTGTGGTCTGATAGGCCTCCGTAAACGTGGCGCCTGCTTCGGCACTTACTGATCACGGGCTTTATGACTCAGATGAACTCCCCCAGTACCATGGCGTAGCAATGTCGTATTCGAGTTGAATTCCTCAATTAGCTTACAAGCCTATTGATATCAACAAGGTCGACTAATCTTCCTCTCCTCTTTACGATAATCCCTCAATCCTCTTGATCTTAATTTTCTAGCACTGTCAATCGATCAATCTCGTTTTCATGCACACTACAAGCAAAATGTACAAGTAGCAGTCTTCTCTTCTCAGCATAGGATATTCAAACGGGTCTTATAGTCATGGGCGGCTTGAATATCTGATCGTCTAGATTCCATACAGAAAAACATGCGTGACGACATCATCTAGTTGGGCTACAATAACCGCCGCATGTGATTCCTCCTTGAGATCATGCAGGAGATTTTCTCTTGCCACTTGATACCCTACTGTAAGATGCATCGGAGAATCTCATGTCAGGCACAGGAATACAAGAATACAAGAATGATTGCACAGATCCCTTCCCTTGCTGTGTGTATCATCCATTATATGTTTCACATTTGGCTCTCCCATCGATACATACAGTACGGAGACACATCAACACCTCATCACATCACTTACCACTATCATCGGCAACATGCATATGGAAGATAAGCAAAGAACACGTATCATCAGATATTTTCTTTCTGATCCTCTTGTGTTCATGTCTTCGTCTTTCCTGTACATGACTAACAGATTCAGACTGACATGTTCACCCTCAAATCACTCTCTCCATCTCGTGCATCTCTGTCTATCCCCTCACCAGGCGGACGGTCCAATCCGTCCTCACCAAATAGATCCAATCCCGCTTCACCGTCCACATCACCAGGTGGGAGATCACCATCTTCCGATTCAGGATACTTTCCTACTGTGACGACTCCAACTGCACGAATCACCAAATCCAGACCGATAGGGAAAGAAGAAGCTTTCAAGACCGTCAAGAACCTTGAGGAAGTGCTGAACTCTTGGAATGAATACAGGTTAGCAATTGCGAATGTTGGTAAAGCAGGTAGGAAATTAGCTGGGGGATTGAAAGATCTTGCTTCAGGTGGTGTTGGTGGTGGGGAAAAGATCGATGTAACTTGTGAGTACCGTATCAACTGATTATCAATCCTATGCAGCTGATGTCTCACTATATATACTATACAATATTCACAGCCCAGACGATACGACCAACGGCGAATATGTTAGATAACCTATCAGACCTGACCCTCAAGCTATCTAGGAAGATAGATAAAGAGTATGACGAGGTGAATTCTGATGCTTCGAAATATTTCAGTTTACTAGCTGTGAGTAGCATCTTTTGTTCTGCCAGATCATTCAATTATTGCTGATATCGGGTTCAATATGAAAATCAGAAAGAAAGTCGTACGCATGAGGCATACCTAGGAGCAATCGGAAAGAAACACGATAAAGCAGGTAAGCTTACCCGTTGAACATAGCACCGCACGGTCAGCTGATGTATAGGTGGTGGTCTTGAATAGAAAAGGCCTTTCGAAAAGCTTCAAAGACCCTATCTGAGACTTCTAGTGCACATGCTGGATTGGTAGCTTTGAAGGATACGTTGAGTGAGGATATCAATAGAGCAAATGAGTGAGTTTGAAACTGTCAAGAATGGGAATATCAAATCAACATGTAAACCATGAGGTGCCATGCTAATCTCCCTTTTCATACAGGGATCATCATATCCTAATTGGCACCAAACAATCTATAATCCTCCTCAAGATAGCTTCTTCTTCAGGATGCTTGGCCGAATATATCTTAGCTTATTTCTCAGATGGATTGAGGAAATCGGGTCAGTCGTTCCTTGATATAGAGTATTGTGAGTTCAATTCTGACTATACCTTTGCTGTCATTCTGACTGACATTTTGGACTGTGTAGTCCGTACACTGGCAGATATCAAATGGCAGTCCTCCTTACCTCCTTCGCTGGAAGAAGAACAGGCCGAAGAGAGATATCGCGAGAGAGTCAGAGGCGTCAAAGCGAAAGTGGCCCTCGGTGAATTGGACCTAATCGGGAAGGGTCTATGGGAAAGTACAGGTGGTATGGGTTCTGGACGGAATAGTATTCAAAGTACTCCCAAAGAAGCGATGGCCAATGTAGCAGTGGCTACTACAACCGAGAACAATCTCAACAAACATGATGTTGAAGTGAAGACCGGAGGTCTCAGTTCCAGCCCATCAGCCAAAGAGTCTTTTGAAGACAACACTCGCCAACTGTCTGACAAGAGCGACGTGAAGCCACAATCCATCATTGCCCAAAATGAAGGTACAGTCGGTTCATCCACAGGTAATGACACCTCCTCAGCTGAACATCCACAATTACGTGCAACTCCTCAACATACCTCTCCGCCCATACCTCATGATAGCAGACCATCATTGACTTCCCATTCGTCCACTCCGCCAACACACAGCACCAAACCCAGCATAAGCACCAGTACGACCTCGTCCACATCGACCAGACCCGATGCTCCAGAGGGTAGAAGGTCGATCCCATCCGGGCTGGTAGTCACGCTGAAGGAATCTGAATCGCCTAAAGGACCTAGGGATAGAGAAGCGGAAAGACCTATATCGAGGTATGAGGATGCACGACCGGTTGTGGCAGCTGTAAGTATATTTCTCTGCATAATAATAGGCTCATCGTGGGTGGGTAGACTGACTGAACGGAATCGATAATATACTATAGAATTCACCCGAGCGAGCCAGACCGGCACCGATCCACATTCGAGGTCATAATTCGAGAAGATCAGTATCGAACATGGTTAATGAAGTTCAATCCAGACAGCCTGATGAGGGGTACTATAAGCAGCCTTTGCGCCATTTATACCAATCACAGCATCAGGTTTCGAATCGGTCTTTCTCTTCATATTATACTGATCCAAGGGAAAGGTCGTTCCAGCATCATCAGAATCATCAGACGTTTATGAGAGGTTGTGAATTATGTGAGATAAATTATGAGAGGATGTAAGTGGTTTCTCACTTCGCCTTTCCCCTTTGGCCCACCGTTGACTCGCTGCAATCACTTTCACTTTCTTTCACCCACATTCACCCTCCCGTTCATCTTGTTTCTGTCTAACTTGACCCATCTTCACCTTCGATACACCGTTACTCATCCCTCTTTTCTCCTCGTTCACCCTATGTCACCCGGCACCACCTCTCTTCCCTCCCTCACCTCCTCACTGTGCATTCACCAAATCAAATCAATCGTACCATAACATATCAATTATAAGCAGCATCGTCTAACAAATGATCGTACTCCGAATCTATAGGTTGAAATCTCATCATGACGAACCTCCACGGAACATACGAAGAGTCACCATGCCACCTTTATTCAATTCTTCCTCTTCTCAGCAACGACCAACATATCACAATCAAGACTCCCATCATATACACAATACACCTATGGATCGAACGGTAAATACGAGTTATGAATATGATGAGTTATTCTCAAGCCTCCAAAACATCAATAGCAATACCAATAGTAACAGAGATGGGAGGGAAGAGATGGTAGCTCCTAAACCTAGGAAACCTATTTCATTTTCTAATGATCTAAATATACAGAGGGGAATGTGAGAGAGCCCGTCAAGTCGAAATAGACTTACAGTACATGTATTATACGGAATGTAACCTAATTTTTAGCTTTATTTCCATTCTGCTTTTGCAATAACGTCAATATGGTTTCTTTGTTTTTGATATATGATGAGTGATGAATGTTTTTTCAGCACCATATCCATTCATGTAATCATCGTTGTCGTAAAGTGTCGTTAACTTATTTCCTATTTTCCTATGAATGAGAGTCTCCGTTATCTAAACAAAGTATTCTACAATACAGTACATATATATATATATAGATATCTCATCATAACCGAATCGATCTTTTCCTTCCCTTCTTCTCCGCTTTTGTCTTCCATTCTTTCGGCTGTTGTTCTTCTTTCTTTCTCTGTTCACTTCTTCCTGCTTCTCGTCCCTTCTCCTTGAATTTTCCCTCATACCGTACAACACCCCGATTTCCGAATCTTAAGCCTTGTTTTTGATCAATCCACAATCTCCTCGCCACCTAATATTCCTTCAAAAGGATGTTTATCCTCAAACTTTATACTCGCACTAGGCAACGCTTCATTCTCCTCATCATCATCTCCGTTTTCCCCATCTTTCCTGTCTATACCGTCCAACCTCAGACCTAATGCCGAACTATGAGCTTCCGAACCTCTTCTACTAGCTATAGTCCTATTTCCACCAATAAGAGTCGACGACAATAACGATGATACCTTATTTCGAGGACTGGTACATGAATATGGAGCAGTAGAAGAAGATAGAGTAGCTCTTCTTTCCTGGCGAGTACTCGTGGAGATCTTACCAAACGATGAAGTTGGAGTGTGAGCATGGTATGATCTACTTCTAAGTGAAGGTGGGAATGAAAATCCAGGTTGATATACTCCAGGTGAAATCGTCGTAGGTGAATCAGGCGATAAGATGCTCAACGACTGTGACTGATTGATTCCTGTGGGTGGTAGTTGGGTTTGAATCTGAGGTAGGATAAGTGAATTACTCGATCCTGAGCCAAGTTCGAAATCGTTTGGTAATGATTGAGGAGAATTGCCATACTCTGTAGTATAACTATTATCCCCTCTCTTGTCATCCCACCAAGCGGGTTGATGATTATTGGTATTCATGATGTTCTGACCTTGAGGTGCGTATCCTCCAAGTTGTCTTTGTGGTAGACTAGTCGGACTGTTACTTTCTTCTTTCTTCATCCGTTGTTGTTGATGTGCTTGAGGTTCAGGGACATCACCAGTACCTGTACCGATTAGCCATGACGAGGGATTCAAAGGTGAAGAAGGTGAATATAACATCGCAGAGGGTGGTTCACCCTGTACACTTCGAGTTCTCGTATGTTGTTGAATAACCTTGATATCGATAGGACAAGCAGTTGTATTGGCAGGTGCAGATTGAGGTCCGAAGTCATAGTTCGATCGCTGATCAGTGTGGTTAGAATGGGTCAATGGCTGGATCTTAAGCATATCGAATGGCCGCTGTTGAGGGTATGGAATTGTCGGACTTTGACCACCGGCTTCTCCAGGTGTAGAATAATCAAACTCAAACGCGGTAGGAGAATCCTGCTCATACGCATGATACTCTGGAGGTGGTGCGTGAGCCTGGAAAGTTCCATGATATCCCATAGGACCTTGGGGTATATAGGAACCTCTCGGATGAGGGAATATAAATGGTTTGTCTTCTTCTACATCGGGAAGAAGATGATGTTGATATGCGTCTGGCGGTGAGTGGAACTCCACGCTGTGCTCTGAGGATGTAGGTGATAGACCTTCTTCCTGCAGACTCATTCGTCGCTTTTGCGCTTGGGTAGGTCGAGGTGGTACTCGTCGTTTAAAAGAGAGGATTTCAGCTTTCGACGAATGCCTCTTTAAGAATGGGTGAGCTGGATATGATCGTTAGCTGAATGAACCTTTGAGCTTACCGCGGTGAATCAAAGCGGACTTACACCATGTACTGGCATCTGGATCACATATTCCCCTCTCGACATGCCGTAAGCTCAACTTACGATTGAAACCGTATATCTGAATCGACAGGGAAGAGCAGTCAGTAAAAATTGCGTTTCTCAGACAGTACTGTAGATGAACTCACGTTCAACTGTCGCGAGAAACTAGCAAATCTACTTTGACGATAGACGACCGGCAGTATCTTCTCAGCTAGTTCTTCTGGGTTTTCGATAATGATCGCTTCGCCTGTTTCGTCCCATCGCATGATCTAGGGCAGAAATCAGCTTGGTTGCATCCGAAATACATGCAGTTGCTTACATGGTGATACTCCGGTTGTTCCCTATTGTCACAACTCCCATCAGCTCGAAGATCTGATGATCGCAGACAACCAACAAGTCGCTGAGAGGTATTCACTCACAGAATCCTGCAATCAAATAAATCAAATGAGCGATTTGACTTCCTATCAAGTACTGTTCTAGTGTAAATAGTATGAACTTTCACTCACCCAAAAAGCTTAGTCAAGAAAGTCGGTTGTTTCCCTTCCACCTTCTTCTGACCTTTATTTTTCTTCTGCTTATTCGTCTGAGGTAACATAAGGGGATTGAACCATGGATCATGTTGATCGTTTCCAGTATGTTGCCAGAACCCAGCTTGAAGATGAATAGGGTTGGTGAAGTATCTATTGCAGGGCTGTTGTGGTTGCTGTTGGGAAAGTATAGTTTCAGAAGGTAATAAAGGTGGTCTACCAGGATGAGGAAATTCTCTAGGATGATTCGATAATGAGGACTGTAATCCCACATCGGTAGGTGATACACTATCACTTTGCTGGTTATTCTCGAACCTCTCTTCCAATGGTGAAGTATCCGGCGATACGTAGGCTCTCGATTGGGATAGTGGTAAAGGAGGTTTCATCTCCCACCTATCGGAAGTTGATCGATTCATGAAGAAGGGTGGTATACCCGAGGTATTGGCAAGACCAGCAAAATCTGGTTCGCGTGGACCAGGAGGTACGCAAGTGGAAGGTGAGGACATGATACTGGAGGACTAAGGTAAATTGGTCATGTTGAAGTCAGTATCATACCGTTTGTACTTAGTGGACAAAAGGAGTACGGTGAGGGCGTAAATTGAAGAAGTGATCACTCACTTTAGAAGTAGAAGAATAATTATATCGTTCGTATCAGTAGACGTGAAAAGCAAGATGACAATCCGCTAAGCACAATAGACAATATGGAGGTATAGTATCAGCTCTGAGTTCAGGATTCGAATAAAGGCATTCCTTGAAAGAAGAATGATATCAGAAGGTAATGTATAAAACAATAACGGATAGAAGTAAGAATCACATATATAACATTTTCGAGAAGAAGTGGGATCGATGGGAATTTGTGAAGGTCACTGACACCTTGAACAAAGCCCTGCTTTCCGTTGATTTCGAGATGTCAAGCAAAGTAGGATAAAGGAAATCTCAGAGAATAATGGAAGAAGAGTCGTAGAGATGATGATGACGTACTTACGTTATGATGAGTATGATATAGTGAAAGGGGGGTTACCCGACCACGTCGGGTGAGATTGGCCCCCCCTCCTGAACCAGATAAACAGTTGGACAGTATGGCTGGAATGAAGCGAAGGGAATGTTTGACCGTATTTTCACCGAGAACGAAAATGTTGAGGTGATGTAGTGGTTATGTCTCTTGAATGATCATGAAGGATATACGGGGTAAAGCCAAAAAAAGAGAAAACGGGATAAAGGAAGTATCTGTTAGTCGTCGTAATTAGGATAAAGGAGGTGAGGTGGGTCTCGATTTGAGTGATGTAATGATGTAAGGGAGTGGCCAATCTTTGGGTTATTTGCGACGTTGTCAATTGAAAGAAACGACAGATAGGCTATAATGTATCGTCGATCGATGATGATCCATCGAATACAAAGAGATAATTGGTAAGGACGTACTGAAAAAGATTTGAGAGCTAATGCTCGAGGGGAAAGAGAAAAAGTGGGAATCCTCCTGAAAAGGCGAGGCTGTTATATGTATCTGTATTTGTTTTAGTATTGGCTTACAAGAGAGGTAAGTAGAGTGAAAGTTGATTGTACTCCTTTTTCCGAAATCGATTCTGAAGGATGATGGCCGCTCTTGTGTGTGTGTATAAGTTAGACCATAACCGCCTCAGTCGTCATTCAATATCAATCTTAATCTCATATGTTTTGATGTTGTATTCCGAGTGACATGACTTTATCGACGACTCAATCTTGTGGTGTCAGTGTTACTCCAAAAGTAGATTGATCTGCGTGTATTTGTATTTGCTCTTTCTATTTCATTGCCTCCATCAATACCCTAAATACCCTCCTTTCGCTTACTTGGATTTTGATCGCCCTGACTTGATCTTGAATTCGTCTGTGTTATAGCCCGATGAGGTAATTGAAACAAGATGACACAGTGATAGTAGATGATCGCTTTATTGTTCTCTCCGTAATTGACCTCGAGGGCGTAACGCTGTGGGCGTTGGAACATATAGATCGACCTCAGCTCCAAATCCTATATGACCGGAGTAGTTATCCAAGGGGGTCTTTGATATTTTGACAATTCGAGGGATATAAGATAGCGTTAAATAAGCATAGAGCATGATAATATAATGCGTTTGACCATTGATAGGAGAGTGGAGATATACCGAATGTTTATATTTTCGTTCTACCAGAAATTTGGTATTGGGATTTAATCGATATTGCAGTAAATGACTGTGCACGATTTGGTATGGTTTGGTTTATTTCCCCACTCACGTACACTAAGAAAAATCTCCGAGTAAAGAAAGGTAAAAGGTACATTCGTAGTGAACCTTATGGCACCATCCCATCCGAGACATACCGTAGATGTATCACCACATCACATCATCAAATTAGACCAAGCTACTGCCGCCGGCCGGAGCTTTCATCCATATAAGCCAAGTAACCCTTGTTTCACTCCGGATTCCATGGATCACAAGGGGGTTCAGGTAGACGGAAAATATATACCTGATTAGCCTCGAGGTCTATTGACATACGAGTTTAACGGAGAGGGGCGTCTCTTCGATCAGATAGAAAAAGGGATATCTGGTCCAGTTTGCGATCGATCAATTTGATATTATCTGATATTCCATAATACAGTATTTGTTTTTTCGCTTACATCGATTTGGTTCAAATGTGGTCGAGGCCAAAAGCCAAGGTAATTCGGCTAAATGACCGTCAATAATTGAGTTTCGACGGTGTACCATCAGATAAAATCCATATCATCAGTACAGCACGAGATCGAGAGGTTGTAGTGTATAGATCGATGTTGACGTAATGGATTGGACGGAACACGGGTCTTGTGATGGGTTCACCGGATCTTGACAGGACCTGGAACATCAACCAAGTCCTATACTATCCGTACGGCTCGAGTTATGAGACATTGAATAAACGTGCGCTAGATCATCCTAGATACACAGGTTGGATGACAGGTAGGTTGTAGACGTAATCAGTCGATGCTCCTCATACCTCATTCGGGTTACCGGAGGAAAACAGAGATGTGGCATACGGTTCCAAGAGTGCAGAAGAGATGTCGATCATTGTGTGCGCAAATAGCTAGTGATGATTGATGGTCATGCAACGTGTTGGGGTGAGGGCGTAGATGAATTCAAAGGAGGGTACTCGTACTCGTAGGTCGATATCGCAAGACAAAAATAGAACCGTAGAAAGCCGATAGACAGTAAGAAGTCGGCCGTGGTGGTGTCGCTCGTCAAGTCACAGTGATCAGGTATTCATTATCGTGATGATGGTTGTGAAGGATGATTGATGGATGATGATAAAACAACGAGGTAAAGTGAGACGAGAGTGGAGGCAAGTGGGGGGGAAGTGAGCCTCGGTGTAAATGGGAGGAACTAATACAAGACCACTCTGAGATTCAGCCATCCTAGTAAGTTATTCCTGTCGCGTCGCGAAAAAGTGGATTGGGATAGGGTAAAGACGCGTTGATGCTCATGTTCTCGTCTTTTGATCATCTTATCTCCCATCTGCAACTTTCCAGTCCAAATTGCATTAATCTGATAACCACTATATCCACACCCGCCACCTATCTCTGCTTCACCATCGACTCATCTGAAGGAATCATATCATACTCTTGGGCAAGTCCACCTACAAGCGGAAATCTCTCTCTCACAATGGTACGTTGAACCCTCGTCCTTCTCTCATATCATCAAGCACCTTGTGATATGCCATCACACAGGAACTGATCTTCATCTTGCAACAGGAACAAGGCAGAGTATGGACCGTCGGTGTCCTCCAAGGAGAAGCCCAACAGAACAGTCATTCAGAGATCGAAAAGCTATTCTTCGATTTCCTCAGTGGGTTCAGGATCAATGGGCAATTCACCTACAGAGATGCCTTGCGTTCCGCTCTGCTATTACACCATCACACGCTCGAAGTGGATTTGAACGATATGATAGCGTGGAATAATGAACTGGCGCAGAAGATCCAGCAGAATCCAGGTGAAATGATTCCTCTTGTGAGTTTGGACCTTCCTTCTGCTCTTCGGGTCGCAAGGGACATCAACTGACTGATAATTATGTATGTATAGTTGGAATCCGCTTTACTGAGATTGGCAAGACAACTCTTACATCCCACTCACGACCAAACTCAGACACAAGGTCAAGGTCAATCCAGTACGCCTGCGGTCGATTCCATCCCTGATATGCAAGTGACGATTAGAAGTGGGATGAACTTGCTACAGTTCAGAGAGCTAAATGTGGGTGATTCAGTTATTCGTTCCGCGACGCTTTTGCGAGCAAATGGAGCTGATAAGAGCGTGGTTATAACAGGCAAATACACTGACAACCCTCGTTCGACTCCCTGGTATCGTCATCAATGCCTCGCAACTCTCCTCGAGGGCTACCGAATTGCACTTACAATGTAAAGGGTGTCGGTCGGTGAAGACCGTGAAAGTACCAAGTACTTTGGGTGGTGAGAGAGCTGCATTGCCAAGACGATGTGATGCGTAAGTGATATCACTTACCTCCTTCAGCTCACTCGACCATGTTCATATGTAACCAGAACACGAGCTGATGCCCTGGTACGATAATCAGTCCCGCTCCACAAGGTCAACCTAAAGATTGTCCCCTCGACCCCTATGTCATTCTTCACGATCGATGTAGGTTCGTAGATCAACAGTCCATTAAACTCCAAGAAGCACCAGATATGGTTCCAGTCGGTGAATTACCAAGACATATGATGTTACATGCGGAGAGGTATTTGACAGGTAGAGTTGTACCCGGTTCAAGAATTATCGCGACCGGTATATACTCGACTTTCGCCCCTTCATCAAAGAATGTAAGTTTTACCAAAAGATGATCTGCTATTCAGAATGGCCATAATACATATCAAACTGATGAACTTGATTGATCAGGCCAAGACCTCCGGTGCACCTGCACTTCGACAACCATATTTGAGAGTATTGGGCATAGAGCTCGATACTTCCCTAGCTTCATCACCTGGATCAAGGGTGTTCTCCCCGGAGGAGGAAGAGGAGTTCCAGCAATTAGCTAGAAGTGAAGGATTGTATGAGCGTTTCGCCAACAGTGTAGCACCAAGTATTTATGGTAATCTAGGTCAGTTGTTGAACCCGGGCGTGCTCCTGGAGGATTAACTGACGGTCTTATCCACATGTAGATATCAAGAAAGCCGTTACTTGTTTATTGATGGGTGGAAGTAAGAAGATTTTACCTGATGGAATGAGGTTGAGAGGAGATATCAACGTTCTGTTACTGGGTGATCCTGGTACTGCCAAATCTCAACTACTGAAGTTTGTGGAGAAGGTGAGCTAGCATCCGCATTTGAATGACATTTAGCTCATGTCGTGCTTCTTCAGGTATCTCCCGTATCGGTATACACCTCTGGTAAAGGTTCCTCTGCGGCTGGTCTGACAGCTTCGGTACAGCGTGATCCCGTATCTGTGAGTGAAAGTCAGCCTGGTCAAAACAACGGTTTCAGCTGATATATTATAATGCGGTAACAGCGAGAATTCTACCTTGAAGGAGGAGCTATGGTCCTAGCCGACGGAGGGGTAGTCTGTATCGACGAGTTCGACAAAATGAGGGATGAAGATCGAGTGGCAATTCACGAAGCGATGGAACAACAAACCATCTCAATTGCCAAAGCAGGTATAACGACCATTCTCAATTCTCGTACCTCCGTATTGGCAGCTGCCAATCCCGTTTTCGGTCGATATGACGATATGAAGTCACCTGGTGAAAATATCGACTTCCAAACTACCATCTTATCCAGATTCGATATGATTTTCATTGTTAAAGATGAACATAATGAATTGAGGGACAGAACAATAGCGAAACATGTTATGAATATTCATATGAATAGACAGAATGAGAATGAAGCTGTTGGAGAGATCGATATTGAGAAGATGAAGAGATATGTGTCATACTGTAAATCGTGAGTTAACTTCTGATCCACTTGTCACCAAAAGTTCGTAATGGAAGGACACTGATTGAATACATTTTTGCTTGTGTCGAACAGACGATGTGCTCCAAGGTTGAGCAATGAAGCTGCCGAGATGCTGTCGTCGCACTTTGTTGGATTAAGAAAGGAAGTCGCTCAGGTAGAGAGGGATAACGATGAGAGAAGTTCTATTCCTATAACAGTTCGGTGAGTAAAGTAATCATCACTTCTCCCTACCACTGCCGTATACACAAAATGATCAATCCTGATCATCTTGTTGTTGTATATTTTAGACAACTCGAAGCAATCATTCGAATATCCGAATCCCTAGCCAAAATAACCTTATCACCCCGAGTATTACCTCATCACGTTGAAGAATCCATTCGACTATTCAAATTCTCCACTATGAATGCGGTATCGATCGGATCGGGTATAGAAGGATTATCGAGGACCGAATTGAATGATGAGATTGATAAGATTGAGAAAGAACTGAAAAGAAGATTACCAATAGGTTGGACGACGTCTTATCAATCGCTCGTTAGAGAGTTTGTAAGTGGTCAAGGATATTCTCAACATGCCTTGGAAAGATGTTTGTATGTCATGGAGAAGAGGGAAACTATAAAGTTTACAGGTATGAAGAAGGTCGTGCAGAGGATTGGTGTATAGACCTTAACTTACAATTGCTGTCTCGTCTATTCGTTTATAGGATTATTGTTTTTGGTTTAACTTTGAATAATGGTATGGATTACTTTCATTGTATTACTTGTTATCTATATTTCGTCTACAGGTTCAATGCATTAAATTGGATTGATGTTACCTTCTCTATGTCTAGGATTATGATATATGCGAAAATGGTAGATCTACAAAGACAACCCATCTCTTTGCAACAACGCCATCATCGCACCTACGACTTCTTCATGGCCTGACATATCGACTGCATGGGGAGATTCGATTTGTTCAGATAATTGAGCATCAAGTAAACGTCTGATCGGTTGAAGCGATCCGCACATGAATCAACACTCAGTAGATGTTTGACCTGGAAAACACCATATATGATAAGGAACTTACCTAAGTTGTGAACACAGCACTCCGATCCTTGTTCCAGCTTTCAGTTTCACAAAACCATCTTTACCTATCATTATACCTCCTGCCCAATGATTGATGGTGATACTACCGCCAAAAAGCAACAGCCCGTATAATGGGACCTGTATGATCATATCACGAAGGGACGTGTGGTCAGAATCATAGGAGATGCAACGAAATCAAGCAGCGAGATAGTGAGATCGCTCACCTCTGTAGCATCTCGTAAGAATACTTTTGACGTTTCAGCTTTGCCGAAATAAGCCAGATAACCAGATTTGAATCCCGATTCGTTAAATAGAACCGAAGTTGGGTGTATGAACACTCGGCCAGATTGATCAAACATCTTGACTTCTTTCGCTTCGTGCTATAAACACCCAATAGAATTTAGCATTACCTTTCCATCACATCATAGTAAAAATGACAATATGGTAATGGGACACTTACATCTTTCTGTATAGAACCTTGCTGGACTCTCTCAAATTGCGCTTTTGGCATGGCAATCCTTGCTATCCTAGGATATAATCCACCAACAATAACCCCTTTAACGAGATTGTCGAATTTCGAATTGACGCTGAATTTGGCTATTTCCTTATTCAACGACGAGATGAAGCCTATTGAAGATAGGGCAGATAAGAAGTCGCTGCGGAGGGAAGTGATATCTCGCAAGGTTGTAGAACTGATAAAGTTCTGTTTATCAGGAATCGACCGTCAGCCTTTGTTGTGAAGGTTTAGAAGTAAGATGAGACGCAGACATACCTGCTCGCAGAACTGCCTGACAGCACCGTGACTTCCACCTTTCTCCCTTATAGCCATACAAGCATCATAAGCCCTTACATCGGTGAGCAAATCTGATCTGGCCCATGAAAATGATTCTCTGGCTTTCTTGCTCTCGTCACGCTTCTCCATTGGTGAGGTGAAGAGGGGTTTGGATGAAAGCAAAGCAGCAATAGTGAGAACTAACGCGAGCCGATCGATGAATTATTAACATGTTCTTGCCAGCATTTCCGACCTGTGTAACTCACTCGGATCCAGACATTTGAATATCGTTCCCAGCACCAGCATCTTGGCAAGACGAAGATCGACAGGTATCATACTCATCTATGTCATATGGATCAGCTTGCTAGCTCCTGCATGGGTTGTTTCCCTAGCGATCGGGAGGACAATACCCACATGACGTCCAAGGGCAGTCAACCGACTCTTGTGATCTTCACTCTCGACAGCTCCCAGATCCTGCAGCGTCTGCCAAGCAGCATTGATAGCATCCATTTTTGGCGGATCGATAGCTTTGCTGTATTCCCCCATCGCAAATCAGCTCATACAGTTATATCAAAGAATCATGGATGACCAACCTTAAGAACTCTTTGACATCGGTATCTTCATTCATGGCTTTCACCTGTAAGAATAGCGCTTCCAATGGTGTCCTAAGGATCTCAGGTATCGGGAATCGAGGCATGCTGTTATTCTCCGTTCTTCTGGTATACAGCTTATAACACTACACATCCGATTAACGACCACTCCCTGATCATGTCGATCGAAAACTCACCTGTCCAGGCTGCGTACGACCTGCTCTACCTCTCCGTTGTCTTCCCGATGCCCTACTAGTCCAACATTCCACCAATTTCTGCATCCCATTCTCCGCATCATATTGAGTCTCTTTAACTCTTCCTCCATCCACCACATAGATCACATCGGGAATTGTAACAGATGTTTCAGCTACATTGGTAGCTACGACGATCTTTCTCTTCGGTGCAGTAGGCAAGAAGACTTTCCTCTGTTCGGCTGAAGAAAGATTCGCATGAAGAGGCATAATCTCAACTGGACCGAGGGCGGTGTTCTGCAATTCGTTGATACACTGGCGAATCTCCATTACACCAGGCATAAATACCAATATCGCTCCTGCGGTCGATTCGGCATTGTCCACTATATGTTTGACTATAGCACCGACAAGTCCGTAATCTATCCTATCTGTGCCTGCAAGGATTTCTAGAGCTCGTTGAGAATCGAGATCGAGTTTGAGTTTGGTAAATTCAGCTCGGATAGCCGCTTTCTGTTCTTCGGTCTGACGAGGACCAAATCGGGATGGTTGAGGCTTGTATTTAATTTCGGATATAACATCTTCAAGATAACTATAATCGCCGGATCAGTCCTAGATAGTCGAATCATATGAAAGGACGCACTCACTGATCAGTAACCGGATGCGTGAATCCGGGTATGGTGAGACTTGGACATCCGCCAAAGTAGTCTGCACCATATCAGCTGAGACTCTCGATATAATGGGCTTTTCGAAACGTAACTCACTAATGAAAATTTGTTCTGAAGTTGGGATTTTGAATCAGCTATAACTCAAAGATCTCCATGCCACAACTGACATACCATTGATTGTGGCTGACATCAAAATGACCTTGATGGTCTTATTCCTCTCCAGCAAATCCCTCAACAAACAGATCAGTAGATCAGTATCGACACCTCTCTCATGTGCCTCATCTACCACCACATGACTGACTCCTAGCAAATCCGGATCTCCACTGCCCAATCTCCTTAAGACAACACCAGTAGTGCAGAACAGTACTTTGGTATCTGCCGAGGACTTCCGTTCTCCACGGATGGCATATCCGACCGTCTCGGGCAACTTGTCTACGTCTTCTAGTCGTTCCTGCGCTACACGGGCTGCCACACCCATCGCAGCCACTCGTCGAGGTTGCGTGACGATTATATTGGTTGCTGCGCCTCGACCAGCGTTGATCTCATGGTCTAAAATGAACTGTGGAAGTTGGGTACTATAGAATAGATAACATCAGCGATGCGAATTCGTAGTTTTGATGTATCCAGTACACGTACCTCTTACCACAACCAGTCTATCATCAAAACGTCAGCGACATCCTTCTTGCTGAATGACATGGATCACTCACTTCTCCGACAACCACTAATACCCTATTCGATTCAAGGGCATTGGTAATATTATCCCTTTCCTTCCATGCAGGCAGCTTCATCCTATCCGCCAACATCGGTGCATAAGATGGATTATCCATCATCCCCTTCTGTTTCTTCCTAACAGCCTCTTCCTCTTCTACAGTCGGAATTTTCCGCTTGTAGGACTCTTTATTCTGTTTCTGTTTCCTCTTGACAGGAGTGTCGGATTTTGTGGAGATGGCATCTTCGACTTTCGGTACTAGGTACTTGGTGACTTCTCCCACATCTGGTGGTGTTTCCAGAACAGACGATAAAGTGCTTTCGAGGTATTCTACCATAATCAAGACCGCACCTCCTGAACCAGCTTCCAACACAGACGTCAGATCGTGTCTTTCCGGATCGCGGAATGCTCGGAGGAGTTGAGCATGAAGGTGTAATCGGATATACGCCGGTAAGGTATCCGAGGAGATGAAGAAGGATGGCGGATGATTGGGATATTGCGGTGAGGGGTAAGGCGAATGTTGATCAAAGAGTATATGCAATCGAATCGAATCTGCTGTATATTCCGATTCGATACTGATAGTTGATTCTGTGGATGATAACTGCTGATATCGTTCTCCTAAAACAGCTTCCAAAGCCATAATTTCCTCTTCACGAGTGATCCTCCTTTCCTCGTCCGCAGCCTCGTCTCCTGTCCACCCACTTCCATACTCCTTCACGCCCCATCCGTCCTCATCCGTCTCCCATTCACATAAGCGTCGACCTAGCAGATCCAGCACAATTGATTCTCTTTGTTCCTCCGCTAAGATAGTCTCTACAGCTTTTCTAGGGAATCCAGCTTGCTTTACTAGCTTATCTACCAGCCATCCTTTCACTAACGCAGTCTTGCCTCCGGAGGTAGCTGAAGCTCCAGTGATAAAATCTGCAGAAGAGCTAGATGGACGATATCTAGGTGGTAAGTCGTCTTCAGGCAGATGTAGCAATAACCATTCTATAGCTGCTTCTAATGGTGATAAAATACTGAGAGAAAGTACCAAAGGGTCTTTGGTCGACGAAGATGAAGAGTGAAGACGAGCGTTGGCGGCTGATAAGGCGGATAGAGCGGAAGTTATGTGGGTTGATCGGAATCCAAGGTTTGTGAGTTGGGCTTGAAGAAAAGGCAGGTCAAGGGTAGGTGTGGAGACGCCGGATGGAGCAGTCGAAGCTGTAGCAGTAGCATCACGACTCGCTTCGAGTACCGCTGACGGGAATTGTTGCATCATCTGGTACATTATATTAGCTTGACATGGAATTTCGAATAACCTGACAACTCACCTTCCTTACGGTCGCTTCTACCGTTTCCCTTAGGCTAGAAGCCATCTTCACTTCTGGTGCTCTGTCCCACGCAGTTCCACCACCACCTTGATTAGCCTCCCTGGCCACCGGCGTACCTCTGCCACTTGGTCCCGCACTCCTACCATCCACCTCTGCTTCTCTCGCTGCCTCCTTATCCTTTTTCTTATTCTGACGATCTTCAACCTCTTTCTTAGCCGCGAACGGATCAGGGTCGTATTCCCAGGATCGATGAGGGGGAGCAGCGGCTTTTTCAGCAGTAAGGGTAGACCAGTAAGGTCGTATAGAAGGGGGAAGGGTCATAGCCATAGGCAAGTGCGAGCAAAACTGTGTAACAGACACGAGGAATGTGAGCTGCGAGCTGAATGGTAAGTCTCACTGTAACTCACTCGGAACAGGGCATAAGTCGCTGCATAGTGTCTAGCCATGGCTGATGATTCTATCTCTAGAGGGGTATGAGGTTGCATCTTGACCTCATCCAGATTGTATATATTCTTGCTGACCCTTTTCTTTAGTATCACAAAACCAGTAAAGGTCTGAGGATCGGATCCTCTATTGGGTCGCTAGTTGTATAATTCGAATTGTCAGGAAACCCTCGAGGAGCATGTCACGAGCAGACTCACAGACTCTACGACCGGTCTCTCCCATCCCATCTTCTGACACTTCTCATTCAGAATTGTCAGCGGTGACTTGTATCCTGCAGGGAAGAGTGGTGGTGGTCTAGCTGGACCTTCATCTTGCTTTGGCTCATCCTTGCCTTTCTCCTTGGTTGGCTTGGTCGAATTGCCTGCATTTCCAGATCGTACGACATTTGCCGGACGCTTCTTCGGAGCCATGACCTGATCAAAGTGAAGCCTGACCGGTAGAAAGTATACAGTGCGATGATGCAGTAACCTTGCGAAAAGAGTTTCGATTTGGGTCAAGGATGAACTTCCTCCACCTGGATCGTCAGGTCGAAAAACAAAAACAGCCAGGCTGGGTGGCACAAAGTCATAGTGGCAGCAACCAATTGCACTCGCTACGATCTGTCCTGTCCCAATTCGCGCTGTTCAGTATGCAGTGAGCATTCGTGTTCGCAAAGAACGATTATGAACATGAGAAGCGGCTAAGATACAGTATGAACGCTCGTCCTAGCTAGATGCCATCGATTCGTGGTCTCCTCCAAATTTTTAACCTTATAGCCTAGGTTCAATCGTTGCCTGGTAAGTCACCGGAAAATAGCGACGCTCACCACGCGAACTTTGAGAATCTGTATATCCTTTTATATATAGGGCAGCCTGGAAGGATCGCTGGACTGCAGTATGTCCGACAAAAAGGTTGAGACTTGCTTTCTTGAGGCAGCTTCGGAAATCTCTCGGTACACAACAACTCTACCTTGCCCCATTTACCGAATCCCCCTGTACAAAGGGGATGGAATTTCTGATTTCCAGATGCGTTCCTTAGGCTCAGAACCAAACATTCTCCATCCTTCGATCAGAAAGGACAACTTCTCCTGGATCCTTCGCCGATCACTCCTTCGACAGAAAGGCAAGAACCCAAACCTGTTACGACGAGGCGTACCCTTCAGTCTATCAGAGATCGGCTGCAAAGTCTCGATTTATCCTGTCCCACTGACCTATACACAGTCTTGTCATTATAGTTCCATTACGATATTACTAAAATTTTTACCCCACGCCATGAACAGCAACTCACAAAGCTCGGAAAAAGAGTATACAGCTGATCAACGAGATGGAATCTCCTACGGCCCGTCAGATGGTCAAAATCGATCGTGTGGGTTTCTGCCCTCTATCATTGTCTGGCACATTACTGATACTGGTCGTTCTGGCTCTATTTGACACCATGTAGGGGCTACTTATGGGGTACACGTCAGTTAATCAATAGGGGTGAACCTTCCATGCAGAACGAGCCCGGAAATGGACTGGTCGGATGCTCTTATGATCTATTGGATTTACCACAAAATTTTCATGGGTCGCAACCCGGACAGAATGCCTCGGTGGAGAGATCTAATGGGACGGGAATGAACAGCGAGCCAGTACAACACGTTCCATGATCGGTGTAACGAGTTCTTGCATCATACGACCACATGCTCCAGGATGATCCCTTCATGGACTCGTGAGGCAATCAAGAACAAGTATGCTACGGCAATGGATCAAGTGGACGAGTACGATATTGAAGGCGGTGACGAGTTAGTCAAGCAGGCCAAAGACGAGATTAACACCGTACTAGCGGAGTACATGAGGAATAATGGAGAGGTGATCACCGCTCGTATTTACGCTATTCAAGCAGGTCAAGCTTGGTGTCGAAGTATTGGACGTGACGATCAGATTGTTCCGACTGACGAAGAACTATGGCAATACGCTGATACCGAAAGAGAACCTTCCTTTCAATAACGTAATCAGGATTGTTTCAGAGTGACTTGCTTGATTGACAGATACAATCACTTCCATCATCTCATGCATGGGGTATTCAGTAGTTGCGACAACAAGCCTTCCGTCAGAACTTACAATAGAGGTGCATCCTCTGTAGGGATGTTGGACATTACTGGGGGTCACGCAAGTGCCTTCCAATCCCATGCCAAAATCACTTCCTTTCTAGTTGATGCTTCTGAGTGCTTGTTGACCCATCTATAGACAATAACAGCGGAGAGTGTTACACCGGACAATGTATTATTTCAATATGGAATTTGTATTTCAAGTTAAAGGCCATCTATAGCAACCGTTTCCGGCATATCCACCCAAGACCAAGTAGATTTAAAAGACTACGCGATCGAGTAAACATGAGCACTCAAATATCTGATCTGCAAGCCAAAGTGGCGAACACTCTTACAAGGTTTGCCAAATCCAGTTCCAACAAGACAACAGGCCCAAGTTCCTCTCAACATCTATTCGACGGCAGGTCAATGTCTGATTTTGAAGAGTTCTCAGAAGCAATCACACTAGGTCAAGTGTTCTCATACGAATTTGGAACTGTGGTCGAAAGCTGTAAAACCTTCTGTAAGGTATTCAGCGAAGAATGGGATAAACCCTCTAATCAATCGATCAGAGATAAAATCATTACAGATATCTCAACATCGTGCGGACAAGGACAATCAGAGTCTGATACGAGTACTACTGATATAAATATTAGGAACATCACTAATTCGATTGAGTTCAAGAGGGAATACGCAAAAGCGTTATTTCAAAGTGATATACCGCGGATTAGAAATAGTTTCTCATCTGCCAAAAATCATTACGATCAAACTTATTTCTTTTACCCTAAACCAACTTTTACGATGGCCGTTGCTCAATCCCTCGCGGCGTACGATAGTCATCAAGCTCCGTCTGAGCAGTATCTCATTAGCGGGTTGACGAAAGAAGAAGCTGAACTTAGGGAGATAATCGGTTTTATGGATCATTTCAGGTCATTCGATAATCAAAGTCAAACCCAGACATGGACAAACTTCAATACTGATTATGGAAGACTTTCAGGGTGGTTGGACATACTGAATAGGCGACAAATATTCGCGAAGGGTGTCAAGTCTTGTATGGCTCCTCAACACGCCAATAATAGCGTTCAGAAGTGATTAGTGTACTGTACCTCATTTTCAACAGTTGCGGTCGGTCGTTGTTTGTGTAAGTTAAGCACTATGCGTTTTGGGCCATTCTATGCAATAAATACAGTACACAAGTGCAGGATTATTTGCATCTAGGTTATCTTCCTAACTTCAGCAGATATTTATTCGACATGTACAATGATCTAGATCAATCCCAACATCAAAAGAGACAAGCTTCGCGGTGATTCTGCTCCAGACCTATCCCATACACCGTATTACCCCTCATATGGTTCTCTCAATCATACTTCATACAGATCTTGCCAATCCACTAAACTACCTTTACTGCTCTTGTATATACGTATTCTCATCCAGTTTCATTCTTTTCGCACTTTCATCATCCAATCCCATTGCACTCTCGATATCAACACCTGATTTCCTTTTCTCCGCTTTTATAGATGTCGTTTGGGGTGTCTCCAATTCAGCCAACGTTCCAGGAACAGGTAACACCGCCGACAAAGCAGCCAGAGCAGGATCAATCGGTATATGATCGTTGTTGTCGTCATCTTGATGTAATTCAGGTAATCTATCCAATGTTATACTTTCCAATCCTTCTTCACCTCCTTGTCCTGAAATGTCATTTGGATCATGACCAAGTGATTGTAAATGAGAATGGTCCAGACGGAATTCTTCATTGGAATCTTCTTGTAAATCAGGTAACGAATTCAGTGCTACGACAATAGGTAGATCAACTAAATCATGTTCTCCTCCTCCTTCCATATGTTGATGATCATGTTGGTGTTGTTCGGTGCTGGTGTTGGTATTGATGGAATCTTCATTGGTCAATCCAGCTGCTAAGGCCTCTCTAGCAGCTTTCTCTCTCCTTTCCTTTGTAGCTTTACCAGGTCCTCGACGTCGTACATTCCCATCCCATGAACAGTGTTCATTCCGTTTCGTACAATTATCACAACGCGGTTGAACTCCATTACATCTACAATACCAGATATCAGCTTCTGTCCCATTGGATAATACCATCTGACTTGATTGATTAACTCACTTCAATTTCCTTCTTCGACAGAAATGACAAGCCAAGGTCAATTTCTTGCCCTTCCTTACTGATCCGCCACCTCCATTCGAATTGTTATCACCATTCTGATCACCATTCCCGTTGTTTCCATTATTTCCATCTCCTCCTGATCCTGATCCTGATCCTGATCCTGAACCTGCTTGGCCACCCGATCCTGATTCTTCACCATTCCCACCATTTGACCAATCTTCCCCTCCACCACCACCATCACCCCCTGCCATCCCATTAGCCAAGGTTGACGGTCCTCCTGCGCCACCACCATTGGTCGAAGCCATGTACATCGCTGGTCCAGGAAGGGAAAACGATCCGTTCATATTGGTGAACATCCTCGCCCCGTATTCTAACAAAGGGGAATTACCACCGACACTTGACGAACGTGAGGAGGTAGGTGATATATTTTGTGGTTGAGACGTGAATGGTACAGTCAAATGATGGGTATCAGGTTCGATTTTTACTGTCAAGAATGGCGTTGACCTGTTTGTGTTTGCGTTATTGGGGAACTGTGAATATTGAGTAGCACCGGTCGGAGTAACAGGCAAAGAAGAAGACGATGTTGAAGGTCTGGAAGGAGACCGTACGGGCGTTCGATCGAAGGAGGTATGAGCGTTGTATGATGATTCCCCACCTTCCTCAGTGACGTTCCAGGAGAAAGAAGGTGTGACTTGTGGTCGAGTGACCTGCTGTTCGAAGTGGGATGGAGTCAGCGAGATATCACCAGTGTTGACAGGGCCATTCGTCCAGCCATTCATGCCCGCGTTCTGAAGCCATTGGTTGTTACTGTTATCGTTCTGACTGACCGGGACTTGGGCAGTAACAGAACTCGAGGGTGTGAGCTGCGGCGTGTTGAAGCTGGAAACAGCACTAGGGAGTTGAGGGTAAGATGTATTTTGCGCGGGCGTGATTTGTCCAACCCAAGGCGCCTGAGAGTTGAGCTGGACGGATGGAGCAATATTGACTGGGAGATGTGATGCGTTGTATGACCCGACGTCGGTCGAACTGGTTGGTGAGGGGCCTAAGGGTGAGTACCCCGGAGTGTGTTGTGGCTGTGGTATAAGGTGTATCGGCTGTTGAGGCAAAGGAGGTTGCTGCTGTGTGGGGTACTGTGCTGGCACATCTGGATATGATTGGGCTCGATGTTGCGCAACAGGATAGACCTGGGGAGTTTGAGCTTTATTTACGAGTTGTTGAGGTCGAGCTGCTTGCTGTTGTGCTTGAATGGGCTGAGTATACTGACTGCTAACGAATTCTTTGTGGAAGACCGTGTCGTTCGCCTGTTGCATCATCTGACTTCTGACATGCTGAAGATAGTCGCTTGATGTCGTGATCTTCTGATGAGATGGTTGGGCGGATGCGGCAGGGGCATTCCTTACGCTCTGCTCAGCCGCAAATTTCTGATCGAGGAGTTGTTGAAATCGTGATGGTTTCTGAGCAACATTCTGAGCTTGAGCTGGATATGGAGGTGTGTAAGCTTGTTTGATGGGCGGAGCAGGATTTGGCGCAGGTGGTTGTCGTACTGTAGCTATATACACGGATATACAGGGATCAGATGGGTATGGTTTGATTATTACCGACGCGTGAAAAGGCGCACTCACCAGAGTCTGGATAGCTCATCATGTTCTTCTGCATATTCAGATGTCTGTAATCCATCATCGTATGAGGTTGATTTGAAGACATGGGCAGGACAGCGGCTGCGCTCATGCCTGGTCTTGAAATGTTGGTGTTATACGGATAGTCGTTATTGTTGTAGAATTGATCACAAGCTGCTGAGCTAGGTGCTGGTGATCCAGATTGTTTGCTTCGTACCAACCTATCCAGGTAGGTCTCGGGGTAGTTCGGAGGGCAATTGAGCGAGGTGACAGGTATGTTTGTAGGATCAAAGAAGGAAGAGGGAGGTTGATGTATTTGATATGACATCTGTTGTGGAAATGAGGATGTCAACAACAAGGACGGACGTACAGTACGGTGATAGGAAAGAGTCATAGAAACGGGATCAAAATTGATATGATTGGTTGAGAAGGATATGTTATTGACGTTACTCACTTTTGCTCGACAAAATACCAGATCTGTTTTTCGAAACTTGCAGGGATCTCCACCTGCACCGCCTCCTGAATGTCGTTATTACCCTACCAACCCTGCTACCCTGCTAAAATAATAATGATGAAACTGTATAATTATATGTCCAGCAAACAAGGTGACGATGATGATGGTAGTGAGGATAATTCGTACTGGTTGATAGGTGCTCTTTTCAAACTGAACACTGGGAGCGCTCGTCCAGCGACAGACTGATCTGATTTGATGTCTGCTCCTGGTTTGGCTAAGACTTGATTGATATACGCGTCCCTTCCGTCAATCCTTCTGCTATTCCTATTCAACTCTACTACGTTCGTTGTTCACCCACGAGAGTGCAGATCATCCACTTTCGCAGCCCAGCAGGACTAAGTGATGCGCCGGAGTCAAGGTTCCTTCGCTGCAATATCTATATCTTCATCTTCGGACCTGAGTACTATGTCCAAGTGCTTCTGTTATTGGGCTCGATTTTGATTTGTCGAGGAAATTTGTGCCCAGCGACTGGAAGAGACGACGTAAACAAGTGGGATATATCTTCGACTAAATGTGTTTTCTGTTTTTCTTGTTGGTGTGGTGGTCAATATTCAGATAATCTATGATAAGATGGCCACTGGAAATGATGGAGAGGGACAAACAAAGATGTTGTAAATCGATCTGCACGGACATAGGAGCATCCAATGCAGTACCAAATATAGACAAGATGTGTCTCATATCATCACGTATACATATGTAACGTATGAAATCTCACATGTTCATCCGCATCGGAACATTCTTTCCAAACATCTGCCCTGATTCATATACTCTACGAGTGAAATGTGCATATTTTTCCATCACCCTCATTCTTCGAGCTACAAATACCACAAACAGCTTAGCGAAAAATGTCGATAAGGAGGAGTGGTGGGCTAGTAGAATCGGAACTTGGCAAGTGAAAGAAAAGAGATCTGAGTTGATTTCTTCCATGACTCCGGTATATCCGGAACGAGCTGAACTGGGGTAAATCATAGTACAATACCGGACAAGTGTCAAGCTTGATGTGCTTATGGTAGAGTAGCTATTCCAAGCATGTCAGTTTCAGTACGAATAGCCAAGGTAGGAGGAGTCTGCTTGCATTGGCTCACTTCTCATGGCATCGAACAGACAGCTGTTGACATGACAGTCTGTTCTCTGCTAAGGATGTAAGTGTGATCTTAGTGCGGATGTATGAGGATGTTAACCGGGTGGCAAATGAGTGGGGTCCCAAGGTTGAGCCAAGATCATCCATGCCCTAGATAACGACATCCATCTACAGTACTCGATTGTCTCTCTGTTTCACACTCTCTGTCAAGCATCTAATGTACATAGGATACATCATGACAACAAGACAACCATGAGAGACAGTACGAGATGAAGTCGTTATTCAGCAATTTAGCGAAACGTGCCAATCCGCAATCCAACACACCCTCCGACGATCAGTCTCAATCTCACACTTCATCGACGGGCGCACCAGTCTTATCACCCATCTCAACTGGAAATTCGATCTTACCTATCTCTTCCACCCCTTCTGTACCTATACCTACGTCCGCATCCGAGAGATGGGCTAGACCCAATCTACCCAGCTATGCTGTATCTAGAGCAGAAGACGCCAACGCAGATTTACCAGAATATCAAGATGCTGTTGCGGTCGGTCCTTCATCGAATAATGATGAGGGTTTTCTCGATCGTGCAGCTGCAGAATACTTTGGTACTTCATCTACTAGGCATACCGACGAGCCCCCTCGACTTACTTCAGCCTCACCAACAGAAGAATTCGCTTTAGACATCTCAGAGGAAAGTGTACCATCGTTGGAGGTCGAAGAAGATGACGATGATCCTCTTATTCCTCGTCGTAGGATATTAGATTCCCACGAACACGGTCAATCATATAGGAGAAATACATTTAGTGTATTTGAGGCCTCACATCAACGACCGACCATCGCGTCCAACCTCAGCAGCTCATTAGATAATCGTAATGGATTTGTCGATTTGCCCATTCCCACATCTGAACCTCCAATCTATTCACCTTCCCTAGGTCGCGATGAACTCCGATTGATTTCTACTGTACACTTATCAGCTGATCATCCAGCTTCGGCATATTTCAATGCTATCGCTCAATCCCCTCCTCCTCCTGCTGGCCCATCGTCCTCCAACATTGTAGCTGGTGGAGACTCGGATATAAGTACGGGTGGGAAGAAGCTGAAGTTGATCTTAACGAGAGGAGGAAGAAGAATGAATGCCAATGGGACTGGACCGCTGTATATCAAGTTGGGTAGAGAAGATTGGGTGGAAGGGAGGATCGAGGTTGGGAAAGTGGATAGAGCAGTCGGTTTGGAAGTTGCCGTGAGTGGTTTGAGTTGTCTCCTATCGTGCATCCATAGGTACGCTAGATTAACGATACTTATTATTTGACCGTGTTATCAGATCATAGGCATGATAAATGTCTCATACTACGTCAGAGGTCAATATACCGTATTGGACACTTTACCAATGGCGAGAAACAAAATACAATTATTCCCAAACCCTTCATCTTCAGACGATACCTCTACCAATCGACAAGACCAACCTCCTACGACCTCTTCGAATGATAACCAGTCGAGTATAGATACTCCAGGATTAGATGATCCACCGGAACCCTCGACATCTTCTTCAACGACCAATCTCCTTACCCCATCTGCTGAACCATTATTTAACAAAGATGGTCTACCGATGATACCGCCCAATACCTCATTTCGGTTCTCCCTCCAAATGCCTACATGTCATTACAAGGACACCAACTCGGAATTACCATCGTCCTGCGATCTGCAGCAAGTGGGTATGCAAGCTAACGTCGAATATGTCTTGAGGGTCAAATTGATCAGGAAAGGGTTACGGTTCAACGAAACGTGAGTTCGCTCATCTCACCGACATTCCGCGTAAATGTCATAGAACTGATTCGGTGTGTCTAGTATAACCGTACCTATCATATATGAGCCCCGAGCGTATATAACCCCTCGTCGAATTCGAGCGCTCACCTCTGATGATCCTCTAAATCCCGGATGGCGTACAATCGAATTGCACGGCGGTAAACCTAAGATCAAAACTAATTTACCTGTTCCAGCAGGAAGTGAGGGGCCAGGTATAGAAGTCAGCTTATTGTTACCTTCACCACCTATTTTATTCTTACCTTCCTCCGGTGAACTTCCTTCATTCCCCTTTCATCTTCATTTCCACTCCACTTTGCCTCATGTACTATCGACCTTCTCCAATCCCCGGGAAAGTAAGTTTGTCATTAGGTTAACGAGGGTGACGATCTTTAGGATTGGGATTGAAAGGGAGATTAGAAGGATTGAGATACCCACCAGGGCTGAAGTCTGGCAAGAAGGAGGAGAAAGAATTATGTTGGGTTTAGAAGGAATGATGAATGATGAAAATAACAGAAGAAGAGGATCGACCGCATCGACCGTAGATCGCAGAGATTCGACCGGTAATGATACCGCTCACGGGCTAAGCTCAAGTGTGCCGACTTCAAGTAACATGGCTGAAGGAGGACCTTTAAGAAGGTTCAGCTCTGCTGGATCAACAAATACGACTGATAATGCGAATATCAATACGAGAAGGAAGTCTCTTTTGGGAGATAGAAGGGGATCACTCAGTGGATTGATGAAAAGAAGAGGATCAAGTTCGAGTCAAACTCCCACCGGAACGTTATCATCATCGCCAATTACGTCAAATCTTCCACCTACAATAGATGAGGACCATCCTCATCATACTCATACTCCATCAGAAAACGCTAATGTCAATGATGAGATGGTACCTGTCGATATGACGTCTACGGAAGTACATCTCAAAGGATTAATATCACTTAAACCATTCTCCATCTCATCTTCCTCATCCCCCGCGGATGATAGGAGAGGAACAGAGTTGTTGAGGAAATTGATGGTTCAATCGTTTATCGTACCGGAGATGACATTGACGTACGTGTTGGAAATTGGGATTGAACCTAGAAGAGGATCGGTGAAAGAGAATTTCGGACATGTTTGGGGTGGTGGTGTCATTGAGGTTGTTTGGGGTAGGTAACAGACAGATATCTCATATTTTCATACACTCGTAATGTGTTTTTCTTGGTTGTATCTTCTATTTAGCTCTGTGTCCATACCGTCTCGTTGTACATATCGTTTATTTTTTGTCTGTCTGTCTAGTTGTACGGCTTGATATCTGATAAGATTAGTATGGGATATCCTGTTGCGATAGAATCGTCAATCTTATGCATCGACTATGTGTTATTGGTTGATTGGTCAAAGCTCACGAGCTGAGGCGTGTAAATCGGTGATACGCTTAAGGCCGATGCAAAGTTCACCGAGTAATCAGTGCCACACTAATGCATTGCAGGTTAATCCCCCTTGTACCATTACCGGCGTTTTGCGATCTCCCGCATACAGATTTCATTTCAGGTCTAGTGGGAAGCATGGGTGCTTGTGCCAGTACTGCAGTAGCTTGCAGGTTGTAGGCTGTCGTTGCTATCCTGTCCAGTTGGAGATTTTATCGATAACAATCAAAATTACCTTGCTTGTCTCTCCCCTCATCCCTCAAACCATCAAAATCATCAAAAATGGCTTCTTCAACTGGTGAGTGAGGTCTTCTACCTGTAGCAGAGCGAGCGAGCGAGCCAGTGAGTTAGGGATGGTATATCAGCAGAATTAGGAGGATGTTCAAGGGAATAGATAGTATTGGATGAACGCCGACAACATCGACGACAACGCTACAACATCTCTAGAATAGCATGTCACGGACAGTTGGGAATGGAGGGTTTCAGAGTGGACAGGAGATTTCATAGTGTATCGCTGGGAAGTTGATATAGGAAATGGAGGAACATCCAGCATCAAGGAGACACATATTACAAGATTCATGAAGGAGGAATTTACATAGAATAACAATCTTCGACATCGTTCATCTGCCGACGTCAACTCATATCTCAACGTACATACGACCATACCTCAGACTCAGAATACTTGGAACAGCAGAGGACTCAGTTAGATCGCATCAACTTCGTCGCTCGTTCGCTTGCTTGCTGAACCCTAACCAAGTCGTTAGGATATGTGTACTAATTCTCTATTTATATTTAGGCCTCGCTCATGACCGTCGAAAGTCCCGAAAGGCTCATTTCGCCGCTCCTTCCGGTCTTAAGAGAAAGATCATGTCTTCTCCTCTTTCCAAGGAATTGAGAAAGCAACACACTGTGAGTTATGGTCAGAATTTTGGTAACATGTATGATGGATATAGCGCTGGTCATGAAGATGGAATAGTGAAGAAGGGATATAGGACGTGGGCCAACTCTCATGGATATCTCGCTTGATTGACGGTTATGGGAGATTTTGGAGATGGTGCTTGGAAGAGTAGCAGTCCGGTCAGATGATCATATTTGCTGATATCATTTCTTACAATCGCCAGGCCCGATCAATCCCTATCAGAAAGGACGACGAAGTTTTGATCGTTAGAGGTAAATACAAGGGCCGAGAGGGTAAAGTGACTCAAGTGAGTAGGAAAATCCTTTTTCCCTCTTATCCGTTAGACATCATTTTGTCCCAGATCATGTCATACACCAATATCTCATTTCCTTTGTACACGTCGAACACTCGCTCACCCCTCGTGTGCTTATAGGTCTACAGAAAGAAATGGGTCATCCACGTCGACCGAGTCCACATTGAAAAATCCAACGCCGCCACCGTCCCAGTTGGTATCCACCCTTCCAACGTAGTCATCACCTCCCTCAAACTTGATTCCGACCGAAAAGCCATCCTCGAGAGAAAAGGTGCTAAATCCTCTTCTTCCGAAGATGTTGAGATGAAGGAATAAACGATTATCTATCTATCTTATGATATTTAGTTAGGGGTTAGGGTAAACAGGTCTTGTATCACTGGTTACTGGACTTGGGAGATGTATTTTGCCATTCTCACGATCACTTTGACGATGGTCGTAGCACCAAGAACGATTGCAGGATCTTGTTATTGGTTCTAACGGCTCTCAGAAAGGTTTTAGAGGGGTTATCTTGGGAGTGCTTTTTACTGACTTTCTGACTATGTTATGATCCCTTCTGAGGCTCCGGTCGTTCTCATCCTCGTATCTCGTATGGCAGCAATGGTTATGTTCACCAAGGCCTTGTCTCCTGCTGATCGAAGTCTACATGGTCTCGGTAATGGTCAGTAGAGCACACCAAAAGCATGAGATTCTAAGTTTTGGAGGATTTCATGTCACAACCTGCTCTTGTTCCTCATCAGTATGCAAATGACTTCTGATGATTGTTTCGGCTTAGAAGAGCTGTTTGACTATAAGGCAGACAGGCATGACAAGTGAGAGACTGCTCATTACGAAATGACAGTAGGAGAAACAAACGTATACTGTAGTTATAACGATTTGAACGGGATGAATCCCGTTATAAAAACATAAATACAACATACATCATATTCAACGATACATAATACACACAGCCGGAGAAGCACATTCTCATTTGCTGGCATGATGCTTCACTCTAAGCTCGTGAAACATATGCAAAGTAGGCATGAGATGAATGAGTCATGTCGCTATCGAAATTAGTTTCCGATGAGATAGACGCGACATGTCACAAACCACATCATCGTTGGTTCCTTCGAGAACAAGTTTAGCTTTGTCATCTCAAATCTTGTCATATCTTATATATGTATAGCATTGTCAAGTCTGCCCACCTTAGCTCAGCTTGTATTTGAACACTATTCATCTGGCAATATCCACCCGATCTATATACACAGAACTGAAAAAGACTCATTCGCAATGTCAGGGGACAATACCCCCATACCACCCTCTCAACCCCATCGTACCTCCCCCAACCAACCCTCCAACGATATCGAATCATCACCTATCTATCAAGCATTATCAGCTCGTCTAGCCAGGACTGAAAATGCTTTATCAACCTTATCCACCCAGGTATCTCAACTGACAGCAATCGTGAAATCATTACCACAATCTCAATCACAGATTACCACATCTCCTGTTAGATCAAAAACAGCTACGACGACCAATAATACTTCAAGTGTATTCGCACCTTTTGATTCTGAATTACCATTACCGAAAAGCAATGGTCTAGCTAAATCACCTTTCATACCATCTACCACACCCCAACCTCAATCTCAAGGAGCTGTAGCTTCAACAGGTCCACAAGGCTCACAGGTGGAGATCGCAGCTTTGACTCAGCAGATATCAGCATTATCAACCTCCGTCGCTCAATTACAAAGATTACAGACACAATCACACTCACAACTTACTCGACAATCATCTTCTTCCAATCAAACTCCTACGTTAGGTACGTTGGGTACGTTGGGAGATGGTAGACATCCTGGACCATTGGCATTGGGTATACCTCAAAGACCATTACATCACGGGGTAGAAAGTCTCATACATTCCAATGGACCTATGACCACGCCCAATTCCCTTGCTGGAGGTGGTAACAATCGACCAGGGATGAATAGGTCTTTCTCAAGTGGGATCATAGGTCAACCTCAACCAAATAACTCCGGATTGGCCAGTGGACAAATTACACCCTCTAGTGAATACCCTTCGACTAGATTGGGTCATCCCCACCATCCTCATACGCCCAGTGGATTGAGAGATAGAGAGAGGGAGTGGCCTAATTCCGCCGGCGGTACAGGTGCAGGGACAGGTACAGCCAGTCCTGGACCAGGTGGATCGACTGGAACTGGTCCACTAACTCCTGGTGGAAGTGGTGTGGCTGCTCCTGGAGCTGGGATAGTCATTACGAAATGGGAACATCTAAATTTGAAAGTTGATTTACTCAGATCAATATCCAAGTACGGGTGAGTAACTGATCTCTTTACTACGGTCGGAGGATTTTCCGGTAATATAACAAACTGAGAGTGAGCTGTGATAGGATCGGTCCACCAAATAAGATTCAAACGAGAGTACTACCATTCATGATCAAAGGAAGTGATATTATAGCTCAAGCTCCTCCTACCACGGAGAGAATCATATCTTAGTGAGTCACTACATTGCATCTCATGTCTATATTCTTATTTCGAAGATTGCTTGTACTGATAAACTCTCAAATACGAACAGTGTTATTCCCGCTTTGCATCTCGTGCAAAACTTGCCACCTCCCCCAGCCAGTTACGTCGGACCATCAGTAATCATCATCACCACGACCGTTGATCAGGCAATGCAATGTCACAAATGTACGTGACCACCTGTCTTCACTACTTCCTGAAGTAGACTTATCACTGATTACCTTGTTTTAGTGGTCCGAGGAGTTGGAGGTCCATTAGGGATCAGATCGGCTGTAGCTGCCGGAGCAGCAGGTTCATCAGGTTTACCCAACGAGATTGCTGCGATGCAACGAGACGCTATTCACATTTTGATTGGTACGCCTGCGAAAGTGGCCGAAGTAATGACTAGTAGGGGTGGACTGGGCGGTGGGGAATGTAGATTGTTGATCGTGAGTTGCGCCCTACTTTCTGAATCCTTCTGGGTGTGCAACGAGTATTGACCTTGATTTTTCCTATTACAATAGCTGGACGAAGTGGATCAATTGATCGTAAGTTGTCTGAATCTCCTTACATACTTTGATCATGCTAATCTGCCTATGGTCATAGGCTCGTAACTTATATGATAACGTTCTGAATATTGCCAAGCTCCTTCCTGCACCCCGACGAGGTGGACCCGGTGGACTGAGCATGACTGGCCCATTAACGCCCGGAGCTCCAATCGCACCTTTCTCACCTGGTTTGACGAGCCCTTACGACGCAGGAAGAGATTCGCCTTTCAACCCTGCTAGCAAGACGCCTTTCCCCACTCAAGGAAGTCGGTTTGGAAATCCCGTTGGAAATGGTACAGCTGCCGTCGGTGGACCTACTAGTGCGGCTGCTGCTGCAAATGGCCCCGGTGGTGGGAATGGAATAGAGAGGCAGACTTGTTTATTGTAAGTTGGTCCATCCATTCAGCTTTGTATCTACATTTTCTGCGAGACATTAGGAAGCTGATGGATGAGATCGACATTCAGCTCGAATACCATTCCAACGGACGTGATCAACTTCTCACAGTCACTTTCCGTTCGAGATCCAGTTCGAGTCCTGGTCCGAAGAGAGGGAGGCACCAATTCTCAGGAATCTGTATCTTCCGTCACACCGGGGATCAACCTCAAACATACCTATGTGTACTTGACTATCACCGGATCAGCCCAACAGGGATCGAATAATCAGAATAAACAGAATAACGAGATTGGTCCAGGAACGATAGGATCGGGAAGAACCAATGGTGGACAAGGCAACGAAGAGCAGAATAGAGCTAAAGAATATAAATTGGATATGTTAACGAAGATGTTGGAGGATTATCCTTTATGGCAAGCTATCATACATGTGGGAGCTTATAGTATGTTGGAAGCTGTTGTGGTTAGGTTACAAAGTAGGAAATGGGAGACTTTGTACCTTGTAAGTGAAGTGGGATCGTCACATATGACAAGATAATTTGATCTGACCTCATTTTGTTTGATGTTTATAGACACCGGATATGCCACCTACACAGAAAAAAGCTATTCTCCAACAATGGCGTCTATCTTTATCAGGTAACGGACCTAGGTTCTTGGTCGTGTTTGATGTGAATATAAAACCACCTGAAGTACCTTGGTCACCACTGGTAATCAACTTTGATTTACCCCGATCTGTCGAAGGTTACGCACACAGAGCTGCTGCTGCGGTACCTCCCTCAAACCGTCAAGGAGGGACGCAAGGCCAACAGGTGAACGGTGTTATCGTCAGCTTTGTACAAGCTGCTGGGGGTGATGTGGAGATGCTTAGAAGTACGGAATGTGCTTATAGGTTTAAGGTGGGTTATACATCACAGTACTGCTTGAACTGAAGCTGACTGATGTGTTTGTTGTCGTGCTATAGTCCGCTGAGATACCTACTGTGTTCCATGATTTGTTCAACCATTGATCACTATACAATGTGCCCGATACAGAGATCGTTGATATCTGGTAACAGGATATAGATAGAAAAGGAAACGAATGAGCATACATCTGACCCAAATAACAATCTTTGCTTTTATCTTCTTTTCATTTTCGGAACAACGTGTAGCAAATTAACTTGGTTATAGTTTACCTGCCGAGGAAGATATCCAGTACATATATACATGCATAGGATGTGTAGCTTTTCATGACCAAATGGTCAATTGACATGATGTGGATATAAGTCGTCGATCGGTGTTGAGATGATAAGCACGCGTCTCTTTTGACTTTGCGTAAACGAGGTCGAGGTCATAGCGTCGCGTTGATTCGTGAGTTGTGAGCTGAAGCTGAAGTTACATTCGACCTCAACTGTACTGTGAGTATCCATTTATATAACATAACGAAATATAACGAATAACATACAAGCAAAAGCAATGTCAGTATACACAGGGGAATGTGAGTGATAGTGACTGTCATGTCACACCATATACGTATTGTACTCTATGACATACTGATTGTATCGATTCATATCTATGATTTTACAGCCCGAGGTGAACTCCTCGCATGGTTAAACGAATTACTAGAACCGATAACGATCTCAAAAGTAGAACAATGTGGTACTGGATCTGTATATTGTCAGATCATAGATTCAATTTACGGTCAGTATCCTAAACATTGAATCAACTTGTGATAAAGGTATACTTCGAACTGATATAATGTTGTGTCCTGTATACTGTAGGCGACTTACCGATGTCCAAAGTGAAATTCAACGCAAAGATGGAATATGAATATTTAGATAATTTCAAGATCTTACAAAAAGCTTTCAACGTTCATAGGATCGAAAAGGTAAGTCTGACTTGTCACTATTCTGAAATCTGCATGGAATGTTAATCATCATGATCAATCGTATAGCCTATACCTGTTCAGAGACTTATCAAGTGAGTGTATCAGCAATATTACTTATACTCTCGATCGGCTGGACGAGCAAAAAGAACAATTTGGCTAATAAACATTTGGTGTTTGGTTACCGTCTTCACTTCATAGATGTAAGATGCAAGATAATCTCGAATTCTTACAGTGGATGAAGAAATACTGGGATGCCAATAGTGGTGGGATGGCATATGACGCAGAAGGACGAGCGTGAGTCAAGTGCACTGACCGATATAATCACTCCGCCCAGCTTAAGCTAGACGTTCTGTACTTATGCGTTGTTTAGAGGCGGTATAATCCCCGCTGCCCCGCCTCCAACTTCACGCACAGCCTCTTCTTCCGCCCGAGCAGCATATCCACGTCCCGGAGGTGGTATAGGCGGTGTGGGTGCCAGTCGACAAGTTTCATCTGCCTCGGCAGCTCAGGTAGCTCAGATGCAAGCTCGTGTAGCGGAGATCGAAGCTCATAGTGAGAGTTTGTTGAAGGAGAGGGATTTCTACTTTGATAGTGAGTTAGATGGTATTTTCCAAGCTTGCGAAATAGGGGCAGTGGAAGTGGAAGAAATATAGACGAAGCAAGGGATAAGAAAGCGGAACCCGAGTCATTAGCGAAAACTCATTTCGATGAACTACTCAAAAGATGATAGGAAAAGATGAATAACGGATCATTCATGCTAATCAACCTTGTCATCGCCAGAACTCCGAAATATCGAACTCATAGTACAAGAACGTATGGCTATCGAAGGAGTGACGCAAGAAGAGTCGGACGTGATGGCTAAAATCCAAGAGATTTTATATGCTACGATTGAAGGATTCGAGGTAGGTTATATCTCTCCTCTCGACCATCCCCCTTTCACTGGGTTGTACCTTACTAAAATCGTATGTCGTTGGTAAATTGTAGGTTCCGGAAGGTGAAGAACAGCCGTTACATGCAGAAGAAGAGACCTTTTAATCAATTCGGTATATTCGATGTCTCTTGGGTTGTAATGTAGTCGGGTAGACGGACTCCTCTTTATTCTTGCTGGATTCTATCTTCAGAACCAGAGGATATATAGAGGAAAAGTTTATGATTTTTGAGTGCTTATAGAGCCGATTCATATATACACATGCATTCGTGATATCTTTAGTTGCATCCAAAAATCACAAAGTGATCTTGGACATTGTCAGTTTATCACCTTTGATTCCCCAAGCTATCACATAATGTTCTAAAACCAATTTGAGTTCTTCGATCTCGTCGAGTATTTCAAGTTTTGATATACTAGTGATACAAGATATTTCGATAGCAATTAGCTTCGGACCAAATTCGATCGTGATCATAACATTTTGTTGAATATTTGATCCACACTCACCGCTGCAATTCCTCTGGATCGATGACTTGTTGTCTAACTTGCCATAAAGTCTTTACACCGCTTTTCTCGAATATACCTTCCCCCGAAGATGGATCTAGAAATCTTTGAGCTTGAGATTGAGGGGTCGGGAAGGGTTCGGATCCTGGTATAGATAGGTTTCGTGACTGATGGACAAGTATCGTATACTGCATGAGCTTGATGACAGATCTTCAAACTCATTAGAATTTAGGTATAAAATGTGAATGGTTTTGCTCACAGCTAAATTCCTCTTCATGACTTTCCCAAAACTATCATCCAGCCCACTCATCTCATATATCACACCTATGCAATCGCCAAACCTACTCCCAAACCACGAAATTATATTCTGACTATCATCAGGAGGCATATAAGGGAATAAACATTCCGCCAAAAACAACGTCGGTAAACCAGTATCTAATAACGGTAATACATGTTCATCTAATAGTTGATGTATACTTTTGGTTGGGGTTGGACGAAGATCTAGAGGAAGGAGTGTATATTTAGGTGAGTCGAGACGTGTACCACCCTGTGAGATCTTGTATTCGAGTGATAAGTAAGAATTGAGTTTCTTGGAACGGGATATACGATGTGCTTTAGGGGATGTCAAGTGAGGGAAATCGATTTCGATATATTTGGATATATTCGGTGGATGATTTCGAGACTGATCAATCTCACATACAGTCAATGGTTACTCTTGTTCATTGTCTATTGATATGACAGGACTGGTCTGAACTCACCATCAACCTCCAAAACCTCGTGTCGCTCCCTGCACCTAACGATACAATCTGTCTACCTACCTGTCCACCGTCATTGTCTAAGAACCGGTTGACCAGCGTATCGATGCCGATTGTACGGTGATGCGTACCTATGTTGATCAAAGGTGGTTTACGAGTAGTTGAAGATGAGGTACCGGGGGAGAAAGATGATTTGTATAATATGGAAGAGAATGGGTCGGTCAGGTAGCCTAGGGATATTGCTGAGCTGTGTGGAGATACCAATGGGTGTTATCATTACAATTACTAGGTCACCGAAACTGCAGCTCAATGTTGTTTTGTTGATGGTGCACTCACGCCCTTGACGATGAGGCATCATCATCTGTCTGCCTGATAGCGTCATCTGGATGGACCATTCCACTTCCGCTCCCATTTCCGTTCCTACTTGGTAGACTAGGTGGCAGCATCTTGTCCAACGCTAACTGAAGTGCTGAATACCATCATGCATACCAGGAGAAGCTGATCAACCAGGGGAAATGTCGACTATGGACGTCCTCCACTGTGATCATCCAGTGATACCACGTGGCAATGTCCTTTGCACTTGTACTACGTCGGCTCCACTTTTGTGATCATATACCTCCACTTTTAGCTGGTGCTATGTAACGGCGAATGATCATCATCAACCATCCATCTGGTATTATTCATCTTCATCCCATCTATTCGCATATTGTATGTCCCGCACCTTATATATAGTGACAACGCTCATCCTCTCAATATCACTATTGATGCCTTTGATCTCACCTACACTAGTCAGATCGACAATCGCCACTGCTAAAACTAAATTACCAATCCCAATCTCAACCATTGCAGCTGTAGGAAACAACGCAATCAAATTGTCAGGCTTGGGATTACCTTTCGCCCTATTTTCAAGCAGTAGTAACAGCAAGATGCCTAGTGATAGTTACCCGGTGAAGAAGAGTGACGATGAGTGGCATGCCATCTTATCGCCTGAACAGGTGAGTGAAAGATCTACTTACCTCGTTTCTTGCTTAAAGCTGATCGATCGATATTGGTAGTTCCGAGTGATCAGACAGAAAGGAACTGAAAGACCTGGATCTCACGCATATGATAAGAAGAATGATGATGGTGTTTATCGTATGTCTTTCTCCACTTTCATTACATCTTGCCACTCGCTGATAGAATTGTTAAATATCCAGATTGCGCCGCCTGCGATGCTCCTCTGTACACGTCCAAGACCAAATTGTGAGTAAGGTGTAACGATATTTGCCACTCATGCAATATACCAGGCATCTTGATTAATAGATCGGTTGAAGCTGACTTGAGTTATGCATATATAGTAACTCGGGATGCGGTTGGCCAGCATTCTACGATACCGTCCCAGGGGCTGTCATCCGTCATGAAGATAAATCAATGTTTATGACTAGAACCGAGATCGTCTGTGCCAATTGGTGAGTAGGGGTGTACATATGACTGGCAGAAGAACACGAAATAGCTGACCTGGGAACATGATTGTAGTGGTGGACATCTGGGACATGTTTTTAAAGGGGAAGGTTTTGGCAATCCCATTGATGAGAGGTGAGTCAGCTGCATCGATATATCATGCGACATTAGCTGATTCTTTGGTATAGACATTGTGTGAATGGTATCTCGCTCAACTTCAAACAAGAGTAGAAGGCTGTAGAACGATGTTTGGCCTCATTAGCGGAGGGATGGATGTATGAGGGATTTGATAATCTTGTCAGACTGGTGTAGCATGTGGGACATGTTGTAGATGAGGTGGTTGCTGTTGTAGGAGGTAGTGTAAATGATGTACAGAAATATAAGACGATGCAAGCGACCATTTAAGAGTATCTCATTCATACTTACTATCAGTCAGCCAAGTGAAATTGATAACAAGCGATAGGAATTGTAAGACGAACCACCACAACCACATATTTTCATTTTATTTGATTCATTTCAAGATCTATATACATAATCAAAGAACGTCCATCTACCTCAGCCTACAAAGGACTACTCAGACTCATCTACTAGTACTCATGAACGATTTTAAGCATTGTAGATAGCTTGTAACCTTTCGATCTCCTTTCTCGAGTTCTCTTCACCATTGTAGAACAATTCCAAGGCATCCTTCAATCTGATAGCGGTAATTTCATCTTCTTTGTTGTATTTGTCCAAAACACCATCTTCGAGATAGTTGATATCGGTAGAAGCGATCTTCCAATCTTTTTGCATAACTTTGCTCAATGGGTCTTTGGTGGCCAACTCCTTCAATCGATCTTTTGAAGCGGCAGGTTCAACCTTGTTCCATGCTTCCCAGTAGATTTCGGTGTTGTTCAATTGGTTCTTAAATCGAACTTGGTGTTCTGCACCCTTCTTGTATTTAGGAAGTTTGGAAGTTGAGCAGAGATCTTCCATCTGGTCGGCAAGGATGGTGTTGGAGTCGGCACCAAGTTCGAGCATCGCCATACATTCTCGAGCAGTTACACAACTACAAGATAAACAAAGATCAGTATGCTTTTGTTGACGGGGGACTGGGTTGGGACTTACGAAGCGGCTTTGATCAGAGGTTGGGTCTTTCCGGTCTCCTTGGCAAGTCGGTCGTAAGTGTCCCTGATGTGTCTCATTCGAGCGGCCATAGGGTGTTGGGTAGCTACGTCCTCGACATCAGGCCAGATGGATGGGTCAACGTGGGCGGGACATTCTATAAAACCAATTGGTTAGCCTAGTATAACATCGGATTGAAGCTGAGTCATCACGCACCATTGAAGTATGGACTGATAGAGTGCATGCCAGCTTGGGAACAAGCGATAGCTTGAGGAAGGGAGAACAAGGAAGTACCCAAAGTTCTGATTCCCTCGGCATTGAGGACGGCAGCAGCTTGGACACCGGCAGAGGTGGATGGGACCTTGACCATGAATCGTTCTCTAAAGAGTCAGAATGTACAACATCAGCGGCCCATACAGGTAGAGATATTGATGTGCACAAGATAATGACTCACCTTGGAATACCCTCCTCTTGGAAGACCTTGTCGTAAGCTCTGACATGAGCTTCGATAGCATCTCTGTTATAAGCGTTTCGGGGAGAAGCTTGGACCAATACTCTTCCTTGGATGTATGGTAAGACTCTCTTAGCGAATCTTACGGACTATCGGTTAAAAGAATAATTTAAGTCAGTCATCAACGATTTGTCTACTACAATTCGCCATGGCTGACTCACAAGAACGGTGTGAACTTCCAACCAGCTCTTGCCCTTGAGTTCCTTGATAGTTCTCTCTACCAACTCCTTGTTCTCGGGGTTGTGAAGTTGCTCATCTACCAAAAGATGATTAGAGGTCATATCGTGAGCTTTGATAGGGAGGTTCTTGGCGATTTCGGGATTCATAGAATCGGTATCTACGAGACATCCCGCAGCTTCGATTTGCTCGAGCAAAGTTGGTTCAGGTTTAGAGATCATCTTGTTGGTGGTTTGTCTTGTATGGTTGTATTCAAATTTATAAAGAAAGTTTGTGAATGAGAAAGAAGAAGTTTCGATATCGAGAATCAGTGTATAACCTTTATATACTCTACTTTATCCTCCTTCAGCAAGAGATCGCATGTACTCTCCGGACACGTACATACACCATACCATACCATACCATCTGATATGAAGCTAACAACTCATCTGCCGAAAAATCTTGACACTCCGAAAATTCAGCGATTCGCTGAACTGCCCACGATCATGATACTACCGTGCTAGCCAGTAGATTAGGTGACCTTCCAAGGTGCCTGCGTGGTTATCACCTAGTGTCAGCATGGTATCGTTGTCAACTGACATAGCACAAGAGGAGAGTCGGCTTGGGAATCAACGTTGGTCGGCTATGGACTCTTGATTTATCCTAAAGACCATTCATTCTCCGCCAATTCTTTTATCTACCATAAATGTCCAGTATCTGTCCGAGAAATAACCTTGGTGAGTCTAACTAAAAAGAGAGTTCGGGCCGTCACATACCGGAGGGTCATAAAGAGGAGGTTGATGCTATTTCTCATGTGACTTATGCAACGGATCATCTTGAACCATTTTCCTCTGATCATCTGCTGTATTCTTTTCTTCTTTTGACTTGGCAAGTTCGGGTCCGAACTAGGCCTCTCATCCTTCTTTACATTATGTGAGTTTACGAGCACCGTAACGCCACGATGTTGAGAGTTCATCATGGACATTTTGTTTGTACATTTGGTTCTGTCTCTTTTGCATCCGTGAACTCGCTCTACCATGCAAGTTGACCTATACTACACTCGACCGAGATCCCTGATACCAGAACGTCAGAGGCGTCATATAAGTGTAATAAGTTTCTTTGTATGATTCATTAAGCGCTCCTTTCCTACAATCCTCCAATGTCGTGTTTTCCAGAAATAGTAAGATGGCTGGGGTGGACGCGAGGAAAGCATTCCTGTGGTTTGATCGGTGACGCGGGGATTTGATGGTCCGTCTGTATGAGTTTGTGTGTATGACGTGTATTTCTTGTGTTTTCCTGAATTTGATCCGGAGAATCAGCGGGGCATCAAGGAGAGATCATGGGGTATCCACCGATCAAAAGGTATCCCATCAAAGGGACTTAATTTAGACCAGGAACAGATCAAATTCCAGATGTAAGCGGTACTGCAACTGCATCAATAGACTTTGTTGTACTGCGCCTGCTATCCCCACCCGACGCTGCGGTGTTATGCTGTTAAGCTCTCACCCGACATTTTTATGACAATGACATCGTACAAAAGGGAATGAGAATCCGCAATTTGTCCGCTTTCGTCGTTGTTTGGTTCGGGTGCGTTCGGCTAGAACAAGACATTTTCGAGTCCTCGAGTGCTCGAGCAGGAGATAGAGGATGGGGAAATGATGATGGAAAATAGTATATTAGTCACGATGAGATCGACGAAGATTGTCTTCCCCTCCTTTCCTTTCCTTTATTCATCAACACTATCTTCACTCACCAACACTCTTGTAGCCCTTCATTGTATTATCTGACTTGATCTCATCCTTGTTCACTCATCATCATGTCAGCGGTACCTCAGTCCGCTGCTAGCGATTCATCCGTCCACCGTTTAGGTGCGGATGCCAAGCCCGAGAAATTCAGTGATGTCGGCCATATCGAAGATATCGAAGCTTCGCATCAACAACATGTCATCGCTCGTAATCGAAATGTATCTGCCAAGTGAGTTTTATCCTACCCTTTGATATGGTATGTGTATCAGTGCTGACTGGAGGTGACACCATAGGATCCAGAATCCTTTGTTTGGACTATCGAAGGAAGCCTTGTTCTCTCGAGCCGACCAATTCTGTACCGAAAAGGGATTCGACGACAAACGGGATCTATTCCGAAGAGCCGCTTTACTCTCGCAAAAGCCCGACGAGTACGAGACCATCGAAGAATTGACCGATGATGACAGGTACTGGCTTAGAAGGGAGAGAACCAGTGAGCCGCCTTATGCCCTATTCGTAGATCCGACATAACAACGTCAGCTAATCGCAATTCTAGACAAATGGGATCAAACTCGTGCTCTGTACTTCCTTGTTATCGTCTGCTCTATTGGTTCTGCGATCCAAGGTTGGGGTGAGTCAACAACATCCGCTTTGCTTCATATTTAATGTATCCATACTCAGAATACTGATGTCTGGCAATTCTGCAGATAATACCGGTGCAAATGGTGCCAACTTGTCCTTCCCTGTCGAATTTGGTATTGATCACAACACATGGTTGGTCGGTATGGTCAATTCGGCCCCCTCTATCACCGTAGGAGCCATCTCTGCGATGCTTACCGATCCAATCAATCACTATATTGGTAGAAGAGGTACAATCTTTGTCACTGGTCTTTTCTGTAAGTGACTCTACCCTGCCATCAACTTTACATTTCTTGGGATCAGCCTGTTGACCGTCTAAATGTGCAATAGGTGTCTTCCCTGTGCTCGGTCAAGCATTCACCAGAAATTGGTGGGAACTCTTCATCTGTCGAGTTCTCCTCGGTTTCGGTATGGGTATGAAGATCACCACTATTCCTATCATGACGGCTGAGACGTGCGTATATCCCGCCTGCATCGTGCATACAAAAGAGGATGCTAACAATCCTTATTTTCTGCCAGTGCTCCCGCCGCCATTCGAGGTGCTTTGGTCATGTCTTTTCAACTTTGGGTCGCTTTCGGTATCTTCTTCGGTTTCTGTTCCAACTTGGTATTCTACCAAGTAGGACGTATCGCCTGGAGAATTCAATTGGCCGCTGCTTTCGCGCCTGCTGTACCTCTCCTTGTCTTGAGTGAGTCTATCACGTAGCTTACCTGGTGACAAGAAGTACATAGCTTATATCGATTTCGATTCTTCATATAGTCTGGTTCTGTCCCGAATCTCCAAGATGGCTCATGAAGAAGGACCGATATGGGGGAGCTTTCCAATCTCTTATGAGATTACGAAAGTCTGAAATCCAAGTTGCCCGAGATTTGGTAAGTCAAAGATGTCTCTCCAATTGGATATATCGTAAGCTTGTCCACTGACATTGGCATTTCTTCTCAGTTCTACGCCCATTGTCAATTGGAAGAGGAGAAAGAAGCTTTCAGAGGTACCACCTACCTGTCCAGATTCCAAGACCTCTTTGTCAAGCCCCGTCTCAGACGGGCAAACTTGGCTTCTTGGACCATCATGATCAGTCAACAATTGTGTGGTATCAACATCATGTGTTAGTCATATTCCCATCTTTCTCTGAACAGCTCCTCGAAATCAATTGCTAATCACATGATCTCATAGCTTTCTACTCGTCTACGATCTTCTCCGAAGCTGGATACAACACCAAGCAATGTCTTCTGGCATCTTTCGGTTTCGGTCTCGTCAACACCATCTTTGCCATTCCCGCTATTTACACAATCGACACCTTCGGTAGACGAAATTTGCTTCTGTGTACCTTCCCTTGCATGGCTATATGTCTGTTCTGGGCAGGTTCTATGTTCTTTATGGATGAAGGAAACGGTGCCAGAGTACCTGTCTTGGCCTTGGCGATCTACCTTTTCACCGCTTTCTACTCTCCCGGTATGGGTCCTGTACCTTTCGTGTATGCCGCCGAGTCGTACCCCCTCACTCACCGAGAGATCGGTATGTCATGGGCCGTGCAACAAAACAACATGTGGGCAGCTGTCCTTGGTGAGTTCTCTCGATTTTCTCCGTTTGTAAAGAACGGGTGGCTGATTTTGTGATTTCACAGGTCTGACTTTCCCAAGTATGTTGGCTGCTATGAAACCATGGGGTGCATTCTACTTCTACGCTGGTACCAATATACTAGCCTGGGTACTATGCTTCTTCTTCGTTCCGGAGACTGCGTAAGTTCCACTCACCTTCCTTGACCATGTCAGACGAGGCTTTATTGACTGTTTTGCTGCTTTTTTAGTGGACGTACACTTGAAGAATTGGATTACGTCTTTGCTGTACCAGTACCGATGTTTGCCAAGTATCAATCGACTCAATGGTTACCATGGTTCATCAAGCGATACGTCTTCTGGCAAAAGAGCGCGAGACTTGAACCTCTTTATAAACTTGAGGGTGTCGCCGGTGAGAGAACCCAAGTGGAAAGATTCCATTAGGTTTATCTTCTCAAATCTTATGGTCATATGATGGACCATATAGATTATGACGAAGGATAAGACTAGAGGGCTGAGTTCGAAAGCTGAAGACGGGATATCGTCGGGTGTCAGGTTATTGGAGATGATATTAAATACAGAAAATAAAACAGAAAAGAACAAATAAACACTGAATAAAACCCCCTTTGATGATCGTGCGGTCAAATTCGCATGATTCTTCTTCCTCCACATCTCCTTATGTAGCATTTCTTCTTGTAGGGTTTATACAGCGATGGCTATGTTTTGTTTGATGTATAATTACTTTTGTCACGGATGTCAGCTACCTCCACGAGACATACAGCTCTAACTGGCTTGCAAATATCGTCTCAAAAGGATATCATGGGGTGTTCACCATAACAGAGAATTTCCTGAAAAGATGTAAGTACAGTACACCACAAGAAATGCATGATAGTACCATTCTCATTATATGTTGTCTCCTGAGAACCTCCTCCATCTGGCAAAAAGGTAACTACAGACTGTTCAGGGATCCTGAAAACCATCTACGATTATCGTCCATTGCTCTAAGACGGGTATCGTTACGAAGTCATAAATGACTTCTACCCCATCTTCGTCTTCGTCACTGCTACTTACTGCAATTGAGCCATAGTCGTTATGATAGGGAGTTACGATAGGGAGTACTCCAAGGATCCACATCGTCATATCCGAATTCGAGGCGTTCGACTGCTAGATGATGAGTTCCGCCATATGCCTTATCCATGTCCCATGCGAGAGCCAGGACATGCTGAAGACTTTTTGCGTCTAGCTGCGTCTGATTAGCAGAACCAACAACACCTGAAGAGGGCACCACTTGAATTCATTTCTGGGTTCGTTGATCATCCAACTCTTGACATGCATTGAAAAATATCTGTACTACTTGCCTCATCGGTTCGAGGCCCAGAGCTGTTATAGCTACACCAGCATCTACCTGCACTTCCTGGCCGTGTTCTGTTATAGTCTAAGACACCCATTGTCGAAATTCATCTTCAAATATCCAAATTAGTCTGATAATTTTCCCCAAAATCAGGGCATACTTCAGAAAGTATACTGATTTTGCCCAACACGAGATCATCTACTTCTTGTTGTGTTTGCCCGTTATACATGTTGTTATCCTTCAGCATCCCAGTATATCTCTCATCGATTGTTTTGCCATCTACTCTCAGTTCGGTGAGATCGTCGCTGAATATCTTATCTCTGACGCATAGAGCGGCGGAATATGAAACACTTTTCCAGGCTTCAGTGGACGGAGTGGCAGCGAGACGAAGAGTATCTCTAATCTGTGGAGGCAGTCTGGTGTGGGGTTCAATCATTGACGAAGGATCAGATTTGTTGTTGATATCTTAGATAGATTTATCAGTAACTCTCAACGGACAACCAAAGGCAGGTGCAAATCGCTTACTATTCCGCCATTCTTTCATCATCGACTGGACATGCGTTCGAAACTCTGTCAACGGCGTATTGACTGCATCCGGAAGCGAATAATTTTGTGAAAAATCTCTGACACTGAAATTCTCATCTGTTTGCGATATTCTAGCTCAATGTAGGCAACATAACATGCATTCGATAAAATTCGTCTATGAAAGACTATAGCATCGCGACCTACTTATATCGTGGTATATCGGACTTGCCGATGCCACTTCTAGCAACATGTCATAACACGAAGCTGAGGATATCAAAGGTCCTCAGCCACGACGACAAACTTCCTTTCTAATTAAGATCAAGAATGGCAGCACATGAAGCGTCTCTCGTTCAGTGCCACGTGAAGGAGCAGTGAGGCGCTCGCCAAACACAAGACAAAGGTTGACAGAGTCCCCAAGGTAGATTGGGGAGATGTGTGGGGGTGTGTTGATAACAAAGTCAAAGAATATAATCACCCACCCGACTTTCGCGGTTCATAGCATGACTTTCGAGTTCTAAAATGCCATTAATCAGAGTGACAGGTAACATTGAAGTTTGCATACCGGTTCATGCATAGATGTTCTCAGAATTGTGTCACAAACTCGAAATGACATTCAGCTATCAGGTATTCTCCACTTGATCATGAGTACACAAACCTATAATCTTAAAGATCCACCCGCTATTTATGCCACCTCGTTTGCCACTCGAGAGTGAGTAGTTCCGTCGGGAATGAACGCGTCGTTGAACCCGCTCGGTCCAGTCAACCGAATGTCCTGCAGGAATATGTAATGTTCATTTTGGGTCAACTTTCTTCTTCACTCTTCTCTTCCGACCGGATAAACCACGCAGTGACAGTCATCATGGCCAACCAAGATTTGCCTGTAGGTACTGTTTCTGCCTGCTCGATAGGAGCACATCGAGGAGCCTCCTCCTTACGAACTATTATAGGTCCTAGTCGCAGAGACTAACGATGTCAGGCCGTTTGCGAGATTACTGAGAGGGATAGGACTCAAGCATGTGAGCTATTGATCTGGCTTTGTATCTCAAAAAAGGCAATGAGACTGAATCGTGATTCAATGTCGATAGAATGCTGTTATGGAGATCAGTGAGGCTGGATTTGCAGTTACAGTAGAGGAAGTTCGTACTTTATGCGGTATGTCAAATTGCACTTCTTCCTTCCCATCACTCTTGTCTACCCTTCTCTGCTCCTGTTGTATACGCTAAACTTCGAAGTAACTCTCATAGCAATCGCGTGGATACCTACAAATCTCTTCACTTCCTTTACATATAATCAACCCTCTATCCCAGCAACCTTCGAATTCTCCCTTGATTCTCTCCTGCAGTGTCTGAACATATTCGGTAATGCCGGATCGACCTCATCTAATACGGCTACATCCGCAGCGAAATCGAAGAGAAGGTGGGCGGGAGAAGGAGAAGTAGGTGTGGATGAGGAGAACGAAGAGTATCAGGTGAATGGGAGGAAGGGGAAGGAGAGAAGGACAGGTATGAGGATGGAATGGAGAGGTCAGGGACATGATCTGAATGTGCTACTGTGAGTGATGTATTGCAATTGGATCATTTGGACCATGCTTTCCGTATGATCAAATTACCCTGATCTGTATATTTTGGTATATATAGTCTGGAGTGTAGCTGATAGATCTGAACATTTCAGATCGGACGATTCCAGAGGTCCTACTACCACCTGCGAATTGCGTACATTAGAGCCTGAGGAACTGATGAATGCTCAGTTCGATCCAGATGACATGTGAGTAGTTGTCCTATCTCGCTCCAGATTATCTACATATTTCCACCATACCTTGGCTGACGGTTGTATGTCCACAGGGCCCTGTATGTGATCATGAAATCCGAGTGGCTACGCGACGCCCTCTTTGACCTCCCACCATCCTGCACTCGAATAACCTTACTTGCTCATCCACCTAAAGAACCTATCCCGCCCAAAGAGCCCGACGCGACCTTCTCATCCAACGATCGACGCGTACGTCGAGCGGAAGTAGGTCAATTTACGATTCTCGCCGAAGGGGATTTCGGTATGACCGAATTGGATTATCCGAATGATAAAGAGGTGATGGATAAGTTTGATTGTGCGGAAAAAGTAAAATTCAGGTTAGTAACTAAGTTAAGCTTTGGAACCGCCTCTTGGGATGTTGTAGCGCAGGATGCTGACATGTCGTGTAGCTACAATTCCTCCCATTTCGCCCTCCTTCATCGAGCATTACATCAATCTCTGAAGATCTGCTTACAAATTGAGAAGAGCGGATTTTTGTGCGTTCAAATTATGATGCCTCTGAGTGAGAATGTTGAGATTGGAGGTCATTCTGGGATTTTGGAATTCAAGGTGAGTCTGCACCACGCAAGTCGAGAAACCATAAGCACTCGGCCAGCTGATGGAACGAGCGTACCTGTATATATAGATGCACGCTTTGGAGGAAGATGATTAAGGGATATTCCATATACCTAGTCATCTAATCCCAATCAAAGTCATTCTGTCTTAGACGCATTCAAGATGAGTGTCCTTCCGGCATGGCTTTATATGAAAGATCCGATCGTTGTTGTATAATAAGACAATATAAAATTGTATGTAACGATGTATCCAATACCCTATGTGGAAGATGATTATTTCCACTTGTACATGTCATGTATCCCACTGTGGAATATCATTATTGAGATATCGATGCATCTTCGCATGTCAGCAATGTTGAGAAAAGCCAACAGAGGCATCCAGCTTCGAACTGAAAATTAGATGATGATCGCTAACAGATTTTCATGCACCATGGAGATATGAAATATACAATGGAATGAGAATAGGAAATAGATGAAATTGACAGTTTTCTGTTCTATACTTCGCAATGAGGATTGAGCGGGTGTGATATTATCATAAAATGGCCATTTCGGTAAGGAAGATATGACTACTGATGTTATTGATCCGAAGGCTTCGCTTGTGATGAAAGCTTAGTAACCGTGGCTATGTGACGCGATGATATCAAGTTAGCAGATGACTCTTTCTCAGGATAAAACTGATTTTTGGCGAAAAACAACACGGATTTATAAATGACGATACTCACACAACGATCGAATCCTTAGCTTCCTTGGAAGTGACGATCCCAGCATCAACCAAGAATTGTCTAACGGCAACACGTTGATCACCTTGTAATTGAAGGACATCACCCAAGTTGGGTTTAACTCCAACAGGAGCGGGCGAATCGTCCTCTCCTGTCTCTTCAGGTTTGACTACCGTTCCATTACAGGCGAATTCCTTTTTCATAGCCTTGAGGATCTTGGAGTGATCAAATTTCTTGGGAATACCTTGGACGGTCGTAAGTGTTTTTCGTCCGTTACGTTGTTGTAATCCTATCAAATTAAATCAAGTGAACTTAAATTAGCTTTTCTTCATCCTCACACGTTTCACCCACATTTGAACTCACGAATATGAATCTTATCGTTCTTGCTTCCTACAGTCTTCTCGACAGAGGGAGTATCATCAACTGGGGCGAAGGGGTCTGTTGAATTGCAAGATGATCAGTCAGCTGGGCTTAAACTTCATACCCTTTCCCTTCCCTTTGTCCTGCTGTCACATTCATCGCGATCTCAGTCACCACCCAGCAGCAATTATCCCAACTACCACGATCTGCTTCCACTGACTTGACCGGCTCGCTCATATTTTCTCCTGCTATTTGTCAGAAAACCACACTCACCAAATGCAGGACCTAAGTTTTCGACCCCAGAAGATACTGGGGCCTTTGATTTCTTGGTAGTGGCGTCCACTTTGGTTGAAGCTGTGTTTCGATTGGAAGGGCGAAGTGTATCGGATTCAAGTCATAGATAACGCGATGTAGATCATATTACATGTATGGTCATGTGCAGATCACAGGTGCGAAGGAAAGGGGAAATGGGAATAACCAATTATATAATCAGCATATCATTCATTCGACATTTCACTCAAAAAGCAGAAGGAACTGACCTGTAGTGCTCATTCAAATAAAATCTAAAAAGTAGATTGGTATGTAGTTGACTCGGTGCTGTCGAGTGGGATCTGATTGTTCGAAGGTGGGGAGAGATGAGTGGTGAGTTAGCTGAGGTTGGTCTGATTATAGATATCAATAGATGGAAAAAAAGATGTTCTATATGTACTCGTGTGGTGTATGGTGATTGTGGTGGCGACTCGGACGAGCATAAGTGAGTGGGAATCGGGTATTTCGGAAATTACTCAATGTGGCGATGATCAGGTGCATTTGCCACTCACCGTCGTATTTTGTTGATTTTGATTTTTGATCTGCTCGGAAAGGCTACTATGAGCTTATGACAACAAGCTTGACTTGATTCGTATCTGTTACATCCAGAACAATATATCATCCGGGACTAGAATTCGCTTCAACCATCGACAGCCCAAAATTCACTGCTACTCGAAACATCGAATACCACAAGACCTGGCGGAATACGGACATCTTCACTCCTTCACTCCTTCTCGAAAACATTCATCGTAATTCATACGCAACATGCCTCGAATAACCAAAAAGCAGAAGGAAGCCGGTAAGGCTCCCAAGCCAAAACCACAAGGAAAGGCCAGATCAGGTGGTTTTCAGGTGAAACCTTCACGAGCACCAAAAGATGCTTATATGGGTAAAGGTGAGTGAAAACATCACTTGATGGATCTTTCCAAGATCCGTTCTTGCATCATAGTAAACTTGATCATGATCATGGACTCTTAATGTGAGATGGATGACAACGGCTTGCTGATCGTAGCATTCCGTACTATATAGCTCAAAAGATAAAAGCCGACCTGATCCAACGAGCCAAAATGAAGAAATCATATGCCAAAATACTAAAAGCAGAGGGCATGGATTCGGGGAGATTAGGCGATGGCTCGAGACGTAGGAATGAGAGATCATCCGAATCAGAATCGAAATCCAATGGGAGATGGAAAGGGAAGGGTAGAGGTGGGAACGAAGAAGATCGGAGAGTTGTAGACGAGGAGCAGAAGAGGTTAGAAGCTAGAGCTGGACCTGCACCTGGATCTGGACACAGCTCAGGATCGAGGCCCGAAAAATCATTCAAATTAAACAGATCCAGATCGAATAACTCGTTACGCGATAAACCACCTCATCAGGCCAACAAACCTTCACCACCAAAGAAAATACGGGCTTTATCCCTATCGCCTCCTCCACCTCCTTCTACCACACAGAATGTACCGGCTGAGAAGAAGTCGTTCAGAGAGCTGAAGAAGGAGGCTTTCTCGAAATATCATCAACCGAAAGATGCTCTTTCTGCAGGAGGTACGGTAGGAAACCGTAGTAAGAGAGGTCAACCGAATATGAATGCTAGAATGGGGCTGTTATTGGAGAAGATAAAGGGCAATGTCAAGTAACGCTTGTACGCACAGAAAAAGGATAAGGGATAAAACTCGTTAGACAAGCGTAGTATCCGATCATTGTTGTATGTATATACCATCACCCTGTTCATTTGACCATATGAGTCTGGATGCTCTGCTTTCGGTCGATTGCTCTTGCGATATAGCACAGTGAGGTTTCTGTAGTATCTCCCACAACAGTAAAAGTACTCGGTCTAGGTTGAAGGTCACGCAGTCTCCTCTTCGGCAGCTCTTTCAGACACTATGTTGAGCATCTCTTGCTGCATGTATGACATTGTACAGTCAATCTTGATTCTCGCTGTGCCACATCCCATATCCATATATATGAGTACGGATTGATTGATTCCACGTGCGTGTAACCGATGATCACTCGCACTTTTTCGGTCCGAACCTGTCAAAACGATCAAACATCATTCACTCTTACATCTCTTCTCATCTCTTTACCGTTCATACCATATCATCGATTTGACCAAGCATTCCGACCTGACAGCTATGGAGCACAGCCACTATCTCCCCAGTCAGGGGCATTCTGACTTATCGCACGAGATCGACGAACATGAAGGTCCAAGGTATGATTATACACTCCCACCCATCCATCGGACCGAATCGGCTTCTTCCTCTTCAGCAGCCTATCAACCATCTCACGACCAAAATCTACATGACTTGTCACCATCCGCTACGGGCAACCCAAAATCACGGCCTACAAAGAAGAGATCCGCTCCCGAAGGAGGTCATGCCGACCGACCACCTACCAAAAGTAAAGCATCTAACAAAAAGGACGATGAAAGTTCAAATCATACTCCGCGGAGAGCTGCTCAGGCATGTTTGAGATGTCGAAAGCAGAAATTGAAATGCATCGGTGGATGGCCTTGTGATAGATGCACGAAATCAAAGAATATTTGTGATTTCGGTAGACCAGGTGTAGCTGGCAATACATCTTCATCTTCATCTACGAATTTACTCCATGGGGGAAATGGATCAGAAGCAAATGCTAGATTGGAACAATTGGAAAGTAGCGTTGCGAATTTGCTAGCTGGATTAGCAGGATCGAATGGACATGGATCTTCAAGCAAAACTGGTTATCCGAATCATGAATTGTTACATACATTTGATCCAGTAAAGAAAAGACAGGAAACATTACAAACTGAATCCGGAGCACCTTACCCACCACATCACCCTTCTGGATCGCAATATACTCAAAATATCCCTCCTCCCACGCACATCAAAACGTTAGATCCACCCAGAAGAACTATATCGACTTCATCTTTCTCGAATAACAATAATAATAACCTTCCAACCACATCGATGTCACCTGATGATTTACATTCAAACCCGATCGGACTATCCCAAAATCACGTACGGTTCACTTCTTCTCCCAACATGACGTCTTTCATATCTAGTAACAACCACAATCATCAGTCACCCTCGGGATTATCATCAAATGGTGCAGGACCCAGTCCGGCAAGTGCCAATACTGTAGGAACAGGAGTTGGGAGCGTTAGTGTCAGTAGTGCGGATCTCTTGAAAGAACCATTGGTGAAGAAACGAAAGGGTAAAGGTCAAAAAGCAGAAGAGAGACTGGCAGCTGCTACGGATGGTGATTTCGCTGAGCCTCCCTTCAAAGCTTTGGTGTACCAGGTGAGTGTGGCTCATTATCACCACTTACTCAGCCTTGTAACCCCTACAATGAGTCAATGTTATATAGCGACTTCGGACCTTATAGCTGACATTGCGCTTATCACAATGATTAGCCAGCTGTATGGGACAATAGAGAGCAATCGAGAAGAAACTCGCCGCAACCTAGTCAATCCACAAGCCGTGATGAGATACCTCCTGGGACGTATGAAAGAAGATTCATGAACGACAGAGATGATCCTGTGAACACTGAATTGGTGGACTTGCAAATGGCCGAGACGTTATTTGGATTGTGAGTCTACAGGTGCTGCTTACCCGTCACGTGCTAGACTGCCAAGCTTACTTATATCACTGCCTCACAGCTTCATCGACCATTGCCATCCGTTCTTACCGATTGTCAACGTCGCACTGGACGACGCATTCAACACCATCAGACAGTCGCCTTTCCTGATCTCGGCGATCATAGCGGTGGCTGCTCGGTTCTACATCAAGTTCACTTCAAGATCGCCAGGGGCGATGCCGGAACTCGATCAATCTGTTCCACCTCGACTTGCCAATCTAGCTGAGTCGCACCTTAGCAACACCCTATTGAGGAAACAACATGCTTTATCGGATGTACAAGCTGTATTGCTGCTATCAGCATGGGGACTACAATCTGGTGGGCGTGGCCCGGATGCTTGGGTCGTAACGGGACATGCAGCTAGAATAGCTCGAAGATTAGGTGTACATAAGCTGTTGGGGCAAGCGGCAGAGATCGCTAGATTGACTCGACCTGGAACACTGGAGTGGGAAAGGCTCGAACAGTTCATGCCTCAATGGAGAACTTGGTTGTGCTGGTTTTGGTGCGTGAAGTTTCACTCTGTTACGCTTAGATAAATACAAACAGCATGAGCTGAGCTAACGGGTTGCTGAAATAGCTTCGACGGTTTCCTCTCCTTGGGATTCGGCCGTCCGCAATCAACGCAATTTGAAACAGTTGACGAACAGGGCTTTCTCCAACTTCGGATAAACCAAGCTATACCCAGACCTGGCTCGACACCTTCCATATCGCTCTACGGTGACGTCTACATCGCTGGACAAGTACAGCTCACTCAGATAGGCAGAGATTTGATCAACTGGGGGGAGATGTTGGCTGATCCGAGATCGGCTTTGTGGGCGGATCCGAAGAGGGCGGACATGTTCCACGATAAAGAACTGAACGTCAGGACGATGTTCAAGGATCTGAACAAGAGATTAGACGATTGGAGCAAATTATGGGTTTGGAGCGGTGAGTTATCCATCTACTGGCGGAATAGACCAATAAAATCTCGAGTGAATATGCTGATCACGTCGAATACTGTACACCTCGCAGGCTCCCCATACACTCTGTATCTAGGCTCGTCAGCACGTATAGCAAGACTTCAAGCCGATCATATGCGATTATGTCTAAATTCCTTTGCCCTCAAATCCGGTCCTGAAGGAGATGAAGTAGTTGCTCAATGTCTGAAAAAAGCTCTCACCGCTGCTATGTCGACTATTCAAACGCATCATGAAAGTAGTCAAACGGATCTAGCATTGAGTTTTGCCACCGATGTGAGTCAACTCAAAGTAAATTTCCGTAAGCAGAAACCAGCGGCTGATGTGTAAATGTAGTATTTGACAATAACATTAGCGCAAGCTGCAGTCTTCCTTGTCAGAATAGCGAAATCTTCTCCAGCCGTACTCCAAGTGGTGAATATCGAACTATCGGTGATCTCATATTATCTTAAAATGAGTATAGAACTGTTAGAAGTTGGTGAATTGAGTGAAACTAGATTATCAACTTATCTATCAAAGACTATAAGGGATATTGCCAGAGCTGCAGACATCACGGGAACAGGGTTCGTTAGTGCTCCCCCTATTCGAGGATATGGCGGTGGATTGGAGAAAGAGGTGAATGAAGAGGGTGTTGAGAGGTATGTCCGATCGCGATTCTGCTACATAAAATATCTCTCAAATACAGACTGTGTCGATCGCATGTTCCTTCACAGTCTTTTTCTGACATGATACTGATAATCCATACCGACCAGTCGCCCACAATCATCTCACGCCACCGGTGGACCTATGGATCCACTATCTGCCTCCAACGTCGAAGACCCCTCAAATGACCTAACGGCATTCGAAATGGAAGCATTCCTCCAATTTGAAAATCAGTTAGACCTAGGTTATCTTTTGGGTCTACCAGGCGACGGATCAGCCTTGTTACCCAATACTCAACAACCTACATCTCACAATACTGGTTCAACCCCCAATCTGAATAACAGCAATAATCCCAACAGCAGTATCAATACCAATCACAATAACAATGGTACTAGCAATAGTAGCATTGCGATGTTTGGTGATATTGCAAGTACCCCAACGAATCTTGGAGTCGGAGGGTTCAATGCGGAATTCGCATTCGGGATGAACGGTATAGGTAACTTTGATTTCGGACTGAGTGGGAGTGGTTGGTTTGGCGATGGTGATGGTGGGAATGAAAATGATGGTGGTGAGTAGAGGATAAGAGAAGATCAGTAGAACATACCATACCAGATATGGTGCATGCAAATGCTGTATATCTACTGTGAGGTCTAGGTGACACGTCATCCATGGATCCCAATTAACCCCGTCGATTTCATCTTCCTCTTCTTGGTCGAGTTCTCTGTCCGAAAGAAAAACATAAGCCTGGCATGGATCATCTTGATCTTAGCGAGCTTGACGAGTATCCTCCCAAAAAGGAGCACAGCGACAATCGTTCAATACTGGATCGACCTCTCCTTCTCAATCAGAATTGGAAATTGGTGGAACATGAATTAACGATAATCTAGACAAGTCATGATCATTGTCATTGTTCTCCCTCTCGCCTTCCCGAGTTCCAGCAGTTGAGGCCATAGAGGGGTTCAAGTGAAATACTGACTTGGCAAAGTGATTTTGTGAACCTAAAATCCCAATTTTCATCTCTTGATGGAGAATCTTCGAATTCAACTTATCCCGCTAGGAGTTGCATGGTCTCATCGCGATCAGCCGACATATACGCAAGTTGGAAGGAAGTACTGTAGCGAATCAGGACATGAGCAAGTCCAGGCTTGGAATTTTGTGTAGACAAAAGGCAAGGCAATGATTCGGCTACGACATCGCAATTCTTCTTCAATACAAAGGGGATGGGTTATCATGAACTTGGAAGATTGCGTTCGCCTTTCTACTATATATGAGATTCATTCATGTCCAGCATATCACTCGGAGCGAGCAGTGTCCGTAGGTAACTAGGGTATATTGAGCATTCCACAGATCATTTTAACTTATAGTAATAAGGCTACCACAGCTCCTGAGAATGCAATTGCGATGGTGCTAATGGTAATACCGATTTGGGCTGTTGAGGAAGCAATCATATATCAGCTTCTGATGCTATCTACGAAGCAATGAATATACGTACCAGCGCCATTGGTACTGGTACCCGCATTAGCAGCCTCTTGAGAAGCTTGAGCACCACTTGCACTGGCAGAAGCATCGGTAGCTGCTACTGCTGCCCCATCGGCTCCTGCGCTCACAGTGGCAGTGGAGTTATCGCCAGCAGGAGCAGCAGCAGCTACGAACTCGTTCAATGGTGGAGGGGCAGTGAAGTTGCCGACCGGAGAGCCGGCGACTAACATAGTGGGGTTCATGGCGATCATCAATCGGGAGTATCTAACAGCGATGACCACCATATCAGCATTCATCTGGGTTTCTCAAGGCCATTGATCGCATGAAGTATGACAGTACTCACAAGACATTCTCAACAACAGTATCTTTAGTAACTCCCCCAACAATAAGAGTCGACATATCCCATTTACCGCCCCATGCCCAAGCTCCATCGGTACCTTGACATGCTGATTTGACAGCTGCAACAGTTGCTTTAGGTTGTGATCCCTACGAGACACAAAACCCATGTAGTATACTATCAGTCCAAGTCCAGACGGATGATGAACAAATTGACAGGGGAAGGTATTGTAAGGGAGATGGAAAGAAACGTACAGCAGCTTCATAAGATGATACCCAACAATCAACACTCTGACAACCACCTTTGCCCTCACCATTGCCGGCTGTCGAACTGGGCTTCTGCGAAGTAGTTTTGCTAGCTTCCACGGAGGCGGACGAACTGGCAGCGGCGGAGGAAGAAGCGTTGGCAGCCGGAGCAGGTGGAGTAGAATTGTTGGGTGGATTGATGATTCCGAACATTCCAGAAGTACAGTGAGTACCGACTGTACAATAGTGGAATTGGGGCGATGAACCGATGATGGTTGTTTGGAAGGTCGCGGTGGCGTTGACTAAACAGCACGGGATATCAGTCTGATGTGAGTTACTCATGTGTTATGCGAGTACGTAAGGTAAGAGTACTTACGTTTACCAGAATCGAAAGCATTGGATGTAGTCGATTTATTACATACGTTCTGACCATCACTCAAGGTAGCCGAGTGAGGACCAGCACCCCAGACAAACTCCACCGTATCGCCCTCATTACCTTCGATGGCGAAAGGTACAAATCGCAAGACACCTTTGGTAGGTGCCACTATGACGGTATGGGTCATACCTTCCCCACTGGTGTGAGTCGCAGTAGCTGTGGACTCGGTTGCAGGGGCAGAGGTAGTAGTGGCTTGAGCAGCGGAAGAACCTCCCCCGAACTGAACTTGACACATCTATATATCATCATTAGCTTGACTCAGCTATTAGTGAGCAAGTGACGCATCAACTTACATTCAAACATCCTTGAAGATCACCACCCCACATTGATCCCGAGCCGTACTTAGGTGTCTCATAAGCCAGATGAGTGGTCTAGCAGAAGCATCATCCACATCAGCGCATGATACAATACGAATGTAGGATAAGCAAGCTATAACTTACGATAGTAGTCTCATGTTTGATAGTAGTGGCATGTCCACTGCCACTACTTTCACCTTGCCAATTCGAATCATATGAATTACCAGATTCACCAGAGTCGTAAGAATATCCTTGATCGTATGAGTTACCAGATTCCCCAGAGTTGTAGGAATACCCGGAATTGTATGAGTTGCTTGAATCCCACGAGACTGAATCGGAAGAGTATTCAGGCGATGAAGAATAAGACCAATCGTCCGTCCTCTTATGAGGAGTCGCAAGGACCAATGTGGAAAGGAGAGGAAGGAAGGTGATAAGTTGTTGACCAATCATCTTTACGTTATGTCGGAAACAATGAATAATCGTTCAATGTATGGGTGATTCTTGAGACCCGATATCAAATCAGTTCTAAATTGAATTGAAAATAATAATAATAAAAGAATAGGAAAATCCGATCACACGTATTCCAATCAATGGGGATCAACGTATAAAGTACAGTATAATAGTATTTTGGTTAATGAATCCAAATCTTATTAAAAGAACGGAGCCGAAATGGAGTACAATAACTTGAGCGTTATTGATTATCTGAAAACGGTGAGCGGGTTAGACGAACACTGTTCTGTCTTTAGAAAAACTAGACCAAAAAGGAGAATAGGAAGGGAAGAAAGAAAGGATTGGGTGAAGAAATAATGATATCCGCAGCGCCTGATGACATGTTATATATGTATCTCGAAAAGCTCACGTCAAAAAAGCAGATCGTTTGTAGAGTAGCTTGGACAACGGTTGTTAAGAGATGGGTAAATAACGCTAAGAGACGGTCGTCAGGGTTTTAAGGTGAAGCTGACGCTCGGATCGTCAGTATCCATGCAAATATACTTGAAGAAATTTCTGTCTTTATCAACAGATCTCGTACTCTTCTTATCTCATTACGCTCCCTATCTTCCAAAGTAACATCATTCGGACTGGATCAGTGCTTTCAGCCATAGTCACATCGTTACGGATATTTACAACATCCATGTTGAAAAACGATTGGGTTGTCATGTTTGACCTATCGATTCGCCGCCGGTTTTGGTCTTGATACTCATGCTTGGCCATCTTGATACCTTCTAGATACATAGATGGATCTTGAAACGCTCCTGTAAATAGTCATACCCCTTGGTCGATCTTTGATTTGTGTCTGCTAAATACGTCGTCGTCGTGTTGAGGCTCGTGAGTCTCGTTGTGAAGGATATTTTCCGTGTTTCACAGAAGGCCCATAGATATAATGTGGTGCATGGCGTTGGGTTTATATAGTTATCTTGCGGTCTATTGCGATAATTCACATGATGTCGAGCTACATGATGCAATCATTCATTATGCAAGTGACTACTCACTTTATTCCCTCGATGACCGAAATCGCTCATGGGAGAGTGTTTGTGACTCGGCGTCGGCGGATGAGAAGCTGAGCTGTACTTAAGTGTCGGAATCGGCCGACTGAAGGGTTGGCTAATCTGATAAAGCCATATGCCACAGCGCCTAAATCGCCGATAAATCCGAGCATTATCGCCACTTGTTGGGACATGCCAGTGAGATTACGTCTATCTCATCACTCACCACCCTGGTTTATATTAAAAAAGTTACTCATACATCCTGGATGCACCACTCATCTCATTCTCATTCATCATCATCTTATACTATCATCACCAAAATATTGCATACAACACCAATAAATCAACATAGTAAAAGAACGACACACATCAACAATGATGCGAAACGCCATTTTCCGATCTACCGCTACTGCCGTAGCTTCATCTTCAGCCAGACCGGCTGCTCGACTCGGTTTCGCCTCCAGGCCGATCTTGGCTAATGCGCAAGCTCGAATGCAAATGAATGTTCAAAGAGGTCAAACGAGGATGTACCATGAGAAAGTAATTGATCATTATGAGAACCCAAGGAATGTGAGTGGTCGGTGGTCAAGTACTGGACTTTTTGTCAAGGTGGAGCAGGTGGAGAAATCTTATCGAGAATACTGGGGATATGCTCCATATCGGATTGTTGGTTGGATCGGTGATCCTTGAAGTAGTCATGTGAGATGGATTAGAGAGTTGAAGGACAGCCTCTCCAGAACAGATTGTTGGAGTTCCTTCGGAGCAGATGGGAAGTTTGGATAAATGCTGACTGATCGACTTGCACATACATAGGTTGGTAACCTTCCAAAAGGTGATCAAGATGTCGGAACAGGACTCGTTGGTGCACCAGCCTGTGGAGAGTGAGTACTTCATCTCAATACCCAACAAACTGTTGGCATCATGTCAGACCTGATGCTGAATTGTTCCTATTCTTTCTTCGTTCAGTGTCATGAAACTTCAAATCCGAGTAGGTGAAGATGGTGTAATCTCTGAAGTCAAATTTAAGACATTCGGCTGTGGATCCGCTATTGCCTCTTCATCATACATGACTGAGAGAGTCAAGGGTATGACTTTGGAACAAGCTGGTGCGGTCAAGAATACTGAGATCGCAAAGGAATTATCATTACCTCCTGTCAAACGTGAGTCATCGATCATTTCCATCAGGATGTCCTCACACCTAGTTCTATCTGACGCTGACCATTTGTACTTATGATAGTCCACTGCTCTCTTCTCGCTGAAGATGCTATCAAATCAGCTATCAAAGATTATCAAACCAAGCGAGCTAAGAGGCTCTCCACCGCCAACGTGAGTTTTACAAATAGTCATATTCCTTGTTGTGGTAAGGACTGACATTTCTCTTCGATCGCGTAGACCCCACCTCCTACGATTGGAACCTCACCTTCCGTCGCAACCGCATAAAGTGATGGAGGATTGGAATGCGCTAGTGGGGTGAGAATGAAGAGCTCGTTGTAGATGTAGCGTTGTAGTGATGTGGAAGTCGTCGGTGTAGCTTTTATTTCATTTATGGGTTCTGTTCTTTACTCTCATTCGACCAACGACAGGTAACATAACAAATAAATCATGAAAAACGAAAAAAGCAGAGTTCTGAATTCCTATTTTGTTCGATGTAGATATCTGATATCTGATCAGATTGTAATCATTATCTATATATTCATTATGTGACGATGAATATTATTGAAAACCTGCACCAGTCTGCTTCGCAAGTCTCCTCGTGTCGAGGCTGAAAATATTGAGTAAGATGAGTCGCCAGATGCTCAACGGCTCAAATACGGATGGAAGTACTGGAAATGTCCGGAATACATAACTTAATAGTCTATACTACGATATAAAGCTACACGATTATATGAAGATTCCCAGGAATGAAGAAGCAATATGATATGAGAAAGAATAAAGTCCAATGTATGAATGGTACAAGCGTCACGAGATCTATGCCAAATCATCTAAAAACGACCTTTTCACCAGCAAGCACAAGCAATACAAGCACGAAAACCACCAAGCACTATACAACTCCAAGTAAGATTATATTATATTGAATTGGATTATCGAGTCCAACCAGATGAACGGAGCTTGAAGCTATTCAGTCCGATTCGAATGGACTAAGTCGACTAATCGACTAATTATGATCCTCTACTAGACCTTTCGCAGACCTGACATCACTTTCCACCATATCCCTTACCAACATTTCAAAATCCCAATATCTCTTCCAACCCAGTTCGTTCTCTGCCTTTGAAGCATCACCCAACAGCAAGTCTACTTCCGCAGGACGGAAATACCTTGGATCGATCCGCACAACCACCCTTGGAGGGGTCGTATCGGTCCGTATGGCATGTTCGTCAATGCCTTCGCCAACCCATTTAAGTGGGATGGAGAGGATCGAGAATGATAAGGATATTAAATGTCGGACTGTATGGGTTTGACCACTGTTCGACCATCGCATTACCATATATTAGAAACAGTGTACAATGTCTCGTGTGAATGGGAAAGGGATGACTTACGTGGCTAACACGAAATCATCTGCTTTATCACTACGTATAATGCGAACATCATAAGCGGGGTCAATAAATGGAATAGCTGATCCTTAATCACTCACTGTTGTAACATCCTCCACATTCCTTCTACATAGTCTTTAGCTGTAAGTGAAAATGCACGTAATCAGCTTCAAATACCGATTCAGTTTTGGGTGTTGAACCACTCACCATGTCCCCAGTCCCGCTTAGCATCCAAATTACCCATCCACATACAATCCTGTTTACCTAGATATATCTCCGCAACTGCTCGTGTGATCTTGCGGGAAACGAAAGTACGACCTCGACGGGGTGATTCATGGTTGAACAGAATTCCACTGAATTGAAACAATTAGATTAGTGAGAAAGAAGTACGATAGTGACAAGATGACACATTCCCATGTAATCCTTGATTTGTTTTACGAATTTCTAACTTTGATGGATTTACAGGATTTAAGAAACACCAAACTCACTTGGAAGCGAACATCCCATATGCCTCTCTATAGTTGACCGTCATCCAATAAGCATACAATTTAGCCACTCCATAAGGCGACCTAGGGTGAAATGGTGTGTCCTCATTCTGAGGGGTAGATTTCACTTTGCCATACAATTCGGAGGTGGAAGCTTGGTAGAATTTAGTGAGTTTTTCGACTATGAAAAAAAGAATTTGGCGTGAATATTCGGAAAGGATGTACGGAAAACTACGCTGAACTCACGTCCACATGTTCGTATGGCTTCTAGTAATCTTAATGTACCTAATCCATCCACGTCTCCCTAAGAAACAATCAATGTATCTATCAGCAAAAGCCTCTGAAGTACAATCTTCTCTACTCGGTGAAGGGGACGAGGGACTTGTAGACTTACAGTATATTCAGCCATCTCGAAAGATACTTTAACGTGACTCTGTGCAGCTAGATTATATACTTCCGAGGGCCTTTTGAGAGCGTGTATGAGTATATGTTGGATGCGAGCTCATAAATAGGCGAAGGTAAGATAGCTTAGACTTACTGCGTTTTAGCAATTAGACTAACAAGATTTGCCGAATCAGTCAGATCACCATAATGCAGGAACAGCTTATTGGCCGTACTGCCTTTGATGTTCAATGAATGTTGATCTCTCCATAGATGTTGTAATCGTGAGGTATTGAATGAGGAGGATCTTCTGATTAGACCGTGGACTGTATATCCTTTGGATAGGAGCACTACATTTTCATTCGAAATTATCAGCAAAAGGAAGTGTTGATTAGTGTACTTACATTCTGTCAAATATGATCCATCTATCCCGACGAACAATCAGCCATTCATCTCATGATATCTTTTGCAAATAAAAAGAAAAAGAATTTTACTCACCCTGACCCGTTATTCCAGTTACAAAAGCGATCTTCCTCCTACTCCAACTACTCTGATCATACCCATTACCCAAACCCATCCCGTACCCAAACCCAAATAAATGCGATGGCGGATCATTATATATCGGCGTTGAGCACCTCTGAATTTGATGGTGATGTTGGGAGAGAGGAGCAACGGATTCATCGTGATATCTCAATATATGTGGATTATTCTGATTTTGAATGTGATTCGGTTGAGGGGCAGATAGAAGATTATCCGTTTGAAAATCACTTATGGGAAATGGTAATTGTGGATTCTCCGTTATCGTCTTAGCCGAATTGATATTTCCATTCGCCTGATTGGGATTTACCCTGTCAACTCGCTGAGATTGATGGTAATAGAGAACTTCATCTTCATCTATTGATTCCTTTTCTATTGAGAAATCCGTATTGATACTTAATCTATCGATATCCACTCCTAACCCTAATCCGCAACTTTGGACTCCCTGCGAGCGGGGTAATGAGCGTTTCATAGGATAGTCAGGTGACGAGCTGGCTGAAGAGGACGAAGCGTTTGACATTCCAGGGGTAAACAATTGGTTGGAAGACGAACCGCTGGAACTCGAACCGGATTCCGAATTGTATCCTTCTCCCTCGTCCTGTTGTTCTGGATATACAGGAGGCCAGGGTGGTAAAGTAATGTTGGAGGTAGTTGGTATTATCGACATGTCTTTTGAGGTACAATCGTATTGCTCTCACACAAGAAATGAATCTTCAGGTCACTTAGAGAGCTAGATAGGACGTCGAGTGGGTCCGAACCAGTCCAGTGAGTTGAATCGGGAAGCGATTCAAAATCGGTGTTAGTATTATGTCGTACTCTGTCTTCATAAACAATTGGGGGAAAAGAATCAACATCACTCGATTTCACATACATATATATGCGAGTAAGAAGTTCTCATCTCTCATCGCTACAGCTGCGAATACCATATTAGCATAAGGGTCTGATAACATAGCTTATTGGACGTATGTAACAGTCGTCTCGGGAAGGTATTTTGGAAGTATGTTTGAAAAACCTGAAATCGATATACATAATATAGGAGGATACGTCAATGGCTGTACAAGAGTCTGGGGTTTTCGTGGGGTTCAGACCCCAGCGTACGCAGATATCGGTGCAGTGGCTGTATGTTCTGTCAGCAACGAGTGGTATGGTTCTATGCGGAATACGGGATTGACGAAGCTCTAAAACAGATTAGTACATACCGCCGTAGTTCCCGTAAAGCGGGGAGGGTGACTTCCCACCCAAAAACCAGATGGCCCTGACTGGGAAATCGGCTTGAACCGAAAAACCAAAATGAGGTTGGGAAATAAACTGTACCACGTGTCGGGGGTAGAACATACATGCCTAACTGGGAGCGTAATCCGATTGTACGCCTAGATGACCCCACTCATTGAACGCGGGCCTCGACCGTTAAACTGAGCTGCCCTCCACATTCATAGGAAGAGCACCACCCGGAATATCTGAATCAACGAATGAACTGAATGATTAAGCAACATATGCAACATATGCACCTAGAGAAGGACATCATTGCCATTGGCATTGAACACAACACTGCTATACGTCTTCTTGATCAGCAGCACTCACAGCCAATCCAGAACAAGATAAAAATATACATATCCATCAACGGATAATACGTTCAGCCCAATCTTCATCCTGACGCACGGCGGCTTCAACCCTCCACAACACGAGCTGCACGACCGAACAACGACATCACGAAACAACTCACCTCCATCTCCCATCTCCATCTCAATCAAAGTCACCGCAAAAGGCGCTTGGCACCACAGTCTACACTTTTCATCCCTCCTTTACAAACATACAATCATCGGTTACAACTACACTACGACAGGCAACGACTCCTTTCTGATACCGGTCAGTACAGAAGAACAATACAACTCATTCACCATCCGTTGGATGGTAATTCCCACAAAGTCGACAAGTGAAAACATCGTAAATTCAGACAAAGAGAAAGTTGTGATTCGCGTAATCACATCTCACGACAGACAATAGACGACACACTCATCCAGATCACCTCCTCTCGGCTTTTGTATAACTTTGGTCTTTCTACGCGGAATGATTCATCCATCATCCTTGTTGTAGCTCATATCCATTCGGGACAACTCGCCTACCCTAAACTCAACAATACGCTAGAGCCACTCAATACTATTTGTCATCACCAACCAAAAGAAAAATAACAACTTTTTACAACTTCAAAATGTCTTCAATCGCATCTCCACCACCTCCACAAACGCCTTACACCCCTTCACCACTCACCGCATCCACCTCAACTACCGCTTCCGAGCATCGATACACTCCCGCTTCACCCATGCCATCGCCAGCAGCTGGACCCAGCAGTGCCAGTGGGTCCTCAAAATGGAAGAGTGTCTTCAAAATTGGACGTACAGGTGCTAGCATAGGTAAAGGTAAGGAGAATAGACCTGCTTTACCTGTAGAATCGGAGAAAATTCATTTGGGCGATCCTCTACCTCTCCTTAGCAACACAGCCTCTTCCTTCCCACCTCGCGTACCCCAGATACGTTCTCATACCGATCCATATCCACCTACCCATTCTGGTAATCTCATCGAAGAAGTAAATTCCGTCATCAGTAAAAATCCCTCCCAGGATATCGACAATAGCGGTGGATTGTCAAGTGATAGTTTCCATGTAAATGTGGTAGATTCGAACTTGAATACATCTACATCAGAAGAGCAGAGTCGGCCTTTCTCATCGGTAACAAACGATTCTGGATTCACAGCGGACAACTCTTCTAGATCATCCGGTTCACGTAACCATGCAATCACCACACCTTTCGGTAATCCCACTTCCACTTCTGCGTCAGTTTCACCGTCACCTATGAAATCTCCTAGTCATGGAGTGGGATTGGGTGGATTCAAATCTCGCTTCTTTTCTGCTCCCCACTCACATCCTATAGATACAGAAAGTCCAAATGCGAAGGGCAAATCATCAAAATCAGATAAATATAAGGGACTAGGTAAAGAGAATGGGATAGCTGCTCAGACGTATGGACATAAGAAATCAGTTGGATCATCTAGTATATCATCTTCAAATAATGGTAGATCACCTTCAACTTCCACATCACCTAAGACACCCAATAAGAACAATACGTCGAAACGCGATACTTCAGGTGGATTTACCACTCCGTCCGATTCTAGTGGGTTGACACCTAGTAAATCTGGATCAGCAACGGCACGATTCCTTAGAAGAGTGGTTTCAGCACCTAATACGAAAGCACTTTTCTCACCTAATAATCTATTTCAAAATGCCCCCGATGTTCCTCCTCTACCTACTAGTACCAATACCAAACAGCAGCAATTTCCAACACAACCGATATCGCCTGCCGTGGTTGTGGGAAATGGTGAAATTGATTTAACATCTTCACCACCGAGTGAACAGTATGCAACAGCCAGCCCATTCACGACTCCGACCACAATCGCGACCGCGACAAATGGGAATAGCCTAGCACCTTCAGTACATCAAGGAGGATTATCAGCGACTGGAACGAGATCGGCCAGAGCTCATACGACGTCCGCTGCTCAACCTAAGAACATAAGAGAATTGCAAGCTCAATTGGGAGTTGGCGGTAGTCCAGGTAGTCCGGGTGAAGCTCATCATAAGCAGGTGTTCAGAAGGACGTATAGTAGTAATTCCATCAAAACCAGATCGGTAAGTATTCGCTTCCACAGCCTCATCTCAAACCAATCCACGCTGAATGATAAACTTTTGGCATACGTGTTCAGGTTGAAGTTACTCCCTCTTCGTTCCAGAAGATCAAGTTGTTAGGTAAAGGAGATGTAGGAAAAGTGTATTTGGTAAGAGAGAAAAAGACCGATAAGTTATTCGCCATGAAAGGTAAGTGAACACAAAGCCTCAGCTAGATCGAAGTCTAATTCTCGCATGAGCTGATTTCCTTGTCGGGTTTTCTTTGTGTCGTGATAGTTTTATCGAAAAAAGAAATGATCAAGCGAAACAAAATTAAAAGAGCATTAGCAGAGCAAGAGATATTGGCTACAGCCAATCATCCATTCATCGTCACGCTATTCCACTCTTTCCAATCTCAAGATTACCTATTCTTTGTACTTGATGTAAGTTTATTGCTGTTTTTCCCTCGTGGCAGGCCAAGAGCTCACCGTCAATATATAGTACTGTATGGGAGGAGAGTTTTTCCGTGCACTTCAGACTAGACCTGGGAAATGTTTGTCCGAGGAACATGCCAAGTTCTACGCTGCTGAAGTGACGGCTGCTTTGGAGTATCTGCATCTGAATGGGTATATCTATAGGGATCTGAAACCCGAGAGTGAGTGGGGTCGTCCACAACCGTTTATCCTCAAGTCATTTCCACCAATACATGGATACGAGGGACACTATTAGGATCTTATGGTAACAAGCTGATTCCGACTGGCTTTATTAGATATACTGCTGCATCAATCCGGTCATATCATGTTATCAGATTTCGACTTGTCCAAGCAGTCGGGAGAAGCTGGTGGTGCACCTGCGGGTATCAAACATGGTGGTCCTAATGGGGTGAGCTATAGGCTGCTGTTCTGCTAAGGAAACAAGAATCGCGCTGACAGATCAACATTGCAGATGATACTTGTGGACACTAGGTCGTGCATTGCCGATTTCAGGACCAACTCATTTGTAGGAACAGAAGGTACTTTGGCTTGGTCGCGTCTACTCGTCGATTAGACATAGCTGACCGTTCCATATTGAACTTCAGAATACATCGCTCCGGAAGTGATTAAGGGTCATTCACATTCTTCAGCCGTTGACTGGTGGACTCTAGGTATTCTGGTATACGAGATGATCGTGAGCCTGCTAAGCCTTCACTGCAATTGCGCTAGTGACTTGAGCTGACATACTTGGCACGGTAGTTCGCTACTACACCTTTCAAAGGACCTGATAGAAATGCGACATTCGCAAATGTCATGAAGAATGATGTTTGGTATCCCGAGAATCCAGCTGTCACAAGGTGAGCGTGACTCTCATCTTGTAGTAATCGTCTACTTCGCTGTGCTGATCACGGGCATGGACCCCTTAGCTTCTGTAAATCGTTCATTCGAAAATTACTTATCAAAGATGAAAACAAAAGGTTAGGATCAAATTCAGGTGCGAGTGAAGTGAAATCGCATAAATGGTTTGGGTCGGTCAATTGGGGTTTGTTAAGGAATATGACTCCTCCTGTGAGCTTTCCTAAACGCTGCTCAAGGGATGTCATCATAAGCTGACTCAATGCATGTACAGATCATTCCCGCCGAATCGAATGGTATTGATGCTATAAATTTTAGGACGTTGAGGGAAAGCAAGAGTGTGGACTTTGATAGGGATGACGGGGTGAGTGGCTTCTACCTTATCACACTCCTCCAACACTTCTTCTCCTGTTGATCTCCACACTGACCTGGTTCCGCTTTTCAAGGACGTCATTCATGCCAAAGCCGGTAATCCATCCGTGTTAGGTAATTCCACACCGGGTATGTTGACCCCTAAGGAAATCACCATCAACGCTGAGACGCCTTCGTCAAGCATCAGTGGTGGTGGAATTGGTAACAACACGAATAGCGGTGGCGCCGGTGGAAACTCGAGGGATAAAGAAAAGAACCCATTTGAAGAGTTCAGTAGTGTTACGAGACATGTTGGGGAGTGGTAATGAGATTTTTATGTTCCTTTCGTTGTGATTCCTTGTTTTCTTTTCTGTTCTTCCTCTCTTTCGGTTGTGTTGATGATGTTGATCAGTTCTTTGTGGACAGTGAGGAATTGTCGTTTTATCTTTCTTCAATTGAAGATGGCTTTTAGTAGGCCAAGTAGTCGACTTCGTATACAAATTGATCCGAATGTTGTTTATATTGTACTCTGAATCTTTTTCGTAGTTGTTTATATATCTAGATACAGTACATCATTGTCCTCAAGATAGCATGAAAGAAATGAAACTATTCATTTAAATCTGGCGGACATATTCGACTTGGGTTTTGTCATCGTGAAGCGTCACAGCAGATCTTTTGGCCCTTCGTACTGGTATGTCACATCACGATCCAATATACTATGAGGTATCGATGGTCACTCTCATATTCTACCAAATCCCAATGAATATTATGCATATCTCATGATTCCAATATACATATACGTGAATAATTACACATGCAGAACCAAACCTCTTCTAATCTGTTTAGGAACTTCCAACCCAGGTACTTCCACTCTAGGAGCATTGAGTATCCCAACTTGACCTAAAACATATTCCTCAGACCACCAATCATAATCGCTTCTCCATGAATCCGCATTCAACCAATTCGTTTTGTTGGGCACCAAGTGTACAGCTCCAAAGGCATTATGTCGATTTCCATAACATGTGAAATCTACTTTATGTTCGCCTCTTTCTATTTGACCAAGTTCGAAAGCGTACGGTTCATGAACTAATAAAGCGGATCGTTTATTGTCAATATCGACTGAGACGGCCGGTCCAGCAAAATGAGCTACTCTAATCGCAAGTTTATCCTTATCCGTTCCTTCTTGTGGGGATTGCGAAGGGGGAGATTCGAAAGTACAATGATAAGTTAAATTACCAGAGTAAAAAGGTAATCCTTGTCTTGTGATATCACCAAATTCGATCTGATCCAAATTGAGCGGAACGATCGTCGTGGTCCTACCTCTAATTTCGACACCGAAATCACCAAGTAGATAGACTCTCTCCAAGTTCGTTAACATTCCATAATCGTATTCCAATTCTAACGAATGTTTACCAGCTGATAGAGAGGGGAAAGGGATCGTTTTAATTGATTTATCTACCCACCAACCGTTGGGAGTCAAGTCGATAGGCGTGGAATCTAAATAGGCCTTTACTTTATCTGGAGATTCGATCGCCAACGAACTAGATTGAACATCGATCTTCGAATTGATAGCGAATCTTAATCTGAGTTTACCGATAGGTTGTCGTTTAGATTGAGGGATGGTATACGGTTGACGGAATTTCGCTCCTTTGAGGAATAAACCTAAACGTCTTCTCATGAGTTGATCAACTGCTAAGACTTCCTCGGGACCTTGCCAGGGCTCGTCGTTCCATTTGTAATCACAGTAATCAAGTAAAAGAGTATTGGGTTCTTCCAATGACACTGATTGGAGTTTGACCTATACGCAATTTAATGACAATCAGCAAGTACCTCAAGAAGTCATGAGGTCCCAGATCCAACTCACATCGGCAACTTGCTTGTAATGTCTTCTGAGAACGGTTTGATCTTTAGCATTGGGACCGGCCTTTCCTGGCTTGAGTCGCAGAACAACACTCTCACAACCGTCAAACCAGTATTTGAAGGTAGTCCGACCGTTGGCTTGCTCAGTCTTCACTTCCCAAGAAGACCCATTAAAGGTTTCGAGAGCCTATTGAAAACATCAGCGATTGTCCGATTTTTTTCTAATGTGGTAAAGACACTCACTTCCACTGCCCATTCTCCTGTGATATTCAACACAACAGGACATGGCTCCTTCCTATCTGTGTTACAGATAAAGACATATCGTGCATCCCCATCCTGTCTCATTTGGTAGAACAGTGAATCCGCTCGATTGCCCTGGGCTCGATAAAGCGTGGTATCGCTGACGATCATATCCAGATCTCGGTGGAGGTATAGCGCAGAGAGGATCTGAGCTTTTGACCAAGGTAGACTAACCGCCTTGTTGATTTCGAGAGGGTAAGCTGGGATTTGTGCATCGACAAGAGTAGGGGCTATACCAGCAATAATGACTTTACCACCTTTCTCTGCGAACTTCTGTAATCTTACTAGCGTGGTAGATCGAATCGTACGTAGGTTCGGTACGATGACAGCTTCGTAATTACAATGACCGACGGGTAGGGTTTTGCCAATAGAGCTGATATCAGTTTGGTCTGGGAAGAGAGATTCAGAGATGAAATCGAAATCGATATGACCTTTGAGTAACCATTCAGTCAATTCTGCAAACGCTTTTTCCCTATATTCTAGTTCTTCTGAATTTTGATCCTTAGGTCCAAAGCATAACCAATAACTTTCGATTGGGTGGATGACCGCTACTCTAGTTAGAGGTCTACCTCTGGTTAAAGCAGAGTTGACACGGGCAAAATGATCTTCAATCGATTTGTATTCTTTCCACCAAGGTGATTGATAACCTATACAACCAGGGTAATCTCTCTTGGCCTCTCCCTCCATCGTTGACCAGAACAGGTGGTGTACCCTTAAAGTAACTCCTAAAGCAGCTTGCCAATCTCCTTGGCCTTTATGACCTTCAAAAGTGAACTGCCACCCCGTCACACCGTACAGTTCACTCATCAGACCCGAACGACCATACTGACGTGAGACAGATGCAGCCTGTTTGGCAGTATTGAGTTCCTTCTTATCGCACAGCATGTCGATACCTGGGAATTGCATCTCGCGATAACATCGCATGCACTCTCCGTTCTGGGCAGCTTGAGAGGCAAGTGTCGGTTCCTACCAATGAGAACAAAAACAATACATTAGTCTGCTAGTACAGCCAGGTGAAGGAAGTCGGACTTACCCCGTTGAGATGACCAGTACAATACAAGTTATTCTTCGCACACCATTTGGCCAACACACCCATATAATTCGATGCAAACAATTCACAGACATGATCTAAAAATTGGTATTTGGCAATATTGGCATCTTGATTCACTGGATCCCAGATTAAATAAGGTAGTATTTCCAGGAGATCACCTCCTTTAGCTTGCTTGAAGGAATTGACGATATCTCTCGTCCAGGGCAAAAAGACATCTTGGAGTTTCTCTGCTACGCTCAGAGTTGACATGGGACAGATTTGAGGTTCGTCTGTGAACATGGATGGAATGGATTTACCGAATTCGTCACCAACATGTTTCTTATATACTTCATGAGTGAGTTTGACGAATCGTTTCGTCATATCTTCACTTAATAGATCTGTATATGTCTGATCACCGAAGAACCCACTATCGGGGAGAGGTTCGGCATAGGCATACCATACCCTTTCATCTGATTGGATATCATCAGTCGAAGAGATACGACGGGATGACGCTAGACGACCGTTATCTAATTTGATGGCGTAGGTGGCTAGGAGATCACCGAGTTCACTTCGCATTGGAGCGGCGTTGGCGATGGGGAAGGTGCTACGAAGTGATCACTTCAGCACCATCTCATGAAATTGATTCCCTGAAAAAGTCAGGCTCACGGCTTGGTATAACCAATCTCTTCACCATATGCCCAAGGCGTGAACAGAAGATGCTGATGCCTCAATTCCGGATGTCCCTCTAAAACCTTTCCACCGGCAAAACCACTTGGCCATCTATATATTAGGTCAACGACTATTCTCTATACAGATACGAAGTATGATCTGGACTAACCTATCCTCATCATAAAGAAAGGCGTACATCCCCTTCTTCTTAGCAGTCTCGACACACCCTTCGACAATATCCATGAACTCCTCACCCATATAAGGTACGTCTAATCCTACTCTCGTATGCATATGAAACCCTCCCATACCCATCTCCTCGAACATATCGATCTGCTCGAGGGTAGATTTCTTCTCCTGTTTGGTGACCCATCCCCAGAATGGAGCACCGCGGTACTCCCTTGGAGGATCTTGGAAAGTATCCAGAGAGAAGGGTCTCTTGGACGTAGGGTAGCTGAGCGGATTATGTACAGTCATCGTAATTGGCTGATTCGTTCTGACTGAAAGACAGCGTACCAGTGATTGTCTTCATACAGTCATACTAAAATATCAAACTTCAGAATCTTGTCATGCTTAAGTCAATCGGTGGTCCGGTTCAATCATGAGATCACGAGGTGGATTCGGTCTAACCCGAAGAGAAATATCCACCCGTACCATACTTTCGGATGAATGTAACGCCGCCATCATGCAGGGATCGGTGGAGGTCGTCTGTCGTTGAGATGAGAAGCCAGTCCGAAGTACCGGGAGGGTCTGCGGTGCTGCAAATGTAGGATTCCGATGTGGAACTCAGAACAGGATGATGCAGGAATGCTCAAATAGTGAAATCAGGTGAAAAGACGCCGGAACCACCTCATCGGTCATGACCGATCACGCACGGGCCCACTGGTCGCTTGCTAGCAGTTCAACGGATATTGCATGAATACATGCTCATTGTTGCTATGACTTCAGCACTATGATAACCCAAAAAAATATCCATGCACCCCCAGTTTATGCCTTAGAGGCAGCACCTTCACCTCTTTGCAACCTTTGCCATTCTACCAAAGCGTGCATGGCGAGAGCTTGACCGTAAGGCATCGAAGTGATCGCGATGTCCTTGTAGAATTGGAGAGAATGTCCCATACCAGTACCGAAACTGACATTGGCAACTTCACCATCCGGTTGTATTTGAGCGATCACACCGGCCAATCCGGTATCAGCACATTGTCGGTATATAGGGTCAGAGATGAGTCCTCTGCGATTATCATCATCATTTAGCCAGCCGACTTAGTGTTTGGTGTGAAGGAAGGGGGACAACTCACTGTCTTATACCCATGTATATACCTGCAACCACACCAGCAGCGGCACTAGTCTCCACGTAGGAAGTAGGATCGACGATGAGAGTATGCCATAGGCCAGTCTTTGGATCTTGAGATCGTACAAAGGCATCCACTTGTCTTCGCCATATCGATACCAAATGTCTGTAAATTGGGTCGGTGGGTGGAAGCTTGTCGCCCAGGATATCAAGGAACATAGGGATGGATACGGTGATCCAACAATTACCTCTAGCCCAAAGACCTTTAGCGAAATTATGACCTCCATTGGTCTCTGCACCACCTTTACCTCCTTCAAGCTTCTCAGGTGTAAATTGCCATCCGTGGTACCATAATCCCGAAACAGTGTCGGCAAGGTATTTGATGTGAATCAGGAATTGATATTTCGCTTCGTCAATATAATGAGGTCGTTTGAGTAATATACCAATCTTGGCAAGAGGAATAACGGACATCATGAGTGTATCATCCCACAAGTTGTTTTCGTGCATGTTAACGTATGTCACTAAGTCACAATATTAGCGAAAACCTAAAATGGGATATAAGTAGATGAGTTCAGGTTTACTCACTGTGTTGGAAACCACCTTCTTCCGTTCTTGGCAGACCATTCATGATCCATTCAGCCCACTCATCGATCCATCCGTTCCATTTAGGATCTTTCGTTCGTCCATCCTCAACAAAGCAGGCGAGGGAGTAGAAGGGTGACATGGTGTTGATATTTTTAGGTGCTCCTTTACCGTCAGTCCTCTTCCACTGCGTCTCGAACCAGTCAAGAGCGACCTTCAGAGACTTCTGGGCACCGGGGGAGGAAGGGTCAAGGGCTGAGTGCTAGGGCAAGTAACAATGTCAGCAGAGAGTTTGAGACAGCTATCGCTAGGTGGTCCTACTCACATGACATAAGGCGGTAAGAGCGATACCGTGGGTCCACTCCCACGAGAAGACGGTGGGGTGCTCCCATCCCTTTGTGTCTACCAATGTACCATCGTGGACTGTCACGTGTCTGTCAGCTCATACCAGTCATCAAAGAGCACCACACTCACGTTTCAACAAGAATCTACCACTTTGATCTTTGATATGGAGCAGCCCATCCGTCAACAGCGAGATGAGATCTGCGGATTTCTCTTGACTTAGGGAGAGCGGGGCGATGGTGTCGGACATGTTGACTGAGATGGATTCGTATGCTGAGGTAGCAGAAGCAGTTGTGCAAGTTCTGTGTCGTATGGATATAGCAGCAATTGCAGTAGCTGAATTACAGAGATTTATCTAGCTATGCGCTAGACTTTGTGATGTAGTGAAACTTAGATGAGAGATGGGTTGTTATCCGGCTCGGGACAATGAAGAAAATGAACGCGGTATGAACTTGCGCCGACCCTACATCCAGAGTGATATCACGTTGATATGGCGTGGGGTAGATGGGTAGATGAGGTATTTACGTGACCTACAGAGGAAGAGGAAGAGAAGTTTATGATACATCTCGAGATGGGTCACCCTGAATGGTGTCTTTGGGTCACCACCGGGCCGTTTGTTCGGCCCGCGGGAACTCCACGCTAACCTCTCAGGTTTCGGTTTAACAAACTGTCCATCCCTTTCATTCTGGGGGTCTATCAATAATTATGTCATCTCTTTCTAATGCTTGGTCAACATCCTCCTTCGCTAGACGGTATGCACATGAAGGTTCGAGTAGGACACACAAAGTTGGAGACACTAAAGAAGACGTATCCTGAGCTGAATCAGATGTAGCGTAGTCAGACATGAAAGATATATAAAGGTAGCATGGATTTTCTGAACAGCTAACCTTCCTGTCGAATATACTTACTATATCTAAACTTACGCAAAATGTCGAATATCGATAAGGACGATAAAGGCCTTGCTGAGCATATCGAACAGCCAGTCGTTCAAGAACCTCAAAATCTCGAGGCAGGGAAGAAGAAACGAAACGCCAATAGGCAGTTGGACGAGGCGGCCGATCTCCTCAGAGAGAATGGCGGTCATGTTGAATATACCGTAGAGGATCGTAAACGTGTACTGAGGATGGTCGATATCTACGTGTGCATCCCTATGTGCATAGTGAGTGGGCTCCTTTGCTATGAGCCATTCTCAATGTCAAGGTCTAATCGAAACTTTGTACTCGAATAGGTATATCTCGTTCAACAGCTCGATAAAGGAACTGTGGCCCAAGCGGCAGTCTTCGACCTAAAGGAATCCACCGGTCTAGTCGGTTCTCAATACAGTTGGTTATCGTCTTGCGTGTATCTAGCTCAATTGTGCTGTCAGCCTCTCTCTTCCTACGCTTTGGTTGTGTTTCCAGGTACGTATGCGCGTTCCTTTCTCGAGGACTTCCTCCAAGCTAACATCTAGCGACCTGTAAACAGTCAAATATTGGGTTTTGTTCAATTTCACTGCCTGGTCAATCGTGACCATCTGCACAGCAGCCGCTACGAATTTCACAGGACTCATTATAGCCAGGATCCTACTAGGTGGATTCGAAGCTACCATTCTCCCATCTTTCGTCTTGATCACCCAGATGTGGTGGACAAGGAGAGAACAATCTTACCGCACGATTGCTTATCAAATTGCCAACTCTGCCGCTGCCATCTTTGGTCCCCTCATCGCGTTTGGTGTGGGTCATGTCAGCTCAAGCATACGACCTTATCAAGGTATATTCTTATGTATGGGTGCAATCTCCCTTGCAGGAGTTCCTGTCGTAAGGCTTCTTTCCTCCATACATAGTCTTCTTAACGACTTCTGACTTCCTTGTGATTACTCAGGTATGGTACCTTTTACCAAATTCACCTACAAATGCCAAATTCTTGCGTAAAGGAGATGATCGATTAATCGCCTTAGACCGATTGAGAGAAAACAACACAGGTACCAAATCCTCGACCTGGAAATGGAGTCAGGTGTGGGAGACCTACCGAGATCCAAAGACATACATGTGGGCAGCGATGTATCTTTGTACTTCCACTCCTAGTGGTGGTTTCGGCGCATTCAGTGGTTTGATCACAAAAGGTTTTGGATTCGATTCTTTCGAGGTAGGCGCAACATTTCAAAAACCCTCTGAGGCGGCCAGATGCTGATGTAGCACGGTACGGGTAGAGTATCTTAATGCAAATTCCGACGGGGTTCATCGGTATCTTCACCTTGTTGATTGCTATCTACTGTACCAATCGATGGAAAACCCGATGGGCAGTCATTGCTATTGTCACGCTCTTCCCCATAGCTGGTGCTTCAGCGATGGTCAAGGTTTCAAGGTCTCAATCTGGCGCTTTGTTGGCCTCGTATTACGTAGCATACCCCTTGGCTGGTATTCGTGAGTCTTGTCTGCACTTTTCTGGATATGCGGTATTGACATGAACTTCTTAGAACCACTACTCTACTCGTGGGCTAACTTAAACCAAGCTGGAACAACAAAACGAGTTGTCGTTTTCGCCACTATGTTTGTCTTCCAATGTGCCGGTGAGTCTTGCCTACCACAGCATTCTCATTTGATCGAACGTTTGCTCATTCCCTTTTGCGTTAACAGGTAACGTCATTGGTCCACAAGGTACGTATACCGAATATTCTATAAATAATTCAGCTAATCGCCATAATGACCCATAGTCTACCTTGAAAAGGAAGCACCCATATATTCAACAGGTCTCTACGTCGATATAGGCTGTTGGGTAGTCCTCGTCCTGCTAGTCATAGGAATGCGAGTGTACCTAGGAGCGCTCAACAAGAAACAAGCCGCACGAAGAGCCGCAATGGGCTTACCGGAAAACTTGCAGGACATGTCAATTATGACTAACGAAGAGGCCGCTGCTTACAAGGTCGAATTGACTGAACATATGAAAGCCAATGGATTGGATGAAGCGAAATTGTACGAAAATGCATTTGAGGACATGACTGATTACGAGTACGTATATCACATTTCTTTGTCTTTTCATACGCTTTCGACCCTGCTATGAGCTCTGAAAATGAAGTCGCACGGCTGATGGGTTTATCATGATTAGGAATCCCGCTTTCATCTATGTTTTGTAAAAAACGGGAACAATCAATGACGAGCACCAAAGGGGAGATGATATAGAAATCTAGAGTTTATAGCAGAACAAGCAAATTCAAAACCATATGTAGCTTATACAGACGATCCAAGGTATCTCAGATGCAGACAATAGACACATGAACTTTTCACTTCTTCCTACAACACTTTCCTAGTTGACAATACGGGGATTTGCCTAGAGACAACCACCAGTGACATCTTGCAGGAAGGAAACAAGGCCATTCAATATATGATATATTGTCAATAGAGAAAACCAAAGAGTACAAAACAGTAAATGAGATTTAACGAGGCAAGAACAGAGATTTTCTAGGGTGCAAAGGGAGTTGACACCTGAACTAAAATTCCAAATGAAGAAGTGAATACAAATTTCCTTTTCTTTTCGATCTAACAACTTTGATTTTATCACAGAACCATAACAACTGATTGAATTTTGCTTAATAAGGGTGAGCGTGTATATTGTTTTTGAGTATGAAGGAATATACGGCCAGTTGAGTGACCCTTCCAATTCGTGAGGTACACCAGATTACCAAGAGTATCTAAATAATGGGTTCTGGAAGGATTGACAAACAGACGATTAATCTCAAATTCAGCAGTAAAACATATCTGGGTGGACTAGACTTACCTGTTTATCCGTAAGATCCTTCCATTCCTCCGCCACACCATCATCAGGTCTTGAAGCTCTCCAGATCTCCTCCTCCTTGACCTTCCTTTTATTGTCCCGCCAGCATATAAATCCATAAGCAGCGATGAATAATATGGACAGACAGTAGAAAATGAGCATCGACATGACTGCGCTTCGATAGAGGGGGGCTTCGGGAGTACGGAAAGCTACGAGTTGTCAAGATGAGTCAGACACAATATTTTAGGACTACTGCATATGTCCAATATGGAGGACATACTTTGCGGTCCGATCAAATTGCCGACACAGTAACCCTGTAATCCCACTGTCAGAACCTCATCCAATCCAGCGCGAAAGACGATGCTGGTTCGGACTTACCCAGTAACTGATACCAAAGACAGCAACTTTCTTGCTGGTTCCTGAAACATTGGCGTAGAGGATGGAAGATCCGAAGATAATGTACTAGACAGAGTAGCCTTGGAATCAATTCAAGTGTTTCACATCAACCGAAAACTCCGCGAAAACTCCAACTCACAGGAGCCCAGTAGCAATACATGATGAATAGTGCGGCGAGGGATCCACCTTTGTTACTCCTTGGGATTTCTTTCAACATGATTGTTCCGGTGAGACAAACTGACAACCAAATGAATCAGCGTGACACATAGATCGATAAGTGCGTAGTGAATATAGACCTACCGAGAACGGCCGCGATGGTACAAAGGGTTGGCTGTCTAGTCTTCGTGGCCAGCCTGGCGAAGGCAAGTGAGGAAACCCAACTAATTACTCCTGTAGGGATCGCCAGGAGCGTGACCTCTTTGACAGTATAGCCCAAAGATTGTACGATGAGCGAGTTGAAGCCGATAAGACCGCCATTGGGAATGTTCAAGCTGACATTCTGTTGTAATGGTCAGTCGCAGAGATCTTGAGAATGGTATGCGAGGGAGTGTGGCACTTACGATGATAAACTGCAATCACGCAATGGGTCAGTCATGATTGACATAATCAATGAAATGGATGACCCGGGCCAGTCTTGCACTATCAGAGTAAGAAATGACTGAACAACTCACGATCAACCAAGTCTTCACATCGAGCAAAGCCTCTTTGATTTGATCCCATTTGATTTTGTGGTTCATCACTCCAGTCTGGTTAGAAGCTGTTCTTCGGATGGCAATAACTTTCTGTCGATCGTTCTAGGGGATCAGGGGATGAGTCATAACCCTAAATAATCGATAAGACACGATTGGCCACGCCAGGCTGACTACTTACCAACCACCAAGCTTCGGCAGGGTTAGCGGGAATCACAAAGAAATTTGCGGTTCCGACCATAACTGAGAAGCAGCCCATAAGAACAAAGAGCAGTCTCCATCTTGCGATAGGTCCAGGGTTGTAGAACTGAAGGGCAAAAGACAGAAGACCGTTTACGACAGAGGACAAGGTACTAAACCTGTATAACGGGAAAAATCGTCAGTTTAACTTCTTCTGCTGAAGCCAAGCCTAAGAGCGTTTCTACACCGGACAAGGCTAAGAAAAGACTCGCATCATTCCGGTACGCCATCCCTGCTCCGACTTGCGCCACCACATGGAGATCTAGAGCCCAACAGAATGATTTTAGTGTTCAAGAAGGACGAGGAAGCATCGATAACAGAACGGGGAAATGACATACCACCATACCGGTTGCCGAATGACCTGCACCTTCAAAAGCCCCCAGGAACAGACGGCAGACAATGAGTCCAGCAAAGTTCTTCACTGCAGATGTACCGAACGTAGTTATACCGTAGCAAAAGACGTTGAACCCGATTGCTGCATCACGAAGCAAGACTTGTCAGTGGAAGAACGGACAGTGGAAGAAACTGGGAGTATCGTTGATGGAAGAATGGCTAGTAGAGAGGGAGTTCGAGATGTGACTGCCACAGTTGCACGTGCGCGAAGGTCGCCGCTTACTCACTTCTGCCAATGGGGAATTTCTGGAAGATCCATGATTGAGGAAACACAAATGCGATACAGGTGAAGTAGATTGCTGAATTTGCCCATGAATATTGTTGTCCGACCAATTTTAGGTCAGTACGTAGGCCGAATGTGACTGCAGTTCCGAGCAAGCTGCGAAAATGCGAGAAAAACGGTCAGATGATTTAACAAAAATGATTAGGAGGGACGAACACCTTGTCTGTGCCACTCATGAGGTTCGCGAGCCATATCAAAGGCATGACGATGAGGTCAATCTATATGAGTCTATCTTCAGTATATACTGCTTGTGCACGAGGATATGCAGAGCACCGACCTTCCATTTCACGGCTCTCTCCTCCTCTGGGGTCCACGGTGCAAGGAGCTCGGCCGCATTGGGTCGTTTCGCGACTTCCGCCAAGAAAGCAGCTGCCACATCGTACTACCTCAAGGCGCGTCAGCTACCTCCTACATCACCCAAAGGTCATAATCGTAATACATACAATCTCGAGCTTCTCTTCAGTCAACTCAGCAGGATTAACATCAAGAACTTTGACTTCGTCCTGCTGAACGTTCTTCTCTTCGTCAATACCTAAATTAGTGGACATGTTTATTATCGAAGGGTTGATGTATCGCTGCTGGGGGAAAATGGTATGGTAATCATTGCAAGGTGATTCGCACTGGTACATATATCCTGTTCATCCCTGCGATAAGGCATATGACATGGTCGATAAGCTATCTGTTATTCGCGGGTCACTGTTCCGGGATTCCGTATGCTTATTATGCGCGTGAGAGACAGAAGTCAAGTGACTTGCAGTTCTGTGTGGAGGATTCTCGGGGTTCCGTAGCAGTCGGTCACATCTCTCACTTCGGATTCTCCCCAGTTCAGGCGGAAGACAGAAGGTGACCCGAAGTGCGAGATAAGAAAGCAGGCTATTCTGTAAGCTTCTTTTCCCCATTTAATTCATCCAGGTACGTCTCATGTTTTCTAATGCTTACACCAATCACCTGACGTGTATCAGTCAAATACAGCGGTCTACCACGCAAGAAGCCTTATCGTCATCGGAACCCTTTTCTCAATCGTTCCCTGAGATTCATCAAAATCGAAAATACGCTAGCAAACGCCCAGGATCGGCTTAATCCGTCAGTGCGCTTCTTCACATCACACTCAACCATCTTCCGCTTGTTGCCTATCTTTCACCTATCTGGTGCATCTATCACTGGCGGAATGCTACTTCCGCGAATCCGTTATGGCTCATCCTCAGCTACGTGACCTATCGACCATTAAAATGAGGCTTGTATCTCACCACCGCTTCTTGAGTTCATCATCACTTGAAGTTACTCAAGGACTTCAGTTACTACTACCAGACCAATATGCCCATCGCACTTAAGGACCTCGAGAAGGTCAGAATCTGTATTGATAGAGGGGGAACCTTCTGCGTGAGTGTCATCACGCTGCGGGATCGTAGCTGTCCCGACTGACATCCCTACAGGATGTGATCGCTATGACAGAGACGAAAGGTAATCACCTTGTGAAACTTCTCTCAGTTGACCCCTCCAAGTTAGTCCAGTCCTTCCAGTAGGCTCACCATATAGCTAATCAAAGATGTTCAGTTATCCGGATGCACCTCGAGAAGGTGTCCGACGTGTTCTCGAGTGGTTCACAGGCGAGAAGATTCCAAGAGATCAGCCAATTGACACGTCCCGCATTGAGTACCTTCGTATGGGTACCACAGTTGCTACGAACGCTCTATTGGAAAGAAAAGGTGAGAGGTGTGCTTTATTGATAGTAAGTCTACATCTCCACTATATGCACTCTGGCCCGGATCCCAAACTGACTGCCGTACATCTAGACCAAGGGTTTCAAGGATGGCCTAGAAATTGGTACTCAAAGTAGACCCTTCCTTTTCCAACTCGCCATCAAAAAAGTAAGTTCCTTAAGACTATCCCTTCAAATTATGATCTTGCTTACGATAGTTAACCGCAGCCTGATGTACTGTACACCAAGGTGGTCGAGATAGATGAGAGGCTCGCTTTGGACTGGCCTGGTCTTAAGGGTGATCCAGCTGTCACACAAGCCGGAGAACTGGTTACCGGTCCAAGTGGTGCTCCGATGAGAATCTTGAAACCGGTCGGTGAGTGTTCCACTTTAAAGCAAAAGCGTTCAACGGCATGTGCTGATTCCCTGGAAGATCCCGACGCTGTCCGAAAAGACTTGCAAGCTCTGTACGATGAGGGATATCGATCCATTGCGATTGTCCTGGTACACAGTTACCTTTACGACGCTCACGAGAAGCAGGTAGAAGCTATCGCCAAAGAAATTGGATTCCGACACATCTCCGTTTCAGCTGATCTACAACCTATGATCAACCTGGTGTCACGTGGTTCAAGTGCTACCGCCGATTCGTATCTTACACCTGAAGTTAGAAGATACCTTGAAGGTTTCGCTTCGGGTTTCAAAGGTGGGCTCGACGATTCATCATGCAGGGTCAACTTCATGCAGTCGGATGGGTCGTTATGTGATTTCAGGAAGTTCTCAGGTCTCAAAGCTATCTTATGTGGGTTCATCATGACCCTAAATAAGGCCAAAGAGATAGTCACTGACAAGTGAAACATATAGCTGGACCTGCTGGGGGCGTCGTCGGTTATGCCAGAACCTGTTATGATACCCTTGATGGTTCCCCTGTTGTGGGCTTCGATATGGGTGGCACTGTAAGTGCAAGTGCTATTTGTTTCGCATCTCAATGCTAACTACCAATCCAGTCAACCGATGTTTCCCGATATGGAGGAAAGTACGAGCACGTATTTGAGACTACCACCGCGGGTGTGACTATCCAAACCCCTCAGCTTGATATCAACACTGTCGCTGCTGGAGGTGGCAGTATTCTCACCTACCGAAACGGACTCTTCGTGGTTGGTCCAGAGTCAGCTGGTGCCCATCCAGGTCCAGCATGTTACAGGTGCGTTTGTTACCTATGACTGCGGTGATTCTCAACAATTTGATGCTGACTTGCCAACAGGAAAGGAGGACCTCTGACAGTCACGGATGCGAACCTGTTCCTTGGTCGACTCCACATTGATTCATTCCCTAAGATTTTCGGTCCCACAGAGGATCAGCCATTGGATTATGATATCGTCCGACAGAAGTTCGAAGAACTAACTAAAAGCATCAACGCCGAGAACAACAGTTCTCTTACTGCTGCTGAAGTGGCATGTGGTTTCGTCAACGTCGCCAACTCGTCAATGGCTAGACCTATCCGAGCTTTAACTGAACAACGAGGTTTCGCTACCAGTGCTCACAACCTTGCATGTTTCGGTGGTGCAGGTGGTCAACATGCTTGTGCTTTGGCTGCTTTGTTGGGAATGCACAATGTTTTGGTGCACAAGTAAGTCAATAAACTAGTCAAATAAGGGCTTTTTTTGCTGAGAATTTGCATTCGTAGATATTCTTCATTGCTTTCCGCCTACGGTATGGCATTGGCAGATATCGCTGTAGATGTCAGCGAACCATGTCAATACCAGTACAACGCAAAAACTCTTCCAACTCTTCTCGATCGAATTGAAAAGCTGAAATCCAAAGCGCACGAGCGACTCATCGCGCAAGGCGTTCACGAGAGAGATGTCACTTATGAGTGCTACCTCAATATCAAGTACAGAGGAAGTGATACCAAATTGATGATCCTGCAACCTAAGGATGGCGACTTCGCTCGAGCTTTCATCGAACAGCACAAACGGGAATTCTCGTTCACTCTCGAAGCTCCCATCGAAGTTGAAGATATTAGAGTACGAGGAATTGGTTTGGGCGAAGACGCAGAGAAGAATAACGTATCCACCTACGTCGAAGAGCTCACTCAACTTCCGGATGTTCCCGTAGCCAAGGACGCTCACTTTGCAAGTAGTGATATTTATTTCGAAGAAATCGGCAAATTCTCTCCAGTCATGTTATACAAGCTGGAAACTCTTGCTCCTGGGACTACGATCAAAGGACCCGCAATCATCCTTGATGCAACTCAGACTATCCTTGTGCACCCTCAGAACACTGCTCGAATATTGAAGGAACACGTTTAGTAAGTTCTCATAGTTAAAGACTGACATCGATCGCTGCATCAAGCTAATACGGACTTTTCTGTTATCTAAGCATTGATGTCGGACTTGGACCTCGAAAACAATTGTCCACCGAGATCGTGGATCCCATCCAGTTGTCCATCTTCTCTCATCGTTTCATGGGAATTGCCGAGCAAATGGGAAGAGCACTTCAGAAGACCGCTGTATCGCTGCAAATCAAAGAGCGTCTAGAGTGAGTGTCACACCAACATGCGGAACCCCATATATATCGCTGATGTCATTCTTTCAGCTTCTCGTGTGCTATCTTTGGTCCAGACGGTGCTCTAGTCGCCAATGCGCCGAACGTACCTGTTCATTTAGGAAGTATGCAGTACGCCGTAACGTTCCAAGCAAACTTACACAAAGGGAAATTGCGAGCGGGCGACGTCCTTGTATCCAATACACCACGGAGCGGTGGAACCCACCTGCCAGATATAACTGTCATTCAACCTGTCTTTGATGACTCAGGAGAAGATATCGTGTTCTGGGTAGCAGCCAGAGGACACCACGGAGATATCGGTGGAATCGATGGCAACCCGATGTGAGTCGATCTTCTCTCATTGTGCCGTACTAAGCTGATCATGCAATTAGGCATCCCGATGCGACGGAGAGTTGGGAAGAAGGAGCAGCCATCGACTCATTGTTCCTTGTCCGAGATGGGGTTTTCAACGAGAAGGATATCGTCGACATTTTCATGAAAGCAGGGAAAGCTGATACTCGGGTAAAAGCTACTAGAGGATTGGACAAGAATCTTTCAGATCTCAAAGCCCAATGTGCTGCCTGCGCCGTTGGGTCCGCCCAGATCCACTCTCTTTTCGGTGAATATGGCAAGACTGTCGTACAGCATTACATGGCAGCTATCCGAACCAATGCAGAATTGGCAGTAAGAAACTTCCTTAAGGGCAGAGGTAGCGAGCCTCTCATCGCTGAGGACTATATGGGTAAGCATATAATCTCTCTTGTACATGTCCGTTGCTGACTTCATGTATAGATGACGGCACGATCATCAAGCTTCGTATCGACATCGACCCAGAGGAGGGTTCGGCTACCTTCGACTTTACTGGAACTAGCTGTGAATCACTATCTAATCTCAACGCCCCTAGATCGGTCACCCAATCAGCCCTCATTTACAGTCTTCGAACTCTTATCGGTACAGACATGCCGTTGAATGCAGGTGTACTCGCTCCTGTCACTCTTATCATACCGGACAATACGATCTTATCTCCATCCTTGGATGCTGCTGTCTCTTCAGGTAATACCGAGACATCGCAGAGAGTGGTCGATACAGTGTTTAAGGCTTTCGAAGCCTGCGCGGCATCCCAGGGATGTATGAATACCTTCCATTCGGATTATGAAGACATGTCGTATGGTGAAACAAGTAAGTGTAATCAGGGTCCCGCTTCACTATGAATGCTGATCGTGCATTTCACTTCCAGTATGTGGTGGTGCGGGAGCCGGACCGACATGGAAGGGGCAGTCTGCTGTACACGTAAATGTGAGTCACCATTCAAGAGGATGCCACAAGGAAGATTCTGATTTCTCGACGGCATTACAGATGACAAACACTCGAATCGGAGATGTTGAAGTTGCCGAAAAACGATTCCCACTGTTGATCAGAGAATTTTCCATCAGAAGAGGCTCAGGTGGAAAGGGCATGAACAACGGAGGAGATGGGATTCATAGGGAATACGAACTAAGAGCGGACATGATGTCTTCTATCGTAGGTGAAAGAAGGGTGAATCAGCCGTACGGTATGCACGGTGGACAACCAGGAGAACGAGGGGCCACCTATCTAGTCAGAAAGAGCCATCTTGGCGAGGGCACGAGAAAGGTCAAACTTAGACCAAGTGCAGCTACCAAGTAAGTGCTCGAGTGCTTGGCAATGCCATTGCGTAGGGTATTGCGCTGATATCATCTCATAATAGGGTTAAAGCGGGAGATAGAATCATTGTACATAGTCCTGGTGGGGGAGCTTATGGCGCAGTCGAGTCAGACGATTCGTCACGTCCCTCGAAGCGGGCAAAAATCAATATCGTCCCAGCCGCTAAGCTGGCTCATCCTAAGCTGGTAGCGAGGGCAAATGGAAGTCTGGCTGATTATGCCGCCACTCAAGAAAGCTGTGATTAAGTGTAACCGTAGATTCTCGGATTTCATGATAATTGTATTTCGTAGTTTTTCTTGGTTCTTATGCAAATTGAATAGGTCAGCTCTCTGCCACAGCTCACACGCTCGTGTAGCATACAGTACGGTGTTATTTATGGGGGAATTTGGATAATCATTGCAATAAGTGGCTCCTGATTCGAGAGCGAAATCGCCCACGGGACCAAATTGAGAGAGACTCTTATCGGAAACCCGGATTGCACTTGTTCACAATTCCGCTTGTTTGGTTCACATCCATCGTTAGCTTATCTCCCAGAGTCGCATAACACCAGCTAGTCACATCACAAGACAAACAAAGCATGAGCGACCTCGCAACATCCTCAGGGACAGCTTTTGGCCATGACCCCGCCCACAAGAACATGCGTAAAGTGACGCATATTGCGAAGGCATGCGTTAGGTGTCGCCGACGGTGAGCTTGTCTTTTGACTGGGGCATACGGGATCAACTATCGATATTGTTTTGACTGACGCAGTCAATCCGTTGATAGGAAAGTGCGATGTAATGGTGAACATCCTTGTGCGGAATGTGCGGAGAAGGAGACAGACTGTATATACGAGAAAGATGATCGGAGACGGTAGGTAATCACCTTCTATCATGGGAGCAGAGGCTATGCTGATCGATCCGACCTTAGTACCAAATCAGACATGGATGACGTAAAGGATAGGATTGCAAGACTGGAGAGAATGCTACAACGACCATCCTCGGTCCACTCGGAGAGTAATCCACTGAATCGCAATTCCAGTTCCCCTCCTCCATCAGCGAAGACAGCTCGTTCGGGCCCATCGATACCAACGGGATCTCTCGATGACTCTCACTTCTCCAACTTCGTCAATTTCGATAGTCTCCCAGGGGATTCCGGTCCATCCACATCCAATCTACGTGAATCGAATACTACCTCCAGTAGCTCACGTTATCCGGACTTGGCCTTGTCGTCCTCCCATTTTGATCGTTTGAAATCCACATCTGGTAATGGTTCATCAGTCCAATATGGAGCGACTTCAATATGGACACACGACAATTACGACGCTCCTACCGTTCCATCAAATGACTCAAGAGGTCCAGAACTCCTACCTGGGGAATGGGTAGATTGGGGCAAGAATCTACCTCCAACTCTGATGAGGGTTCTGACCAAAACTATACATGATCGCGCCATCGACCACTATGCTGCATATTACGCTTCCTGGTGTATGGTCTTAGATTCAGAAGCTTTCAAGAAGGATCTGGTAATTTGCAACATCTCGTCGATAAATCTTCAACCGTCATCTTCGCCAAAGTGGACATCGCATTATTCCCCATTTCTGCACAACGTCGTACTTGGGTTGGGCCTGTATTACAACAGAGAGGCATGGCCTGAAGCATTTGCCGTCTTAAAAGAGTGCTTTGTCGATCACTGCACGCGACTTTTCAAGCAGGAGTTTGAAAGACCGCCGTTGAGCGCTTTGAGAGCTGTCAATTTGTTCGCGACGTGAGTTCAGCATCTATTATCAGACTATGTAAATGCTAATTGTCCGCTCAGATGCCTGAACCAGCCACCAATGGGTGCTCATGATTATGGATACACTTATTATGGGATGACAGTAGCTATGATCCAAGTTGTGCGTTGTTTATGACCGGTTATAAGTGATTATCGCTGAACATCCCATGTAGCTGGGCTTGAACATCAATGTTAGTGCGCAGATACCCTATAAGACGATCTAGAGTACTTGGCTCACCCACGTTGCAACAGTGCGAAGCATATGTTACCCAAGGTAGAATGTCACAATTAGAATATGAATCCCGAAATGCCGCTTATTGGGCTGCATATCTATACGACCTGGTAGGTTTTGACATATTGTCTACCCCTTCATCCATTTGTTACATGCCGATACTTGTCACCTAGTTACGCTCTATATCAGCTGGTCGTAATCCCATGATCGCTATTTCACGACCCGAGATACCTTTTCCCGTGATCTCGGGGGAAATGGATGATACTCCTTGGTATAGCTCTGCCAGCTCGATAGGGCAAGAAACTAGATTAGGTCATACTCTCAACGGAATCAAGTCAATGAGGTCGACTGTATTCCACTGGACAGCCAGGTTAGGTTGTCTTCTGGCAAAAGTCGTGGACACCTTGTGAGTCACTGTTTCTCATTTCCGAAATTATAGCTCATTGACTGATGCCGTGTGTCACCTGAAGGTACTCGACGAAGAATGAGCCCGTCAATAGGGACGAGGTGATCGACGAGATATCGTCAAGCTTGAATAATTGGTACAACGAACAACCATTCGCAGATCCAAAAATTATCCCTTTACCCCATGTGATCCTCCTACATATCGCATATCATCTTACGAGGATATTCCTTTTCAGACCATTTTATCGGTCGAATGTGACGTCTTTAGAAGTATCTCCAGCAGACCAGTGCGACAGAGCGGCGAAATCCATCCTTGGCCTTCTTAAGGTGAGCATTTGCCGATGGTATCAAAATACCAGATCGGCGAGATGTTGACAAAACAATGCGGCTGCCCTAGCTTTACGATCGATATCACGGGCTCAGATATGGGGTGGGAACCTTCATGAATGCCACATTCACGAGTGCGACTGTCTTCTTGCTTCGAGCAGTGGAGGATCAAGCAGATCCAGTCAATCTGCATAGTAGACAGAGTTCGAAGGATATCGAGGAGATCGTGAGTGCCAATGTTGTCACGATCATTTAAAGAATAGCCCTTTGAAACACAAATCCTCCAAGTTTCTCCTTTGGCACATCATGGGCGAAGCTGACAATCCTGTGGGCGCATATAGACATACTTCATGTCGCAACTAGGTGATTCTTCTACTTCATCACGAAAGAAGTCGTCGGCATGATATGATCACTGACTACCTCCTTATAGCAATCACATTCCACGAAGCAGGTCGAGGGTTAAACATCTTACAATCGTTATGCTCAGAGTGGCTTCCATCCTTGGCAAGCAATCGAGAAGATACTGGACTGAACAGTCAGGTAGAGGCGATAGCCAGTGGTATCCCTCCTAGCGAAATGTTCGACCTTCAGAACGGTGATAGTGGGAATGCGGTGCCCATGATGGGATATCAGAATTTCCTGGCTGAATTCCCAATGGATGATAGCTTTTATAATGCTCTGTTGTCCTTTGTGGGAGGAACGTAAATGTCGAATCAACATGGAATCGCAATGTACATCATGTTCGATATGTCAAGTGGACATGTGAGTCCGATGGTCTTACATCCAGAATATATAATTGTATAACAGTACATCCCCCAATACAAAAATTCATACATCCGATATCCATTCCGTTCTTACTGCTTGACAGATCACAATCTAGATCGTCTGGGAGCACCATTGTTGAAAACGACCTCACTATCTACCTACATTCATGAATTATATCATCTAGTCAGTATCATTGACAGACAGATCATGGAGAGGCCCACTCACAGTCATCCCGTTGGCTGGGATCTTCTTCTCAGTCATACCATTATGAGTTCCATTAAAGTTCATGCCCTTGATTCCGCTATAACCTTTAAAGCCTAACTTTTTCTCTAAACCTTCAGCGATATCTGGAGATACTTCTCTGAAAATCGCTATCTGTCTCTTGAGAATTTCCTGGTCTTTGCAATTCTTCATATGTCCTGAAACAGTTTCGATGAATCTCTTCTTAGACTCGGCACTGAAAACGTCTCTCCAGAGTTTTCGAGGGGCATTGAAATCTTCTGGTCGAATCTCACTTAAGAATGATACCGCTTCGCCAACGAATTTACCGTGTACTTTGTTAAGGTCATAAGCCCGATCTTTGAATTGAATAGGTTCGATTGAAGATAGATAAGCAGGTCTGGAACCCTGGTTGAAGAATGCCATTTGACCATCACGTTGGAAATTGGCCATTCTGAATGGACATATTGGCGCATTGACAGGTAATTGTTGGTAGTTTGCTCCGATTCTGTGTCGGTGCGCATCAGGGTAAGAGAACAGACGAGATTGTAAGACTGGGTCGGCACTCGGTTCTATACCTGGAATCATATGGGCAGGGTTGAAAGCGGATTGTTCGACTTCGGCAAAGTAGTTCTGCAATAACCCTCATCAAGTTAAGTACCTGTAGCTTACCAATCTTGAGACGGATCAGACTCACCTTAGGATTCTCGTTCAATGTCAATGTCCCGACAGGCCTAAGAGGGAATTGTTTTTGAGGCCACACGTGAGTCAAGTCAAATACGTTGATCCTCTGTTTCTCCCATAATTCCTCGGCTTCCGTGGCAGTCATCGTTTGGACCTTCATTGTCCAAGATGGGTAATCTCCTTTTTCGATAGCTTCGTAGAGATCCTTCTGTCCGTAATCGGGAGATCTACCAGACAGATTGCAGTATTAGTTGAGGTTCCATCGTACGAGATATTGAGACCTACAGAGAAGAAGCCTCTTCTTGTGTGAAAGTTTTGGTTCCTTGATTGGAGATAATGTGGAATTGAGCGTATACCCATTCACCGTTCCTCTTGACTATTTTTAGTGTATGGCCGTAGTATCCATGCATGAATCTCCAGCCTTGGGGTATACCTCGATCACCCATCAAGATCTATATGGTGAATGAGAAAGGCGTCAATGAGATCATCGATAGATGATGCAGTCACACATACCATGACTTGGTGAATGGCTTCGGGATTTTGGGATAGATAATCCCAGAACATGGTACTATCGTCACCTCCAGACAAGTGAGTAGCTGGGTGTCTCTCTGCATATTTTCAATGAGTTAGTCACGCGGTATGCGAGGAATTGCAAGGCGGAAAGGATTGAGGTGGGAGGCCAACTCACTTTGGGTGTGAATGAAATGAGCTAAAAACACGTAAAGCCATAAGCACAGCGATAATAATCCGATAATGATAGTAAATCACTTACGGAATTTTGCCGGATCTCTCAAGAAGAAGACTGCACGATGGAAGGAGCTGTGTCAGCCAAGCATTCTCTTCATTGGGGAGGTCAAAACAGGTCGAAAGACAGGCTCACCAGGTGTATTGTTACCTACGAAATCCCAATTGCCCTCTTGAGTCTTAAACTTGATAGCAAACCCTCTTGGATCTCTAAATGAGTCGGACAGAAATCAGCATTGTGGTTCATTTTTGTCTGGCATAGAGCGATCACAATTGATGTACAATATGGAAAACTCACCTTTGAAGGTCTGGAGAGCCAGATTCTCCGCCAACTGTAGAAAACCTGATGGTCAAAGGGCATTTCGTACCCTTTTTGAACATATCTGCCATACAAAGATCTTCTAATCCTTCCGTACATTCCCATACACCATGTGCGGCACTTCCTTTAGCATGAACGACCCTTTCTGGGATCCTACGGATAATGCAACAATGTCAGTCCCTATGTATGCGCGCTGACTACAATGTACGTATATTGGGGATCAAGCCATGACAAGGGTGAAGAAGTGAGGTGGCTCACCTCTCTCGATCGAAATGCGAAAGCAAATCAATCAAGTGGAAATCTTGCAGTAATAAAGGACCATTGACACCGGCTCGTTGAGTAGCATATGGGTGAGGTACCGGACATCCGTTCGATGTAGTATAGACGCTTCGGTGAACATCATTTCAGCAATCGAGCCCACCATAGATCCAAGATATATCATGCTAACGAGATCAGATCAGATATGACTCACGTCTCTTGCGACTTAGTCTGTCGATCTTCCTCATAATTCCTCGCCATCTCAGTGTTCTTGACAGGACATTTCTTCTCGTTGCTCGACATTTTGGCTGATCACTAAATTGTCTATCTCCTTTTACTTAGGGATGATGATCCTGTGAAGCTGAATGGCAAGCTTGAAGAAGAAAGAAGATTTTGGGAACAAGCAGTTCAAGTCATCTGGTCGGACCAATGAACATTACTCGATTGGACGAGGATCGAGAGGGAGGGAAGGAGACCCCAAGTATGATTTATCGGTAAGCTTCGGTAAGTCCGCTGTGTCGGTGTGGTGAAATCACGGTCAAATTTAAGCGTAAGCGACGGCAAATTGTTTTCAGGCATGCGCTTAAGTCTGTGGATCTACTGGGGGGTATGCATATGGATACTTTATACTTTGTGCTGAAAGAGCCAAATGCCAAGTCACGTCTGCTCAGATGTATAAGCAGTATGATTCTTTCCAAGTCGCTGATGGATTGTGACTCCAAACGGAAAAGTACTGGAATTCGTCATTTTCTGATAATTTATCTATTGAAGGGAAATAGCCATTCCACCATCTACCAGAACACTAGCACCTGTACAGTATTTACTCAAATCACTAGCGAAGAAAAGAGCTGGTCCGACGAGATCCTCAGGTTCTCCCAATCTACCTAAGGGAGCACGTCGTACTTGGTCTGCTCGTTTCTCAGGGTTGGAAAGGTCTTCTCGGTTGATATCTGTTTCGATTGTTCCTATTTGACATCCACATCTCACTTTCAGCACAAATCCCTGGATGTTCATGATAGATCTGACGTACCTGGAAGAACAGAGTTACACCTTATTCCCAACGGTCCCAAGGCAATCGCACAACTTTCCATCAAACTCTTTATACCCGCTTTAGTGGGTGTATAATGACATTGTTCACCTCCACCCATCAAGGCTGAGATACTACTTATAGCTACTATCGCACCCCCTTTAGGTTCCTGTTTGGCCATTTGATTGGCAACAGCTTGAACAGCGTAAAAAGCTCCATTCAAATTGACATCTTGAACTCTCTTCCAGAGATCGTGAGGGAGGTCAAGGAAAGTGTGGAATGGACATATACCAGCATTGGAAACTAGGACGTCGATCCTTGAAAATGCTGAGACTCCCGCTTCGACGATCTACCACCATATACAACGCATCTAGATCAGTAATTTGCCTTGCAAGAGGTTCAACTGTTTGCTCACAGCTGTTGCAGTAGACTCCAAAGCTATATCACCAGGAACAATCACAGTCTTGGCACCGAATTTTGAGCATTCCGCTTCTACACCTTCTATATCTTTTCTCGTCGAGTCCCCCAAGTGATGGAGGATGACATTCGCACCGTTTCTGGCAGCACCTATAACAGAGACATACATATGTAGCTGTCAGCACTCTTACGAGCTGGAAGCTGTTGATCAGAGAAACTCACCGATAGCAATGGCTCTTCCAATACCCGTTGAGCAACCTGTCACAGCTACGACTTTTCCTTTTAAGAGTCCGTATGACATGTTGAGTTCTTTATCCAGTTGACGGTCACTAGCTGAGGAAGGTAGAGGTATCGATGACTATCTTGAATATCCAGGGAGGCATAGAGCTCCGCCCATGTGTGTCCCGAATATAACAAAAATAGTTCAGCCAGCCCAGCGCAAGGTCAGGTGGAGATGTTGGTGGACCATCTGGAAACTCGGGACATGAATGCCCCGCTAGTCATAAACCGATTCTTACCCGGTCCGTCAACCGGTGCGATGTGATGCCGACTGATTCAGCATACATATATACTGTACTTCTTTCTATATACATGCATGCCACTCTTCCCTTCTCTTTTTCCATCTATCTCTTCATCTTCCTTCTATACATAAGTTTAATCAGTGGAAACAATACACAAGATGCCTACAGAGTGGCCTACCATCGTGAGCACGAGTACATTGTTATTCGCCGATCAAAGCGCTGATCCCCTTTGCCCTCCTTTAGGCTAAACTTGAAACCTTCGTCCCTAGCGCCCAAGGTGCTGGTGGTGATTACCACAGGTGAGCTAGGTTGCTGTAAAGTTCGCATAGGCCATTGCTGACTTTGTGCTCGTACAGGCAAGGAAAGGGTCATTGGAGTGAGTATGCAACGTGAACCGCTCATAAAGTACGATATTCTGATATTTTCATTCAGTCATCCAAGGTGATATCTCATGTCCTATGCACAAGTACCCAGACTGGAGAGAATCCAGAGCTAAGTGGGGTATCGGAGTGCTTGGATCTCTTTTCGGTGAGTAATTTTAAAGAGATACTTGTATTTTATCTCGCAGATTGCTAACTGTCTGAAATCTAGTCAAGATAACCGCTACTGACGGTACTGTCGGTTATGCGACTGGTTTCGGTGGACCCCCCGCCTGTTGGTTAATCGAAGAACATTTCTCTCGATTCGTGATTGGCGCCGATCCAAGAGATACCAATATGATTTGGGATCAGATGTTCCGTGCATCCATGTTCTACGGTAGAAAAGGTGAGTGCAAAGGAGATTCGCTTATCCCGAGATACCGAACTCCAAAGATACTAAGTGATATCTATGTAAACTTCGATAGGTCTCCCACTTGCTGCTATCTCCGTAGTCGATTTGGCTATTTGGGATTTAGTGGGTAAGATCCGTGGTGAACCAATTTACAAGATGATTGGTGGTCGAACCAAGAAAGAAATCCCATTGTATTTGACTGGACCTCAATCTGCATCAGCTAAGAAATTGGGATTCTGGGGATCTAAAGTTGCTTTACCCCATGGTCCACCTGATGGATTGGAAGGTATAAGGAAAAACGTCGCTTTCCTTAAGAGTAAGAGGGATGAGGTCGGTCCTGATTATCCTATTATGGTGGATTGTTGGATGTCTCTCGATGTTCCTTATACTCTTCAATTGGTCAAGGTGAGCAAACATTTACCACGTAACCATGAGATCTAACACAGTACTGACTGGTTTTTGGTTGTTTATTAGGCAACTGAAGATGCCGGAGTGAAAATCCACTGGTGGGAAGAAGTACTCCACCCAGACGATTTCGATGGACACCGAACTCTCAAAAAGGCTTTCCCCCACATCCTCTTCACTACTGGTGAACACGAATACTCCAAATACGGTTTCAGGAAATTGATCGAAGATCGATCGATCGATATTCTCCAACCTGATGTGATGTGGTTGGGTGGTTTGACCGAATTGATCAAAGTTGCTGCGTGAGTCAACCAATCCCATATGATATAATCACCTGCTGACCTTGGTCGTGTATGTAGTATGGCTGCGGCATATGATATCCCAGTGGTTCCTCACGGTTCAGGTCCATACTCTTTCCACGCTATCATGTCATTCCCCAACTCTGACTTCTGTGAATACATCGTAAGTCTCTCCCCTTCCTCTAGCTTGTGGACTTGTACTGAATGGTCTGTTATGGTTCTCTAGGCAAACTCTCCTGATGGACATACTGTCTGGCCTTCATTCGGTAACTTATTCACCAACGAGGTCCTCCCAGTTAACGGTAAAGTCAATTTGACCGATGAACCAGGATTCGGTCTCGAACTTAACCCTCAAGCTGAATTGGTTCCTTACTCACACTTCTTCAAACCTACCAAAGGTATCGGTTATGCCAGTGAGAAACCTGAAGAAATCACCCAACAACCATAAAGTGATTGTGTAAGGGGGTCATGACGCAGCAGTGATTTGATAAGTTGAAAATGTAGTATCTTGGTTTTCTGCATGCATCTATATGACTGAAAATCTACATAAATTGGCGCAAAAAGAAATGATATTACTGTCGAGATAGGCAGAATGCATATCTCTAGAAGATCGATTTAGACTGTTACAAATAGCTTCTCCAGACATCCAGTTATGATGAGGTATGATAAGTCTTATAATGCTACATTGATCAAATTCTTAATCCCATAAAAGCCCAAGAAGAAATCCTTATATTTCCTATTTACGGTCACAATCCCGTATCAGCCTGGAACAGTCCCGCAGGCAGGTCGAACCAAGAATACAAATCTCCCAAACCAGGTTGTACGGCCCACACGGGTAAATGGGCCAAGTCGTGCTCAGGCGGTGTGACATGAGGTGTCTCCTGCATTTGATTCTGATGGACTGCGCTATATGCCGTTCGGTGGAAATCGAGTAAAACGTGAATCGCATCTGGTAGACTCGCTGAAGGACCCCCACCAGATAACGATTTTTGCCATTTACGTTTGGCTCGTTCGAGAAGTTTGACGTATTGGTCTACTTACCACTTGCGTCAGTACGAGATATACTGATTGGTAGATGTGATGAACAACTCACTAGCTAGACTCCAATATAAGGCTTGTTCTTTCAAAGCCGCTAGGATGGTATTGAAGTTCTCGTCTGGCTGAGTCTGGTGATTTAGATAGGCATGCACTATACACACAATTTAGTATGAATTGTCATACAGGTCTGAGATGTTATAGTGAACTCACCAAATATCACTCTTGCCGCCACCCAGCATCCCCAAATAAACAACGGACTAGACGTCGTCATCCACCCAAGCGCTCTCGCGGTACTCGCAAGATTCGCCATGGCTTTTGCTGAGTCGAGACATGTCGATACGTACGGTTCTTCAGGCTCGCCATGAGCGGGATAAGCATGATTCCCATTCAGCTTGAGTAGTGTTCTATTCCACATTATCAGCTTCATTCCGGGCTTGACCTCTTTTTCACTCACGCATAATATGCCGCTTGCTATAAAACCCGGTATCAGCCTCATGTTCTCACGTGTAAGGCGGAGTAAGCGCAACTCACAATCATCAACCTCATTCCAGGCTGATCGATCCTTTCCAGCGGTGCATTAGCGAACCACCTCTTTGTGGCAGCCGTCAACTGCAGGGTCTTATCTTTCCTGTTGCTCATCGCACGCGCATCTCCAGGTTCCAACATCTGACTCTGTAGGGTATGTGCTCTACCAAGCAAGTCGAGCGCTTCGACCAGATAAGCCATAGGGCTCACATCATCTAAATCGAAATATAGGGTTTCTCTCTGGAATATTGAACGGAAGGGAGGACTTTGGTGCCAATCCTAAGATGGTATGATGGGATTAGCAATGATTCATACGTAGTCTCAAGATGATGTGTGTAGTCAGAAGAGTAGTTGTACATTTCTGAGATTGTGAATGTGTGATAGTAAATTACCTAACTCACCGACCTCGCCCACACTGCATCAGAAGATGGTAATCTCCTCTTTATATCTGAATCCGGTAGAGCGAAATCCCATCCAGTCGCTACACAAGCATATCTATCCAAGCAGAATATGAGCCAGAACAATCTCCTTCTCGATTCATCTTCGTGCCAACTCGTTGGAGGTGGAATGATGATTGTCCTACTTAACGCAGGTAGAGGTGCCACTCCACCCCACGAGGGAGCTTCTTCCTCCTTTGATAAGCCGAGGTGCACAGCAGATCTCGTAAGTAAAGCCAATATCCCCCAACTACTTGGTCCCTGTTCTGAACCTATCAAGTCTAAAGCTAACAACGCTAGAGCTTGGACTGACGATATCGAAGTTGATTCAACTGCATGAGCCAACACGTGCTGTTTGGCCCTTTTCTTGATTAGATCTTTCGTACTTGCTAATCTGGGATCTGTCGATAGACGTAATGCAAGCACCACGATAGCGTGATGTACGATCGTCCAAGGCGGTTTGAACTCCGGCATAATAGGTGATAATATCGGTGCCCAGGGATGTATATGTGTGAAATATAATGTCAAGAGATCCCTGACGATATCATCTGCGGGTAAGATATGTGGATCGAGGAATGAGGAGGGCGAAGCCATGTTGACTCCGGGAGAAGCCGAGATATTCAAACTCGTTGGATCGAATCCATTTGTAGGACTTGGGTCTGTATTGAATGGAAGAGATTGGACCGAGGGATTGGATATATTGGTAGGAAGGGAGTTCAGATTCGTCTGAGCTGGGGCGATGGCCCCACCAGCCGCAGCTAGAGGGTTGAATGTGTTTGAATGGGAAGATTGGAGGAAAGGGTCGTTGAGGGGCGTTTGCGTCGTATCGTATGAGAATGATGGGCCACTAGCTGATTGAAGTTGAGCAAGACGATTCTCTTGTTCTGCCAGACGGGCTTCATACGTCTCTATCCTTTCTTCCAAGAGCTCTATTTCATCGCATCAGCAACTCATCTGAGGCGAAGTTGCTGTGACACTCACCGACACGTTTGATCATCTCCAGACCGGTCCCTGGCCTCAAGCCAGGCTTCAACTTCGGAGGATAGAAGCATTCCGACGGTGCCTTCGCACAGTTCAAGCATGTAGGCTTGTTACTATCGCATTCTGTATGATGATAAGATAGCAGAGCGATGAAGGGGGTTGAGAATGAATGATCGTTAGTATCACGGGAAGAAGATCAACCGAGGAGGAAACCGCTCACTGATCTTCTTAGCTCGACATGGAGCGCATGTTATGCTCAGAGGTGTATTCATGGAGTTGCGTCGAGCATCAGACGAGGTCGATGGCGACTTGTCTGTAGGTATTTTGGGCATCTTGCAAAGTGATATATGGATGAATGGCAAGATGGTAGTGATGTTTTAGGAAAAAAAGGAAATAAAGAGATGAATTAGTCCGTAAGTCATGAGTACTCGGATGTGATGCTCAGGGTATTAGAGGTCATCGGATCCCCTCAATCACAAAAACTGGAGCTCCCAACTTCCCATTTTACGACCAACGACTCGGATCAGCTCGCCGTTCTGGTGACCGTATGATCCGCATAAGACCAGCAAGCAAGGTTCATATTGCATGCTGTTATATACATATGCACCATGGATTCTATGTATCTAGCACACTCTCTCCATGAAAAAGCAGACTACCTACGATGTCTATATAACTGTATTTTGTATTGTATGACCCGGGTGTCACTCAACCACCAATAACCGGAACGTTGTTCCGCATGTCCTCCCTCCTACCATTTAGCCCATGCCTCCCATGGCCAATCGTCCGTATTTTAAAAATCAACATCTTCAAACACCTTCCCATCCTTCTCAACAGGTAAAGCAGCTACCACCACCGTCACCCATCTAGCACCTTCCGGTCCAGCCTGCCATGCATGTAAAGTACCCGTCTGAACCAACAATTCACCAGCTTTGACCAACGTCCTACTTTCTCCTCCTTTGCCATCGGGTACGATCAGATACGCACTTCCAGCTAGGAAGACATTATAATCTATAGATGAGGTTCGATGAAAGCCTATTCGATAATTTGGTGCTACGTCTGTGACTTGTCCATTGGTTCCTCCGGGAAATACCACACCAGGGACATTCGCCATTGACTGAGCGATATGTTCAGCACTGATCACATGTGGGTTATGACTAGGTACACCGGACGAAGAATATAGAGGGGATATATGAGCGTTACCTTCTAAGACTGGACGTAGGGGTATTTGATCATCGTGGAGAGTGACGGATGATCCATCGATATCGTCTGGTGAGTGGGTAGTGACGATTCGTCGGAATGGTAAGACTTGCCGGGTATTCTCTTGAGCCATGATGATGGAGTCGGATGGTTCTAAGGTAATCTTGTGGCTTCAATCTGGGTTGGGGCGGTTGACTGTCTGACTCAGGTGTAGATCTCCCTTTAGATGGATGAGTGGATGGAGAGATGTGTTATCGAATATGGCGGTGTAAAGCTGGAAAGCTGAATAGCGCTCGGACTCACATTATCCCGGGCCGGTAACCGATCATACTGTACGTTTTTACTCGTACAACATTCAGGTTGGCACATTCAAGTTATACCTAATCTTACTTCATGCATCATAGATCTTTATAAATTATACATGATAGTGCACTGCAAAATCTGTTGAAGAAACGATAAAACCAAATTACATGATACAAAGTTGCGGACTTCGTTGGCGTTCCGGTATCACGATAATAGACAAACTTATATCATCAGGTAATGTAAGAAGAGTATGGAAGTGCGGAACCAACACTAGCAGATTTCTCTTCGTCCGTCATCTTCGCGAGAGGTGTATCAGCATGAAGCCAGCATCTTTATTGTACTCTTCTAGTTTCCATCATTGCTATCTCCAATTTCAGCTTCGTTTTTCACATCCGCTACCTTTACTTCCTCTTTTTCCGTATGACCACCATCACCATCATTATCGTCAAGGTCAATGTCCTTTATCTTATTCATATCCCTACTTAATCTTTCTCTATATTTCTTCCATTGACTCAAGTGGAATCTCCTAGGCAAGCTAGAATCTTGAGGTAATTCCTCAAATGGAAGGAAACTCAAAACCGAATCGACCGGTTGGATATCATGATTCAATGATGAAGGAGGTATTCCGAACCTAGTAGCAGAATGTTTACCAATCTTCGATGCGTACATGATGGCATCTTTTTGCAAGTGATGAAGTTCACTTTCAAGAGCCAAGAACTTGAATTTGAGATACACAACACGAATTAAGCTACTGTCACGGATCTTTCTAATATTATCAAGATAATACTTACCCAGGTCTTATTTATCTCATATCTCCTTGTCATAATTCCGATCTTTTCAGAATTATACACTCTCATTTCCTTTGGCTACGGTATTGGTATTGGTATTGGAATGTCATCAGCATCAAATGATTTTATGCAGCAAACCATCTGATATCATGAGGTCAAGATGCGTACGTACCATATTCAAAGCTTTAAGATATCCTATCTTTTCTTTAAAATCAATTCCAATCTTACCTCTCAATATACCTGAAACGGTATTCGATTTCATAAGATAGATCGATTCCTACAATACCATTATCCATCATACAGTATCTCACAATTAGCGAAAGATCCAAAATCCAAACCTATTTACAACAATTTTTAGACTCACTATTGAACCACATTGAGAGAACAATTCGAACATATCTTTGCAAGCTTCCTCCCAGTTCACACCTTGAGTCTCTGAGAGAACCACATTGGATAGGGCGATATTGTGATTTGAGTAAGCGAATTTAACATGATCCCAATCATCTTTCGAATCATACCAAATTTTTTTATTTGCCCATCCAGCTAATGGTTTTCGAGTATAACCATCAATATGAATCAATTTACCTCCTCTTTTCACTTTGACCTTTACACTTTGACGAGATCGTTTGGTATCGGTATTGGTATTCATACTTGATTTATCATTTTCATCTTCGTCTACCTGACTGAAAGCTCTCTTTACACCTGAATTGAAAGGCAATCCATCACTGATGCTGATACCATTACGGTTGTCGATCGATCCACCAGGTTGAGTAGGTCCATTATTTGGAACTTGAGTACCTGTATACATCGATGCTTGATGTTGCTATAGGTGTTGGGAGAGTCCTATGTTAGATGATAAAGATGGACCGAAAGGACGAGATGACCACCCGGGTTGAGCTGACGAGATGTTCGAAAGTGGCACGTTGAATGGGTAATTAAGCTGCGATGGGTAAAGAGGTTGTTGATTGTATTGAGCAAGATAGGGTAGATGGTAAGGCTGAGGATGGGATGAGGGTTGTTGATGTTGATGTTGATATTGATGGTATGGATGATACCGGTTGATCTGAGGAAACTGATTGAATTGAAGCTTTTCGGAAGAAAACCAACTAGCACGCTGATTATAGTTGTGGTTTGCTCGTTGAGGATATATCAAAGAAGAAGAATAAATAAAAGGATATCGTTGAAATCCTTGATGAATAGGTTGACCTCCTTGATCGAAGAATCGTGGATTCAAGTGAGGTAAAGGTGTTGTAGGAATACCTGAAATGGGAGTATCACCAAATCCAAAGTTCATAGGTCCATGTTCATGTCCTTGTCCAAGTGGACTGACTTGTCCAGAAGATTGGTTCAAACGCCAATCTCCAGAATCATTCATAGTAGGATACAATCCTACGTTTGATGGAAGTTGACTGGATTGTTGTGAAGGTTGAGCAGTATGATTGGGATTCGACATATCGGATGTTTGATAGTTGTTGGATGATTGCATATTGAGGTAGGAGATAGTTTAAGTGTCGTAGTAGTATCAATACGCTAAGAGGACAAGTTATACTGGCTGACTTTAGTTCTGTTATTCTTATTGATTGTTAGCAGGATAGAGGTTGTAAGAAAAATGAATGACATCGTTCCACTTGATTCTATGGTTTTGCTCTTAGAGTAGGATTAAAACGTGATACACAAATAAGAGGGTTATTTGGACATATGCTCAACGATGATTATCATTCTGATAGAGTCCAGACCTCGAGTGTGAGACAGTGATGAAGGATGAGTGATGGATCATGGGTCATGAAACCCGAACATGTATACACATCGAATCAAAAGAGTCAAAGAATGTTGAGTCGACCTTCTTTGAGATAGTAATCACATTCATGTCGACCATAGCTCCATCGGAAGAAGCATAGCAGTGTTTTCGATGACAATCAATCCGTGGTACCTTTTAAGGTCATAATCTTAACATTAGTCATGAGGTTACAGCAGTGCACCATAGACACACGCTAAGGTACACCATCGAAATAAATCCATCCCCCTCACGACCCTGCATTCCATGCACATGAAACCAATCTAAATTTCCCGATTAGGTAAAGTTCAGATAATAGGTACGTTTCGGACCGATGCTAAAAGATGCTAAACTTGATTTTAGCGATGTTAGTGATGTTAGTGTGTTTTTAACACAAGCGAAGATGGATTCCTTTGATTGACTGCTAGTACAAGCACTGTTGTTTACTTTAAACCACTCTTGGGTGGTAGTGTCAAGATGGGAGACGATGATGATGAAGGGAAAGAATGTTTATCTGTCTACTCAACTATATATATACCCTAGTACTGATCACATATATCCCTCTTCTCTTCCTACTTCTACTGATCACTAATTGTCGGAACATCGTATCGAAGAGATAGTCAACATACATATCCACCACTCTCACTCATTCAAACTCAAAAAAAGAGTACACAGGGTCTGGTCACCTACAGCAACTCACTACACTCATTTCACAACACCAAGGACAGCTATATACGACATGAAGCTCATCTTCCTTCTATCCCTTATCCCTATCGCTCTCTCACTTCCCCAGCCCCAGCCATCCTCCGAACATCCTATCAATCCTCCACCACACGCTCAAAACTTCATCAAGAAACGAGCATCCGGTGCTGGAGATACGGGAATTCAAGGGACTAGCGTAGCGAGTGAGAAAGATACGTGAGTGATCACATACCATGTCATAGATCCACATAAAATATATATACAAAGTAATATGAATACTAATTTGATTTTGATCATGACAGATCAACACTCACCTCTTTAATCATGTTCCAACCTTCCTCCGAGCCCACCACGACTGTGACCGGTACAACCCCCACCGTTTCTTCTGCTGTTGCTTCAGCTTCATCTTCCGACGAAGACGGTCAGATCGTCTCACCATTTTATCCTTCCACCAACGATGATGAAAAAGAAAGCGATGATTCCATACAAACCCTCAGTCAAGGTCAAAGTGCAGCTTTCAACCCTACTCCATCCACTACACTTTCGCTCCTCACCAACAGTCTCGCTACCGCTAGTGCCACTGCGAATGGTACCAAGTCGTCGACGACTGGATCGGCTAGTGCGGCTGTCGTAGCTGCTGCGTCCGATACCGGATCCTCTACCTCTGGGTCGAAAGGAAGGATTGACGGGTGGGGAGTGGATAAGGTTCTGATCATGGGAGTCTTGAGTGTGATGGTCGTTTGTTTCGTGTAAGAGCGAAGTCCGTTTGTTGGACTATACAGCATCGGTCGAATGATGCTCTTTGGATTGGAGGAGAAGGGAAGATCAGAGCCAGTAAAGATAAGCTAAGGTTTGGAGAGGTCAGATCAATATCGACCAGTCAAAGAAAAATTTGCTAGTCATTGAACATTACAACATACTTACGGACGATACCTTTCTTTTTTTACTTTAATGATGACAAATAATACTGTATCGATAGGATAGTAAGAACTATACTCTACATTTTAGACAAACAAAGAAAAGAAAACCAAATAAACTATGTATTATATATTAAGTCTTATCATATACTCGAACTTGGTATCGATATGAAGTATCATAGTCAGAATACCAGCACATGCCTTGACATCCATTCTGTATAAGCGATATTTTGATCTGACTGGGAACTTCGAATCAAGATGTATGCTGTGCCTTATGAACCGTTTCTCTTTGCTCATGGATAGATAATAGAGAACAGAAGAGCTGACGGCCAGGCTAATTACGTTGTACCTCAATTTTTGTATATACAGTGAGATAACGATTTATCAATTTTGCATGTTAGGGTATATATACGTTCTGTCCTTTCCAAGAACGTCAATTCTACATTGATTTTTATGTATACAATGTTTCTAATCCATCATCCAAGTTCGAGATCCCTCTCCACCATCAACTCATTCTGATGAAAGCATGTGGACCTCATCTACACAGCCATACTCGACACGAGTCAAAATTTCCATGTCTATAACTGCTGGATCCTTTGAGAGACTTTATCTCGAAACGAAGTATCTATAGAAATAATTCTAATTAGCAACAACATCTCACAATCCACAATCCACAATGCACACCTCTTCTCTGAAAATGATATGTCCTCAGAATATCGACTTGTTCAACTGAAACAACACTCACAAGCATTCAACAAGGTTTGTTCATTGATGACTATATCAGTCGTATCCGCTTTAGGTCTTGAGACTCTGGCTGCGATTGCCGCTGCGTCCGTTTCGAGGATGATCCTGGAACAACCAACGTAGACAGAGTCAGTACTTCATCGAGACGAAGCATGCGATTGGAATCCTTTCTTCGATATGAGTTGATCACCGTTCCACTGCTTCCTGTTGACACGACCGCCGAGCTGTGATACCTTGGCAACGTGTCTACTCCTTCCACCTGATCCATTCCTACTTCCTTCCATCTTCATTCTCTACACGTTTACTTTATCCCCGATGATTGATTCCACTCACCCATCATCAACTGTCTCATCCGCAGCTAAAAGCACCAGATCCAATCCCTCCAGTACATTCCTCTTCTCGATCTGACCTCTCAATAACAGATGTACACTATCGGTGAATGCGCTGAGAGTCTGGTTCAACATCAATTCGTTGCTGCTCGAGAGAGGACCGACGATGATGAAGTGCAGGTCGACGATGGTGCGGGTTATGATGAGGTGAGGAGGGAGGGGATGTATCTCGCCTGAAGTATGAGTGAACAGATTAGTATGTTTAGGTAAGGTATTGGAGATGACTGATATATCTGATATTGGGAACGTGCTTGACTCGTATGTATATACGATCAGAAGTCATGACCACCTCATTTCCTTGTTAAAGAATATAGGTCGCCTTGGAGATACATTAGAAAGGGGAGACCACACCAACTCACCACCACCCCTTCGGATCTTCTCAAATACACTCTTCTCAAATGCCTTCTGCTCTTTCAAACTTATCAAGCCTCCCATCCCTGGACCACCCTGACCGACCCCCAGATCATTTACTATCCCGGTCGAAGGTGTACTTTGATGTGGTGGGTTATAGTACTTCGCTAATACCCTTTGACCCTCTGTGTCGAGTATGAGGAGAGCCGTCACGGTGTATAGTGATAAGTTGGACTATGGAACGTCCGAAGAGATTAGCTATAACCGTGAGAGTTCAGTGTGCTGGTGCAGAACACTCACCAATGTCATTGTGCCGTTCTATGTCTATGTAAGCCAGTGTTGAGAGTAGATAAGATTGCTATCACCTAGTTGATATCTACCAGCTGGTCAGCTCTACACGTCGCAACAACATCCCACTTGAAGCGTTCACTCCGCGTGATGCCACGAGGTGTAATAGGCACGCGACTAATTGATGGGTTTTAGGCATAAGAATCCACCAAGCATAGGCAAGGGGAGGCTTGGGATAAAATACAATAAATCGCTTGTTTGAATAATAGGTAATTTGCAATTTTTCCTTTTTTTCGTGAGTTTGATTGGGTTTTTGTTTATTGCTTAGTCAAGCGAATCCCCTTCCTTTGAGTGTCAAATCATAAAACAGAGCACCCAAGCTCAAATTTTGGGAATCGGTGAGGTCATACACCCACACCTTCGACGTCATTTCATTCTTTCAATTTCATCATTACTCTACCTCATCTCTTACGAGCTGTCACCAATCCAATACCATACTCAGGCCGTACTGTACGACGACCCTCTCACCGCCTTACTGCCAACACCCATTTAAGATTCACAAAAGAGGTGAGTAGCTTTTACCATTTGATCCCATCCACCCAACTTCATGCAAAAGCATTCTTTCATGATGATGGTGAAAAGAAATGGAAAGAATGGATGGGATGAAAAAAAGAACATCTCATCGATGGTCCTCATCTCATCTCTTCATCACCCCTGTCCACGTTCAGGTCGTTATGCTATACTATCCTATGATTTGCAATTCAGTTGAACTAACGTGCTTTCTCCTTCTCCGCTTGCTCTCTCGATTTGCTGCATAACATCTCGCCACTCCATTCCTACATTCCATCGCTCATCGCCGGTCCACCTCCTTGACCTCCCACTCAAACGTCTCTGATCCGTCTCATCTGTCCATCGCTTCAGTACAAGTCATCTTGTTCATAGCAAAAGTGATACCTGTTATACCCTACCATAGTTGGTACTGAGGGTTCAGGACATTCCGTTTCGTCCCAACAAAATAAGCTTACCAATCTCCGTTGGTCTGTCTTCTCAACCAAAAGCCATAGTGCATCGCTATTATACGAGATGGCAGCTGTAGCACAAGCACCACATCTCTTACCATCAACCTCGTCCTCAGGTAGCAGTAAGTTTTTACTTCCCATGCATTCACCAGAATACTTCTTTACAAATCAACAAACATTCCCCATCTGCTCTGCATCGATGACATCATACCGAAATTAACAACTAACTCACAATTCGCATTTCCTGCCTGTGCCAGTCTCTCGTCCTTCTTCTTCCACAGCTACTATCAAGCCTACCGAAAACAAATCAGCATCGAAACCTGACGAACCGAACTCGACCAGCTCGACCTCAGACAAACCAGTAGCCAAGGTGACAGTATCCGAAGCTACTCCAGTGGACGAAAAGGGTGAAGTGAAGAAGGAGAACGGGGATGGTGAGTTTGGTACTGCTCTTTGGCATATCTCATCCGGTCTTGGTCCCTTCCATTCATCCATCCCCTTGTGCTACTGCTCGAGACACGCACGAAGAGTCAACATCCTTTCATCTTGATTTTTCTCGAACGGAGGGAGACGACTCTGCCTTCTGAGTCGATGATCCATCGTCCATTCGTCGATGGGGATACTTAACCACCTCTCCTCATGTGTCCATCCCCTCGTATACTTCACATTCTTGTATTCTTTCCCCCTCTCACGATCCCTCTCGAATGAAACGAATCGCTGACGCCGTATCCTTCGCTTCTTCTCATTCTCGGCTATCCATTGTCCCACCACCTATCATACGTCACGACGGTTTCTTATCCCCTGCTCCGTCATTCCCTCTCGATCCACTCACCACTTTCGTTCCCTCTTTCTCAACCCCTGCCTCACCGACTCCCCTTCCACTCGCTTCGTTGATCGATTACGACCTCATTGTTGACCTGGATGACGATGCCATCTCAACTCCATTGACATCTATCATCACACCTTTCAACCCCATCGGCATACCTCACACAGCCAAATCTCCCACAGCAGTTGGCGAACCACTCGGTCCACCACCCAATCCTGATACCAACGGAGAGAGTAACCCTCAAAGACCTCCCATCCGCCCCAACTCTGGCATACGATCCCGTTTCGACCAAGAACCCAACCCATTCGAACAGTCCTTCTCTCGGTCATCACATCACTCCAGCTCATCACTCTCTGACCGAACCACTCCTCCCCGTGGCACCGACGCAACCAGCACACGTCACAACGCTTTACCGCCTCTATCATCACTGACAAGTCCAGCAGCAGCTGATCCAAGTCAGTTTCCCTGGCTTGCCAATTCCCTTCGATCCGGCCCGCTGAGTCCGGCAATGCTTGCTGGACCTCAGAGCGGTAATCCCCAACCAAACAACGCCAACAATCGTGTAGGTGGACCGAACGAAGCGAACGGTAATCCAAGTGAAGGCGCGGCAGCTTTCGAATCGACGGGATTTAGAACTGGGTTCACCCCAGGAACAGGATCCGGCTTCACTCCTGCCGGTTACAACTCTTTCATGGGACCCAATCTTGGTGCTCTCGCGATGCCTTCGCCTAACACCGCCGCGTTCCTCAACAGTATCACCAATTCGACTCCTTTGGCCGAAGGTAGCGATGTAGCTGCCGCTGCCGCTGCGAACGGTGGTCATCCCCCTATCCAAGGTGATGGAAACACCTTACAGCCGCCTTCAGCCATCCCTCCGCATTTACAACAGCATCATGGTCTATCTCATACCAACTCTCAGAATGAGGTGCCTCAAGAGACTATCACCCCAAACACGCTGTCCGCTCTCACTGGGGTGTTTGGTGAGATGGCACGAGCCAATCAAGGACCACAACCTGGACCACCTTACTTTGCCTCTGCAATGGGACCACCTCACCCTGGTGCTGTACCAGTCCCAATGCCACATGTAGACTACGCTCAGCAGAGTGCCAATGCCGCTTCTCAAGCTGCTAATGGACTGTTCTTGTTGTCCCAAGCGCACCAGGAGCTGTCCAAGCGCGAGGAGGAAGGTAGAGGTGGTACACCCGCAAGAGGTGGACGAGGTCAAGGGAAAGGTGCCAACGGTGCTCAGGCGGGTCAGAAGAGGAAATCGGATGTTGGAGGAGGACCTGGTTCTGCGAAACCAGCCAAGAAAGGAAAGAAGAATTCTATGGGCGCAGCTGGTCCACAGCAAGGTTCGACACCGCCTAAATCGGCCAAACAGGAAAGTATCGACTCGGGCGATTCGGATGATGACGACGGCAAGTATGATATGGGGAATAATGGCGGTAAACCTGAGACGGAGGAGGATAAACGAAAGAATTTCTTGGAACGTAATAGACAGGGTAAGTGATCGGTAGGAAATGATGAGTGATGTTTAAGCTGACTTTTGATCTTTTAGCCGCACTGAAATGTCGACAACGTAAGAAAGCATGGTTGAACGAATTACAATCGAAAGTCGAAGGATTAACCATCGAGAATGAAAGATTACAACAGACGATTCAGTCGATGCATGAAGAAGTTGGTCGATTGACTGCTATACTGATGCAACATCGGGATTGTGGTTTGGCCATTCCAACAGCTTATGGAAGACCTATTCGATAATCCGAAATCCCAATGGAAAGAAAGAGAGGAGGATGAATATCTTAAATATATTTTTATACACGTATCATTTCGTTTTTAAACCGGTTCATGTAATTCTTCTTTCCTTTTTCCTTCACTTATAATCTGATATACCCGCTGATTTGGGTTATTTATTCGTTCTCTGTTGAATTCATATTCCTTTCTTTTCCTTATATATACGTATCCTGTATCTTTAACCACCACACCCACATCACATCACATCACACTCGACCGTTCATTCACTTTTGGGAGATTTTCAACTTTCTTAGAAAAGAGATGGAGGTCCCATGAAGGAGAGGTGATGACATGCAGCCATATCTACAATTATTTGTACAACAATGTTTAAGCATTATATGTTTCTCTACGTGGGCTCAGGTCATTATACATGCGTCATAAGTATGATGATATGGAATCGAATTATAACATATGTTAGGCTAGTACTGCTGATTGTATTGACAAGAAGAGATCAAGGACCATGTGAACTGTCTCGTTACAATTGTCAGAAAGGAAACCAAAGCTTCACCTGGGTTGCCGTAGGACAGGATCCAGTGACTAAAATATAGGTTGTCTTGATTCCTTTTGGTTTTGTTGAGATATTACCTACTCTGGGTTCCGATGAGGATCAAGGTAATCGGACAGCGAACGCTATACAGACGAAGATTATCGATTCCTACGAGTGGTATACAATAGGATGAGCAAATGCAGTATTGTCTACACTAATAAGAACATGGATCAAGACCATTCGAATACAGTACTAAAAAAGAGGTGATCTGCACTCACATTACTGAACATCTCCTGAATGGCTGAATCTGTATTTTCCCAATGACATGACATGTCTGCTCTGTTCGGCATAATGCTCGATCAGCTACTAATTATGAATGAGTCGTATAATACAAAATGGTACGGACTTACCTCCCTGCCTGTCCAGCATTCTCAGAAAGTGTCGTTGTGACCTACAGAAGGTCATTTACTGTATAAGCTTATATATTCAGATCATACAGTGTGGAATAAAATACGTAAATTACCAACTCACAATATACTTGAATCCTCTAGGCTCAATTTCGATCATACGTTGTTTCACTCTCTACGAGCATACAATCATATGAGTATATCAGCATTGGAGATTCGTGAGGTATGAGTCGGGATTGCAACTCACCTCTGAGATCTCTTTACTGTACGCTGCCATCTTGGCTTTATCATTCGAATCCCAACTTGCATTTGTCAGTGTCTTGGTTAAGAGCGTCTTGATATATGGACGTAAAGTATCTGAAGGGAATCTACGGACCATATCTGTCAGCTGGATTGGTTGTATCATTCTGTACTCAGTCCGACCCACTTCTGTCTCTGAGGTGAAGAAGCACCTGATCGATTGTTGAGTGGTATAGGAGGTGAGAGAGCACCGTTCAACCTTGAGGACATAGCGTAGGACCTTTCGTTCTTCTCGTTGTACTGAGTCGTATATCGCAGTGATGGTATTACAGGTGTAAGCTATCGTGATTCTTTGTCGTGCTTGTACTTCGATGGCCAGCTGAGAGTGCCGATATGTATGTATGTAATTATATATGAATGGGGAGTATGTCGAGGAATGTGACTTGAATTCATGTTGACAATTGACGCGTTTTCGATCAAGTTAATCGTTGTTGTTGACTTTTCTTCATCCTTTCTTCATCTTCTCACTCGTGACCATAGCTCATCATCCCATTCAACGTCTATACACATCGCCTGATCCATATCTCTCCTAGTCTCACAACGTATTCATACCATCCATGTACATCCAATCCTGACCTATGACCACCACTCAACAAGCAAGCAACAGTCGTTATCAACAATTGGAATCTCAATTTTCCTATCACCCGAATTATTGGACAACGACCAAAGCACACCCACATCCACACCCACATCATTACCCATCACCACCAATCTCAACATCCACCTCGAACCTGACCTTGGAAGCAGAATCATCCACTGACCGACCCTGGTCTTACAGTAACTCTCATCACATCAAGCAATTCTCGTTATCGTCAAATTCTGAATTCAGACCGATGAATATGAGTATACCGCCCATCTCACTCGATTCATCATGGAGGACCGAGTCTCCCCCCAATCGCAGATCAGGAGCGGGAAAAGAGAGAGAGGTAATTTGGGATGTCGATAATCTACCTAACGGGCTGGATGCTTTGGGGTTGATAAGTCCGCCAGCAAAGAAAGATGAAATACAAAAACACAAGGAGAAGGAGGATAGAGATGGACCGTCAGGGGTGAAAGTGTTGGCGAGGATCATGGATACTAGTAAAGGACGAGATAAGGTGCTGGTGAGTTGATTTATTTGTCGTCGGTCAACAGAGACCGCTGCGGGTGATTGATATCGACAAGTCAAGCATTTCTCTTCAAACAATATTCGCCGTACACGATGTGAATCAGCATCCCTTACTATTACTTACATGATAATCTTACCCACCGCAGAAATGTATACAATACTCCTTACGGACCTACCTTTACTTATTATCGCTAATATCGAGGATACGACCTTTATCACCTTGGTTCAAGTCGAATTCGAAAAGAATGAAAATAGCCATCTCTGGTTTATCCATGACCAGGTGAGTCTACGTTTCATCTCCCTCCTTCTCCCGATAACCATCATCATGAAAATGAGACACATATGATTTTCCCAGATTGAATGAGATCAGCGACATTCCGAGCTATGGCTGATGTTTCACGGTTGATGGTGATTTACAGAAAATGCCTCCTCCTCCTTAACCCATTACATCCCCTATCTGACCTCCTATCGCACGAACCAATGTCTCCCCGCACACTCGTCGGACACCTCATCGACCTCTTCTCGGCTCTGTCGGACGATATATACTGTTTGGCTAAATTGGGTTTGGTGGGGAAACGAACAGGGAAGATAGCGGATGTATGGGCAAAGTACGTGATTGATCATACTATTCATCAAAATCATATCACCTTGTTCCCCTCACACTCTGTGTCTCTCATAAGTGAGAATACTGATATGTGCTTGTATTGTATAGTCGGTTCTGGCTTTTAACGACGATCATGGGATTATACAAGCTCCATATAAAGACCATACCGAAAATTGCCAATTCATCTGCATCCTTGGACAAGAGGAGGAATGAGCTGAAGGAGACCAATTGGACAAATAGGAAATTATTAGCGGATCTTGCGTTCGTCTGTAAGTAGCTGTTCACTCTTCTTCGTCTTCGATCCACCTCTACCTTCATGTTCATCTTTATCCTCTTTACATCGAAATCATTCGTACTTCACGTGACTCGACTGACAGATGTTCATCTCTAATTTGGAATATTCAGCATACGACGTGTTCGAGTTGAACTTCCCATTGTTAGAAGAACCTATGAAATGCTTTACTGGCTTGCTATCGGGTCTAATCAGGTGAGCTTAGTACTGACAAACCGGAACTTTTCTGGTCGTAAAGCTGATGTTGGGTTTCATATAGCACATTCAAGTTGTATGATCAGCATTGGGAAGCAAGTGTAGGGAAGGGATAGGGATGTGAACGCTTATATGTATTTCTTGTATTTTGAGGTCTTCGGTAGATTTAAGCGATTTGAAGGGAATTCACATGGCTTGGACAGATGAATGCATGCTACGCTATCGTGCAATTGCTGTGACATATCTCTACATCTCTGATATTGTAACCATCTCAGTGGATGAAGAGACATTAATTATGATATTTGATTTCTGTAGAGGGATTTGATCTGATTGAGTGGTGTATTGTCCCGTAAAGAAGCAAACGAGGCTCGTAGACCCACGGTGCGTGTCCATTAGACCTGGCATCTGCTATGAGCTTCCTCTGAGGTCATCTAACAGTGCATGTTCATGCGGAGGAGCAGAGAGGGGGGCTTATGTTTATGATAGGGAATATACATGTAGTTCGAGTGAATACTGTTTAGCCAGTTTGTGGCGAGTTTATTCCGGTCTGGGTCATGATCTGACTGCTATATCAAGAGAAAAAGTAGGAGCTGATGTCCATCTGGATGCGAGTAAGGTCAATGCCCGGCATAGGAAATCAAAACCGGTCCTCAAAGATGTAGAAAATTTGCAGGATAGTCATACATTAGCTTGAAACCTCCAACCATCCCCCATTGATTTTGGCTAAGTATGCAGCTTGCATTTCAAGGGTTGATCTGCCAGAATCTCACACCGACAAAATCAATATCGATTGACATTGCGGATTGTCAAGGCACGGCAAGGATGCAGCACAAAGCTTATACGTTGCATCGACAGGCAGAAAGCTATATATTACTGCGAAAATAGCGACTTTATGTTGTTATCTTTGATTTTTACGGAAAATTCAAACAAATGACCAAGTTGTTGTAGACTTTAAACGACTACCTATGTTAAATTAAGATACACACCACTACAGCTGCCTTTCGTACATCCGTGGCACCAGCCTAATGACCCTCTTGCATCCTCTTGTTCTCCTCCGCAACCATTTGAACGTCCGTGACGTAACCCTTGAACTTCCTGAGAGGCACCTTCTTCTCGAAGAGCTCGTCGATCTCTGCTGGAGATCGCTTGGTGACCTCGGGCAAGAGGAACCAGCCCACGATAGTACTGACTGTACCAGTACCAGCGAAGAAGAATCCCGTCTTGACTCCCCAATGAGCATTACCATTCAACATCAAAGGTGTACAGAAACTGAACATGATGGCGACCATGTTGGAAAAGGCTAAACCCCATCCAGCAGTCTTCGCTCGTAATCTCTGCGAAGGGATTTCACTTGCGTAGGCATATCCAATGGCGGAAGCACCGGTAGTGGTGAATGTGGCGAGACACGCGAAGAAGATCAAGAGTGAACCGAGTGATTTACTTGAATAGTCGAAACATCCGATGATACCCAATGCCAAAACACTCAAACTGGTCACTCCGTAAGGGTAGACAGTAAGGGGTCTTCGTCCAACGGCATCCGACAATGAGGCAGTGATTATCATGGCGAGAAGTTGGACGCAACCGAGGATTACCGTTACCAAGAATGGATTTTTGTTCCCGGCGAGTTGGAAGAAGTATGTAGAGTAGCTGTTAAATACCGAGAGACCGACGAACTGCTGTATAATCTTTGGCAAAGCAGCGATAATGAGTCTGAGAAGGTTGCGACCTTGGAAAACGGCCCAATGACCTTCCTGGCCCTCCCTAGCGGCGGTCTGTCTTTCAGTTTCAATCGTGGCTGTCATAATGGCCTATTAGGGAAAGTGCCACACTCAGCTATTGTCACGCGCGTTTCGGCATCAGAGGTATGACTTACGACTTCATCTGAGACGTTATAACCCTCAATATGACCGTAATACCTCTGCAGCATTTTACTAGCTTTGTCGAGTTTGTTTTTGCTGACTAGCCACCACGGAGACTCGGGAAGGAGGACGAAGATGATTCCCATAATTCCGATCATACCCCATTGAGTGTAGATAGCAGTCTTGAAATGTCCGGTTTGTAGTTTGTTCAATGCGACACCAGCCAAAAGTTGACCCAAACAGAACCAGCTGTGAGACCAAAATAAATGTCAGTCAAGCGAACAAAGTGCCACATTCGGTACCAACGCGACTGAACTCAGACTCACAAAGTGTATGCGTTGATGAATAACCCTCTAAGCTGAACTGGGGAAATCTCAGCCAAGTAGACAGGAAGAGTGGATTGAAGCATTCCCACTCCGATACCGGAGAACAGCTTGGCGATCAACCAGGTTTCCCATCCTTTGACTAAACTTTCGGCGATAACACTCTGCAATCGAAGCCAAGATCATCAGTATCGGGCACAGGGGTATACTTGGCCATTCTAGGGCGACTCACTGCGACGAGGAAGACGAAAAGAGTGTACATAGCAGCTTTTCTTCCGAGGTAGTCGGTCAAGTATTGCAAAAACTACGGTCGAAGGAAAAATCAGCCACAGTCGGATATGACCGATATGCGTAAATATGTATCAAGCTACTTACGATTTGACCTAAAGTCTGACCAGTAGATTGAATACCACCCCAAGCCGAAACATATTTACCGAGTATAGCACCTTTGGCATCTCGAGGCATGATCGCGATGAATCCCTTGTTGGAGACAATACCACCATTCAAATTGATTTCTATATTGATTCACGCAATACCATCAGCTACTAGCCCCGCATAGTGTAACCGGGAATGTGAAGAACAGCGTTACGTTGACTTACGATAACCTTCCAAAGAAGCACTGAAAGCAGCTGCCATAGCTACGAGTGCGATCTTCTTATTCTGCTTGACAGCAGCCCAGACACCAAGATCGTCATGCTTCGATCTCATCTGGACTTGACCACCTTTCGACATGGTCCTTCTGATCTCCTCGGCTGTTTGGAGATGATCTTGATGGACCAGTTCATTGTTCTTCTCGTCCATGTCCAGAGACACAGGTACGATATCGTGGTTTCGCTCTGGGGTAATTTGAGCTTGAGCCATCTTAACTAGATGTATTGTCGGTTTGGTATGCGAACCTATATGACAGTCTTATGGATGAGAATTGAGAACTCGATCATGCTTGACATACTTTACACTATATATACCATCAGCTGCCCATGGAGGACCATCCGGAGCACCTTTGCAAAACGGTACAACGGTATATCAATATAGCGATGTATTCATCATCCTCTCCTCATCATCTCGTAAGAAATCGAACATTTTTCGGGCCTTCTTAGACAAAGCCACCATTGCGGAGGGAGCGAAAGGAGAAGCAGGTGACCCTTTCAGATCTAAACCTGAAAACGGCGGCTGTGTGTGGTGCCTCTCCTGAATCATACGGTAAAGTTTAAACCGGAAAAAAAAAACCTTCGTTCTTTCCCTTGGGGCTTTTGTCTTTTTTGTTCTCCTTTTTCTGTTTCGCCCTTAAGCGCCGCGCGGAACACACCTGTACCGTAGGGCTGTCGCATCCCCTCTGAGGCTATTTTCGTCCAATTTCAATCCCACCACCTTAAAACAACCATCACCTATCAATGCACCGTCTCAAGTACGGTACGATGCAAACGGATCATTCTCATACCGCCTGTTCGGATTCCGGTCCGAGGCTTTCATGCAGACCACCAAGCTGCGACTAACATCACTAGCATCAACGTAGCCGCATGTCGATGGAGAGGATGAATGGAGGAATGATCCCAAAGAAGGGTCTGTCCCGAGCTTCCGAGCATCAGCCTCTTGTTCAGAACTTGGTCAACGTGGTCAAACTCGAAGGCCACCTCGATATTTCGTGCACCACTAAAACAGTGGTACTATTTCCATGATGCCACCATGCTGCACTCGAAGACACTCTGTTCGGATTCTATAGATGCATGCAAAGAAACTATCAAAACACGTTGTTGGCTCATACTACAAACCTCAGCTCTGCGACTTCACCGTGATCTTCTTCTTTCCCACCGGGCAATTGACTAATCACGTGTATCTTTCTTTGCAATACCAGCTTGACTGTCTTTCCTTTACCATCCTTTTCTTTCTTCCACGAAATTTGCGCTAGATTATCTTTACCTAAAGCCACTTTCACTTCCAACTCCTCTGATAGACTTAGTCGAGGTTTGAACAGAATCTTACTACAGCCGGGAGCGATAACCTTTATACCAGCCACTTCCGTACAAAACTCATAGATCGGTACTGATCCCCACGCATGACAATCCGATCTTTGTCTCACATCGTCTTCTTCCCAAGTCGTCAATCCATTATCTAACATCCTTTTCCAGGGGTTCCATACAGTCGCATAATTGCTTTCATACAATTCATCACTTGCCTGTGAGAAAGCACGTAGAGCGTAGAATATCATCACGTACGAGCATTTCGAGAATTTCGGATCGTTGAACGAACCCTTGAGTATTCTGATACTTTCTTCCGTGGTGGTTATTCCAGCAAGTACAGCAAATACTTGACAGTGTTGTGAATAAGCCAGATCATCTCCTTTTGCTATATCGCTAGTTGAGTCCGTAAAGTATTCTCCATCATAACAATGTTTCTTGATTGCCTTTCTAAGCGATTCGGCACGGCTTTCGTACTCTGCTGCATTACCTGGTCGACCAACTTGACGTAATAGTCCTGCGGCCTGTTTGAGCACGTAGGCATAGAGTAAACTGAGATATGTGTGTCGATTGGATTTTCGACCAGAGGTGGGTACACCTTTATCGGGATGATCATCCGTTGCAGACCATGTGGTAACCCAATCGCAATATTGCCAAACATCTTCGGAGATACCGGATACCAAGCCTAGTTCGTCGATGTGTTGATCGAAGAATTCAAATACGCCATCGATCTTGGGAACAAACGATTTGGAGTAAGGTGTATCACCAAAGAACAAGTGATGGTCGCAGATCTGCAGAATCCAATATAGCGAAAAGCCAGCGATGATCTGTGGGACGTGAGAAGGGAATCTTGATTGGGTTAGACCTTCAGGTGTGATCGAGGCGGCAAAGTTGGTAATGGCCTGTCGCATGAGTTTGTCATCGCCTGAGATCAGGTAATGGAATAATCCAACTGATCGACTGTCTCCTGAATACCTGTATTGAACCTTGTCAGCACGATGATAAGTTAAGGGCGCAGGATGTGATCAGACTTACTGTAATTGTTCATAAAATGGACAATCCGAATATCCATCAAACATGCAATTCCTCAAAGTTCGAATCGAGACATCCCATATCCTCTCACTATACTCATCTACGACTTCTTGCCAGCTGCCCTTGACAGCCAGAGGATAATTTACCTGGGTAGCATTAAACGAAACAAGTTCTACAGGGCCAGCACCAACTTCGACCTGGAACCGGATAAGTCTGAAAGTCCTGAACCAGAATGGCTCATATGTAACCTCCTGACCCGCTGGAATGTCAAGGGTAATCTCATCGTACGGTCCAAGCAAGAAACCATTCTTGGAATCGAGACGATCTGCCTTTGTTCGAAGCCAAGGATAGAATCTGGGCTCTAGCTCATACCCTTCTGAGTAAGTAAGTTTCAATTTGATCTGAGTGTCTTTCTTCGAGGTGAAAGACCATCGGACGAACGCTGTCGAATGAACGTCCGCTTGAATATCGAGTGAATGTTTGGTATTCGCTTCGAGTGAAACCACACCTTTACCAGATAGGTAGTCTGCCCACTCATCTTGCGTCGAATTGCTCTGGATTGAGTTAATCGTGTTTGCTGATACGGAACTGCCTTCGGGCAGAGGGATCTCTCTAGGTCGCAATCGCCATGGAGCCAATTCTCCATTCAAAGTTTTGAGTGAATAAGGAACAGGTGTTACTGATTCGTTCAGAGGGATAGGGGAAACTCTCTCGTTGATCTGATAGAGATTCAAGGTCAATCATGTATATGATCAAAGAAAAGGGTGTTTAGATAGCAGCACTTACATGAAGGAAAACGTCATCCTGCAATCCCGTGGGATATTTCCTACTATCATCTACCACAGCAGTCCATCCTTTAGCAGAAGCTAGATCTTCATCTCCGACCTTTCCAATACACGTGAATCCCGGGAAAGTAGTCCTCTCAAAGGGCATACCACCTCTCGAGCCTGCGAAATACCTAATAACCAGGAACTCCACTTTATTCTCCCCTTCAGTGAGCCAAGGGGAAATATCTAAGGTGTCGTAATACCATATTGTTGAGTGACTCCTTGATGGACCAACTGCGACTCTACGCCCATTGACGATGAGCTTGTACCTCGTATCAGCAGAAAAGTGTAACAAAGCTTCGGAGGGTTTGCTTTTGAGGTTGACAGTACGTGTGAAGGAGACCAGGCGAGCAGCGGTGTTGTCTGATGAGGAGTCAATCCAGTTTGGGACCCAGACCCAATTCGCTTGAAGGGTATTGATTGTCTGAACACGTCGTCCGTATGTCAGCATCAGCATGATATCATGATATCAACGATCCCGAGAGATATTGACTCACCTTTTGCACCTCTGGGAATACCATGATGATTACGATGTCTCCTGGTTAGCAATCAGCCAGTTGGTCAACCACTGTCATGACAACTACGTCTGCATTGTTCTTTATATTCCACTATGCCAGCTCATGACGACAAAAGTCCCAACGAAGATACGAATATCGATAGGATGACCCGGTCCGAAAGGATCGCGTGTCGGTGCAATTGAGATCCGAGCGTTCCTTTGATCAAGAGGGTCCAAGCTTCCTTCATCGCGGAAAAAACGTCGGTGCTGATAGATCACGTGACCGAGCAATGATTGTTGACACCTAAATATATATATATACATACTCTCTGAAGATTCCGTTGAATATGTATCGTCACCAATGACACACGAATGTATGAATGGCGATATAACATATTTGTATCTCTGCCAGAAAAGACATGCCCCTGTAATTTCAAAGTCGAGAGAGCGAATCAATCTGTCCGACATGAAACATTGCTTTTCTACTTGCCAACAAGTCCTTTTGATTGGACCTTACCTACCGCACAACGAAGTTCACGCTTCGCATTCCTTCAAGCTCAGGCATTCAGATACTACTACACTGTGCGCTGAGTACGTCTGATCATGCTTACATATGAACTCCATATATACCAGCTCACCAGTTGAAGAGACCGATGGACATGACCGATATATATTTAAAATAGTGCCAAAAACAAGTTCCGGCCGTAAAAAACAAGCTCCGACCGACAAATCACACTGTGAGAGAGTACACCTCCACCGTATCTGACCACTTGACATTCAGAACATCAAAATTCATACAAAATTCACTTCTCTTATCTCTGGAGCGATAGGGATACTGGAAAGAGAGAAAACGAATGAAACTGATTGCGCAATATGTTGGTGCTTGTGCATGTGCTTGGAAACGTCAATCGGTCATATGCGAACATCCTATTGTATAAAGAGCAAAGTGAGATGGGAATGTACATATAACTGTTGTTTTCTCTCTCTTCCCTCTTCAGTTTCCCTTCTTATCTAACTAATCGGTCAACATCCTTGTTCATACTCACCCCTATCTCACCAATCTAAGACCTCTTGTACATATCCAACGGTCGAGTAACGAAGTAATACGCTCAACAGCATGTCTACATCCTCCTCGCCCCACTCATCTTCCTCACAATCATCACCCACCACTTCTCACTCGTCTCTACCGCAAAGCAGCTCGAAACCAAAGGTACTGCTATTCGGTGATCGATCTGGAACCAAATTTGATGATGAGCTGAGGGAGATTGCCGAGGTCCACTGTCTACCTAGAGTAGGATACGAGGAGATGGTCCCTCTCATTAAGGAGGTGGTAGAAACGGAGGGTCCCTTCGTAGCTTTCGGCGTGAGTTTTCTTTCGTCCATCACCACTCTCAATGTTATACCAAGACAAAATACTACTATCGATCTACAATGATCGATAGAAGAAGAAGGGACTGGTACAAATAGCTGATATATCTTGAATGCACGTAGGGCTTATTCATGATAACCGACAATTTCCCTGGTAAATGGGATCAAGGTTTACTAGGACCCCTAGCACCCCATTGTAAGCTTTATGTGGGACCGGGTGCAGGGTACGATAAAGTTGATGTGGATTGGATAACCAGCACGTAAGTGTGAGCTTCCGTCAGTGAGCGATGGTGGTGTAACAAGGCCTCAAGCTGATCTTGACGACTTGCTTTTAGCGGGGCGATGTATGCCAATTCACCTACCCAAGTCGGGAAGCGTACCGCAGACGGAGCTTTGATGCTGATACTATCGGTCATGAGAGGTTTAACACCTCAGGTGAGCGAATCACCTCTTCTTATTGGTCGATCGAGCTTGTGCTGATTTCCCAACGCAGGATCTATCTGTTAGAGCTGGTAAATGGCGAGCCAACGTCCGAACACTAGATTGGCGTACCGCTACTGTAAGTGCATCCTATCATAACTATTCTTCCTTCTTATCCAGATTTCATTCTTAAACTCGAGCTTATTGTCGATGTGTACATGTCAGATCGGTATAATAGGTCTAGGCTCTATCGGTACTCAAGTCGCCCACCTACTCACTTCCATCGGCGCTAACTCGATAATCTACCATTCTCGAAGACCATCTTCTACAGCTCATCCAGCATGGGGCTATCGATCCCTCGAAGCATTGTACGCCGAAGCAGATGTGATAGTGTTAACTTGCCCTCTGACGAAAGAGACAAAAGGTTTGATCTGTAAGGAGTCGATTGCGAAGATGAAGGATGGCGTGATGATTGTCAATGTCAGTAGAGGACCGGTGGTGGTGGAAAGTGATTTGGTGGATGCTCTGGATAGTGGTAAAGGTATGTTCATCAACTCCTCTTCCAAGCAAAAAGGAATGAAGCATTGACGAAAGAGATGTGAGTTAGTAATGCGAGCAGCATTGGATGTATTCGAGAATGAACCTACCGTCCATCCAGGATTAATGAGCAATCCAGATGTTGTAAGTCCCATCCCTTCTAAAGATACACTGATTCGATAAGGATGTTGACCACACCTGATTCCCTACCATAGACTTTATCTCCTCATGTAGCTCCTGCACCCGACTCGATGGGTCCACCGATGAACGGCGAAGTAGTTGAGAATATCATCAAATTTATCGAAACAGGTATGCCGCTGACTCCTGTCAATCTGAGTTTATTGAAGGATAGGGGTTACGATACGGTAGCTAGTGCTGTGGGATTATAACTTCTTGAGGTTGATTAGGAATCCACCTGGATAGTGTTGAGTTTTGTGGTATGGTGTCATGTTCTACGTGCTTTGATAGATATGGATACTGTTTCGTAGTGACATGATAATGGCATGGATATTCGATATGACATGTGAAGATTGAAGCTAGGCGAGAAGACGATAACGATCATTCTTTCTATTCGGATCATCCCCACATCATTACGAACCATAATCAAGAGTCTTTGATATACCTTTTTCAATCCTGTCTGCCACATCCCTAACACCGGCAATCTGTATGATCACACGTATCTCCAATCGAAATCCATCTTGCCTTGGTCCACACACCAAGCACGAATCACCTACCCCTTGGCCGAACTGCTCACTCGACTTCCTCACTATCTCCTTCTCGCTCTCATCGGACCGTGCACAGGTATACTGCTTCCTTCTGTTCCGCCCCAAGGAACAAAGTCCACTTACCTCGTTTCACACTACCCTCTCATCAAAATAAGAATTTTTATCAATCACCGTAAACGCATGACCTCCTTTCGATTCTCAAAACTGATTTCGATCATCGCTTCTCAATAAGGGTGGATTTGTGTCGGCCGATCAAGTAATCAGTTTCACCTTGAAGAAGTCAGGAATTGAACAGTAATGGGTATTTCAGCGATACGATATTTACGTACACCTGAACAGCAGGACAGTAGGAATGCATTTCGATATGTCACTCCACCATAAATGCAAGATGAGTACTACATAGCTGTATCGTTATGTGCAGATATATAAAGTGGGGAAGTCATTGACTCAACCACCCAATAACCTGATCTATAAGTTGAAAAAGAATTGTGTCCGATCAAATTCTCACTACAAAGACAAAGGATTGATCTGCCACTTTGCCTCTAACACTGTATGCCTGCGTAGAGGAAAAGTTGTACAGGGTAAATTGAATTTTTCGAGGCAGATGAAATTGTCACTAGTAAGTTACCATCAAACAAATCAATCAATGCAGTCCCCCTTAAAACACTTTTACTTGGAACCTTCATTATCGATAAGTCGGAGCGGCCTGAGTACTTCGGTTCATCTTGGACTGCGTCCAATCCCATCGGAAATGTCTATAGATCGCTCATATCAGATTGTAATGAATGATCAGCGAGATGCCATAAATCCATTTATACATCATAAAATGATACGAAAGGCGTATCAGCAATTATGATCATAAGGAGACTTGCTGCACACTTGTTATCATCCATCGTTTATGCACCGTCGCGTGATCAGTCGAATCGTACTGCACACCACACTGCCAGTGACGTTGGAATGCACACTATTCACCTTCCTTTGATATTTCATTCGGCACATGTAACTTCACTGCAAAATTTAGCCGAGATCCCCAGGTTACCATGGTATGGCATGTAGTAGCAGACTATCAGACGTTTGCCCAAGGAATTATCATCTAAACATAGACACAGGAAAGAAATACCACTCGGACACCGTTGTTGGATACAGAAGATCCTTTGGAGGAAAAGGGTTGGGTAAGGTAGGATCACCGCGATATTTTCCGATCAAAGTAGATTTTGTCTTATTGTCTTTCTTTGGTAAGAGCGGATTGTATCCTTAATGGGATCTGATTTGCTGCAAGCCTTGATCGCCCTTTTCCTTCTTGAGATATCAAAGGAATCTCAACGATCACTCCTTTGCGTCTATGGAATGTGTAGGCCCAGGTTTCAAATTCGTACACTTCATGGGACTGACGTACTTATTTCTTCTACGATACTGCATCTCTGTGATGAAAAGCTGTGTGTTCTTCTTGTACCTGACCATGGTCGCACCTCATAATCACTCATCATCATGGTCCAAAGATCTCTGATTCATACCACCACAACTGACACCGGCCAACGGCGAACGAAGAAGAGCGGAGAGGGCGCAAGTAACTAATGAAACTTTGATTTTGGGGTAACTATTAAACCAAGTGGATTTTGACAACCAAAGGACATGTCATTCCATCCTTTAGTTTGATCGATGGATCAAGCATGACAATTGAAGCGAATATACACCTCATGCATGTCCTGGGTTCATGGATCTTGCTCCACCTCTCTTATTCACAGTAAGATATCAGAGGCAGAAAGACAATCAACTGTTAAATGACCCTCTCCGGGCGACGAAAAAGGTTGTGTGATCAACTTGGACCTGATGAACCGTGCTGTGTGTTACCATCAAGATCAATCAACTTATCCTGAGGTATGGCTCGATCTAGTGACAAAGCGGTACCCCATTTTGTATTCGGAACATATACACTCAACTGTCAAAAGATTTTCTGGTTTACAGGTTAGTACTATACCATCCTATCAATCGAAAGAATTCCCCTACTACTATCATACCACAGACAAAAAAGATATAAATACCCAATCAAAAACGATCAGTCAATTCCCATTCCTTCATTCCATTCCATTTTATCTTTTCCCATTCAACCCACCAAAAGAAGCAAACCCTCGTTCTTTTTCTCTCCACTGGCCCCTCACTCTTGTTCATCCAAAGTATTTCGGTTGGATAACAAGTTTATACTTTTAATTGATTCTCTATAACCTCGGCGTACGAGGCTTTATGATCCTGCAATAAGGTTTCAGAGGCGCACTTTATATCGTAGCCAATCATCCCGCTCGGAGTGCGCTGAGGACTAATCTAAATTACTTCTCGGCTGAATTGATCTTTCACTATGGTAAGCCATCCCTCGAACTTCGATAACAACAACGACGACAACGAATCGAGCAGGTACCCATCGTCACGATCTACCCTTCGTACCGTTCCCAACAACGCCGCAACCGGTTTAAACGAAGGTTATCAAAACCTCCGCACCAACACAAATACCATCTCGCCTACTCGTGCAGGTTTTATCCCTATTACCGCTCTCACCAACAACAATAACATTAATCAAGCTAGACCTGATACTTTCAACATGGGTCATGCTCCGTCTTACCTCCAAGGTCAACCCCAAAGTCAACCTGGATCAAGTAGAAGACAATTCCAAGTTGATCTTCGAATGGTAGACCCCAACCCACCTACCCAAGGTCAAGGTGAAGCTCGAACTCCGACTAGTACTCGAGTCATTCATCCTCCTCCTCAATATTGGCCTTCCAATACCACCATCAACACCCCCAACAGCACTACCATCAGCAACGGTTATACTGGAAGAGGTCAAGTTGCCGATATTGTCATTCACATGCCTACTCCTCCTCCACCTGCCGACCATCTCCCTTCGGTCGGTACTATCACTTTGTCAGGATTCCAAACTGATTATTCAAGGGCGATCGTCGGTGGTGAAGATCATCTCAGAAGAGCACCCAACTCTGAAGATGTTCGAGCGACCTTCCAAATGAATGACGAAGAAGATAATCGACCTGTCCCCGCTGAGGCATATATCATTATGAGACCTCATAGAGAGCTCAACAGAGGTTGGAATGATGGTATCGCCGAAGAGATGAGATTGGCTGATGAATGGTGAGTAGACTCACTTCCTGATATCACGGTAGCTTCCTTATTATCAACGTCACTTTTTGGCTGTATACTTACTTGCTTTTTATATTGCAGGACTTACGAGCTTCAACTTATTCAACAACCTACTAGAGGTAAAGCTCTTGGTCTCGGACCCCTTCCCAGAGTGAGTTAAATGTTCGTTTGATACTGGACATGGCTCATGGCTGACCTATTGTCCTTTAAACAGGGCTGGCCTGCTCTTTCGGCTCCTCTCATCGTGCTACTCATCGTCAAGGACCAAAACGGCAAGGTCATTCCAGTTGAGTGAGTGAAGTTATCTCTTTTTGTATATCTGAACATCAACGTACCTCTACTGATGATCAATTCTATCTCGTTAGCCACCCGATCCTCAATCGAAAACTCGTTCATACCAGTATGACCGTTGATCTCGTCTCTGAAGATGGTACTCAATCTCGATCCTTCATGAGAGTTAGACCAAGAGAACAAGATCCTTGTAAGTAGACTATACACATTCATCAAATTCCTGTTGATCGTCATGTTTCCATACTGACTGATCACAATGTGATTTACCATAGCCAAACCTCCCAGCCCTACCTCAGGCGTCCCGATCGATCCAGAGGTATTCAATCGAACTCAACGAAACCTCCTTGGTGCTCTTCATCGATCTGCCAACACTTTCGTTCTCGATGGCAAGAAAGGAATTTACTTCCTCTTCACTGAACTTGTAAGTCATATAGCTTTTGCTCTACTCTCGATACAGATTATACTGATCCATACTGCATATGTTCAGGTGGTCAGAAACGTCGGAAGATACGCTTTAAAAGTCTCCTTACTCGATCTTGCTGGGTGGGTTCGGGACTTCTCACACAAGTTGTGTTATATATGCTTGCTAATGAAGACTTTGTTCCAGTCCCATGCATATCGGTACTTCTATCGGTATAACCAAGACGATCAGCAGTGCTCTCACTCATCCTTTCACCGTTTAGTGAGGAAAGAACCGATTCCTGCTGAATCATCGGTGCTTTACTAACATTGTTTCTTCTCAACTCAGCCACGGTACCGAGTTCCCGGGCGCTCTTCCTGTTACAGACCTTTCTATGGAATTTACTAGACAAGGTGAACGTAACTTGGGTGTGAGTCGGATCTTCCCTTTTCACCTAGTGGTATCTGCCCGTGCTAATAACCTTTGGTATCGTAGCGACGAACCCGTGCCGACAATAATGGAATTTCCTCCGAAGACGACCTGATGAATCCTCCGAGCAACTCTCCCGAAGCTGAATCTCAACCTCAAACTCAACCTCCATCCCGATCTCAACCGCAAGTCGCTTCTGGTGTCACTGAAGGACCTTCTTCTGCTTCTTCCTCTTCTTCCGCTATTGGAGGTATCGGACATTCTGTTCCCGTATGGACCGAACAAGTCATCCACGTTCATCCTCAAGGTTCTTACATCCGAAGAGTCCGACCCCAAGGTCAACCTCCTACCCGAGGGGGTGCGGAAGAAGGAGAACAGAGGGGAAATGGAGGTTTCGAGCGATCTCATCTCTAACTTCTAAAGATGATTTCAGCTCAACCTTTATGAAAAACATTATTGAAAGGTTTGTGAGATAGAGTAACGTATGATTGATCGAGTTTGGTTTGCTTTGACTGGTATGGTCTGGTTCGTAAAAATCATCAAGAGATCTTTCTTCTTTCGAAAGGGAAGGATAATCGAATAAGGATATATATCTATTATCGCTCTACGTGGTGACCGAAAAATGATTTGGTATGGGTCAACGAATTGGAGTTCAAGGTGATTTCTTGGAGAAATGGTATGTATGGTTGGTTGGATAGAAGAAAATACGAAATGATGAAGAAAAGGCTTAAAACCGTACTTTTCTTGCTGGATGTTATTCGTTGGTCGAGATGAAATAGAAAAATTCAATTTTAAACATACCTTTGTATATGGCTGATTATGGTTAATGCATTGTATAAGACTGGAAAATGGTGCATTTGGTATCGGGTACTCGGCTCGTAGTTTTGAGATACGTTGTCTAGTGGTTGATCTTCTTTGGCTTTCTCTTGAAAAAGCTGGGCGGTTCGTTCGTTGGTGTTGTATCAACTGAGTCAAGTACCTTTTCAGTCAGTCAGTCGGTAAATTGATACTCATCGATAACAGTGATAATCATTTCAGGCTAGTATCAAGTAAGCACAGTACAAATATCAATACTGATCAGTAGAACGAAGGGTATATCATTGTATATGCATCCAGCTCTACGAATCTCATCGTTTCACTATACTTATCTATTCAACAACATTATAATCTTCTCTCTCCCCTTCTGCCATCATCACCAATTTGGAAACACAGAAGACCCAACCCACCCTCATCATCTTCTAATTCAAAGCTATAGTTGCTCGCAACAGTCTAATAACCTATTTCAAAAACACACAAACAAATCATCAGCCAAAAGTCCTACAGACACAAAGTATCAAACCTGAGATCGCGATCTTAAATCCACACTCACTTCTACCAAACATTGTCCAAGATTTAGCTTTCTCACCACACTGCACACATTTTTGGTTCTCGCCCTCTGGGAATTTCCCAAATCGATCTTGGTCGAATGGGATACAGAGTGATTTAGCTCCTGCTGAAGGAGCTTTGTTGTCCTCTGCTTGACCTTTGTTTGCTCTATCATAGGGTGGTAACAAATGGTCAGTAAATGCAAGTTCTACAAATTTAGGAGAGATTAGATTTTTCATTTATGATCGAATCCTCTTCGCTTTCCCTCTCACAGCATGTCGTTTCTCCTCTTCCGGCAACGAAATCTCGTATACAATGGAGATCCACTCACTGGCTCTTACTTCTCTCCTTGATATCATCCTCACACTGACTACCTTCACACCAAGGAAGTACCAAGATATTCTTAGCATCCAACGTGGGTACCACATCATCCCAGTTCGTAACAGTCTTGAGACAAGTATCGAATTTCTCTTGAGCCTTCTCCAACATGGACTTTTGAATTTCATCAAGGTACAATCTGACGGTGTTTCCAATATCGGACAGAGGCATGGGGGATTTGTGATTATCATATCGTCTGACAGCGAGGGTAGTGTTGGCGGCGATATCTCGTGGACCTAACTCAAGTCGGAGTGGGACACCCTATACGAATTACGAAATATCAAAATCAGCCGATGGTCAGTGTAGAAAGAAGCGATAAGGATGTCGGATTACCAAGAACAAGGAACAATATACTCACTCTCATCTCCCAATCGTTGAACTTCCATCCAGGAGTGTAACCCTCTCTCAAATCTGCTTTTGCTCTAACTCCAACTTTGACCAATTCCCTCTCCAAATTCAAGCATGCATCGTAAATACCTTGGTTCTTACCTTCACCTTTCGATAATCCTACAGGAACGATGACAACTTGTTGTAATGCTACTCTAGGGGGAAGGACCAAACCCTGATCATCACCATGAACCATAACCATCACACCTAAAGATCGAGTTGATAATCCCCATGAATTCTGATAAGCCAACAACCTCCCTTCGTCTTTGTTAGGAGATTCAACAGAAATATCAAACATCTTGGAGAAATTTTGTCCTAAGTGATGAGATGTAGCTCCCTGAATACCTCTTCCGGTAGTTGGGATGAAACCTTCCACAGTGGTCGTGTAATCTCCACCGGCGAATTTCTCATTCTCAGATTTCTTACCTGGAATGACAGGTACGGCTAAAAGGTCGGTATATACTTTTCGGTATAGTTCGAGAATGTCCATTACTTCCTTGGCGGCTTCGGCTTTGGTAAGGAAGGCGGTGTGACCTTCTTGCCATAAGAATTCTCGAGTTCGTAAGAAAGGTTCTGAACAAGATGATACATCAGTACACCACTTATATGAACCACCGAGATCAGGACAACTCACGAGGGTTTTTGAATTCCCATCGAACGACAGAGTTCCACTGGTTCAATTTGAGAGGAAGGTCTCGGTGAGAGTTGATCCATTTAGCGTAGTCTGCATGATCACATCGTCAGCTTGTTCCCATTTCGGCCATCATTTGGACAGCTGACTTACAAGGGTACATTACGGTCTCGGAGGTAGGTCTGATAGCAATAGGCTCTTCGAGGTCGGATTTACCACTAGTCACCATTGCAAAGATCATCAGCTAAATCGTTTACCCTTAGGAACGAGAAGTCAAGCTGACTCACGCTTTAGTCACCCAAGCTACCTCAGGAGCGAAACCCTCGATGTGATCTTTCTCCTTTTCGAGACGAGCGTTGGAGACGAACATGGGGAAATAACAATCTTGTACACCGAGTTTCTTGATCTCGTCGTCGAACCAGGCTGAATTGCACAAGATATAGTCAGCTTATACAGTCAGTTACGGTTCAGGTTTGCCAGCTAAAACTTACTCTGAATGGTTTGCCAGATGGAGTATGACCATGGTCTGAGGATGTAACAACCTGAGATATCGTAATAGTCGAGCATTTGACCTTTGATCAATACCTAAAAACGAATTGAAGATCAGTAAGCTGAAAATTGTCACCTGATATACGCATAGCGACTCACATCCGTGTACCATCCTGAGAAATCTTCATCCTTCTTGTACTTGATAGCCATGTTGTACTTCTCGTCATCCTCTTGAGCAGCAGCGGGTTTAGCTTCCGTCTTCTTTTCCTTGGCACTGTCATACAGCCAATATACATCAGCTAACACCATAGATACGCTCAGTACAGCTGATAGGTACTTACGCAGGTTTGGCCGCAGGAGCGGAAGGAGCAGGGGCAGATACTTTGAGCTCAGCGAAATCAACCAATCTAACCGCATTGTCCTTTGATATACTATCCAAATACGATTTGATATCTTGACCTTTGAGCAAAATGGTCGTGTTTGAAGAGGTAAGATGTAAAGCATGTTGATCTTGAGATTGAGCCAAAGATTGATCCAAGATCAAATGGATGTTTTCGTCGATAGTTGGATTGGCAGGTAAAGCTAAAGCCGATACATCATCTTTTGATGCTGAGGAAGGTAAAACGCTCTTGATCAAATCTTCAGAAGCTAATCTCAATTCCTTCAATTCTAACAATTTACCAATTGCCCCAGACGAAGTTTCCGTACTGTCCTTGGCCAATACCAATACGGGAGTTGGTGTAGCGGTCTTAGCTGTTTTAGGTTTGAAGAGGAGTGTTTTGGTCAATCCTACTGAAGCGAGGGTCGGGACAGTGGTGGATAATTCGGCAGCCCATTCTGCTGAGCCCTTGACGGGGGAGTGGGAGATCACGTCGGGGTGGGAGATTTGAAGTGACTTGAGTCTTTCGAGGATCACCGAGTCGGTCACTGCTTGAGCTGACATGGTGGAAGTGGATAGGGTTCTGAGGGTGGTGATTCGTGTTCGGGTGGATGAGAGTGATATAGCCTTCAGTAAGTGAGAGGGTAACAAAGGCATGTATCGATGAGGAGAGGATACGAAGGATCAAGGGATATATGGTCGAGTCGAAAGAGACAAAAGTTGGTTGAAATGTGAACAGTGCAGAGCAAAGTAGCAAGGTGGTGGTTTTTTTGGTTGGTGGATGGTGTTACGTAACGGATGTCAAATCCGATAAAGATGTGAACTGATGTCGATGAGCTAGCTATACTCGTGTATATGCCGGACCGAACAAAGAAAAGAATACTCTATACTCTTACCATACATCGAGCATTCCCACACAAAGAACAAGGATACTGCATACTGCAGGATCGAGAAAAGCAGAAAACATGTCACTGAACCCAATACGAGCCTCACTCGTCCGTCCGACAAGCAGCATGTCCCGAGTCCCTCAATCGTTCTCACGAATATCCAATCGATCTGTCCACTATACCTTCCCTCGTTTCACAGCCAACACCACTTCCTCATCTACCACACATCACGCTCATGGACATCAGCACGCTCACCAGCATGCAAGTCAAGCACCGAGGAATGGCAAAAAACCCAGTCCGCATATGGTCTGGTACAGGGAGATAGTTCCGGGTGAGTCAGCGTCTGCCTGTAGAGACAAAGGTGAGAATAGTGGATAGCTAATTCTTGTTTGATCGTATATCTCAATCCATGACTATCATTATCCATACAATACTATCTGTCATCTTTCTAAACCCAGCTATGATCCCCATATTCCTAATATCCACCACGCTCTTCCTCTCCCTCTCTCTCATTCGAACCCACCTGTCTCACTCCAAATCGCTCAGCGAATCCAACACTAAGATTCAAGAGCTTGAATCGCAGTTATCGCAATTACGCTTAGAACAGAAAAGACAAATGGTACGTGAAAAGAGGGAGAGAGAGAGGATCTTGCCGTTAGTTGTGGAAAGGGTTTTACAGCGTGTGGGGGTGGTTGGAGGGGAGGAAGATGAGGAGGTGGAGGAGGAGGTAAAGGAGTTACCTAGGTTGTTATAATCGTGAGACTATATACGAGTGAAGAAGGAAATAATGTAGTATGGGTTGATGAAGGATCTGAATAAAGTTCAAATGGGGTATCCGAAGATTATGGGAGATCGGAGAGGTAACCTTACACACCAACACGGCTCAGCTCACGAAGGAGGCTCATGTAGGGAAGAAGACGTAGTATGAATGGTAAAAATAATGTATCGTATAATATTCTTGGTTATTCTCTCTTTCGAATGCATTTTTCGTTCTTTTTCATAGCTTATGGATCGACGTGATTGAATCAATGCGATGTGGAATATGGAGTAACCTGCATCTGATTCACTCTTATTCATTTTGACTCATACATTATATACAACATCCCATATCCCATTCACCCTGACCTATTTCGAAAGCAAGTACCAACATAGCCATCACGATCTTCTATCACTAATTACTCGATAGCTGATAAGTAATTCCTCCTAAGGCTTAGCAGGTGCTACCTCCCCACATTCCGGACATGTCCTCCACTCATCATCCGTCATCCACCTTTCTATAACGGGTTTCAACTGTGTATCTAAATCTGAACAGTGGAAAGTGACTTCACGGATCTGGACGAGGTTGTCACCGTGCTTTGGGTTGGGACAATACCATCTCATCGTATCTGAATCGATCATAGATAAATCAGTCTCGGTCATCAGACCTAAGTGGCGTCCGGCTGATCGCAAGGATAAGGTTGGGTGGTTTGAGATGTATTATACTTGGACTTACCAATAGCATCACCTGGTCTGACCATCTCAAGTACAACTCCAATCGTATCTGCCACCCTCCTAGGCGAGTGAGGTGTATTGGCTATAAGACAATAATTTCATACATTAGCAAAATCACTTATCGTACTACACCTCTCACCCACTCTCATCACATCCCTCTCGATAGTCTCATCCATCCCCTCCGACCTTTTTCAAAAACTATTGGAAAGCCAAACGTACCAGGTAACAAGAACATCTCCCCTTCTCCAATCGTGATATCCCTAATCTTCCCTTCGTCAACCACTTTCAAAGTCATCGTTCCCTTGTATTGATAGAACCATTCTTCCGTCGTATTAATATGGAAATCTACTCTGGTGTTTGGGCCACCGACGATCATGACGATGAAGTTGGATCCTTTGTACATGCATTTGTTCCCTATCGCAGAAGAATAGAATCAACTAATCTGCAATGTACTTTCAGGTCCAACAGTAGGAATAATGGCGAAAATAGTTAGGTTATCGACAGAATAAGGTAGCAATCTCATTTTTCGGAAAGATAGCAAAGATCATGGATCATAGATCGTAGATCGAAAAAGATACTCACCTACAGGTGGTTTGAGAAGATGATTATTCTCTTCCAACCATTTTGGGAAGTTGATAGCTGGTGGTAACATCGTGTGGTCCGTATCGTCAAATCTCAAATATCCAATGATCGTTGTTCTTGTGAGTTTGTATTTTATGTGAGTGATTGGATATGTCTATTCTGGTATGATCCAAAGATATATGGAGGGGAGATGATAGATGATGAGTCATTGAAAAAAGCAAAAACATTCGTGGTTGATTCGATTCACCTCCACTCCGCCGGTAAGATCCGATCGACCATGATGGACTGACTAACTTCTAACACCCTCACATGTGCATGACGATGAGTATATGCATAGTGGACATGAAGAACAAACAAAGTCGGCTGTCGCAGCAATCCAAGAGTGATGCTTCTCACAGCCTGATCATGCTCAAGAGGGTCCTCCTCTCAGAGCTCATACGTCCGGTGATAACTCGAGTTTGTGCCTCACCGCCCTGCGTGGTATCTTGTAACGAACCATTCTTTCTTAAATTTAATATTATACATACAAATCAAATGAGACACCATAGAAGAAGAACTAAGAAAGGATAATCACCCTCATACCCTCCATTAGAACATGGTATCTTCATCTCTCAGGAACTCTCCCACATCAGCTTGATGAAATACTATTATACCGGTTGGATCTAATTTACGAGTATCGATTGTTGATCTGGCAGTTACGCCGAAGCCCTATATTTTACAGGTAAATCAGCAATTTGGTCCAATCAAACCACCTTGCACATTGCTTATTGCTCCGCGCGATTCTAGAACTGATTCTAACAGAAATTTTATTTTCCATATCTCTCCCTTCCCCGTAATCCGTTCAGGAGATCATTGAATAATCGAACAGAAGCAAACCACTCACCAAAGGAACATCAGCCATATTGTAAACTACCACACCTTGATGTTCAGGTGTATCCTCCGTTATCCTCCCCAAATGAGCTTTCGCAACGTGATTACCATATAAGAAAGGTAATTCTCCAGAGGGTTTTATCCAGACCTAAGCGCACGTAGAACAGGTAGTTAGTAACGATTCAAACCTTCTGATAGAGAGGAGAGATCGGATATTGTAAATAGTAGGATTGGATTATCTTATGTCTGAGCTCTGACTCCATTTTTTTTTTCTGTCACTACTTGTGATGTTATTTGTCTTTCCTCCAGTCTCATCCTGTCCTGAAGAAGGATATCCAATCGACACCATAACACCATGGCTCTAGCGTAGGTCAACATCTCAAACTCACCTTGTATTTAGCATATTTCGCTATCCAATCCAAACACGTTATACCCAGCTTGAATTTCCCAGTCTTCGAGAATTTACCGAAACATGTACCGAGAGAGATCAAATTACCTCGAGCTACTGAGGTGGCGTAGTGCAGCATGGGAAGGGGGAGGTAGTAGACTCTGCATATGAATAGTGTCAGCTTGGATGTACGATATATAACAAACAGCCGTATCGTCATTTCCTTTCCTTTAATTGCCATGTCTGGACAAAATCCGAGGTATAGGAATATCTCTTGACTCGACAAGGCTTCCGGAGTCGAGATTGCCAATACAGCATAGTCATAAGGAGCACTTACCTATCTTTATGCAGCCTGAAGCAATACGCATCATCTTCATCCCTATCTATCAAATGAACCAAATTCTTCCCTATGTAATTTGCGAGTTCTACGAAAACCAAAGAAGGATTAAAATTAGCGGATTGTCCATCGCACGAGGAGTATGAATAGCTCACTCTCGAACACTGCTTTGGTCTCTTCTTCCGTCAAAGGTCTCATCTCGCTATATGTGCTCTGTTTGTAGGATCAACTATACGATATATGATATACCGAAGTAGATATATAGATGTTCTTGAGTATGAGTCTAGTGAGTGGACATGAAATCTTTGCAGAGAGATTCAACTTTTACCACGTGAGGGATAAATAAACAGGGATAAAACCAAAGAAATACTGATGAATTTATTAGGCCAAGAGGTGCCCCACTCCTCTACTGTACGAGGATGAGTGAACGACGCGCAATACCAAGTGACATGTCATCGTTGTTCGAATTCAAGTTGAACAGATAGATTAGATTATATAGACAAATCATCGTTAATACTTCACACCTCGCCGGAACAGATAAAAGACTCCAGCCCCCGTCTCTGCATCACCTTGCCCAGCACTCCCTCTTTCCCCCAACTCGTCTGTCACCCCGACATCGAACAGATAAAGAGAGGTAGATCACCATGGTATGTCATATTCCCTCCTTCGTTTGCTGACTATCAACTCAACACACTGATCTCGTATACATAATACAGTTCCGAAACTCGTACGATTCAGATAACACCACATTCGTAAGCTTGACCCTCATGTTTCGTTCTACAGGATATAGCTGACAGGTAAGATATATCGTAAAGTCCCCACAAGGAAAGTTATTCCAAGTTGAATACGCTTTAGAAGCAGTCAAACAGGGATCAGCAGCTATCGGCTTACGATCCAAGAATCATGCTGTATTGTTGACTCTCAAGGTGAATCCGAGCTCTCTATATAAACCTGCAAACCTCTTTGTTATGTCTTGATATACAAGGACTTTAGCTGATGATGGATTTATGAAATAGCGATCAACAGGTGAATTAGCGACGTATCAAAAGAAGTTGATAAGGATCGATGATCATGTCGGTGTGGCTATTGCCGGTCTGACGAGTGATGCGAGGGTATTGAGGTGAGCTCCAGTCTCGGTCCTTGGATCTCAGTCGGAAATTGAGGAATCGGACAAGAGCTGACACGTTGTGCTTGCGGGCGATATAGTAATTTCATGAGACAACAGGCTATGAGATCTAGGATGACTTTCGGGAGAGCTATACCTGTAGGAAGGATCGTACAAAGTATTGCTGATCGTGAGTCCAGCTTTCGTGTCTGTGGTATAGTACAGCCTCTTGTAAGCTGATTATCTACTCGTGACGGTGTAGGAGCTCAAACGAACACACAAGAATACGGTAGAAGACCATATGGTGTAGGATTCTTAGTTATCGGACAAGATGTACGTTTTTCTCTTTCTCAGAAACTGATCCAGCTCTCCCTGGCTCTTGTGTCTTCAGGTGTTATGGTCAAGCTAATTGTGTATGGTTGTATGGTCGTTTATAGGAAACTGGCCCACATCTATACGAATTCTCACCTTCTGGAACTGCTTTCGAGTATTACGCTCATTCGATTGGAGCGAGAAGTCAAAGTGCTAAGACTTATTTGGAGAAGAATTTTGAGAGTTTCGAAGATGGTAAGTATGACTTTTTACTAAAAGAAGAATCTCCCGTTTTGCGCATTCCGCTTTGGACAGTACTCGCTTCATGTACCCCGAACGCCAATGTGCACCAACGCCTGTAAAATCGATCTCGGCTACTCGGTCGCTCATCTTCTCGAATCATAACAACCAGATGATGCTATCGATGTTCACCTACATAAGCTGACCTACTTCACTCCTTTCTAGCCCCACTGGCAGAACTGATCAATCACGGTCTTTCCGCCCTTCACGACACCCTACAACAAGACAAGTCACTCTCCCTACACAATACCTCCATCGCCATCATCGGCCCTCCCGACGCGGAAATTGAGAACCTAGCTCAATCTGCCGCTGCCAAACGAGGTAATTTCAGGGTATGGGAGAACGAGGGAGTAGAAGAATTGTTGAAAGCTTGGAGAAGAAGTAGGGGTGAGCCTGAAGATGGACCTCAAGAGGAACAACCTGCTACTCAACCTTCGGCTGAACAGGCTCAGTCTGCCGAAGGCAGTGAGAACGCTCCTGCTGGTGCACCTGCGGGAGGGGAGGATGTGACTATGGAGGAGCAATGATCGAGTGTACAACGATGAAAAGAGACAGTTTGGGTGTATAGCGAGGGTACCATACCTGATGAACCATCATGCATGTGTAGAAGCTCTTTCGATAGCAGTTCATCACGACTGACTCTTCCTCGCCTTCATACGTGCATGCATATTTCGCTGTCATTCTCGATCACTTGGTGGTTATTTGAGCCTGATGTTTGATGCAAACACGGAGAAGGTGTTATCAGCCACATTCTCATCCGTGCAACCACGCGTAGGGTGCCACGCCCTCATCACTGACACTCACATCCACTACCACAGCACAGTTAAGCTCGTCATCATCATCCTGTACTCAAGTATACCACAACTATCATACTTATCACATATCGAGTAACCAGACCTTGTCACCTATCCTCAAGAAGAGCTCCCTCCATTTGCCTCGTCTGCACACTCTCTATCCCTCTCAGAAGAACATCACTGCCCATCTGACATTAGCCCACGGACACGTAGAGGAGAGGTCATTCCAAGATGGTATGTCAACTTGATCCACTTCAGTCCTACACGTGTATATAGTATATATCCACTGACATGAGACTACTAGCCAATGCTACTTGACATCAATGTAAGTCTATCGCCCTCTTAGACCTGGATAAGAAGGGACTGTAGCTGATTTCTCATTCGTGGTACAGCGTAAACTCCTCGCTAGGTCTGACCGTGTCAAATCAGTTGATTTCCATCCTACTGAACCTCATGTCATATGCGGTTTATAGTAAGTCCTCCCTACTCTATCATCACTTTACTACCATTATTCATGGGACTCGTGATAGGATGCTGATGTTCCTTGTCATATTGCAGTAACGGTCAAGTGAAGATATGGAATTATGAGACGCAGACTGATCTGAAGACTTTCGAAGTGACGGATGTACCTGTTAGGTGTGTTAGGTATATCGCGAGGAAGAACTGGGTGAGTTTGCTTCTCTATCATTCTTCGACACCTCATCGCACAGTTCAGATATCCCATCTGCGGACATAACTTGTGTTGTGAGATATACTAACTCGCTTGGGTAATCGCATTCTCAGTTCGTCTCAGGATCGGACGACTTCCAGCTACGTGTATACAATATCTCAACAGGTGAAAAGATAACTTCCTTCGAGGCTCATCCAGACTATATAAGATGTTTGACCGTCCATCCTACTTTGAGTTTGGTGTTGACTGGAAGTGATGATATGACGGTCAAATGTTGGGATTGGGATAAAGGATGGAGATGTGTTCAGGTAGGTCCACATACGCTCAGTTCAATCCACAGCGTCATTGCTTCAGGCTTCATCATCAACAAGCAACAATCGATGCTAATATGTACGCATACATGATAGATCTTCGAAGGTCATACCCACTACATCATGGCATTATCCATCAACCCCAAAGATCCCCAGACGTTTGCTTCGGCATGTCTGGATCACACAGTCAAAGTATGGTCGTTAGGAAATCCAGTACCGAACTTCTCTTTGGAAGCTCATGAGAAAGGTGTAAATTACGTTGATTATTATCATGGTGGTGATAGACCTTATCTGGTCACTACAGGTGATGATAGGTGAGTGGAAAAAAAATTCAACAATTAGACACATCAACAGCAACTTTGACAGCATACGAAATGAGATCCCACTAATGGTGGTCTGTGTAATTGATATATATAGACTTGTAAAGATTTGGGATTATCACTCAAAATCATGTGTTCAAACGCTCGAATCACACACTGCCAACGTATCATTCGCCATCTTCCACCCATCTCTACCTATCATCTTATCGGGTTCTGAAGATGGTACAATCAAGATTTGGCATTCTTCCACATACAGACTGGAAAATACGTTAAGTTACGGATTGGAAAGAGCCTGGTGTGTAGCTTATAGGAAAAGCGGTAATGAAGTTGCTGTTGGTTTCGATGAAGGTGCGGTAGTAGTCAAAGTGAGTTCGATGCCAATCAAATGGAAACAAAAACAACTTTTGAGGCTGATTGTGATTCGACTGGTCTGTTAGCTTGGTCGAGATGAACCTTCCGTATCGATGGATTCATCAGGAAAGATTGTATACGCTAGAAATACGGAGATTCTCACTGCCAACGTGTCCAATGTTGGTGCTGATGGTGAGTATATTCACTCATCTGCTTCGTGCTTGGGAGCCATATATTGATGAATATCATACTTAGGCGAGGCGGTAGAAGATGGACAACGACTTATGGTATCATTGCGAGATCTCGGTACTACCGAAGTCTACCCCCAATCGTTACAACACAGTCCTAACGGAAGGTAAGCTATATATCGAGGATTATCGCTGGACTTTAGCTGACTCTGTCCAGATTCGTGACCGTATGTGGTGATGGTGAATACATCATCTACACCTCTCTCGCCTGGCGAAACAAAGCCTTCGGTTCTGGTCTCTCATTCGCCTGGGCAACAGATTCCAACACCTATGCAGTACAAGAGGGTAAATCGAAGATCAAGGTTTATCGAAATTTCAAGGAGAGACCAGGATTGATCAAATCATCCGGATCATATGCTGTTGAAGGTATTCACGGTGGTACGCTCTTGGCTGCTAGAGGGAATGGATTTGTCATGTTCTGGGATTGGGAGACTGGATCAGTAGTTAGAAGAATCGAAGTTGACGCTACAAACGTTTCTTGGTCTGCCACTGGTAACCTCGTCGCAATCACTGCCGAAGATTCGTTCTATATCCTGAGCTTTGATCGAGATGCCTACAACGCTAGAGTCGATAGTGGGGATATCATCGGCGATGAAGGGGTGGAAGAGGCTTTCGATGTCATTGCGGAGATTTCTGAGTCGTAAGTTGTCCTCGGGTTGATATACAGTGAAAGGCCGAGCTGATTGTGGTACCCTGCTGGTCAGCGTGAAAACTGCTAAATGGGTCGGAGACTGTTTCATCTACACCAACTCTACAAACCGACTTAGCTATCTTGTTGGTGATCAACCGCATGTCATCAACCATTTCGACCAGTAAGTAACACATGTCCACACCGCAGTGCTTCAATAGCGAGGCGATACACTGGAGAAGGAATTTGTTTGCTGATACTCTTATCGCAGAGGAATTTACCTCCTTGGCTACTTACCCGCCCACAACCGAATCTACGTTGCCGACAAAGACCTCAACATCTACTCTTACTCATTATCACTCACTGTCGTCGAGTACCAGACTGCCATTCTTCGAGGTGATCTGGAAGGTGCCGAGGCTATCTTACCTACTGTTCCTGCGGATCAAAGGAATAGAATTGCTAGATTCCTCGAGGGTCAAGGTGGGTCCCGATATGCTATATGTGCATGGATATTAGCTGACATGAGATATGTTTGATATTGTAGACCTTAAAGAACTCGCTTTATCCGTATCTACCGATCCCGACCATCGATTCGACCTTGCAATCTCCCTGAACGATCTTGAAACTGCCCTTTCTCTCGTCCGATCATCACCCGAAGCTGGCTCTCAAGCGAAATGGAAGGTAGTCGGTGATAAGGCATTGTCAGCTTGGCAGATGGACCTAGCTCAAGAAGCTTTCGAAAAAGCTGGAGATTTATCTGCATTATTGTTACTCTTCACTTCATTATCTGATCGAAAAGGTTTAGAGAAATTAGGTGGATTGGCTAAAGAAAAGGGACAGAACAATATTGCTTTCGCATCTTATTTACAATTAGGAGATTCAAAATCTTGTATCGACATATTGGTTGGAACAAATCGATTACCTGAAGCTGCCCTTTTCGCACGGTCTTATGCTCCTCAGGAGATCTCAGGTGTAGTTGGTAAATGGAAGAAATCTTTAGATGGGGAAGGTAGATCAAAAATATCTCAGACTATTGCTGATCCCCTTGAAGATAAGGAATTATTCGGGAATGAAGGCTCCCTGGGATCTAATGAGGAAGGAAGTGGTGTTTTAGTTGAGAAAGACGAAGACGAGGTACCACAGGACCCTCAAAGTGGCGCGGGGGTAGCGGAGAAAGCACGGGAAGTGGTGGAGAAGGCGAAAGTGGGTGCGGAGGAGCTGGTGGAGAAGGTGAAAGATTTGAGTGTGGGTGATAAAGAGAAGGAGAATGGTTCTAGTGAGCGTGAGTACAAAAGTATCGAATTGAGATGATCATATGCTTAATTTTTTTCATGTTGATACGATGTAGCTACAGAAAATACAGCACCGGTGACACTTGAACCTCCTGTCGAGCCTGCTCCAGAATCAGCACCTACACAGGGAGATAAGAAATCAAAGAAGAATAAGAAGAAGTAGACGATATGAAAAGAGGTGGTGAGGTGGTTGTGTAATTTATACAGGTATATAGATGGAGACGAATTTACAAAAAATCGAAAATTGATCCTTCAGACAAGGTTGGCTGTCATTGGAGGATTTTGACACATTCCTATACCGTTTGACTTTCTCTTTCCTTTGCACATTGATATTATGATATGAAAGAATGAAATCTTTATACCTCTTCGAATGATCAAGCGACTCTGGAGTCCTACAATTAAGCAATAGAAGGATCGTTTGTAACCGGCGCATAGGAGCAGAACTTTGCTATTCGTTTGTGCTTGTACTAGATATATGACCTTTCATCTGTATCCCTGGTTTATACAGAAGTACAAAGGTGATCCTTTTGGTGTCTTCAATGTATGTAAAGTACAAAACACTCATGGATACAATAATGACATGACATCCTTCAGTTGTTTACAACATTCACATGGAGTACTCTACCTGACTGACTTCTCGAATGAATTTATCTTGAAGTACTAATCGTACCCGAATCAAACTTCAATTCGAATTCACCCCAACCTGGACTTAGATCCCTACCTAATCTAGGTTCTTCCATATCCATCTTCAAGTCTCGTTCGCTATACCATCTATCCTGATTAATCATGTCATCGTGTTTGTCTATTCCTATTCGACGGGACGTGAGGGGTTTGGCAGTTTGAGTGTTGGATTTTGCTGAATCCATTTTGGATGCTTCATCATGCTCAGTACTCGTATCATACGGATGGACATGATCCTGTTCTTGTTCACAACTCGATGGAATGGGGGTCTGAGGTCTTGATAAGAGATTGAGTATCGAGCTGGATTTTGTCCGAGTCAATCCTGATCCACTTAGATTACCTACAGAGGAAATAGGTTGTTGGATAGTTAACGGTTCAGGTTTCTTCCTTACCTCAGATCCTTGACCTCCTACCGATTTGTTCTCTTCCATAGCGATAGCAGTGGACGAGGCGTCACTGGAGACAGTTGCTGATCTACCCACCCTAGGCCTGACGAATGGCGCCTTGGCCCGTCCATGGGGGGATAGAGGAGGTGGATTGGTAGGTGAAGATATAGTCGATGTTAGGGATGACATTTTCAGTGAAGGAGGGATGAGGAATGATGGTGAAGTGACCCGGCGACGTGGGGTGGGTAGTTTATTCTGCAATGGAAAGCAGGAATGTCGTTTAATATTGTCATTTAGTCGACTGACCTGTCCTAACTCATCATAGAGTACTTACGAATTGTTGTATATTTGAAGATCCCATTCCAGTCTGAGTACCAGTTCTGACTTTCTCAATATCACTTATCTGGTTTTTCATCTCCAATTGATTGTTCATCCGGGAAATCAATCGATCTTCAACTTGATGTTCATCTTCCACATCCGGCCTGTTCTCATGATCCTTGGTCGAGATCAGCGGAGAATCACTGATTGATTCTGGGAAATCAGTTTGTTCAGGGTAAGGCGTAAGGCAGAAAGTAGGTACGTTAGGAAGAGGTGATATCTATTCACGAATCGATTCAGACCCATCGACATCAGTAGATTGCCATCTTGCGGGGTGGAAGGGGGTTCCAGTCAGGATGACGAGTGATACTCACTGGACTCAGACTTCTCACACTCGGCGAGAGAGTAGCGTCAGATGCGGATGGTCCGGTCATACTGGGACAAGAAGCCGAGGATGAGAATGAAGAGGTTCTTTCTGACATCTTGTGTGAGTGGGTTCGGCGGTGTTTCGTGTTTCGTGTATTGGTATAAATTGGGTTTCAACCTGATTTTCGGTTCGGTTCTATAATCAATAGCTGTGTCTACTGATTCAGGATCTTCGAACTAACTTTCAGACCATGGGAACTCCTATTTGGCGATACGTACTCGGATTCTTTTGTCGCCTTCCAGCGTAATGACGTGTATAGGCTGCGCGGAATTCGATCTCTCTCCTGTTGGTTCTCCGTAAGGTCATTCAGTGCGACAACAGAAGGACCAAATATCCTATTATCTGTTATTTATTATCTTGTGCGATATAAGTTTTGATCTTGATCTTGCTTGCCTTCGTGTCGTTCGGTTCACAATCGTGTGTTATCACTATTATCGTAATTAAAATCCAACCCAACCAACCCTGAGGGTAGTTCAAGTCAATAATAAGTTCAATCTTCGTTCAATACAAAAACTATTTGGGACCTGGTTGGTCTGTTCCATAATCCAATTCCAAAAGATGAGCTGTTGATGACTTCGTTCTCTCCGGGACTGAGGTCATCGTGTTCCATCTAATCACACGGTGATCAAGGGGTATTTCGTTCCGGGATTATCCTCCCTTTAGGCGATTACCAATAAATCAAATGTAATCCAAGGGGTCAGTAGAAGAATGAAGCCTGTGTCAGTGACAGATGGTTAGCGGGAAGATAGGACTCATGCTAATGGTAGACAATAACGTCAGATCAAAGGAGCGCTTGCCCTTTTGGGTATGATAATTGCGTTTGAAGGGATTTCAAGATTGGATGGAATAGAGTCACAAAGGAAGTGTCCTAACAAGAAACGTTCGCACGAACACTACTGCTCGCAGTGGCTGCAGGGTGGTCAATCCAGCGCAGATATCTCAGACTCATTTTGAGGGATACCAGATGATGAAGAGCATGAGTGGTCGTCATGGCCAAGAAATAACGATAAGGAACTCCCTCGTGCACCGAATCGCGATCATCGGAATGATCTAGTTTCTTAACGCCGATGGCTTGAGGCATCCAGAGTCGGCGATCACCGCTCTCATAGCACTTGCTTCACGTTGTCTGTTGCTCGAGTGCCCTGATGCTCTACGCTGGCAGTTGCAGTTGCAGTTGCAGTTGCAGTTGCAGTCTGCGATCCAGCAAAAGCTACAAGTATCGTCGACGACTATTAACTTGCTACCCCTCAGGTATCATCATCACCAAACGATCATCAATCAAAATGTCCGCCGATCTCCAATGGTTGCTCGTTAGAAAATGGAACTCTTTCCAAGTTAAAGGTGGACACGGTCCTACTTTCTCCAAAGAGAAGGTGAGTTGGGGTTTGGAGGTTGGAGGGTTTCACAAATTGGACCAGGATGTAAATGGATTTGATAGGATCATTGGGTTGAAAAGTACAGCAATGGAAGTGCACATTGAGGAATGGGTCAATAGCTGGGATATATGGCGTGAGGGCGAAGAATTCGGAGTTTTATCAGTGGATCAGAGGGATGGAAGGACGAATAGACGGAGTAGGATACAGTCAAGTGAATGACTTTGGACGGATCAGAACACATCATACGGTTCGATGGAAACGGAGATGGAGTGCAGACGGAGATGGGAGCAAAAGCCTCAGTGTATGAACATCCAGTTGACTGACTTTACGCTCTTATCGCAAATAGGGAAACCTCCTCAACAAGTCCTCCCACAAATACTCTGGTCTTGCCAACTCCAAGGTGATCAACATCTACGCTAACCCCGAAGGTGGAATCACCGTCACCAAGGTCAAGGCTGACGCTAAGCCCAACCAAGTGAGTTTTGCTTCTGATCTGCGATCTGCGGTCTGAGAAATACGGATGGAAGGGTACGAATTGGATATACCAAGGTATAGATTAGAATGGAGCTATATAAAGTGGAAGGGTAGAACAGATAACACGGAATACCAGTGTGATATCAGAGAGCGGATAGAGCTTTGTGGAAGACTACAGTAGGATATGATCGCTAACCTCCATCATCCCCGTGTCAGGTCGCTTCCGCCCGATCTCACGTTGCCCTCCGAAAATCCACCGGACCCCGACGAGCCAACAAGATCGCCGCTGCTGAGACCGCCGGTAAAGGTTACCGAGCTGATCTCAGACAAGTGAGTGTTGTTTCCAAGTCTTACTTCTAGAATATCTTTTCCGGTCTTTATAATCCTGTTCGCGTTCATACCGTCGCAACCGCGTTAGAACTCCCCGGATGCGTCCTCAATGGGACGCTTGATGGGTTAGAGCGTATTAGGTTTGCTATATCCATTTCTATATCCCTTTTTATATCTCTAAATCATATCCCTTTTTATGTTTCAGTCGTTTTTGCGGATAAGAGAACAAGAAAGGGAACATCTCATGCTAATTATTATGTATGGTTTTAGGTTGCCGTAGCCCGAGCTTCAGCCCTTTCTAGAGCTTCCAAACGATCTGCCAACCCACCTAAATCTTTCCCTCCTAAGCAACGAGGAAAGAAGACCCAATCTTCCGCCTCTGCTTCAAAGAAGGAAGACGATGTCATCGAACTCGACTAAAAAGGTGTCGTCTGTAGAGTCTCTCTCTTGCTAGGATAGGAAGTGAGGGAATGATGCATGATGCTTGTATAAAATAACAATGACACGCAATAATCAGGAACAGGATGGTGCACTTGCTTTTCAGTCTATGGAAGATTGCTGTGGTCTTGGTACATTACAGTGACATATCTGGCAGACGGTCAGATCTCCGTAAGGTGTTTCATGCGATATCCAATACATACTATACCTACATCAACAGGTCGCCGATGCCTCGTAGATTCTACAAATCCGTACTCTGATTGACAAACTACTAATCATCTTCTTTGACACTTTGCAACTCCTCAGCAAATTCCCGCATACTCCCAAACTCCCAATCTGCTCTGACATCCTCATACCCTTTCACACCCAGTATAGCCTCAGGTCGATTGATCCATACAGTTTTCAATCCTAGTCTTTTCGCTCTGTATACGAGATCCATCGTACTTACTGATCAGCATTGTTCTCTCCTGTTACGACTACGGATACGGAGAGCGAAGGCAAATAAAGGAGAAGGGGTTGATATTCACGGTGCAATATCAGCTCTTTTCGAATTAGCTACCACCAACACCTCATTCGGTTGGATCTCATATTGATCTTCCAGGGATTGGAGGACATGATGGAAATTGCGATAATCGGGTTTATAACTTCCGACTGCAGTGTCAAATTATGTGTTAATTCAAGACATGAACTCATACTTGATGATTTTCAATAAAGACGTACTATCCTCTGCTGTGAATATATCATCAAACTTCCCCCAAGAGCCTTCCAATTTCTTCCTTGTCCTGAAGACATAGAATCAATCGCATACAGACAACGAACAATCAAGTTAGTCTCAATAAGATCATCCAATGTTATTGATAACTATATGAACACAAGATCACTCACCCTTCAAACGATTCATTATCCACATTACTATGTATGACCAACTTGACTCCTAGTCTCTTCAAGGTTGACAAAGCATCTTGATAATCGGGAAAGGGCGGCCAGGAAGGTACGGAGAGAGCGTACGCCTCTGCAGCTTCTATCATTCGATACAAGGTACATAACCAAATCATCTCGTCAGTAAGGTACTAATCCATCACATCTTAGAGAAAAGGGGGCGTGGTGGAAGACTGACCTTCATCATACCATAACCTTAATTCACCCGTCAACATCCTATAAGCCTCTTTGAGGCTATTTTCAAAAAGGGTCAGCAAAGGCAAACAAGGCAGGCACTCCGACTCATCATCCGAACAGTACAGTAAAAGCAAACCCACACAGCAGGGTATAACATCGTCTTATCCTCGGCTTGTATCCTAGCTTTTATCTTTCCCAGAGTCTCGAACACTTGTTCAGGGTCGGGGCATGTTTTCTGTTGGAATATTGGCTGTAAGGCATCGTAGGAACCTTGTTCCCAGTCCTACGGCACGCTCATCAACGGGGCTTTCGGGATTTACAGTCTATGCGCAGACTCACTATGAGAGTCTGCAGGACGTGTCATGATAAGTACATGAACTGGGTGATCATCCATAGCAAGAGTGAATTAAGCGAATGCTCACACCGTAACAATCAAATATCAAAGCTCTGTAAGCAGCAAAAAAATAGTAATATCAGCTTGATTGATGAGCACATGACTGACTGAGAAGAATTCGGAGGATCGCTCAACTGGGTCTTACCTAACTCACTTGATATTATCCATGTTTCCAGAATCAGCTTAGCTTGTACTATCCCAGCGATGCTAACAAGCTGATTTGGTGGTTCATATAGCACATTATGCATCTTCTATCTGTACTCTCATAGAAATCCAGAAATAAACCTCAACCTCGCATCCCATCTTTTGACTTTATCTGATGACCTCATCCCCTTCCCTTCTGATCGGCTTACTCCGCTTTTGTCCCTGTCCACGTGGCTGTTATACGCCGTATCGGCAAACTGAAACTCGCGGCTAATCCCTATCCTCACCTACTCAGACTCAAGGCGTCTGTTCTCTTTCTTACCCAACAATTCCATTCCTCATCTTCTCATTCTATCACAATCTTGATCTATGCTTGCATCAGCTTCTAGAAGAGTTATACCCACACTCAACCTCACTAAAAGATATCTATCAACCACATCACTCAGAATGTCATCCCCTTACACCGTCGTAGCTACCGACAGTGAGTCTGTTCATCCTCTGTGCCTCAAAGCTCATAGCTGATATGCATTCATTTGATTCGATGTGTAGAGGCTCCAGCAGCTATCGGACCATATGTACAAGTAAGCAACTCCACTCCATTCTCTTACAAGAGAAGGATAGCTGATCATTTGATCGTGTGTAGGCCGTCAAATACAATGGTGTAAGCTGAGATCACGACCAAGAGTAAAAGAATGTTAGAGCTGATTCAAAGTTATATGGGATATAGCTCATCTACGCTTCTGGTGCTATCCCCTTGGATCCAGTCAGTATGACAGTCGTAGAAGGTGGTATTGAGGAGCAGACTGTGAGCCTACCTTTCACTTGACTCGCTCAACATGGGAATGAGATTGGAAAAACGCACGGATGAGAAATCGAACATTGGAAATTGGAAATATAATCTATTTTACAATCGTTAACCTTCTTATACCTTACACGTCGATTAAATCAGTCCCTCTCACTCATTCAGTCCTGATTAAATGGAACGCTGCTGATTCAACCTGTTTCATGTATGTTGATTATAAATATAGACCCAAGTATTCAAGAACGTCTCCAACGTCTTATCCGCATCCAACTCTTCCCCCGCCCAAGTCCTCAAAACCACCTGTTTCCTCAAATCAATGGACGATTTCGTCGCTTTCAACAAGATTTACGCAGAGTTCTTCGGTGAGACTAAACCTGCTAGATCGTGTGTCGAGGTAGCTAGATTGCCTAAGGACGTCTTGGTAGAGGTTGAATTCGTAGCTGTCGAGGGAAAGTAAATGATATTGTAAAAGGTATTACATAGGTCAAGTTGAAATCAAAAGAAATAGAAATTATGCATTCGTGGTACATCGTGCTGGTACTGGTATTGCTACGACTTGTTTGTTTATATATCTATAACCGATTCGAGCGAGCGACAACTTTTTTTTCATTTTGTCAATTCGTGGTCATGTCCCAAGTCCAAAGTCCAATTCAAGGACGACAAGAACAGAGACAAGACTGGGACCGATATTTTTATACGATAATGTTTTGATCTTGATCTTGGTCTCAATTCTTCTCTTCGTCTTTCCTTCCTCCTTCACTAGGCATTGATTTGATTTAATATGGGAGCATAGAGTCCAATTTCTATCGGACTTGACCTGTCTTGGCAACCTTTCCTGATTCCTATCTTGACGATCATGAGGTTACTACGACAGTGGCTCTATAGGCATAGGCAGTTGTGATCCGCGATTGAATAGGCAGGTAACCTTGATCTTGTAACTGGGCAGTCCGTCGTGTATTCATGATAAAGTCCAAAGGTGATACGAGTTACCCATCTGGTTTGCCGTTGATTGATGCTGATCATCGTCTAATAGTCTTCGCGGTATCAGTCGTCTCTTACAAGAGCATGATTGAACCTTGATAGTGTAGGACTTGATCTTCTCAGTCAATACCCCATCATCTCATCTAACACATTCTTAAACCTATCTTGATCCATCTGTGGAAAAGGTCTGATATTATGTTTATCGATCGAAAGGAATTTCGGCAAAGTATGTTCGAGATCTCTGTGTCACACGAATAGTATATAAGTGCACCGTTGAAAAAGTTTGCTGGATTTTTTCTACATGTAAACGAAGATGCACTTCACTTACTCAACTTTCGATACCATCAGATAACCCTTTTCGCCCATCTCATCTGCGAGCTCCGCTTGATGGTTATCCATCAGCGATTCGTTGGGGACAACCAGTAGTGGTTTCGGTGGGTTCAGTCGGAGAGTGGTGAGGATGGACCCTGAGCCTACAAGGGGGGGTTGATAACGACAGATCAATCAGTACAGTACAGTACAGTATATTTCAGTACGATGAGTACAGAAAAAATGGACGGCAATCGAATTTGGATATTATACACTTGTGCACATGTGTGATGAGAGATTCGATCGATTTTATGGTTCCATATACATTCGGTGACAGCGACCATATTAAAGAAGAGCCAGTACTCACCAGCATGCGATACCACCCAATCACTCCCCCTGACCAACCCCTCAAAATCATCTGTAAACCTGATCAACTCCACTTTCATCCCTCCAACATTCACCGAGCCCTTTCCAGTACCATCTAGATGTATATGCAGTCCGTGGTCTGACGGTATGGTCGCTCGTCCATATTGGATGATCAGTCGTTTGATTCGATGCAATTCGAGTAAGGCGAGGATCGAAGGTGAGAGGAAAGTGTCGGTCAGGGAAGGGAAGAGGGTCGAACCGACTGTGACCAGCAGGGTGGACATGATGCCGGGTGCAGGAGAATGGGTATTGAGAGGTTATGCTAGGAATCAGAGAATGAGAGTAGATCTCTCAGCTTAGAAGTAAGATGATATCTCGATCACTTGATGTATCTCGTTGTATATGAATAGATGAATAGTGAAGATATAGATGACATGTTAAAGCAAGAAATATCAAATGTCACCGATGTGGATTTGGACGATGGAGGTCTTCCCGTGTGGGGCAACGTGTTCAATTCTTGATTCGCAGTTCCACTATCGTATGAATATGCAACGATAGTGATTCTTTCATGTTCATTGAAGTGCTCCTACGCATAGTCAAGGGGAATAAATGCATATGCTATTAAACAATTCAACTGATATCACTAAAAATCCAAGTCCACGTCCATCTACCTTCTTCCTATGTAGGAGGTTCACGCAGCTTAGTATGGTCGAGCGGCAGCTTGACAGGCCTCTGCGAGATATGAAGAAATTCATAACATCAATGATCCGTTTTCCCAATCAATGCCAAATATCAATGAGATGAAGACGAATCAGCCACTCACTTAATGCTTCGAGGTAGTATGAACAAGATTGCATATCTCCGTTGGTAGCTTCAAGACATTTGGTGAAGTCTATAGTGACACAAACAGAGTATCAGTATCTATCATCCCATCCCACATGAAATAAAGCATCTCTGCCTCTGCACAAGATCGTATCAAGAACAAAGAAGGGACCGATAAACTCACCTTTAGCTTGGATATCACAACTAGCACCTTGTCCAAACTGTTGTCCATTGACCATCTGCTGTTGTTGGTCTACTGGCGCAGCTTGTTCAGCAGGTCTTGAAGAACCGAAAAGCATGTTAGAGATACCGTGTCCTACTACTGATCCAGCAACGGCACCTCCCATGGTAGATGCAGCTTGAGCTAATAATCCGGGGGGTTTACCCTGTTGAACACCAGCATGTTGCTGAGGGTATGTTTGAGCGGGGGCATGTTGAGCTGGGTAGGCGGCAGTGGACGATTGTCGGGTCTGTTGGTGGGATCCACCTGCTGGGGCGGAGGGTCGAGCAGCTGGTCGAGCGGAGGATCGGGACTGCAACAGGTATCGGTGGGTGGGTGGCAAGGTCAGTCATCGAGATTTCGGTCAATTGGCTCTCGCTCAGATCTCAAGGTGTACTGTACTCACAGATCGAGGCATTGTATCCTAAGGTGTATGATGTGGTTGTGTGGGTGGGAAGTAGAAGTAAGTGTATGTATGGTATGTACAAGATGATCTATGAATACGATTTATAATCCTGTTGATTGGATTTGTCGATGGGATGGGAATGGTTGTAGAACGTTCAAGTTCAAGGCGGACAACGGGATCAATTTACAATTACTATGTGTGTTTCCTTTACGCCGAAAAAGGTACGTAGCCCTTCCCCTTCGGCAGTCATCCTCTTCGTATGTGGCACATCTGATACATGATACAATGCATATACATTCATATTCACATTCGCATTCATATATATGACCGATCAGTTCTGGCCAGGTATGTTACTACCTTCTTTCTTGACATGAGTGAACGTCCCACCGGCAAACCACCTATCATTGGCAGCCTGTACCCTCTGAGCGGCAGATAAGGAAGGTGTAACAATTTCGATACCTTGGACAGGTGTGAAAGAGAGCGAAGTGGCCATACCGGATTTAGCATCGTTGGATACTGCCGATCGACCCAGGAGCTGAGTACGGAGTTTGTTGGCTCGTGAGAGTTTGGCTAGTAAAGTACACGGATAATGTTAGCATCCGAATATGATATCCAAGCTCAGAAGTATTGTTTGAAGAAAGTGAAAAGGGTTGTGATGAGTTTGGTTCGACCTGACCCACCTTTACTCCTTGCATCCGCAACTTCACCTCTAACTCTCCCACTTCCTGAACCAATCATACCCAATCCAACGGTCTCATCGTCGATACCAATCTCTTCTTCAGCTTTACCAAACTCCATTCGGTTCTGTAATTTTCGTAGTTCAGTTTGAGCATATGCTTCTTTCTGTTTCCTTGCTCTGTGAATTTGACAAGATCACCATCAGCTCGAGCTCGATATCATATACACAATACAATAGCATATGTTGGACAACAGACTCACCTCTTACCACCTCTCTTCTTCCTGTTGGTCTCCTGAGGTATCGGCAAAGCTTTAGTCATCTTATTAGGAGGAGGTTCCGACATCTTCTGTATCTTCTTCTGTAATTCTTCTAAACACTTCCTTCCATATGATCCATCCCTCTGAGCCTTGTTCAAATCCAATCGAGCCGCCAATGTACATTTCGCCGAGACTGCCCTTTGAGCTTTCCTTCTATCTTCAGGTTGAGCACTCTGAACTAGATTACTCTGATATATAAATCCCGTATGTCTCTGTTGACTAGCAGCTGATAGATGTGTGTTGGATAAAGATTTCTTCATAGCTCCAAATAACATGATATTACAACTTGGTTGTCTTGAGAAAGCCCCCAATCCTCCAGCTAAACCTAAAAGTTTCGCTGCTATACCGGTACCAATGATTGCTGAAAGGTTAGGAGCAACGGATGACATTCGACTTTCAACATATTCGAATATCCTTTCTCTAGCTGAACGTAATTCTTTAGCTACCTCAATAGCATTTTGAACTGTCTTCCATTCTCCCACAGTCAACTTCCTACCTCGAGTGGAAGTAGCTGTAAGAGTGATAGAGAGGATGGTAGCCGCTGGAAGTGTTGAGGGAAATGTACATTTGGTGAGATCATCGGCATTTCCTATTGCTTGTACAGCAGCGATATAGGTCCAAGGATCAGTTATGAGTTGTTCCAATTCCGGGAAACGGGGTGCATAGTGATCTCTGATGAACTTGTGAACGAGGAGGTTTTCGTTATCGACTTCTACGGACATGTTGTTGGCAGTGACGACCAGGTGATATTCGGGGTTTTCCTCGAGCGAGCTGCTGTTAGACATGTCGGTGGGTGAAGCGGTGTACTTGGCAATATCCTATTATGTGAACATAACATCAACATATGTCGTTCCTTGCTTCCAATACTGAGAGCGTAAAGGATATTCCATCAACGAGATGGTCAATTGATGATGTAAAATGATGTAGATTGTTCAGTTCGGAGATAATTTGGAAACTCGTACTCACCGCTAACACCTCTTTCAGCTTCTTCCCAGTAATCAACCTGGCAACTTTTGAGACATCCTCCAGACCAGTCATATCAGTCTGTTCTACCTCATCCGCATCTAATTCATCGGCAGGTTTGACCCCTCCTTCGGGGACATATCCTACTGCACTCGCGCCATTCTCCAGGACCATCCCATCATCACCTTCTCCATCTTGTTCCTCCTCTTCATCTAGATCCATATCGGTCGCGGGTCGCTTGGCTTTGTTAGGTAAAGGCGGAGGAAGCATTGATCCGAAGCTCACCCCCTTTGTAGAGGATGGTCCGGCAGCAGCAGCTGAAGAAGACGACTGTCCCTGGTCGACCTGTTGGTCTGCCGAGGGAGATGGGGCTTCGTCGTCTGAGAAGCCATCTAGGTCCGCTAGGAGTGAGTCGGCCAAGGACATTTTGGTGTGTTTGAGTAGGGTCGAGTTGAAAGAGGGAGAAGAGAAGTGATAACAGAGGTGAATTAGTGGTCAAGTTGAGTGGCCAAAGTGCGAGACTATCTCGGTCTTATATGGGTGACCTATTTAAGCGCAGTGACATTTATGATGAAAGGCTCAAAGCTCATCGAGCGAAGCTGACAAGGGGTTTGTAAGGATGCACAGGAAGGATATCCACAAGCACATATAGTAACTGGGTGCAAGGGCGCATGGATATAGTACAGCTCAGCTGGAGGTTGCCAGCAGACCTCCCGTTCAGCAGCAAAAGTCTCATCCGATCCAGGTCAGAATCATATCAGCCTGCTGATCCTGTTGCCTTTTGTAGTGACAATTATGGTACAACCATGCATGACGCATAATCTATGCTATAGCCTATGATGATGATTCTGTTTCTGACTTCTTGTTGAACATATACCTCATACCATAAGCATCTTCACCATCGGCATCTATCAAGTCATACCAATACCAAAATCATCAGCATGATCCTACGAAAGCAAAAGTTTGGGAAATTGTATACACTCACAATATCCTTTCTCCATCGCATGAACTTCGAATCCTAAGGTATCTCTATATAGTGAAATGGCCGCTCGATTCGATTTACGGACATGTAAAGTGATATGCGAAGCTTTGTAATGAGCTACCATTGCTTCTTCTATAAATTCAAAGTACGACACAAAGCATTGATATCAACATATTCCCCCACTTTCCGAATTGTAGTATAGATGAGACTTACGAGCTTGTTTCATCAATTTATTAGCTAGACCCAACCGCCTGTAAGGTCTAAGAACAGATATGGAGGTGACATGACCACTTGGTTCGGTATTAGGTGAGGGTTCGTCTTCCCTATGAGACCGCAACGTATATCAGTAGATGACCACTGACAGACGAGGAACATATGATATGCAACGAGATAGAGAGTTTTACTCACATCTTAGCTAATATGTATCCTACTATACGTCCCCTGGGATCAACAGCCACATAAGACAATTCAGGCCATGTCAAAGCGTGATACAGATCTATCACAAATCCATTCCATTCAGCTTGGTCTTCTTCAATCTCATCATGTAGTCGAGATGAACTAACAATATTTGAATGTATAGTTCTCTGGGAGGTTTAGTAAATTGGCATTTTGCATACCTATCAAATCATCGATCTGGACGTTGGGCAAGGATCAGCTTTCACGCCCATCTATCGGGCTGTGGTGAACTCACAGTTGCCTGACGGATGTCCATGATGATTCAAGTCTATGAGAGAATACTCTGAGCGATGAGTTTGTAGGCGCTGTTATAACTTTCTACCAAGCTGGACGATGGATGAGTCTGAGTTGGAATCGTTGAACAGTAAGTACGAGTAACGTCGAAATGTCAATTGATTTGTTTCAGTTACGTAACAAGGTGGAGGCAGACACGAGAGGAAGATGATGCCAACACGACGATGGGTGACGAGAAGCAACGTTCAAGTATCATTCCACATAATATCTCCAGTACTAAATCCATCTGCTTTATCACTAGTCCATTCGAGTCAGACAGTCCACTTACAATCTTGCTGTCAGCTACCGAACCACGCAAAAGGAAAGAAGCTAGGGCTCATTCGATAACAGCACCGCACGAACCAAGCTCTCCTGTCACTCATCATGCGACTCCTCACCATCCTCACACCGCTCTTCTCACTCCTCCCCCTTGCACTATCCCTCTCATCAGACCAAGAGCACTGGGCAGAATTATCTTCGAAATCCAAAGACGGAGTAATCAAGCTTGATTCTCAATCATATCATGAACTGTTGGCGGACGATAGGGAATATTCAGTATCGGTGGTATTGACTGCGCTTCCCGCTCAGTTCAAATGTCAGCCTTGTCAGTGAGTATACATTCCCCTCGACATGAAATTCCTCTTATCTCCTTCATACCACCAGATATATCTTCCTATATCGCGTACAAGTACAGTCACTGACTGCTCTCTTCTTTGTTGTGCGTAGCGACTTCGACCCTTCATTCCATCAAGTCGCAGCATCATGGAAACGTAAACCCAAACACGTGAGGGATCAACATTTCTTTGCGAAATTGGATTTCCAAGATGGGCAAGCAGTCTACCAAGAGGTACGTGGAATTCAAACAGCTAGCCGTTGGATCGTCCCGAGATGGTTGACAAGCAAAGCTGACATGTTCATCGGCATCCCGCTTTAGCTTGGTTTGACCTCAGCTCCAACAGTCATGTTCCACCCTGCGTTGAATGGGCCAAATAAGAGTAACAAATTGAGTGTTATCACCTATGAGATGAACAGGAAGTGAGTCGAGTCCCATCTCTCTCCAATATACACATACACAAGCGATAGGATATAAAAGCTAATCTTCCAATTCTTGGAATTTAATTACTCGCAGTGGTCTTACGGCTCCACCTCTGCATTCATTCCTCCTCAATCTCGTTCCCGAACCATTCGCATTATACAAACCTATCAATCCCCTGCACTACATCGCAGTCCCCATTTCACTCATCGCCATCACCGTCTCTCTCTATTCCATGCGGAAAATACTCGTACCATTGATTCAATCAAGGTTGGTTTGGGGAAGTCTATCCATCATATTGATTTTAACGTTCACTTCCGGACATATGTGGAACAAAATCAAGAATGCCCCGTACGTTGCCGCTGGACCTAATGGACAGATCTCATGGATTGCTGGTGGGTATAGTAATCAGTTGGGCCTGGAGAGTCAGGTGGTAGCTGGTATATGTGAGTGAATACTACACTTTTCCCTTTTAAGACTCATTAACAATCGCGCATATCTTCCAATCGTTTCCGTTCTTTTGATTGTAATCGTAGGAAGAATCATGGTTTTGTGTTAGGATCATCAAGCTAATTGCATTGTTATTCATACACGTATAGACGGTCTTCTAGGATTTTCAATCATCGCTCTAACAGTCCTTATCCCCGCTCAATCATCACCCATCAAACAACGTGTTGGAGTTTACCTCTGGCTGGGAATGTTGATAATCGTTTTCAGTCTTTTGATTAAATTGTTTAGAATGAAAAATGGTGGTTATCCTTTCGCTTTGCTTTTTTAGCTCATCTCAAACAGCAAGGTTTTGGAAAAAAGGTGAAAAAACCAAGTGAAAAAGGTGAAAAATAAGAGAAGGAAGTAGGACGAAGATATAGAACCAGAGTGATCTTGAACAGTCTGATCTTTCAGGTCATATTTTTGACCTTGATATCGAAATGTTACTGGGTGGGAAAGGTACATAGAGGAAAACAATCATATAGACAGCTTACTCTAGTATGAATGGAATAGATTAACCATTTGAAATCCGCATGTCACCTATTGAAGATGCAAGATACTATTAAAGACATAAAAAGAGCTAAAATCAAATATATAATATGTCTCGAAAACAGGTTACACTATTCAACTAGTCGTGTGTGATAATCTTAGGCCGTACTACCTGTTCGCTTTACTCAGTCTTCGCTTTCTTACTTTTCCTTCCCTCTTCTTCCTCACCCTCATTATCCCTCTTCAACCCTTCCCCAGCAGCCAGCAAGCCCTCTGCTGCACTGCTCACCACCTCACCCAATTTCTGTCCAGCCAGATCAACAACCTCTTTACCTTTCTCCAAAGCAGGTTCTATAACCGATTGGTTGGTCTGTTCCACTAACGGTTGAGCATTATTGACCATCTCGTTCACCGCTTGTTTCACCTCTTCTACATTCTTGGGCACATTGGTGGTTTTAGGTTTCTTCTTCTTGACCATACTTGTGAGGTCATTTACAGGTCCGCTATCTTTCGTTGTCGAAGAAGAACTACCAAACTGGTCCGATTCAGGTTGACCCAAAAGGTGATTTATACTTTGTGAGATCAAATCGTTCGTCTCGTTCACCGAGGTCGATTTCAATTCTTCAATCTTGACATTCAAATCTTCAATCAGATTCTCAACGTCTTTAATTTCTTTTTCCTTTTCTTTCTCATTCAACTTTTTCACTTCTTCTGATACCATCTCCTCTGCCGTGGATTTCAACTCTGATAGACGTAATTTGAATCCATCTAGGGCTTTTTCAACATAAGATAGAGCCTCGGTTTGTTTATTGGGTGTAAACTCTAGGACAGTGGCTAGTTGGTAATGCGTCGAAGCTAAGATTCTGGATGAGGGGGGTAAGAGTGTAGATTGGATTGAAAGAGCGGAGGTGTAATCTTGGACAGCTTGAGGGAAATTTTCTATTTTCAAGGTAAAGATAACATCAGTTCAATCCTTGTCATATGTTCTAAACAATCAAACTGATAATAAGATCAATCACTCACCCGTCTCACAAGATACATCCCCTAAAGCCAAATAACAATCTGCCAAATTCAACTTATCTTCCCTCACCCCCTCTTCCCCGTCCGACTTCCCTTCAACGATCTTTTGGTATATCGTCCTAGCTACATCTAATACTTCCCACGCGGCATTATAATCATCTTCAGGTTCGTCCTCTGCTTCTCCTTCTCCCTCGTCAGGCTGAGGACTAGTACTTGGTCCAGCATCTTGATTTTCTTCTTCGTTATCGGATGAGGGATCTGCTGAAAACACGAAATTACCATTTTTCGAAGGTGCCTCTTCCAATGTACCTTGTCGGACTGAACATATCCACACCAATCAACTTGATGTTCACTTCAAAATTGACTTGAGACAATCCAACTCACCAGCTTCATCAGCCTCTTTCGATCCTTCTTCTTTACCCATCACACCCTGTTGTGAGAATGCCAATTCATACAGTGCTTTCCCATAACTTAGCAACAAAGGTGCCATGACTGGATCAAATTCTCCAACGAGCTGACGCCTATATACCCAAGTCTCGATCAGTACCACTACTCCATACACACGTCACACTGCCCATCAAAGGATCACAGATGGACGAGAACAAATGCCCAAAACTCACATGAGATCCAAAGCTTCTCCATACTTGTTGACACCTTCTTCCCATTGTTTGAGCGCTATGGCTTTCTTACCCTCTCCCACAAGCTTTTCAGCTTGTTCTTTGACCTCGTTGGGATCGGCGGGGGCGGAAGAACCTTGTTCGGTGGTAGAAGTGGGAGGTTGAGGGGGGATTTCCTCGGATGACCTGTTTTTGCAAGAAATGGGCCATGAGCTGATATGTTGTGATTGCACTTCACATAGGACTGTAGACTCACATGATGGAAAGATGTTATTCGTTGCTATGGGGATGATACGAAAAGGGCTAAGAGGACAAAGAGATTGAAGAAATGTATCTGGTAGTGTGTCCTGGTAAGAGGTCGGGTTGAATCATTGAAATGTTCGTATGGATATGGATATGGATGAATGGACGCGTTCTCTTCCTTTGGTCGCGTTCTCTTTTCGACTGTATTTACTCACTCCACATAAACACGTGGCATCTTACATAATCTCAAGCGGCCACCTATGAGCGGCGAAAAAGTTGGTTGCGCTCAGATGCCATGCTGGTTTACCCGACTGCTAATTCGTCAATCAATCCGATACATCAAGATCAAATCTCAGCACACTTCAACTCCCATCATCCGAGTAGGACTGATTCATTTGGGGCATCTCCATCAGCTCAGCACTCCTCGTACAGCCTCTGACCATCTATCTCCCCATCTCATCCGTCGCAAAGCAGCTCACACAAGCTGAGATCGATCATCATCCCTTCTCTTTCCGCCCCCATCCTCTCTACCCATGCCCCCACCGACCATACCATTCGCTGCTCGATCTCGGGTCCTCGCTCCCCACCCATCCTCAACCACACTCTCCCATGTGCTAGGACTCGTACAGAATGGCTACCTGGACAAAGCATCGAGGGTGGCAGTAGCGCAGATCAGGCGGAGCAGTGGAGTAGCTGGATCTGGATCTGGATCTGGTGTTGGATCATCATCGATCGGAAGCACCAAAGTGAGTTGCCGCCTCTCTTCCTCTTATAGACAGTCATGTATACTTAATGGACACTTCAAAACAGTCACCGAGCTCATCTCTCGAAAGGCGATCCATGTCACAACGGCAGAACTTCCGAACGTATTCTGCCAGTGCTGCTCAAACGGTCGATCATGAGTCTCAAGATTACCATCAACATCACCATTCCTCCCCATCTACTTCTGATCAATCCTCATCATCTACCTTCCATCAGTTCTCAGTCCCACTTTCCGAGCGACCTCGTCGATCGAAGTACACATCGTTTCAACCTAATCAACCAATACGCGATCAAGCAATAACCAAAGATAAGAAATTCTTCGTCGCATTCGATTATCCCGATCCGTGGTCAATGTTACCGGAAGACTTCTATTCTAGATTATACAACGGTGCTTTCCAATCTGCTTCTCACTTCTCACACGATTTCGAACTCAAATCTTTCGAAACTCGTCATCTAGGGTCGATAGGGAATCTGTTAGGTGTCTTTGCGTTATTTAGGGATACGGCAGAACATGAAGATTGGTTATGGTTGATATCGAAATTAGATCGATTGACAGAGATACTAGATAATGTCAAACCACCTCCTCGACAGCGCGGGTTGACATCCCTGGTATGCTCCATTAGAGGATACGCCCTGGCTCTCACGGGCGATAGTGAAAAAGCCAAAGAGGTATTAGCAAATTTACAATATCTAGATGCAAGGAACCCCGGAAATACCTTACCGACTTCTTATTCTATTGCTGCTTTAGCATACGTGGAGATGGGAGAATGGGAGTTGGCGATGAAAAGGATACGGGGAGCCATCGATAGAGCGGTCCAAAGGATGACCAGCAATGATGCTACCAAACTCAGACAGGAATGCGATTATCCCTCATTCGATTTCGGTTTACTACAATCTTACGAAAAGTCAGTCTTGGATGCCTCTAGAAATGACGATTTGATCGAATTGGTCAGAACCGCCAGTTATACCGTAAGGAAATTCCTGATCAACTCGACTCAACGTCCTCATCCATTCTCCATGCAGCTCACCAATCTCTTACTTGGATCCCTCGCCCGGGTCGGATCGCCCGTCGAATGGTGGACAGATCGATTCAACGCAGATTCCAGTGTCAACACGAGGACACTGGGTATTTTCTTGTTTATTGCCATCACTCGTGATCGCACGAAGCTTCAAGAAGCCATCAACCTCTTAGATATTTTCATCGCCAACGGGACTTCCGTACCGACCTCTGCAGCTATCAGCCTCTGTTCACTCCTTGTGACGGAATCAACTAGTGATGCTTGGAAGCTGTATCAAAGGATATGTCAAGAATACCCAAATTTCACTCATGGTGCTTTATCTCAGGCTATGCGTCTGGCTGGTCAAGCAGGTTGGGTAGAGGAAGAACAGAGATTATGGAATCAGATATCCGCCAATTATACCCCCACCGGCAAAGACCGTTTGGTAGCTGCTCGGTATCACGCCTATAGAGGAAGAGTAGCAGATACATTAGCAATGCTCGAAACTCGTGTCGGACCGAATTTTGAATCGAAACCCGCTGCGTTAGAGATACTCTTCACGGCTTATATCAATGCAAATAACTCGCAAGGCGCTGAACGAGTTCTACACCAAATTAACGCCATCGAACCTCGTTTATACCCTTACAACGCTCTCCTACAGCTGTACGCAGATCAAGTCAACGTAGAAGCCGCTGTGAGATTGTTCGACGAATTGTCCAATTCTACCTTACGACCTGACATCCACTCTTACACCGCTCTCATCTCGCTTTTCGCCCATCGACGTGATCCTGTCAACGCAGATAATGTCTTCCAAGCGATGATAGACGCGGGTATTGAACCTGATGCGATTGCCTATGCGGCAGTGATTGACGCAGAAGTGGAAACTGGAGAATGGGTAGCTGCCCTCGACCGATATAATCGACTTCCAAGACAATTCAAACACCATCAAGCTGTTTCTACTGCAATTATCAAAGCTCTTGTAGCTCTGTCATCGCCACCTGAGCACGTCATGAGTGTCTTCCGTCGAATTACCAATCCAAATCCACATACTTGGGCACTCGTTATTCAAAACGCCTGTGATGCAAGTGAGATGGAAGTTGCTCGAGAACTGTACGAAGAGATGGACAATGCGTCTAAATCCAACAAGGGACCTTCACCTGATGCCTATGCCTTTTCGATCCTCTTACATGGTTATATGCGATTAGGGGACGGTGCGTCTGCCCGAGCGGTCTACGACGAAATGCTTTCTAGGGAAGTATTACCGTCAAGTGTGACTTATGGAATGATCGTCAAGTCATTCGCAGAGGCGAGAGGGGAGAGATCACTGGAACAAGCTCATGATTTCGCTATGAACGTTTCGAAACAGGCCAAAGCTGGTAATATCGCTGATAGAAGACATGAGAAAGCCCTAATCAACCAGAACATCTTCAGTCCCCTTGTGGTCGCTCACGGCAAGAATCAGAACTTCGATATGGCTCAGAAGTACTTTGATCTCGCTCAAGATGGATCAGGAGAAAATAGGGAGAGTGTACATATGTATACGCAATTGATGGATGTTTATAGACGTGCGGGAGACTCGGAGAAGGTACTGGAAATTTGGAATAAAACTTTCCAGTTGGCTTGCGACACGACATCTTTTAGGAAATCTACCTCGGAAGGAGAACAAGGAGGTGTATTACCGACGAGTCGAAGTAACGATAATGTCCTTTGTATACCGCTTTCAATTGCGCTGGACAGTCTATCGATCGCGGGGAATTACCTTCAAGTGAAGAAGATATGGAATGACGTCCAAGATGCTGGATTCGGATTTGATGCCGGGAATTATAATCATCTGTCTGTCGCTTTGGCTCGAACCGGTGATATAGAGGGGGCTTTCAAAATTGCCGATCAGATCTTGCTTAGGAGGTACGAAGAAATCAAGTTTAGAAAGAATGAAGCTATGAGGGAAAGTCAGAAACTTAAATCTGTCCAGCTCGAACCAGATCAGGATTATCGAGAAGTATATGACAACCCTCTCGAGGCGGAGACATTCGATATCACCGATAGACCTGTTGAACCATTCCAAGGACCTCCCAATCGACGACACATGTTTCATGGTCGATCACCTTTCACTTCTGAAGCGAGGAATGACCCGACGAGCGAATTGGAATTAAAGTTGTTATCCAGTTGGAGACCTAGTGATATACTTTGGAGACCTTCCTTGTTGACGATCAGTGTGTTGGATACGGCATATGCTCAATTGGAAGATGCGAAAGCTAGGAGAGCATGGCTACCATTGAGTATAAGTGATGAGAATGATAATGAGGATGCCACCGCAGGTACCATTACAAGTGGCTCCGTAGCTGGTGGAGTCGAAGTAGGAGAAAGGAAGAAGAGGACCTATGGGATCGTTTTACCTTTATTCGGAGGTGTACCTGTCCGTAATCATTATACCGGACAACCCCATCGTAAAGGACCGACAGAGTTGTTGAAATCGATAAATAAACGATATGCCAGACTTGTGGGATTGATCATGTTTCATAGGAAGAAGAGGATGGCTAGGAAGATTAGGGATAGACAAGGAAGGTAGAGAGTAGTTATATCCAGCATAGTATATCATATACCCTTCGATACTTTATACGGAATGACACGGAATGTATCTGTATGTTATGCATTTGCGAATGGTATTGTTCGACTTGCTGCATTCTCGCATTCTCGCATTCAATCAGCATGACTATATATGCGTGCGTTCAGTTCAGACAGGTAAGTTATCAAGTACGAGCAATGTTTTCAGTAGAGTCGGATTGGATAACGTCATACCCTTCGAACCGTCGAACTCACACTCCACCTAACTTCCAAATGCTTGATGAATAACCTATCTTTCATTACGATACCAATCAATACATACCTACTTCACCTACTCAAACATTCAAGCGCTCACACACTCACGATGTCTACGGCTCAAGAGCAAGAAACTTGCACAGATTGTGAACCACCTTCCTCATCAACCCACACTCAACCAGCCAGTACGTCCACGATGGCTCATTCGCCCCAACGACCCCAGCCAGTAGGAATAGGCAAAGAGTCGTTCGAACCTCCCGTTCCTGTCGATCCTCCCTCAAAGGCTGGACATGCTACGGAATATACATATAGGGGACCACCCACTCCTCAAGTTGAACAACAGCAGGAGAGGGAAAAGAAGGTGGAACAGCCTGAGAATGTGGAGAGAGAAAAGGGGGATTTGACTCCTCCATCAGGTTCCCATCAGCAGAACAATCAGGAGACCAACGGCACGACGACGATAACCACGTCGACGACGGAGTTTCAGGTTCCGGCTTTGAAAGAGATCAAACCTAGTGTCATCATTGAGTTTTGTGATAGATGTAGATGGTAAGTGAAAGGATAGAACATGAACTTGAAACTTTGAATATACAACATAATAGTAACTAAACCTATGATTTATATAGGGCACCAAGAGCAACATGGATCCAAACCGAACTTTTCCTAACCTTCCCCAACCCCCTCCTGCGATCAATCACACTTATACCGCTCAACGCACCTGAAACAGGAGGCAGGTTCAGAGTATGGTTGGATAGAGGGGACGCAAAGGGAGATCAGCTAGTATGGGATAGAAAGGTGATTTTACATTCAATCTCATCTCTTTTTATTTGATCCCTTGTTATCGATCGTAGATTTATTGATCTCACTTTATTGTGTGTGATATAGACCGAAGGTGGTTTCCCAGAATTGAAAGTACTCAAACAGAGAATCAGGAATATCATCCAACCTGATTTAAGTCTCGGTCATTCCGATGTTCATGGTAAATAGAAAGAGATGAAACAAGAGACTGGATTGGGTAATTGAAGTTCCAACAACCTGATCGATCATTCGCAAACCAATGATCATGGCTCACGACCGGGATTGCAGGAATCACAAGAAGGACATTGCTTAGTTGTATTTTCTGTAGATGACAAATTGATTGATAATCAATATATCATGCAAAACTCGATACACGAAATACGACAGGTGAAGAATGGAATGAATCGCGAAGAAAAATCTTCAACTCTCGGTGACGCACTGATACTGATGACTGACTGAGCATTAAAATACATTTTAACAAATGCAAAACCCCGTAAAGATCCAGCTCTACTACCTCTTCCTAAACGCATTCTTACTAGCGCTCCTCCCAGGATGTCTCCTCTTCGTTCTCCCACTCCTTCCTTCACCCTCCTGCCCTTCATCCTCATCATCCACTTGACCTTTCTCCAACCCAGCACCGAATCTTTCAACTTTTCTATCTTTCCTTCTTGTCCCACCTGAATACTCATCTTGCTCATCATCCTCACCATCTGGGCCATTAGATCGAGAGGGTTTCGAAGAAGGTATGAAAGACATTTCCATACCTCCATCAGCGGATTTACGCATTGCCAATACCGATGGATCTTCTGCAAGGCCTTTGCCGCTTCTTGAAGATTGGTTGGATGTCTTGAGTCGCTGACCGAATGTTGGTTGTTGTCTGGATGAAGATGAGGAGGATGAAGAACCGACAACCAACTTGGGTTGAGATCGTATAGCAGGTAAAACTCGTTTGGCGTCGGTAGGTTTGAGTCGACGAGGATCATATTGACGGAGGTCTGACGGATCAAAAACAAAAACAATTAATTTTATTTTCCAGTAGTATATAACATGATTACGAAAAGCCATTGACTCACCACCATCATCACTTTCCTCACTGTCACTCTCCTGTTCATCCTGTTCATCTTCCTCTTCTTCCGACTCATCTTCATCCTCATCGTCCAATCCAGAAGAAGATCTATCACTCTCATCTTCCTCTTCCTCCACTGCCGTCTTCCTCTTAGCCTGTACAAATGCCGCGGAAATGTACGATCAGCTACCCCGATTCGACATAAATTCGACAGCTGAATTCACTTACATTGTTATTAGCAGTAGCAGGATTGAGCAACGCGAACTCTCTACTCTCCTCATCCACTTCAAACTCTGGATTTTCAAAGATTTCTTTGAATCTAGGATCAGCCAATAATCCCCCTTGTGCTTCTCCTTCTCCCTCTTCGGCCTCTTCATCTTCCGGAGCGGCATCACCATTCTTCTGTTTCTTCTTCTTCTCCAACAATTTGTCCCTCTCTTCGGCTTTTCTAATACGTTCAGCCAAAGCTTTATTAACCTTAGGCTGATCTTTCCTCGCTCTAATTCTAGATTCCTGCTTAGCCCTCAATTTCTCATTGACAACCTTATCTCTATATTCAGCGTAGGATTGTGGGTTGGCAATGAGTCGAGCAGTAGTGTACAACTTGAGCGATAGGAAATATCCATGCATGTATGGTTTGAGAGCTGGTGTACCGATAAGATGAGTGAGACCAAGACTATATCTCAATATATCAGTATATACCCTTGGTTCGAGATACTCTGATAAGAGCAAAAAAACACTCACGTATCCAATTCTGCTCGATCGACAAATTTGAAATCTTGATAAGCACTCTTGCCCAACCCACTATAATCTTCTGCCATCTCCTCTGTGACGCTGTCGAGGAAGCTCGCCCATTTAGGTGCAGGTCCGATCTCAGGTATGTAGTAAGAGGATAATTGAGGTGCATCACATGCTACCATCAATAAACCTGATTGAGGTACTGGATGTAGATCTACGAGAGATGATGGAGGATGGAGTGATAAGTGATTATTAGATGGCTACATAACCCCAACCAAAGTCAGCTCAAGAACCAACATATGCCGTGGCTAATAAGCCCAATTTGAGTAGTAGCACTTACATCCGATTTATCCCATACTTTGATGACTTTACTATCCGCACTAATCACTCTACCTGAATCCTCCTGTGATCCACCACCAACCAACCAATCTACTTTCCTAATTGATTCTCCATATCCTTGATCTTTGATAGCGAACGGCGTGGGACTTCGTAAATCGTATAACAGCGTATGTCCGGTGGAAGTTCCTACCGCTAGGGATAACCCATCTGTAGGATGAGACTGTAAAGCGGTTATAGATAATTTCTGTATCGGTTGAGCAATGAGTGAAAGGGAAGGATCGAAGTTCTGAAGGGGTAATAAGGTGGTAGAAGGGAGTGATAATCTAGTTAAGGCATTTCTCGATCTTGGATCCCAAAATTCAATTACACCTCCTCCTCCATCCAGACCGAAAGACCATAAACCATGTCTTGGATTTACATCAACCACATTGACACCTTCAACTTCATCTTGTCTACTGTCCGCTCCCCAATTACGAGCTACGGTGATGGGACTCATATATCGTCCTTCCTCGAGATTGAATCGATAGACATCTGTTCCTGTGCATCCTATTATAGCGTCTGCTGAAGGGGAGTGATAGGCTAGGGATCGCCCGTAGATCGGTAGTCGGACGGAATGATGGAGTCCCCCTTGCGTATGGAGGGAGAGAGACCGATCTCGTTGAAGATGAAGGGTTTTCGTCCAATCTGATGAGAGTATCTAGAAATGTAGCCGAAGATCAGCTCAAGTCCCACACAAACGAAAGATGAGAAAACATCTCCTTGAACATAAAATTCCACATCTAAAGACGGAATTCACTTGGAAGCCCAACATCGTTTATAGACAATACCGCCCAGTTCATTTTGACCAGAAGGATAACGAGTGACTCACCACAAAATCGACATTCTCAGCATCTGTAACCCTCTCAAACTTAACGGTCAAATTCTCCAGATCCCAAACTTTGATCATCGGCTTATAAGTACCCGTCGCAATAGCATGTTGACCATCTTCAGTCGTCTTGATCCTGATTGCTGAACCGGGGAAAGTGAAATCTTGAATCAATTCCAGATCGCTCGTGGTATGTTGTGTTTTTGTACGCTTCTTGCCTCCCTTGGCTTTTGTCTTGACTGCTACCCATGAAGGTAAGGAGGTGGATGAGGTGGATGATGGACCGTTGACGGTATATACTTTAGGGAATGACATGGTGAAGGAGTGGTGGGAGGTGGCAAATGATTAACGGCTGGTACGAGAGCTGGACCTCGTATGAGGATATTCCAATCGAATCGTCAAGGCCTCCTCTATCAGTCTCTGTGTTGTCCTAGAATATGCTCTATCGTATTCCGCTTTATGTAGATTTGTTATATGAACATGATGGTATCTATAGCCTAATTCAACGTCTATCTGCATCTGCGACTGGATTGTCAACAAAATTCAGAAAAAATCTTTGGTCCACGTGGTCAACTCTCTACGTCATCACTTTTCACTTCTGGGTGCAACACGATCGATTACCTGTCTTCTTGTCTTTTTCTTGTCCAACAACATTCCTCACATTCCTCATCGTCAACTACAACCGGAAAGACCCAACCCGTCCGCACAGTCCGATCCACCTCAAAAGGATTCACACGATGTCTTTACGGACCACCATGAATCTTGGTCGAATACGTCAATACCCTCTTCATCACCATTCCCAACCCATCTCCTTCCGATCCCTCCACCTTGCCTCTTCCCCTCGTCAGGCGGGATGCTTCACTCCCCGAATATCCCTACTTCAGAGTACATCCCCTTTCTTAAAACGATCTTTCAATGCAACCGCTAGGGATCTGATACGATCGAGCTACTTCCCTAAAGGTGGTAATGGCGGGTACGGCGGTGGGTATGGTGGAGGTGGAGGGGGTAGTTGGTTCTCTAGGTTGAGAAGCAGGATAGATAGGATACCTACTATGACACTTGTGAGCTGCCTCGAAATTCAAAATTCCACTGCATATCATGCTTATGGTTTACCTGGACGATAGATATATGGATTGATAGGATTGAATGGAGGTGTATTCTTACTTTGGCAGTATGCTATATCAAGTGCAGTAAGCTTCTTTTTCACAGCACTACCTCAGTCAGGAACATAGCTTACACGGTACTATCAAACTTAGCAACGATTCAGAGATCCGACCTTGTTTTTCTTCTTGCAGAAGAACTTCATATTGAACGAAGTGAATGTATTCTCTGGCAGGATGTAAGTTATCCTCGGGATAATATTTGTTTTACCGATCCTGCACATCTCTTCACGGTCAAGCTGCATGCTGACTGTTCTGGTTCTATGTTGCAGATGGACTCTAGTGACTTCCGCTTTCTCCCATATGTCCGGATCGCACATCTTCGTGAATTGCCTGGGTTTGTATTTCTTGGCTCCCGCAGCGGCTGGGTGGGTCTTCTTCTTCCGATCAGCTCGCAGATCCACTTCGTCCCCCACTGACGTCTAGTGATTTGAGCTGATATGATCATTCATAGTCTCATGGGCTCATCAGCGTTCCTAGGTTTATATCTCGGAGGTGAGTTGGCTCGTCATCTGAAGTGAAAGCCCTTAACTCATTTTTGCCCTGACAGCCGGTATATTCTCTTCTCTCACTTCATTGACGTACCATCGATTGCAGAGAGATAGGTGGATGGGCAGTGAAGGTGCATCAGGTGCCATATACGCTTGCTTGTGTGGGTTGTTTCTCTTCTATCGCTTAATCACAACCTACCTTCCAGCTGATTGATCTTTGTCATTTGAAATAGCATTCTACGGAGCGATGTTCCCTCAATCTACTGTATTGATGTTCTTCGTCATCCCCATGCCAGTCTGGGTAGCGATCAGTGGTATATTCGCTGTAAGCTGTCACCTATTACATGACGAGGACGACTTCACAGCTGACCTCGTCCAATGTTCTCTTTCATAGTGGGATTTCTACGGAGCGTTATTCAGACCTAATTCCGGTACTGACTCTGCTGGTCATTTGGGAGGTATCACCTACGGTTTACTCGCTGCTTTGGCGATGAGGAGAGGCGGGTTCACGAGGATGTTAAGAGGTGGAGGTAGGAGGTGGTAGTATGTATCTTCGATACAGTATCGTAGATGGACATGTATATATATGTATGATACGTGCCTGCTCCATCTCCATCTCCATCGGTGAAATTTCATCACGACATGAGCCTAAAACAGAGGGCGTACTGTACGTGCGATTCTACTCATGGATATGGAATGAGTTACTATGTCATTTTCTGGTTTGCATGTATTGCATGACACTTCATTGTTTGTATTGTATATGGAAAGTGAAATGCAATTGACTATGTAAGACGTGTATTGCTTGACAAATTGTAGCGGTAGATATGAACAATCATGTGGTATATAAGAGAGTAAAAACCGAAAAAACATGTCCAGAATCAATAATAACAAACGATGAACCCAAAATAAAGTATAAACTCAAAAATCAGAATTAAATCAACAAACCACTACCTTCCTTCCAGCTACCTCTTTCATCCCTAGAGGTCAACCCCAATGTACCCGTACCCGGAGCATCCCTACGTTTATTTATGAATCTCTCGGCGTTGGTTTGCCTTTTTGGTAGTTGGGGTAAGTTCAAGTCTCTAATTGTATTTCGATTATTCAAATCGATAAATTTAGGTTCGACAGGTTTGTCTTCTTCCCTCTTGACAATAACTTCATCCTCTTCCTCCGTATCGCTCGATGGAGGAGTGAACAAAGTTTCTGATTCCGATCCCGATTCCGATTCCTCTTCAGATTGTTCTTCCTCTTCCTGTTCTTCCTGTTCAGAAACCAAAGGAGCCCTTTTGAGTTCGTTATTACCCACAACAGGTACATCTTCTCGTTTGACCACGGCCTGATCAACCGGTAAAACAGGTTCTTCGACGATCGGTACAGGCGGTTGTGGTGGTGGGAGAACAGGTTTCCTCCTTCTAGAGAAAGGAAGTACTTCCATATCTTCTAGAGTTCTTTGTAAACCACCTTCGGAATGTAACAAGGTGACATCGTCTGATCCTCCGATAGAAGCGAAATCCAATAAGATGTTTGGTACGGTTCGTCGACCTGTTATTCTCTGTAAGAGAGTTTGGATCTGGTCCATATCGGCTAAAAGTGCAAAGAAAACAGCAAAGAAGAATCAGTCAAACCAGTTCATACATTTATGCTTACAGTCTCAAAGGATGTTCACTCACATCGTTGATCCAGTTCAATGATGAATGGTGCGGGTGAGATGTGGTATTCGCCAAAGATCGATTTAGCTTTCTTGGAGTATGGGCAGTGGGTCTAGAGCAATTGGTATCATCAGCATCAATCGTGCATCACATCGTTGGTTTCACACACAACACTCACCTTGGAAAAGATGACCACTCTGTATCTCCTATTGGCAAATTCTGCCCAACCATTATCAAATATCTCATCCCCTTCTTCACCCGAATCAATATCTTCCAACAATCTCTCCATACCTCTTCCACCAATCTTCTTAAGGTACTGCTTGGTAGGTACTTCCCAATCGTTTGGTAATATACCTCCTTCAGCCAACCACCATATGAGAGCACGTAACGATTGTAGTTTATCCTGTTTTTGTACATCCGCTTGATGGGCTTTCATCTCTTCTTGTTCCTTTTGTTCTTCGTATGATAAAGGTTCTGGATCCTTGTATGAATCCCAAAACAAATCATCTTCCGCTATCAACTCTTCTTCATTGACCAAGAGGGATATTCCATTATCGGGTTCTTCATCTGGTCGGTGTAATGGATGGGCCATTTTCAATTGATGCTCCTCCTCTGAAAATCTAGATCGACCATACAACTGTAATCGACTAGAAGAGTTGAATCGCCTGACTTCGCTTGATCCATTCAGTGAGACAAAGATGAACAACGCCAAAGTGAAGAGTCCACCGACAGTGAGAGGAAGGGAGTAATGGGATATACGCGATTTCATATTATACGAGAACCTCCTGGCGGTTGACCGCGTGGGCGAATGAAGTGGGATCATGGGTGATCCCAAGCCTAAACCGATGTTGATGTTAGGTGAAGTGATGGGTGAAGATGTGAATGGCAATTTGATTTTGGAAGGTAAGGAGAATGCTCTTCGGGGTGATTGAGAGTAAGATGAAGATGGTAAGGAGATTGTAGCTCCTGCAGAGAGTTTCTCCGCTACGGCTGATGAAGAAGACGAAGATGAGCTAGAGCTGGTCGGGAAGTCTGTGAATCCCAATGCTGCGAATGATGAGGATGATGTTGACGATGAGGATGAGGATGAAGAGCAAGTTGATCCGTTCATTGTGCTGAGATCGATGCGATACGTCGATCCGGTGAAAGTGTGTGTGTTTTTGTGTGTGGTGGTCCAAGCGTTGGTTGGAAGCGAAAAAAAATCGGATGGACCAGTGCGGGGCGTCAAAGGAATGGGTCAATGCGCAGAAGGATCGAGTATGATGTATGATGGTCGATGGTCGATGGTTGATGGTTATTGATGGTAGATGGTTCCTTTGTTCCTTTCCTTCTTTCCAAGGGATACAGTCTAGTTATGGTTGTTTATGACGGAATCAAAGAAATAAGTATCTGTGAACTGTAACGGTTGGGAAAAGGCACCCGTTATGTCACCCACATCCACATGCAATGCTATCCAATGCTATGCAGGTTGATGGCCGAAGATTGCAGACGTAGTTTGCACGAAGAGCTAAGAGAGTATTGTGACAGATGATGACGCAGAAAAATGTCGAGTATGTCAGACTAGCGTCGTTGGGTTGAGGGTAAAAAGTGAGACTCAGGTGCTTCGGCTAGGTCGGAGATGAGTTTCTATTCAGGCTTCACTCGAGAGATGATTAATGTTTTGTTGCACCGCTTTGAGCATGTGAATCGAAGCTGAATTAGGGGGTGTGGTCAAAAGCATGTATGAAGAAAGATAGAGAAAAATGCTATAGAACAAGTATGTGTGTGTAGGTATGTAGAGGATCAAAAGGGGTACTCTTTGATATATATCTGAATACGTACGAAAACTACCTGATAAGTCCTATCTTGGCTTGGCTCTTGTACATACATACTACAAGAGGTAAACAACAAACAAACGCTTGATGGGTATTACGAGAGACGCCAAAAGAATAATGAACCCACTAAAAAACTCATTCACATTCCACCATGGCTACTGTTAGCCTGGGATGGATTATGCAATCTCACAATACATACTCGTATATACCTAGATACCTGGAGTCGATCTCCCGCTTTATGTTACAATCGATTTTCGTGTACTCATCGGATAGGACAGGACAGGGGACTCGTAGCATTTACCTGTTCGGTATATTACAAGGATTGTTTTTGCTTTTGCTGCTGGTCGGAGATTCTTAGCCGGATTCCTGCGAATCTCTCACGGGCATCAAACCAGCAACGCTAAGCACGGTTAAATCTAGTTGATAAACAATAGAAATATACCATATGTCTCTGAGGAAGAGACGTCTTGAAGAATTAACCTTTTCAGCTATTTCTCTGTCATACAATTCAGGAACGAGACATGGAAAACTGGGAAGTTCTGAGCACCTGTAAATGAAAAAATATCAACCAACAACCAACAAATTGTCCGATTATTACCTGAAAAGAAAAGTTTGCTGGAAAAGGAGGACAGACGGTGGGAATCGGTAAAGATAAGGTTGTTACTCCGAGGTGAAACAAGGACCCAGGACAGGTCCAGCACTGCGAGCGTCTTTACCATAGTTTGCATGCTTCACTCGAGTGGATAAGCATCCGACACTTTGTCTACTAGTATGTCCGTGTGCTTGAACATGTGTACCAGAACGTAAACAAAACCAAACATCGCGTCTCAAGCAGAGCAAAATAAAGTTTCCCACCTGATGCTGCTCGTGCGCAACGAAAAGGAAGCTACGGATCGGAGATATAATTTGCCATATTCAACGTGTGAACCTGAGACTTCCGTCTTTTATTAATCCAACGCCATATTACCGGTCCGGTCTTCGTTTTGAGCAAATGTTGTTGATTTTGTTTTTAGTCTTTGACTTGCATGCAGACGATAGGAGGCCGATACAACCGTCTAGTATAGGCAAACTTTGGCCTTGCCTGGCGGCTCGGGTATACACGGCACTCGAACTCTTCCTGTTGTATCCTCACCCAATCGACCCGCTCGTGTCGAGCTGTTTGGCGATTTCTTCCCCGGTTTCCTTACACCATCGCTTCACAAATAGGTGTACGTTGCGAACACCATGCACCAGGTGCAAACGGCTATCGACCATCGACGTGAGGACGCACCAACAACAACGGACATGGTCCACCTGCTCAAGACGATCTCATCGCGATAACGTAATAGGCACGAACAAAACGACTGTACCGAATAAACCCAACAGCCATCTATAGAGGTATATAACCCTTCTTTTTTTGTCTTACGTTAATCCACAAAACTCTCTAGGTGAAGGAGGAAAATGCAGATCTACCGATATTGTCGGTGTTGGATTCGATTCATCGTGTTCGTACTCCAGATAGAGATAAGTTCGCTTACGAAGAGGCGTTGTCCTCCATTGAGCCAAATCCATGAACATCATACTTCAGATATTCCGATGAAATCGATTTAGCAAAGTTCAGCTTATGAAAAGAGCGCTATTATAGCGCTTCTCTGAGCTGATTGTACGTGAATACAAATAGAAGATTTTATGCTAGTAATCCAACTCGATGCGTCTTTGTCACACCATAAATCAGCTCTATGTACAAATATATATCATATCATGCATGTTTGTACATTTATCCTTCCTCGAAAGATGTGACGATCATACACGGACGACGCATGTAAGTCGTATGCGTTCCTCAATTGGCGAAAGATCGGCTTTCGGAGAACAGCATAGGATCAATTAATTGAAGTAAAGTTTCAAATGCCTATGGTGTTCTCAAAACCGATATTCTACAGTCTCTGTCTCTCAGAAGTTTCATTATTGTAACTCCGAGATTTCTCGACGAGCGGCTAGCCACGAGCTCGAAGATCATCTTTATACTACTCCCAAGCACAATGATGGTGCGTGTGCTGAGTAATCAGTTGGAAATGGTAAACAAGGGAGAAGGATCAAGTGCTTGCCACACCGCCAACCTCACTGCAACCCTACGTAGTATGAACATCGAGTGTATGGAAGCGTTAATCGTCAATCATCCAGAATGCATGGACCCAGTCTCGTTTCTTGATAGGTATCACTGACCAGTCGAAAATGCGGACTGCATTGTATTTCTTGTCAACATTTTCTTCTCTCTCCCTGTTTCTTTCTTCGACTTAGATACCTAATGACTTGAATCCCCTCTGCACATTCCCGAATGTCTTGGACGATGAACCCTCAGAGATCCTTGCGACCCGTTTCCAATTCTCCTCAGTCGACTTCAGGGGGAGAAAGGGATTATCAGCAAATGATTCACCAGCTATATCAAACCAATCAGTACTTGCAATTCATGTTTCAACGGAATGCTCTTTCTTTGGGCTGGACTCTCCGGGGCAACATTCATCAAGATGTTCACACAGGACAACCTTTTCACAGGCAGTCGGTAGGTCAGATCCCAGGTGATCTCTCATATGGTCCAACGCTTACTTGACTTTTAATCTTCATTCCTGTCACAAGCATCAACCCTCTGGTCCTTCTTTTCGAGCACAGCGTCACCAGCGCCAGAGCTCTTTTCGACAGCATCAGCATTCACGTATCTACACCTCCTTCCATAATTCATCAGAACGTCGTCGAAATGACTATCATCCGTATCGGCCCAAGCTTGAAACCGTCCCAATATCGACATTGGCATACCCGTTACCACCTAAACCTGCCACGTCTACTTCCAGTAAAGTGGTACCACAATCGATGCCATTGCATATCCTAATTCATATACTGAATCACCTCTCGTTAGGATCCTCTCAAGATCGAAAGCTTTGTATACTGCTTAGCAGATCGATGTACCGAAGATATCGCACCGAGGTGAACAAGGACAGTCTCGAAGTCTGTGAATCGGTCGGTCGCGCCTTATGAGATACTTTGATACAGGTATCAAGCACCCACAAACACCCACAAACACCCACAAACCTATCAAAAATGGTGTGCTATCAGTCTGTTTGCCCTGTTCGGATGGCTTGTATGTTACGTTGGATCGCGGTGAGAACAGTAAACATGGGTGAATCAAGAGATACCCGATGCAAATTCCGTAGAGACGATGTGACCAAGTATGATCATGACGTAATGGGTTCGGCTAGCAACCAGATCAACATTACCAGCGATGGTAGTACAACATTTACTCTATTTTCTCTTCTTCTTCTCCAGTTTGATGACAACTCTTACACGTCCATCACCATCTTAGCAGTAGCTCAGCTCTGGTGCACAATGATCAGGCCTAGAACATTGCCCTTGAGGCCGTCGATACGGACATCGACCGTCAAACAACTTCCAAACCGCTTCCCATCACTTCTCCCGCGTCAGACGCTATATCCCATCACCATCCGAGCCAACTCGACTATCCCACCCATCAGCCCTATCTCACCCACCTCCTCTGACATACCACAACCTAGACACTCAGCTTCATTCTATATCTCAAATGTCTTACCGTTGAAACTGACTTACTGGGACTTACGTCCAACATGGGCATCAATACTGAGAGAAGAAAGTCTGCTGGAGAGAATATACGATATCACCCGTGAGATCGATCTGTACGAATTCAAGCTGGAGAGTTTAGAAGTATCTAGGAAAGATGGTGGTGTATTCTTACATTTCTCCTATATCCCTCCATCAGAACCTTCTCCATCGCAGAAGAAAGAAGAGGTAGAAGGAGAGATAAAGGATATGATAGGAAGTCAACTCACTTCCACGACGACCCCTTCTTCTCCAATCACAGTAACACCCGGCAAGCTATTCATAGAAGCTTTGAACGATAAAGCGAAGAAGTTAGGTGGATGGCCAAATTGGTTAGGTGATTGGTACTCTAACAAGAAATTAAATTTGGTTAATAACACTACGGCTGTTCCTGGACATTCATTATATTCTACTGGCTCTGAGCAAGGTGTACTGAAGAAAGGTGATGAGGTTGAAAAAAAGGGTATAGAGGTTAGTACAGGTGCTGAGAGGGTATGGATTGTCAAAGGTAGACAGTGGACCGAGGTGAGTCTGCTCGTATCTGCTACATCAGCCCATGCGGATGCTAATGATAAGAACCATGATAGGATATGAACCGGTTCCCTACTGGCAGACTTAGAGTAGAATTCGATGGACCAGATGTGTCTCAGGAGATGTTATATACGTTATTCAGAGTAAGCTTGCGAGGTGTCTACACCCCTAATATCCTAGCATGTTTACGCTTTCTTCTCTTCCAGCCATACGGTAGAATCGCAGACATTCAACCTCCTTCACCTGTCCCAGCTGGTTCATTACGATATGCTACGGTGACTTACTCAAGGTTATCTCCAGCGGCAATAGCAATCAATTGTGTGAGCTCTCTCCACGTCACGCACAATTCTCAAATGCTAAATCTGAATTTACAGTTACATGGGTTCTCAACACCTACGAATACAGCAGACTTCACTCTCAAGTCATCCGGATCCGCATCATCGTCGACTATACCGAAGAGTAGACTGAGGATATACTACGAACGACCACTGAAAGCTCACGCTATAAGGGATTGGATATCTGCACACCCCAGATTGGCATTACCCGTTTTGGCTTTCTTGATCGGTACTTTGAGTTACACTGTGAGCCATCTCGTCGGATTGTCTGTCGCCCTCGCCCTATAGGTAAGTAAAATAGCTGATGTTGATATTTACGATTAAAGTTCTTCGATCCTATCAGAGCGTTCTTCGTTAGATCGAAGCTTGAGGGGGTGTGGGATATTGAACAGTACTCGTTGATCAAGGGTGAGTCGGAATCTTTCGATAACCGTTATCGTGGCCACGAGGAGAGCTGCCCCCTCAAATCCCGTGTGCTGATTTTAACCATACGCCTAGCTCTGCGACAGAAATTCGTCCTCCCTACCTCCTTCGGTTTCCTCAGTTCGTCCTCTGCGTCCGCCGGTGAATCAGAAGAAGCTATAGGCAAGGATGCATGGCAGGATCGTGTGGAAGCGGAGAAAGACGTCGAAAGATGGTTGTCTGAATATCCGAACACGTTTATCACCATCACTGGACCACCTGGTAGTGGGAAAGTCAGCTTGGTCAGTAGAGTGTTGAAACAACAAGCCAAGTGAGTCAACATGACCTGCCCGAAGCCAGTCGGTAAGAGGTGCTGATTGAGTGTATCATTCAGACCTGCTATGGTCATTGACTGTGCGGAGATCGCGAAAGCTAAGAACGATAAAGGCTTGCTCGATGCTTTGGCCGATCAAACAGGTATGTTGTCTCCTGCCCTTCTATATCGACCATGTAGACTAACGATTTTTGTCCATCGGCGTGGATCAGGCTACTACCCCGTCTTCTCATTCATGTCGTCTGTCAGCGGTCTCATAGATCTGGCAGCAGTAGGTCTGATAGGTCAAAAGGCTGGTTTCTCTACCCCGGTCGACCAACAGCTGCGACAAATCCTTGAGATTGTCGGTGGGGCCTTGAAAGACGTCTCGACTCATGCTCAGCAGGAACACCAACAGGAAGCTCAACATTTGAAAGACGATGCCGCGATCGCGATCGAGAGAGAACGACAACGAAGATTGATTTCCCGGGGTGGATGGCATGATGGACGATTAGACTGTATTGCTGGTAATGGAGTGATGTCGGAACTGGGTGTAGGAGATGAACCATATTTGGAGAACGATCTTGACGCTGCCCCACCACCATTGATGGATGATATCGCGCCTATCAAGGGGGAGGCAGTCCCACCTACATCAGCTTCATTACCTCTACCTAAAACTTCCTCTCCCGAAGAAATAGCTGCCAAAGCGGCTCAAGCAGCTGCCAACGCCGACCTAGATGCTGAAACTGAAGAGATCAAGTCTTTGCCTATCGTCGTACTAAAGAATTTCGCTCAGAAGACTGCCAAGGGAGATTTATGGAACGTCTTAGCTGAATGGGGAGCGAGTCTGGTAGAGAACAAAGTGGCTCATGTCATCATAGTCACAGAAGGTGCTACCGCTACGAAAGCTTTGACCAAAGCATTACCATCGAAGCCACTGAACAATATTGGATTGGCAGATGCGGATGAAAGTAATGCTTTGGCTTATGTACGAAGTAAATTGAAATCGATCTCCTCTTCTTCCTCTACAATTACAAGTACTCAACAGAACGGTGACAGTCAGAATAATGGACGAATATTCGAGCTTTCGATAGAGGATTCCAACCAAATCTCGAAACTTGGTGGAAGAATGGTAGATCTTGAAACTTTGGTTTATAAAGTACGAAATGGAACGACCATCAAGGATGCTGTTGATGATATAATATTGAGGAATACGATCGAACTGAGAAAGGCAGCGTTTGGAGATGATTCGGAAGATGCTAAGGGCTTACCGTGGAACCGGTCTCAGGCTTGGAAAGTGGTAAAGGAGCTGGCGAGTAAAGGAGAGGTGAGCTTTTCATCGAATACCCTTGTTATGACATCAGCTTCGGAATTCATCAAACAAAAGTTAAAATCAAAACGCTAACATATGAATCCACTTTTTTGCAGATCTCATATGCCAACTTACTCCAGGACTTCCCATTCAAAGGTAACGAACAAGCTCTGAAAGCGCTTGAGGAGCATGAACTGGTATCCGTCTCGTACGTGGATGGAAGAGCCTCCAAGGTCAGACCGGGTAAACCCGTTTTCAGATATGCATTTGAGGCGTTAGTGAATGGTAAGTACATCGGCAGTAATCAAATATCCTTCCAGACAGTTTATGGTGGAAGCTAATTGATCGGTTCGCGTGTGGTTGTAGACCCAGTATTCAAAGCATCCAACCAAATTGAATACAATCTTACTCTAATTGCCAAAGCGGAGAACGACATCAAGACGTACGAGACTGAGTTGAATACCTTGAAAGGAATAACGACAGAAGGTGGATCGCAAGCTCTGGGTGTAGAGAGTAATTGGTTAGGATTAGGTGGACACTCCGCAGTGAGAGATAGGGCGAGGTGGTTATTGGATAAAATGCAGAAATCGGTTGAGAAGACTGTGAAGTTGGAGAAGGAGAATGGGGAGATGGCTGGTGTTTTAGCTAGTGGAAGGGCATAGGTGAAGTGGTATCTCATTGTAATGCTTACTCAGTGTTGGTCTCGAAGGGCTTGGGGAATATCAGTATATTTAGTGGACTAAATGGTAGAGTACAATATGTTGTATGATATTATGTTGATGGACGACACTACTCTTCATGTCCCATGCATACAAGGTAAATCGAGCAATTGGCAAAAGATGTCAAGTTTGGTTTGGATTTGTGAAGGATTGGAAACCTGAAGAGGCTTTTGGACCCGATTCCAACTCGACCACCATCAAGCAATGTCGACTCTGAGATATATACACTTGGACACGTATGCAATATTTATGATTGTAATACACCACGCCAATAGACCTTTATAGATTGTCTTCGTATGACATGTCACCATAAAATGTTAAGCTGGGCGTCCCCAACCTACCGTACACACCTCTTCAGTAATCCGAATCCAATGCAAATGGAAATATCTCCTAATCAATTCTTTCGAATTGGAGCCTGGCGAACTCGATTCCAATTCTAGTCGAACCTTTCGGGACTTCGACATCTGACAAATGGATTCGTTTCCTGCATGAGGAGTCAAGAATCATTTTCAGAAGCCCTCGCAAGCTTCCAGCTAATCCGACTCGGTAATGCAGAGTACAGTGATCTAGCCCCGAGATAGGATCAAAGCGTTTTGGCGGGCCGCGCAGAACGGTCTCATACTTTGCGCATGAGTCACAGGGATGGACGGTGCCAGAAAATGGTCTCGATCTTGGTGGAGCATTGCGAATAGAGGTGATTGATACCGGATTAGCGACTAATGACGTGTAGGAATCCGAGGAAGGTTAGTCAAAGCTTTGCACGTATCACTGGCAGGCCTCGGAAGGGAGCATTACTGAGGATTTTTGTGTGATGTCGACGACGAGGGATCACTCTTTGAGAGGAGTATGCATATGAGAAGACGTTCCAACCTAAAGTCTACACACGCCTTGAGTACTCCATCAGTCAACTTACTATGTGAAAGGAATAGGACAATGAGTGACACAGATGTGCGAGTCGTGATCGTCGTCAGCCCCAGTATTGTCAACCTTATTTCACCGCTTAGATTGAAGAGATCCTTTACTCATGAATTTTTTCGAGATCATCATATTACCTTTGAATCGCTCTTCTTTGCTTCTATCTGCAATTCCAGCAGTCAGCCCAAGTAACCGTGACCCCTTTGTACACCTCAGGCTCGTTCATTGAACATAAATATCTCGTCATGGAGGAGTCAGCCACAACCTTCGCCTTAAACGTCCAGCAGGTAGCGCTACTGGGGATCAACAAACTTGTTGTCTTCGCTAAGAGTTACCAGCTGAATCATTGCAAAGAAGGAAGACATCAGGCTTGTATTCGAGGCCTATGGACCGTGCTGAAAGTAAGACTCTGTGCACGACACAATGGTCAACCAAGATCCCCTCACACAGGATGCTGATGGATGTGTTGCTGGCACTTATAGGACAGAGGCTATGCGGCTCAAAATGCAATATCCAATCTGACACATAAAGCCGGCGGTAGGAATATACTCGGCTTTCTAGTGGTAATCGACGATAAAAAGTACAAATTGTCCGTAAACGAGATTGTTTACAAGGATGGATGGCAGATTGTCGGTTTGTACAATCTTTTGGAATTGGTCAAAAATCTGGAATTCCAGTACCAATTATTCAAATGGGCTAGATTACCTGGAAAGTATGCCCTTCAAATGCCATTACAAATCACTGATTTGATCGAACTCATTGGGAAGTACTCCGATGATCCCTCAGGAGAGGTTTTCGAACCCGCCAAAAGACAGTTTTTAGGACTAAAGGAGTATCAAGATTTAATGGAAGGAAAAGATTCGATGGACCTTCTCACCGTTAGAGGATCTGCCTCTGTATATTCACCTTCCTGTCAATCTTCAGCTCTCAGCGCTTCTTCGAAGACACTGTCTTGCTCGGACTCGGATACTTCCAGTGAGGAGGCGGCATCCGAACAGGTGGGAAAGGACAGTACTCCGTATTCCGAAACTTCACCGAGTATTTCGTTCCCATCACTCTCCATGGATCTCTCTATCACCGGAGAGGCGACTCCCATTATCCCCCTCTCGCCCCGACAACCCTCACGATGCTCCATGTCGCCCTTCCCGCTACCTGACGGGAACGGCGATCCAGTAGATGAAGTTGAAGAATCAAGTGGTTTTGTCGCTAGTGCTTTACCTTGGAATTTGGCTTCTGCCACTCCAAACTCTCAACAAAGAAGATCTCACAGTGATACAAGTGCACCGCTTTCGACCGGCCGAAAGAGGTCAAAGAGAGCTGGAGCTACACGCAAGTCAGTACTGGGGATCAATCGAAATGGCAAGATCAAGTTGGTCAACGGGTTAGATATACTTGTTAGACGAGCTGTTCGCCTCGGAAAGAAGAAGGTGGTATATGAAGGGCAAGTGTACAATATCTCTAAGATTGCTGGATGAGTGAAAGAGGAAAACGATGTTGTGACGCATAATGTTCTTCGTCAGCTTGAATAACTGTACTTAGTCCAGTACGTCCAAAGGACCCTCTCGAACGAGGTACCATCAGGATATCGTTCATCATATACTGATCATGAAGTCATAAGGAAGAAGGGAAAACCCCATCCGAGATACGTCAAAGTTCCAACACCGTCTATTGTCGATCCGCATCTCATTTCTGTAGCTCTTGAGTCGACCTTGTCCGTCAGCGATAGGGCGGGTTGCATACCTCCTTGAACATATTTTGGGCTTGCCTTCTCCGACCAAGTACTCCGACGGTATAATCTTCCTCGCTGATGAGGAGGGCGATCTGTGCGTTTTACAGGACAACCAAAGGACCTTTCAGACTAGGTACCATCAACGTATCATATACCGATTAGATTACTAGATTATTGGACTGATCATAAGGAAGTAAGAAGGAAAGGAAATATAACAGATATATAAAGATTGAGAATCGATACTCATCTATTTCTTCTTTCTCTTCTTTCTTTCATCTCTTTTGTCGACCCATCTCAATACATCGTAGTTCCCACTTACTCATTTAATACTATCATCAACCTGAAATGACTAAACCTCATCCCGATACTCTTCCCAACGAGATCATCGTCACCCTCGACCAGCCTTGTGCTTGTAATTTCCTCAATGGCAACGCATACGACCTCTGTGTGATGCTCTTGGCTAGAGAGTATCAATGTGAGTGACATCGGACTTACATGCTTCTCCCATCAATAATGATAAACTTCCTGAACGGTCTACGTTCTTCCTTCCCTCTCTTATTGTCTTGAATTTGATTTTTTCCTTCCTCCCATCTAGCAACCTTCCTCCGAGTCCACCAGCAAAACCTCATGCGTACTTCGGAAATCCTCTTCGTCTCCTTACCTACCACTATCAAACGTAAAATCTCCCTTTACACCTTACCTCTTATCACTCCCCCACCAAAGATTCACTTCAGACCATATCCCACCAACTGGATCATCCAAGAATGGATTCACGAATACGATATACACCTTGAAGATTTGGTCGATGAGATTCAAAGAGTTGAAAAAAGATTGGCGGACTTGAGAAGTAAAAATAAAGACAGTAAAGTGATCAGGAAACTTGAAGAATTGGACGATAAATACCAAAAACATCTTGTTGTCAAGAGATCAGATAAGAAAAAGGGGGATGGATTGGTTGATTGTCAATATGTACCTAAGAAAGAGAAGTTGAACGTGGATAGTATCAAGCAATTCACCAAAGAGACGATGGAGAAGTACAAAGCGTTCAAGCTGAACGGTGCTGACGTTGCTGACGTCAACTATCAAGAGGAGGAAGATCATGAAGTATGCCATTGCTCTTGTGTGAGAGGATCGCTATTTGAAGTGGTATGGTATTCTACCTAGAGAAAGGAAAAGCTGACTACACCTGATCTTGTGAATTAAGCATACGCCACTCGATATCGATTTCCTCAAATGGTTGAACACCTTCGATATGCCTTCTGAACTTCTGGAACAACCTGTTCCCGAAAGCTTCCTCAAAAGTATGATGGACACTGAAATCAGAGGTTTCGATCCTACTTCGTCATTCGCCAATCCGAGATCCACTGGGGGGACATCTCGAGGTAAACTGCCAAATCCAGTATCTAAGATTGGTAAGAAGAGGAAAGTAAGTGGTCGAGCGGGACAGGAAGTTGGGTCATCCGGTATGACGAGTGAAGAGAAAGAGAATATCGCTGTGCTAGAGGTTTTGTAGATGAGTAATGGAATCGATAGGTAAACTATGTAGACTTTTGAAGAATGTCGTGATTAATCCCGGGCTTGCATGTGTAAGTATGTACATCATGTATCTATGGTCTGTCAATGTATAAGCTCCTGCATAGGATGTGATCACAGCGACTGAGGTCGATGAATTCCTTTTATGCTGTGTGTCAGTGTGTGCTGGTTGATGATCATGTTGAACGATGTTCTACTTTCCTCCCACTTCCCTTGAAACCCACCTAAATCGCGTACGTGCATAAAGAACCAGAGGAATAAGTAGACGGATGAACACTTATTCTCTCTCGATTTTGGGAATCATCAGAATATACCTTCTTATGGATCAAAAGGTCAACCCCATCAAGAGCTCGAAGACCTCTGGCACCGTCCACAACAGCCAATAGGTCTGACCGAAGACCTGATACCAGGTTTTCCTCCTCTCTCTACATCCCTTACGATGGCATCTCCCAGTCGAGGAGCCGTACTACATTGAGCATAAACAAGTCTAAAGCTGACGAGAATGTCGATGGTAGTCAGATTATCAAGCCAACTTTGGGAGTAGAAGGGAAAGAGCAGCAGCAGCAGCATGACGTTTTCAAGAAGTTGGGAATTTTGGAGAAGAAGGTGGATAAGAATGATCAAATCGTCAGAGATAAGACTGAGTGAGCTTACCGAGGTCCACTTACCGTACAGCAGAAATTGACAAGTTTTGTTGACGTATTTGAACCTGGTATATGTGAATAGTATCATCATTGGATAATCGATTGATGGAGCTTGAAACCCACGTATCATACCTTACATCCAAATCGCCTTACAACCTTTCACACCATCCCTCCAATGCCTTAGATGACCATTTCAGGTCACCGCCTGTTCCTGCTCTAAAGGATAACATGGAAGAAGCGGAATGGGAGAGAAGCTTTAGTATGGACCATTAAAGAGAGAAGAAGATGGCAAAAGTCACCAAATCCATAGATGAGGATGAGCATGCAGTGAATGGTAGGGAAGACATGGAAGGTGGGTAAATGTATATATTTCGGTATCTTTCTCATAAAGTGGTAGAGGAGACTGAGCAGTAGATATCTTATTGTCACTCCTCTAGAGTTGATATCCCAATTGAGTAGTCAAAGAGAGATGAACAAGGTAAGCTCCTGCTCTTTGTTCCGTTGGCCCTAAGGTATGAAAGCTGAATAAGTCATCCGGTGACTCCCTAGTCACATGCTTACTAGCGAGTATCAAGGTGCTTGAAACCTCCACTCAGTCATAGCTGGTCGGCTCTACAAGGACGGATGCTGGATATGAATGGGAGACCAGACAATATCGAAAACACTCAAGATGTCGGTGAAGCAAGTATAATAATTCCCCGGACCATTCCCAGTCCCAGCGCATGAACCTTTGAACTCACTCCTCTCATTCCGCACTCCTCATTTGACGAAGTCTTGAATCCACTATTGTGACTACACCTCGTTTGGTACTATACGAATGTATGTATGTGACTTGGTAACTTACAACTTACGAGAATGGAAGAATTGTAAAAAGATGGACTTGCCGGATAACTCGGAAAGCCGGTTTATCACCTGCACCCAACTGTCTGTCACCTTGATCACGAGTCCGACGATTATCATTTGAATGGGACGAGATGGGAATGACTAATCTTGCTGAAAAAAGCATACATGTGCTTCTTGGCATGTTCATCTCACTTTAGCTCTTGGTTCCCGATAAATACGGCTTTTGAAGAACATTACAAATAACAACCTTGTTCCCGCAAAAGTGAAAAGAGGTGAGGTCTGGTGACTCCATCATTCGTTCGATCTGAGACTTTCTTACTTCAGTGGCGGGCGCGAGACTACCATCGTACTGGTATTTTGAGTTGTACGAGAGAAGAAATTTCTATTTTCAATTCATTTATTTTCATCTCATCAGCTGACTCTCGACAGAACATATCTCGTTCGTTCATACAATAACCCAGCGGAGAAGGAGAATCCGAAGGGAGGAGATGTAACGTTAATTACTTCACTTGCTTCTTCTCGGTTGTTGTAAGATCCGGAACCTACAACACTTTAGATGGTACAGTGACTTATGCCATGGCTTGGTATCTCCAGAACTGAATCGATATGAGACATCGACCTAATAAATCGGGAATAGATCGTATCATATATATATGCACTGATCATTCCCCACTAACGTAGTATCGTCTCTCGTCCCCACTCCCACTAATTTACTATAGTACTACTGCTATACACCCGTCACATATCCCCTTCAAGAAGAACTGACTGTACTCCCAAACACCGATCAATCATCATGCGAGCAGGTATCGATTCGTTGATCTACCTGATCACCTGTATACTCTCGACGGTCTGTCTGGCAGCATGCGGTAATTCCCTACATCGGAGGAACGCTAATGTGGGGGAACAATCTAGAGCAGCTGCTTCACAAGGTAGTAAGTTGGTTTCTGCTTGATCGGCCATCGATATGCGATACGGTTGTCAGAGATTTGTACAAGCCAATATAGCTGATGATGGTTTCTTTGGTATTCGTAGTCACGTTGATCCTCGCTACTAACGATTTGACAGCTGCTGGGTTCGCTCTGTCCGTAGGAGCAGGGGGGATCGCTGTGAGTGTGCCTTCCAGTGTTCATCTTCTATTTACCCTTGTAGAGCTTGAAAAAGAAGGCGATTGGTAGTCCGTGTCAGATCAGAGTACATACTAATGATGGTTATTCTTCATTATACAGGTCGGCACTTTGATTCTGTTCATCCATTCCCTCCGTTTAGTCCCAATGACCAAATTCATCCGACGGATCTTCTTCCTCTCTCCATTAATGCTAGCTCTCAATACCCTCCTGCTTATATCGTCAGGTATCGCAGTGACCTATCTAGGGAGACACGGGACCACTTCGGTGGAAGCGTTTATAGGCAGTACCAAGTTACCCGAGTCTGTTATCAGAGCTCAGGCGCAAGCCCAAGGTACACATCTTGATTAGTGAGTCTCTGATATCCTTCCCTCCCCGCTTCATTTCAAGTTATATTCTCATGTTCAAGAGTCGGTATCGTAAGAGTGTACTGTGATCAGCGAATGGCTAATTCGATGATTTTACCATTAGCTGGGCGAACAATTACGTCAAATTCATGGTCGCTTCACCATGGCCAGTTATCCCATTCGCTTTAGCTGTGAGTAATTACTTCCCGTCTGAGCTTTGTAAAAGCAGCAAAGGCGAATGAGCTGATATCTAGTCATGGGGGTTCTAGTCGCTTTTCTTCGCATATAGAGCTTATCAAGTTGAAAAACCTTCTGCGCAACAACATGTCACATCTGAACAACCGTATGAACACAAGAATGGACATCAGATCGATAGACAAATTTCGGGTAATGGTTCGAAACCTGAAGTGCAACATATCGCTTAGGACTATTTCTGTAATATGTCATAATACTGTTTATCTGGACTTTTGACAGAAGGCTTTTCTTCTTCTATAGGTTTAGCTGATCGTTTCAAAGATTATTGATCCTTATCGGCTGTTTTCTTTATACTCTTTTGGTTGTGGTTGTGTTTCATTTTGTCTCGTAGATCGCACTGCATTGTTCGTATTAGCCTACTCATAAGTCGCTTTAGTTCAGAGGGGAATTCGCAGGATGTAGAAGTGTTCGATATCAGTACATTTCGTTAGAATGATAATGCATGTACAGTAGATTCGATCCATACTGATAGACCAAACCAGCTGACACCTAAAACCATGCTCACACAGTTACACCAGTTCATCTTCAACTGATTGACCTATGCTCGTCTATTTCCTATACTTATATCCCACTCCTTTGGATTTCGACTTCGACTTCCTCCCATACTCTACATTAGTCCTCGTAGTAGTCCTTCCAGAAGGTGTACATTCAACAGCTTTGACCACTACTTTACCTGTCCTTCGTCTTCGAGATACACTGTTGATCGTCACTGCAGGTTGATCTACTACCATGATTGACGGTCGAGCGGCCGAGTACGAATATGAAGGACGAGCGTAAGTCGTCGGATAAAGATGATGGAATGTGGTAGGGTGAGGATGAGCTCGAGTTGAGTGACATGCACCCTGTAGGGAGAGATTAGCTGAGCTATCTGATCACGAGGAATGGTAGACTTGCCATTGTATTTGCTTTGATGATCAAGGTACTTGACCGGAGGCTCGGTTGGTTCAGTATTCAGATAATGGTATGTCTTGTCTGTACCATAACTGACTTATGTTAGTACTATAGGCCATTGAGTCTCTGGGGTTAATTCAGCCTTGATACACTGTTTGTCCAGCACCATCGCACCATCGAGAGAAGGGTCATTGGATGACGTTGATGGGGATCCCTTCAAGTTCAAGCATGCTCTTCGAAGACCTGCCGACGACTTGCGCGTTGTGGGATGTACCTCCTTTCACAGCATGTTCCCTCCCGACATGGAGGTATGACATCAGTACTATATGATGCGGTAGATTTCATCATCACAGCAAGTCAGCTCGACAACACGGGGTGAGTGCATCTATACAACATCTTCCAATACTGCACCTCGACAATTTCGAATACACAGTACCTCGATACTCTTCCATCTGCATCTACATCTGCATCTTCAAGAATGCTTCTTTGATCGTTGTTGCCAACCTCCTTTGACTGCCTTGTATCTTTCTCAACGTCTCCTACCACCGCCATATCCTCCATAACCTCCATACCCTTGCCTACCCATTCCGGGGTGACCATGGAACCCCCTTCGTCCGGGGTGTACGTGCGTAACAACTACGTGTCGTCTTCGCATTCCGATGGGCGCGACGAACATAGGTGGAGGCATTGGATCAATGACGACTGTTCGATGATGGTGTGGATGAGAGAGACAGAGGCCCTACGAGTTGAATAGTATGAGCGAAAGGGGAGTCAGGACAGTGTAGGACGTTGACTTACCATTGTTGAGTACTGTAAGTCGACTGGGTTATCTATTAGGAGGATCACTTGTCCGGTGGCCTGTTTGAGGTGATGAGCTGAGTGGCTGAGATCAAGTAAGCAAATGGAGCTGGTTCATTTTGAATAATGTGAGAATGTTCATCTGTGGAGGACCTTAGGCAACGAATGATGTCAAGCGTCGTACGTCTGTCTCTGGATTGTAGATCTCATCCAGACATGTTCTCACAGGTGTGATACAGTAGTGCAACATATTTATTTTAGGGTTAGGTTATGTTTCGCATACTCGTACATTCCCATTCCTCAATATGGTCGGTCAGCTCTTTCTCCTCGCATCCTCTTCGCTACGCATCTCGGGAGTGACGTGGCATATTACTGTCGATTGTTCCCACGTGGGGGATGATCCGGTATTTTCAAGATTTCCATGTCCACTCCTTCCCCTTCCCTTTCGACGAGATAATTTTGATTTCTATCTTGCCCTGTACAGTAGTACACTCCATAGCACTCCATAGACAGTATTGAGCAAGATGTCAGAGGTCAATGAGTCAGGTTCTATACCAGAATCTCTCTCAAAACCACTTTCCGGAAGTTTAGGTGAATTATCGGAATTGATAGAACAGAAACCATGGATATTAGCTTCTTCCGAAGGAGATCAGCAAGTCGCTGAGAAAGCTCTGCAAGTTACCAAAGATATCTTTGACCTGGGTAAGTACCAGTTCTCGTTTCGATTACTCATAAAGTACTATGTAACATGTGGACTATGACAAAGGTATCATTTGAGCTTACGGTATGTTTTTAGGTATATCACTTGAACCTCTCTCACATTCTCACTTACATCCCTTCCTACTATCGATACTCGAACCACCATCCATCAATACCCGCTCTCAATCCAAACAGAAATCGAAATCGGAACAGGACAAGGAACAAGAGGATGCTAAGCCAGATGTCGAGTCTTTCTTACCGTATACCCCATTATCGGTATTGACAGTAGATGGACTGGATCCGGAACAGGTATGGGCTCAACTGGAATTACGTTCCGAGGCTTTATCGAAGGTCGTCAAAGAAGTTGGAGGGTCCAATAACCTAGAAGAAGAAGATCAACTACAGGACCTGGAAAGCGATGTTGAAGATGAAGATGACAGTGATGAAGATATGACGATAGAGGAATTTAGACAGATGTTGATTGAGTCTGGGGAGACGCAGGCTGCTGAGATGGATGATGAGGAACTGAGGGAGTTGATGGATGATCTGGATGATGATGAGGATAGTGATGAGGATGAAGAGGATGACGAAGAGGATGAGGAGATCAGTGAGAGCGAAGAAGAAGAGGATGAGGGAATTGTTGGAAGCGAAGAAGAAGAAGTGGAGTTAGAAGGAAGTGATGAAGAGGAAGAAGATGTCGAGATGGATGAAATCGATACTGATGGAGAAGAAGATGACGAGGAGGACGTCGAACAAGAGGAGTCAGAGGGGGACGAGGAAGAGGAAGATGACGAAGACGACGATATGTCCGCTCTATTTGGTGCAGGTCCCTCTCAACCACAACAAAGAGGTAAAAAAGCACACCCAACCCTTGATGACGATTTCTTCTCCATCGACGAATTCAATCGACAGACTGAAGAACTAGAAGCTGGACGATTGACTTCCGGTAGATTAGGAGGTGATGAGGATGATGAAGAGGAATTGCAGGATGTAGGGGATATGATGCTCTCTGGTGCAGGGGATGATGAAGGTGAGGTATTAATCAGCAAGAAATGTCTTGCATTCAACGATCGGTGAGCGATGAAGCTGATCTGAGAATAACATAGAAATCATGTACTCCGATTTCTTCGAAAAACCGAGAGGTCTACCCACACCTGCTGCTACCGCTAAAGGCAAAGGAAAAGCCAAAGAACCGAAAGTCAAAGCTAAAGGAAAAGGAAAAGGCAAAGGCGTAAGGTTCGACGAAGATGATCTCATGGGAGAAGATGGCCAAGATGGGGAGGAAGATGATGAGAATGCCGCGTACGACACTATGGGACGTATGAAGGGTGATTTGTTTGATAGCGATGACGAAGAAGAGCAAGAGGAGAAGAGTGAGTCATTTATACCATCTGATTGTCGTGCAATTCTGTCCCTACAAGCAAGTCCAATTTAGCTAACGGCTTACCTTATCGTGTAGACCTATCAAACCATGAGAAGCGGCAACTTGCTCTGGCACAGCAGATTGCTGAATTAGAATCTGAAGCTGTCGGACCGAAAGATTGGACATTGTTAGGAGAAGCTACCTCGAAAGCTAGACCTGAAAATTCATTATTGGAGGAAAATTTGGATTTCGAACAAGTTCAAAAAGTCGTTCCCGTCATTACAGATGAGAGTGTCAAATCTTTGGAGGAAATCATCAAGACTAGGATATTGGATGTGAGTCTTCTACCGTGGGTTGAGTTGAACAGAGTCAGGTTAGCTGATGTGATACGCAATTATAGAACAACTTTGATTCGCCAGTCCGAGTACGAGCTTACGAGCCCACGCCATTCTTACCATCGAGGTATTTCGAATTACAAGATACTCAATCGAACAAATCCCTCGCTCAGATATACGAGGAAGAATACCAAGCTGCTTCGTCCGGTACGAAAGTGACGGATCAACGTGATGAGAAGTTGAAGAAGCAACATGATGAGATCGATAAGCTATGGGATGAGGTCTGTTACAAGTTGGATGCTTTGAGTAGTTTGAACTTTGTTCCCAAGGCTGTGAGTATCTTCCTTTCCGGACGATTTGCTTGTCGTGTTTTGGTGCTGACAGCGCCGACAACTCCCACAGCCTAAAGCTCAAATCAGTACGATCTCTGACTTACCCACCACAACAATGGAGACTGCCCTTCCATCTACAATGGGCACTTCAACGATGTTAGCACCAGAAGAATTATTCCAACCGCCCACATCGGCTTCTCTTGTTGCTCGATCCGAGTTGACGCCTGAAGAGGCACAGCGCGCCAGACAGAAGAACCGAAAGGTGAAACAAGCCCAACAGAAGAAATTGAGCGGTATGGCAGATCTGTATGGAAACAAGAAGAAGAAATCGGTCAGGGATGAGAAAGAAGAGGCATTGAAGGGATTAGTGAAATCTGGGAAAGGTGTGACGGTCATTGGCAAAGGGAATAAGGAGACTGATAAGTCGAAGAAACGAGGAATGGGTGGAGAGCAAAGTGGGGACAGAGAGGGTGGGAAGAGGTTGAAGTTGTAAGGTGGATATGGCGCTCTCGCTGGGCCCGCTAGCCCGATTCTTTGATATATGAGCTGCATCTTTCATTTGTGTGTATGCATGGCGATGTCCATTAGTCTTATTGTATCGATAGACGGTCTCTCCGCCGCATCCGAATCTGGATGTTGTATAGCAGTACAACCACTCGAAGTCATTGAGGATGTTTTGTCATTTTTCACCTCCACTTTGATGAACCACGTCGTCACCGAAAACAATATCGACATTGACATTGACACAGCATTCATTCGCATCTCATCTCCTACATCTGACTCGAACCCGACAAGTAGAGGAGCCTGCGCCTTCTTGTCTGGAAACGAAGTCAGACCCTTATATAAACTCGCAGTGACTGATCGTTGTACCAACGTCTTCTACAACGAATAGCAACTTTCGGTCATCCGGATCCTACTTTCCTTCCTTTCATCGCACATAGACAGATCACCAAAGTGACCTCTCAAATCCCGCTACCCTCTAGAGGGCATCATCACCACTCTCATCACCATCATCACCATAGACCTAGCGTCAGACCAAGATCATTGTCACGCTCATCATCTTCACCGTCCCCACCTCCCGAATCAGCCCTTCCTACATCTTCCCCTAGGTCCTCCCCCCTTCCTTTTGGAGGTGGGGTCGGAGGATCTAGCAATGGGACCAATGGACGATCTTCCAGGAAGTCTTTCGGTGCAAGCTCATCTTCTACGATAAGAAGCAAGAACAGAGCACCAAGTAAAGGATCTCTACCCCGTTTTCAACCCGACAAAGCAACCCGTCCGCAGGGTAACGGAGATGCTGTAGTCACCGAGAATGATGGAGATGGAGATGGAAATGGAAATGATAATGAATATGCGTCAACCAGTCAATATGGTTACGGAGCATCTGCCAGCTCGCCTTCGTGGATTAGCGGGAGCGAAGATAATAGGGAATACCTGGATGATCTAAATGGCGATCAAACGGAGATAGAGAATGAACAGATGAAACAGAGGAAAGTTGCAGAACAGATGGAACAGGACAGAGTGTAAGTCACGAATGAACGATCTCACCAAAGATGTTACAGTACTGGATCAAGTAGTCGAAGCTGATCAAGCTGATTTTTTCCATGTTTAGAGCTACTCCCTCACCTGGTCCGCCTCTGAACCGCAATTCTGCCCAAGCACGACGACATTCTAAAGCGACCCACCATCATCCTGTACCCCCTGCATATACCCTACTTCCTGCTGAAATGGGATATCAGATACCCCTCTTTGGGTCCGATTGGAAAGGTAAAGGGCGAGCTATACATCTGAGGCTGAGAATCACGAGGAAACGATGCGAGAATGCTATATTGCTCTCAGCGGTGATATTGGGAATATGGAAACTTGGTTGTGACTGGGGTGAAAAAGCTTTAGCGGGAGGTGAGCTTCGCAAGGCATGGTCGCAAGGCTAAGCATCATAGCTGACTTGTGTGTGCAGAGATAAGTCTCTTGGTAGGGTTATCCATTATATACACCTGCGTCAGATTCCGACCGACCAGACTGAAATTACCTTCCCCTCAACCTTCCACCAACGGTAGACCCCAATCACCCCAACTACAACCTCATTCATTACTATCGGCAAATGTCAGAGAACGAATGAGTAGGAGTTCCACTGGCAACTCAGCTCCTGGGATGTCACCGCTTCTAGCAGGAAAAGATGATCGAAGCAGAAGTGGATACATGGACGAAGATGGTCAGATTGGAATAGGAGGCAGAGGTTGTTTATGGGGTACGGAACCTAGGGAATACAGGTGAGCGACTTTATCCCTTTACAAGCAAGGATAGTTGTTTCTGACACAATCCGGCTTTAGGGAAAGTCTGGATGATGGTATCTTCTTCGCTTTACTACTTGGACCACTTGTAGCATCCGCTTTATTACATGCTGCTTTGACTCAACTATCAAACAATCCCGAGTCGCCTTTGCCTGGCAATTGGAATATCGAGTTTCCTCTGGTGCTACCTTCCACACCCATTCGAAAATTCGCAAACTCATTGGACACCCCACCATCAAATACAATCAAATCATTATCAGCATTACTCACATCCCGACGTAATCTTGTTCAACTATTCACCCTTTGCAGCTTCGTCTTACTCGTCCATCTAACAAGATCATTACATCTCGAAATCAAACAATCCAAACAGTCTCCTCTTACCCCTCTATCCCCTCAAATAGGTTCAGTTAGTCTAGAAAGAGATAATAGCGATCACGCGAAATTGTCCGCCCAGCAATCGAGTGGTACGTACTGGCTCAGACTGGGCGAATGGAAACGGACACGGAGTGTGGTCGGTTTCGCTTTCCTCGTTACTGGATGCTGTGTGATTGTGAAGATCGTCACTGCCATCATAGGCAGAGGAGTATGGAGCGGTGAGTCATTCCTACACGAGATAGCTTCATTTCGCTGATGTAGATCATGCAGATATGTCACCGTCTGACATCGTCATCGCAACGCTATTCTACCAATTCAGTCTTTACGTATGTGTCAGGTTGGCCAGACGAGGCTTCACCCTTGGCGAATTGGGGGTAGTATGTAATGCTGCGACAGCACTGTTCATGGAGGTGGTCAACTTGACTCGTATGAAGGTGAGCTCTCCTTGTAAAACATTGAAAGCATATGCTAACTCTTCATCATTTCCAATGTAGATCGTATTATTGCAAACACCTTATATCAAGACTTACCGACTTCCCACGCCGTTACTCACATTCCAGCTTGCTCTTATACCTGGGTCCTTACTCGCTGGATTCCTCTTGTCCCCTTTACTATACCTATCACGTCATCTGGCTCAGAAACCCGCTCATCGACTGCGTTTCCCACATGAGAAACCCGTACATCGTCGACTCCTTGCACTAGGCTTCTACGGTGGATCAGCCTTAGTATGTGGAGGCTTGGTGGGATTGTGGACTCAGTGGTTACTGGGCGGACGCAATCCATGGGTATGGGTGGTATACTGGTTTTTCGAAGGTGAACACGCTTGGACGAGACCTGTTCTTATAAGTTATTGGGGTGGTCTGGCCGCTATATCAGTAGCGGGCTGGAATAGACAACTGAACAGAGCGAGAAGACATAGGAGGTATACTGTTCCCGGACCAGGAAATAACAATACTACCAGAGGTGAAATGGCGAATAATCCGATCCCTACTCAAGAAGGAGATACGATTAGTGGAGTGGCAAGTTCAATGATGGATGCCGCCGATCAACGATTACCTACTTTGTCTGTCAATGCAAGAAGGAAGTTCTTCCACGCTTTGGCTGTGGTCATGTTCATACCTGGTATAGCTGTGGATGTGAGCTTTCTCCCTCGTCTTCGTGTCTTGAAAATCTTTGACTGATGAGCAAGCTGACATGTCCTTATGTATGACTTAGCCTGCATTCACCCATTTATCATTCAGCGTGGCGTTTGCAGCCTTCAATTTCGCAGAGTACATACGGTATTTCGCATTATGGCCTTTTGGCGTGTCGGTCCATTTGTTCTTAAATGAATTCTTAGATCATAAAGATTCGGGGACGGCTATTCTAAGTCATTTCTATCTTTTGGCTGGATGTGCTTCGCCATTATGGCTCGAAGGGTGAGCGCAATACATGTCCTGTATAAGACTCAAGGAACCATTCGACATGTAATTTGGGAACTAATAATCTGGTCTTAATTGATAATAGCCCATCTGAAATACTATGTTACTTTGGAGTACTGTCGTTGGGAATAGGAGATGCTTTGGTAAGCTGAGATGCGCTACCTTCAGAATGATTTAGCTGATACTGTGTTTGTACGGTAGGCGAGCATAGTGGGACGCAAGATCGGTAGACTCAGATGGACCACATCATCAGGTAAAACAGTAGAAGGCAGTATAGCGTTCTTGCTTTCCATGTTGGCTTGTTCCGGACTATTGTGGATGGTCGGGGTGGTTGATCCTTTCAAAGTGAGTTAAATCATCTCAAGATAATGCCAAATGCTAACAATATTCCTTTGGTACGATGTAGCCCTTGCCATACACTATCACTACCACTCTGGCAACATTGCTAGAAGCTTTCTCGGATCAAAATGATAATTTGATATTACCGATGTACGGCTGGGCATTAGGTACCTTATTAGGTGTGTGACGACTGTACATGTATGGACAAGTACCATTCAGCGTATATACTGTGTTTCTGTCTAGTCACATGAATGAGTATTCTCGAAAGCGAAGGAATGTTTGATCAAAGTTACGGTTTTGAAGGATTGGATAGAGTCACTTGAACTACGAAGTACCGGGATACGACGTCGAAAGGCAAGAAACTCTGTACAAGATCTAGATCCACAAGCTACGTACAATGATGAAAGGATATTGATGAAAGACGAGAACATATTCTCATAACGATACAAAGTTCTGTAGCCTGTTGGCAGCTGACCACTAATCGTGTAGCAACTCTGATCCAACGGACTGACCCTGATGAAGTAACGCACAATGGTAAGAAGTGACCGTAGGTTCAAGAAAAGATCGATAACAGTGTGACTCACCGTATCAACCTATCTTCTCCCACAACAGACACGAGCTTCACCTTCTTCACTACCGAAAACCTCGATGACTCCATCGATAGGACTTAATCCTTCTAGTTGGCGATCGAGCAAGACATCATTCCAATTATTCGGACAATTGAGAATTTCGATCTTCTTTGTCGTATTATCGTCACTTGTTCTTGAGAGTACACCTAAAATGGTGAAATCACCTTCGTTCAATACCATCTGCCGATGATCACGTCGAGGTTGACGTTGAGGTCGAGATTGATCAATCGCCTTGAAGAAAATTCTTTGATCCACTTTCTGGTTGAATTGAACTACACCATGTACGATACTATGTAAAGTTACAGAAGAGATGTTGGTCCAATGAGTATCGTTTGATCGTAAGTACCCACAATATTCCAAAGTTGAAAAGGCGAGTGCCAAGAAATCTTCGGAGCTTGGTGAGTGATCTATACGAATATGAGTCGGATTCAACATCTTCCATAGAAGCTTTGACGAGTATACCTTGTTATTATCTTTATAACCAATCTCAGAATTCATAACCGAACATCTTCCTTGAAATCTGAGATATTTGACATTGGCAAAAACCTTTGGGCCATTACTCCCCTCATCACTTCGTGGGATCTCCCGATGATCAGAGAATCCGCATACTGAACCCAAAGTCGCTCTGATATCATTTTCATTGACAAATCTGAGAGATTCACAATACCCCATGATTCCCATTCTCCTTTCCTTGCATCTCTTATAGGCGTTTTCATCCTCTTCGGTGAATGGATGATACCCTTTGCGATATCTCGGGTTCATCAACTTCATCTTGATGGGCACATCGTACGATTTGATGTGTAATCTCTTGTACAGCATTGGAGCATATCGATCGTAGGAGTCTTGCGATAAGCGAGTAAGTGTTTTGAGGTTTTGGAAGGAGGAGGTGGAGAGGGTATCAACGATTTGAAGTTTAACGTCGTCCGGAAGTGACTGAATGAGTTCGGGCAGAGACGAGGGGAACGGGCAAGGATGGGGATGTGTCTTTGGGATGGGAGTAGTAGGTTTTTGGGAAGAGATCATTCTGACGGTGACGGAGCAGGTGACAGGTACTCTGGGATATCTACCATCTTATTGTCAGCTCAAGACCCTTTCCAGCTGATGAGGGGAGATAATCACTGACTTAGGGATACCTTGCTGCTATCGAGTTGAGGATGGAGACAGAGGTGAGTTGAAGTGGAAGAGGAAGGTGAAAGCGCGAGGAAAGTAAATCGTTCATGAACATACACTTCCAAGTCACGGTGGTCAGTGCGATATGAGGTCAGTGCGTTATTTAGTCAAAAGCCACGCGAGAGGGTCCTTTACAGCTCCAGCAAGTTGGACCCATACAACATCGTCCATCCAGGACCATTGACCCATCCATGGGATGAAGTAATACACTATGCACGACCAGGGAAACAAAAGGTCACTCAGTTCAGTGGAATCGAGCTGAACGGAGTCAGTGGAATCGACGGCATCACTTTAGGTCAACTATCCACAGGATGAGAAAGGATCACTCAGCTCACTGCATATGGATGAACGTCTTCGAGCTGATAGACACGATCATAACCACGTCTCCGTCTAGGGTCCAGTAAAACGTAGGAAGTCAACGTGTAATTTACAGCGTGTATCACTTCCCTACATCTTTTCATCTCTGTAAGCATATCGCTTGCAGCCGTACTATTTGAAGAGTTTATGTGCTAGTAAAAGCCTTCATAGCGGACCGTTGCTAATGGCTCAAACAATATGACCAGCGAGCTCATTCCCAAAGTCTTATCTAGATTTCTGTCATGTCGCTTCGTTTCAGATGGTACACGTGCACGTTCCCGTTGTTCGTCCACGGGCGAATCAACCAGCTTCCCAGGGGCCACCAATGATCTATCAGTCCTCGCGCGATGACGATTCCCACTTGTTGGAATCTTGATATCTTTGAAACGTTCTTCAAAATCACACAACTACATGAGGTTCCAAATGTCAGCTTGGCAATGAACGTGAGTCGGATGAGCTATTCTTAGAACTGCATGAGTGATAATAGAACGGCGACGCCCGCATTCAAAACACACGTTCAAACAGATCAAAAGATCTTGATGGTGCCTGCCAAATTATACTGTAATTTCGGGTAAATCAGTCCCCGATGACGTTCAACGCTGCAGCAGACCAGAACGAAAAAGTTCATTGAAGATATCTGCTCCAGTATATATATGTAGCCCGTTCTAACAAGATGTGGAAGAAACAGCCCTTTCCTCTCTGATACCATCGTATACCATCCGACAAAATGATGCTCTTGGTCTTACTTGGTCTGCTCCCTTACCTTGCCAGTGCGGTAGTACTCGACAAAAAAGCAGAAGCGTATGTCGGATCTACCACATCTGATATATTCCCTCCCACAGGTAGTAAGTGCATGACCCTTTGCCAGCCTGCCCTTATCCCCCCAAAAACAGTCTCACTTACTCTTTGCGATGGGCCATAGCCAAAGTCAACAGCGATCTTTTCCCTGGTGAGACCGGCGTAGGTTACCCGGGAGTGACCGTAACAGGCGTAGAGCCAGCTGCCGTCCAAACGGCCGCTTCTTATGCCTACAACACCGGATCATTATCATCTTATCCTTTAGTCGTCGATCAACCAGAAGATGGCGATCAGAATATCGACATATCAAAGTATTGGGGTAATCTCTCACCATGGTATTCAGTCCCATCTTCGTTTTACGGTCTTAACGATACCACCCCTTTGGCTCCTGAGGGATGCTCAGTCACCCAGGTCCATCTGTTGTACAGACATGGTGCGCGATACCCAACGAGTGGTTCAGCACCATATCAATTCAGCGGGAAGATGGCAAATGCCACTAAACAACAAGGTGGATTCAACGCTTGGGGAGAATTAGAATTTTTGAATGATTGGACATTCAAGTTGGGTGCAGAGCTTTTGACTGTTAGTGGTAGATTGCAGAATTTCGCTTTGGGTGCTGCATTCAGACAACAATATGGATATCTCCTCAACAACTTCACGGAACAAGGGACTTTACCTGTTTTCAGAACGGAATCGCAGGATAGGATGGTAAAGACCGCTGAGAACTTTGCGGCGGGCATGTTCGGTGTCCCAGAGTATATGGATCAGGTCAATATTGAAATCATGGTTGAAACGTCGGGTGTCAATAATACTGTGAGTAATACTAGGACAAAGTTCACGCGGCAAAGGATTAAGGCTGATTTTTGAAACGTTCAGGGAGCGCCATATGAGACCTGCACCAACTCGAACGTGGCGTCTCGAGGAAGCATAGGATCAACAGCTGCTAGCGCCTTTGCGAAGAATGCCTTTAATGGAACGATCGATAGGCTTCAAGGTCAAATAACAGGAGTCAATTTCACTTCGACCGATATTATCGCTATGCTCCAATTGTGCTCTTACGAGACGGACGCTTTAGGTTACTCAGCTTTCTGTAAATTGTTCACGAAAGAGGACTTTGAGAATTACGAGTAGTGAGTAGCTCATCTGCGACATAGCTCATCTTCCATACTGCTTTATCTCAATGTCTCACAAGCTTCCGTGATCTCTACGCACCAGGAAAAAAAGTGGGTGTCGATGCTGATGACTGCTTTGCACGTAATTGTAGCTACTACGATATCTCATTCTACTACAACAACGGCGCGGGATCACCCGTAGCTGCAGCCCAGGGTAAAGGCTTCTTATCAGAATTTGTGGCTCGATTCACTCAGACCCCCAATCCCGCAGCGGACAACTCAATCAACTCGACTTTGGACAATAACCCCACCTACTTCCCATTGAACCAGTCGATCTACGCTGATGCAACTCACGAAGTCATTCTGCTCGATACATTCACCGCTCTGAACCTTTCAGCGTTATTCAGTTCAGGCCCCTTACCTACCGACAAGAGGACTCAAAGCTCTTTCAAAGCTTCTCAGGTTGTTCCATTCGCTACTCACTTGGTTATTCAGGTATTGGAATGTCAAAATACCTCTCCTTCCAAGCAAATCAGATTCATCTTGTAAGTCCCTCAACCGCATCGTCATTATCAACGCCGAATGCTAATGCCATGAACACCGTGATACCGTAGGAACGATGCTGTTCTTCCCATCGATCAATCGTACCAAGGTTGCGAGTGGAACAAAGATGGATTATGCTCATTCGACAACGTGGTGAAAGCTTTGCAGCAGAGAGTTGAAGAGATCGATTGGGAATACGATTGTCATGGGAATTATACGGCCGTTCCAGGACAGGACTATAATGGCCGAGCTCCAAGAGACTAAAGAGACTAGAGCGATAATGTCGAGCACAGACGAAAGGTAAACCCTCTTCTTGCAAGTCATCAATAAAAAAAAAAGATACAAGACCGAAAAATACACATAAAAGTATAATAAACTACTGTAGATACAGTAAGTTGGATTTGAACAGGAATAGATATTTTGCAACGTTATAATTTGGGTTACAGGTATAGAAGAATGATATGTAATATGCATATCGAATAGTGTTCGATGAGGCAGCTTTGAGATTATACTATGGTTGCCACTGGCATTTGTCAACTGTTTATGGCAGCACATCTCAAATCGCCTAATCCGTTTGATGATCATGTCCTCTATCGATCAGAGCGATACCGGCATTTGCTAGTGACATCCCTCTCAGATCTTGCCATAGCCGATGCATAAGCTCTGCGATATGAGACAGGTACCACAAGGACTGGAGTGGAGTTCATCAGATCTTGATTCTTGATTTGCCACAGGAAGCGGAAGGTGCCAAGACGAGCAACAACGGTCCACGGTCCACGCGTCACAGCTCAAAGTCCTTGTTAATTGTCACATTCACCACATTCACATTCATTCTCACTGTGACACCTGATATCATAAACTTCAGCTACTTACATCGACGTCCCGCTGGTCGGATACAATAGTCATCAGATCGGTGGACATCCAAGGAAAACGGGGATCTATCATAGAATATCAGCTGGCAAGTGACATCTTTTATACTCACATCCCTTTCATCGAGCCCAACATCAAGCTCATCACAATTCCATTGTATCTATCTACATTTCACTGATATCATGATGTCAATCTGGTAGATAGTAGCCTCTATGTCCAATCACATCGATATTATATAATCCCCTCAATACGACTACCGCCCTCGAGCGATGCTCTCACCCAAACAGAACGGAAAGACCATGCCCTACACACCAGCATATTCGCAAGACATCGAAAAGGGTTTATCATCCCCTACCAAGATAGCCAGGCGGTTCGTAAGTAGGAAACCTAGATGGATAATAGGTGGATTAGTATTATTTGGAGTTGTGTTTTATTTCTATGAGAGCGGTAGTGGTGGACCACACAGGGATCTCGTACCACCCCCTCTACCTCATCATCATGGTCCACCATCGCCTCATCACGGACACGGGCACGGTCACGATTGGTCAGGAGGTGATGATTATGAAGATGATGATTACGATATTGACGATGATGACGACGACGATGATGAAGATGAAGATGGTGAAGGAGGAGGAGAAAAAGGGTGGAAGAACTGGTTACCATTTGGTGGTAAACCTAAACGACCACCACCTAACATGGGGTATGAACCTACGAAAACCTCCTCGTCAGTATCAGAATACGAATTCGTAGTTGACAATAACGGTGACCATTATATTCAAGATTGGGTTCAACCTATCGCACCATTACATCCTGACTTATCGCTCCTCCCACCACCCGAAGAGTTATTACCAGAAATCAACCCGAGAGATTCCTCACCACCTAGAGAAGATGTATTTCCAGATGATAAATTACGGATGATCATCTCGCCTACGCCGCCCAACGAGGAGAAACCGAGAAATGTCATACCCGCTGATGCGTGGTCGAAGATGTGGATGGAAGAGAGGAGACCGGAGGATTGGAAAGGTCAGAAAGGCGATATGAAGAAGGTCCAGTGGAGTGGTTTCGCAAGGGGAAGGGATACGTGGGAGAACGCTCAGCAGAAGAAGGAGAGGGAGAGTAGAAGGGATGCGGTGAAGAGAGGGTTCAAACATGCCTGGGAAGCTTACAAAAGACATGCTTGGGGTGAGTGGATTTGATTTCATTTGGCGTCATTTCATCTCAATTTTATCCACATGCAAGTCAGGTAGTGTATACGACTTATATATGAGACGTATTCACTATACAGCACTGCCTTTTTACGCTACATCAGAGTATGACTTAAAGTGGAATCATTGCTGATCTACTGTTGACAGGCCACGACGAGGTCAGACCTGTCTCGCAGACACCGTCCAATCCTTTCAACGGGTGAGTTGTACTGGGTTGAGCACAATAGGTATTCAACTCACGTTTTGCTTTCTAGCTGGGGCGCGACTATCATCGATTCCCTCGATACTCTCCTGCTAATGGGTTTCTCAGACGAATACAACCTCTGCCGAGCACATATCAACCAAGTGAACTTCCATTGGGTCAATGGTCGAGATTGGTCATCAGGCTATATCACGGAAGATGAAGAAGGTACGGGCGAAGTGTACGCGCTATCACGGGATAAAGGTGTCGGTTTACCGGTGTTTGAGACTGGTATTAGGTATCTCGGTGGATTACTTGGAGCATACGATCTATCAGGTGATAAGTTATTGGTAGAACGAGCAGAAGACCTAGCGAATGTTTTGGGAAAAGCCTTCGATACTGTATCTGGATTACCTGCAGGTCGGATTGATCCTGGTTTACCTGAAGGAGAGATGATCCATCTTTCGACAGTATCCATAGCGGAGGTCGGATCAATGTCATTGGAACTCATCAGATTATCTCAAGTGACCAATGATCGAAAATGGTTCGATCTAGCTCAGAGAGCAATGGATTACCTCGAAGAAAGAGTCATACCTCGTTCGACTCAGCCGCCCTTGATCCCTATGTGGTTCCAACCTGATACTGCATTAGAACACATCCAATCGGGTGGATTCACTTTTGGTGGTCTGGCTGATTCGTACTACGAATATCTCATCAAGACATACAAGCTTTTGGGTAATAACCAACATGCCCAGATTTGGAAGAAGGTATATGAAGAATCGATCGATAAAGCCAAAGAGGTCTTATATAAGGATATAGAAATTGTACCGGACAGAGAATTGTTCACGATTGGTAAATTCGAAAATGGAAGATTGATACACGAGTTAGAACATCTGACATGTTTCGCAGGAGCGATGTTAGGATTAGGAGCGAAATTGTTGAATGGTAGAGAAGGTGATATGGTTGATGCTGAGAAATTAACAAAAACTTGTTATTGGTTATCTGCAGATACGCCTACGGGTTTACAACCAGAGGTGATGGAATGGTATCAACCGCATGATGAAGCGGTGATGTACGAGAACATAACTCTAGATAACTTAGAATCGTACAAACCACCAATATCTTCCGAAGATATTGAAGATGCAATAAACAACGGCGGTACTATCGCAGGGACACATAAAGATATGGGTGGTCTGTTAAGATGGAATGTAGATGGAGCACCTGTCCGTCCCAGAGATCCAGCTATGAATCCAGTCAAATATGCGAAAAAGTTGAAAGGTAGACCGACAGGTGCGAGGAAAGTAGTAGGAAGAGGTATAAATCGACCTGAGACGATCGAATCGATCTTCTACATGTATAGATTAACGGGTGATAGACAATGGCAAGAAAAGGGATGGAAAATGTTTGTCAGTTGGATGCAGACTGCCAAAGTCGATGGGGGAATATCGAGCGTAGATGACGTGACGAAAGAAAGAGGACAGTTGAGGTTTGGAGATAACATGGAGAGTTTCGCGCTGGCAGAGACTTTCAAGTGGGTTCGAAATGGTCATTATTAACGATACGATTTGCATGCTGAGCTCTTCATCTTAGGTACCACTTCTTACTTCAATCTGAACCTGACGTATTATCTTTGGATGACTACGTCCTCAATACAGGTCAGTCACCCATATACATATACAGGAATGGCCAAGACCCGTCGTGACATGCTGACCACTTTGTTCGCTTTTGCAGAAGCTCATCCATTCCTTGTCAATCCTATACTTGACCCAACCTCTTCCACCTCTCATGTCCGATACTGGACACCATCCTCGGATCAAGATCTAGGAGTAAGAGGACAAGGTACGAATGTCCAGAAATTCGCAAGGTTGAATGTGATAGACCGTATAAGAGGTCCAGCTAAGGGTCCACCCATAGTTCAACATTTCGGTCAAGGTGGACCACCTCGCCTTGTGGGAGGTGGTGGAGGGAAGGGCATGGGCGGTGGAGGAGGTAGACCAGGTGATAGACCGAAGCCTCCTCCAGGTTTTGGGATGAAGAAGATCAAAGTTACCGTTGGCGAAGATGGAGGTGCGAAATTCCCAGATGATTTCTAAGGTGGTCGAAGTCGAGTAGAAAATTATTTGCATAGATGGACTTGAAACATGAATGAATCCGGCGTGAGGAGACTATGGGACTGGTCAGTAGTCACATCCAGGTGAAGTTTCGATTCAAGGAGCTACGATGGGAAAGATGAGAGGAGGCGAGAAAGAAGGAAGGTCGTGCTCCTTTAGGAACGTTCTCGTACATCACGCTGTATGTATGCGATATTACATATGTATCAATAGTCTTCACAAAAACTATCTTCTTTATGCACCTTTATGGATATCAACCACATCCATAATATGTTTCGAACAAATTTGCATAAGATGTTGGTACCCATCATTTGCTTCAAGATACAATGACTGAACTACATTGAACTCAGAACAACGAAGAGAAGAAAATCGAGTCTCGAAAGTTAGATATACTATTTACCGGGTCAAACTGCGTATTACCTCCCCCAGATTGTACCGCTCGCCCCGCTCACCACATCTCAATCCTTACAATTTCGCTTTGACCTTCTCACCGCCAATAAGGGTAACAGCTGCATTGCTCAAAGCTGGGGCGTTCCTCTCTTTGACTTTAGTGACTGTTCCCACAGAGTCCCATCATAAGTCTAGTATCCTATCTGGTGTTATTCAGAGAAATGAACTTACCAAAGATAACTTTATCACCCTCTTTCCACATCTCCGTGACCAGCGTCTCACCAGGTATGACGGTCCCTGCGAATCGCACTTTGATATCCTTATATGGACCGAAAGTCTTGAGTACATGTTTGCCTGAGATACCCATCGAACAAAGACCGTGAAGGACTAAATACATTAAGTCAGCAACGATACGAACCACCAACTCTTACGCTTTTCGGTGCCCTTGAGGCCTGAGACAGAGGTACAAGGGGAGGAAGGAGACTCACTGGGTTTTGGGAATCCACCCATGCTGGCAAAGGACGGATCAATATGAAGCGGGTTATAATCTCCTGACAACCTGTAGATCGCAGCTTGCTCAGTAGTAGTCTTCTCTTCGACCACAGCATCAGGCTGTCGTTTTGGTGGGGTGTTTAGAGCTGTAGCTGATCCTCGGTCTGTTATCCCAGATAAATGTTAGCTTCAATTATCACCATGACCGGAGTAGTCGAGCTGACATGAGTCGTAGAGATCGAAGAAACTGTACTCACCTGAACCATTCTTCTTACCGCCAAATCCACCACTTCCTCTGAGAATAACCGTACTTTGGTTCTCACAGATCAGATCTCCACTCGCTTTGTCCTTGGTCTCAACCTTAACAGTAACGGCGGCAGTCTTGCCCTTATCAAGCACTTCAAGTAATTTGACTTCGTTGACCACAGTTCCGGAAGTTGGGAAAGGTTTGGCAATTCTCAGGTATTGTTCTCCGTGGAGTAGTTTCGCAGGGTTGAAGTTGGGTACGAAATCCATTGGCATGGATGAGGATGATCCGAATTGAGGAATAACACCGAAAGTGGGTAATGCCTATCAACATTGATAAACGGTAAGCTGATCTTCGGTGATGATTCGTCTAGCTCAGTCCAACTTACCTGGAACTCTTCGGCATTCTCGTATGTCCACTGTAGCTCATCTGCTTTCGCTCCGATACCAAGATTGTAAAGTAATACGTCCCGTTCTGAATAAGTGAATTCTTCAGGCTCAGGCGAGTTCTTCTTAGCTTCTTTGATTTCAGGAGTATCTTCCGGATCTTCGTTGCTCTCACGATCACCTCCAGATTCGCCAGCAGTATTGGAGAAGTTAGCCATGATCTGTTGTAAAGCTTCAGGACCAGACGATGGGTTCGTAGCTCTATCGTCGAAGGTTGTGATTTCCTTCCATTTAGCCACGATCGATTCAGGTTTCAACTCCCTGTCGTTAGGGAAAGATACTCCATAGGTTCGCTGCCATCTCATCTGAGCTGCATATCCACCAAATACCTCATAGAAGGTACCAGTATCCTCACAGGCTTCAGAACAGAGGTATCCGACGACAGGAGCGACGTATTCAGCTTTCATAGCTTCCATGAACTCTTTAGGCCATACAGTAGCGGTCATAGCTGTACCAGCTCTTGGTGCGATACAGTTGACCAAGATATTTGATCGAGATCCTTCAATTGCGAGTGATCGAGCAAGACCGATGAGAGCGGCTTTAGCGGTCGAATAGTTGGCTTGTCCAACTGTACCGTATATACCGTTTGGCGAAGCAGTGGTGATGATTCGACCATACTTTTGCTTTTGGAAGATGGGCCAGACAGCTTTGGCGCACTGTTTGGAGGAGTTGACAGCTGTAAGCGAAGCAGCTTTGCGACCTGCAGTCATGCTAAGCTCCGTCACTCACCTTAAATGTACCACGAAGATGTACTTGAATGACCTGATCCCACATCTTCTCATCCATGTTGACGAAAGCCTTATCTCGGAGGATACCAGCATTGGCGATAAGGACATGCACAGTGCCGAAAGCGTCCACGGCAGCTTTGACGATAGCATCGCCATCTTCAGCGGAGCATACAGCAGTGACAGCTTTCCCGCCGACTGTATAATCTGTCAGCTTGTCCCCACGGATTAACCTCTAGCTGGACTCACGAGCTTTGACCTCCTCGACAACCTTTTCAGCCCCATCTTTACTGACATCGTTGATGACCACATTCGCACCGAGTTTCCCGAACATCAAAGCGTAATCCCTACCTAGACCAGCTCCAGCACCGGTGATGATGACGGTCTTGTCCTTGAACGTGATCGGAGGTGATACTTGCTTGTTTGGTGGAAGTGATTTGGCAGTCTTTGCCCAGCCCTAAAAAAGTCTTTAGCGAAACGTCGATATATTGAAGATATTTAGTCACTTACCATCATATCACCATCTTCGCTGTTCAAGGGATGTTCGGGATTATCAAAGTTTTGAACCTCTGACCATTTCTCAGCTACGGCGGATGGAGTAAAACTCTCATCCGTTCGCCAAATTGCACCTATTCAGGAGATGCGTTTCAGTACAGGTGATTTCCTCCTCTGAGTAGCGTAGGATTCACCTACCTTTAGATCTTTCCCATCTCACTTCTGAGAAGAAACCCGCTCCGAGCTCGAAGATACGTCCATTGACATCGGGACCCTACTCAACACGTGCATCAGCATTACTATCCTTCTGTCCGTCCTTGCGGCAGCTAATAAGTATGCCACTTACGTTCTTGGCGGTGAGCACTCCGACCATCGGGGCAATGAATTCAGGTTTCAGCCCTTTGAGCATATCGGGAGGGAGGATAGTTTCAGTCATCGCTGATGCAGCCATCTAAGAAGGACATGTAAGCTATTATACTCCTTCCTGGAAAGTCAGCTTACGGGCACGATTACGTTCGTCTTGATATTATACTTTGCCCCTTCTCTAGCGAGCGTACGAGTAAAGCCAACCAGACCCACTGCGAAGACAAGGATTTGTCAGTTGCGCGTGCTATCACCACCGACAACACTACAACTCACTCTTTGCAGATGAATAGTTCGCTTGACCCATATTACCGTACAGTCCAGCAGCAGAAGCCGTGTTAATTACGCGGCCGAACTGTAGAAAACCGAAACAGACATGATCAGCTTTATGCGATCGACACGAATTTAGCCACTGGGGAGCTGACCTTTTGTTGTCTAAATAATGGCCAGCAAGCTTTGGTACAAGCATAAGCTCCTTTGAGATGTACGAGGGTTACCAAATCCCAATCTTGTTCAGACATATTCTTGAACGATTTATCACCTATACATCGTGTATCATGTAAGCTCGGAGCCTATTCCTGGAGGATAACGACTGATCTTACGAAGAATACCAGCATTGTTGATCAATACATGGACCGTACCGAATGCTTTGACAGCTGCATCGACGACTTTTTGACCATCTGCTACCGATCCGGGTGCAATTGATGCTGTACCTCCGGCTATTGAATACATGACACTTATCAGCTTAATCACTCGAGTTAGACATAGAAAGGGATGCTGACCATACCTGATTTGATCTCATCTGCAACTGCCTGAGCAGACTTGTCGGATACATCATTGATGACTACTTTGGCACCTCTCGAGGCGAAGAATTTGGCATAGCTATGTTATGTACAGACAGATCAGCTTGGTATCGTTCTGATAGGACAACCAACTGACACTTTACCTATACCGCTTCCTGCTCCAGTCACGAGTACCACTAGATCCTTGAAGTCTAGTTCTCCCCCAGGAGAGGATTGTGGTCGTTGAGCCATCTTGTCTCTGGTAGAAAGGAGGGAAGGGAGGGGATACTGAAATGAATTGAGAGGTGTAGGCTTAGGTATGATCCTCGTGACTATAGAGCGAGTAAGGGGATATGGGATTGTGGTCGTGCGGCTCAATGCTCTTGAGGCTGATGAGAGGATAGACTTGAGTGCTATGGTGATATGCTATTGCTATGGATGACTGAGCATTGATATGAAAGAGAGAGAAGAGGGAGGGGAGCATGCATGTATACGAGTGTTATACTTCGTATGAATCTGTTTGATATGGATGTCAGTACAGTGTCCGGTTCAATCGAGTGTTGCAATAACCGGTGATATCACCGTATGACGTGGCAATTCAATTCCATCCCCTCGGGCCTAGCAAGTTGACGATGTTGACGATGTTATTGCAAGTCCGCGGTCATATGCAGCATTGGATATGCATAGCAAAGGCGATGATCCACATAGACAGATGCTTGGGACGCTTGAGACGATTCTGTATGGCTATAGGTATGAGGGAAGTGGGACGAGGACCAGAGACCAGCACCAAAGGATGCACCGAGCTTCCTCTCTCTTAGATTGAAAGGTGCAATGAGAGCCAGAGGACCGTTCTCCTCCCTTACCGACACCAAGACTTTGTGGTATAGCATACCATATACACATGTTCCTCTGGACTATTCTACAAGTCGAAATCACTATCATCATCCCCATCTTCATCCCCACTATCCACCTTTCCTCTACCTGTACCTACACCAACCCCACCACTCCTTATATTCGTAGATCTCGAATTTACAGCGCCGACATGATCATCCAGATCATCATCATCGTCTATATCCGAATCGTTACCTCGTTGTTGTCGCAGTAAAGCAGGTGACGGTTTTTCGAGGGCTTTGTAGTATAGCAGCAAACCTTCCAGATCTATACATTGTAAATAACCAATATTCGATCAGCCTGTACTTCTGGTATAGCAGGATGCGGAATGGAGAGCAAATCTTCTCAATAGATTGGAACGTTCTGCTTTCACGTTTGTACGTCCGTGGCCGAGAATAGTACTCACCCCTGACAGTCGTTTTCATTCCCTTCAGACCCATTCCAGCTGTAACATTCCCTGATATCTCCCCATTTCTATATATCAGTAGAGTGGGCACATTCTTATCTGGGTAGTTCGGTATACACAGGCCAGCAGGAATCGAAAGGAATTTGGTGGATGGGTGTGCAGCGGCGAGTTGTTGGAGAAGAGGTCGGAGATGCTGTGAGAGGGGAACACTATGTAGAGTAAAAGAGAGACATTTAGCTCATCATGTCCTCAAACTATCTACGCAGTAACCGGATCAGGCAGATGAATTGGACAATAGCATTGAGCGATGTTCAATATCACAACCTCCAGAGAGTGATAACAGATACAAGTACTCACGAGTCCTTATACAGAAACACAACCACACCAGTCCCTTTCAACCCTCCTCTCTGCTTTCCCCCCTCTTCATCCTCATCATCCTCCTCTTCCTCCTGTGTACCATCAGGGGAGACCTTACTACCTTCCGTAACTTCCTTGACGAAATCCTCTCTAGCCAGAGGCTCCAGGCTACCGAACCTCCCCTTTTTTTCCTGTTTCTTCATCTCCATCATCCTCTTCCGACGATAATCTTCAAACATCCTCTCGTCGTCCGAATCAAGATTCTCATTCTCTAGTAGCGTCACCAGCTGATCTGTATCTGCCGTAGCGGCTATCGCTCGGACTGCATCGGTATGGGTTATATAAGGTATATCAGGTGAGGGGGATCGGGAAGGTGGTTTGGGAGGGAGGATACCGTGTGCTCGGAGGGCGTCGTTACTGTTCAGCGACAGCAAGTCAGTATAGACATATGCCCAAGATGATCACTAGCAGATCAAATGGATGATGATCTGGGAAGCAAAGCCAAAAACATACAATTCGGTATCTTCGTTCGGATTGACCATGATTCAACGTTATCCTTCTCGGGCGATGACCTCGTCAAATATTGCGATATCGATATCGTTATTGTCGTCCTAATTTTCCGGTGAAAGTGCAGATGACCGAGCTATTACAATGCCATCGGCCTCGTGTGGGGATCTATGCTATGAGAGAAAGGTGTAGAATGATCCATGTTGATAAGATAGTAGTGACAATCCATCTCGCACATTCCAATCTTCCTTCGACACTGACATCTTACGGCAACTCACCCCTGGATGCGGGGTCTCCACACGAACGACTCACTCGAGAGTAGTATATGTGTGACTATATGTATACATACATCTTGCTACAGAATAAATAAATTGCCCCTTACTCCTTTTAACATTCCATGACATTCCGTTTATCCGGGAAAGAGCAGCGCATAAGGTAGACACGGAAAAGACACTGGGCTAAAACGATGACAAAGGGTGAATCACAAGAATGGGACGACCTCATCAAATGGTTGGAAGAGAAACATCCTGGATTCGAGAGGAATCTATCATTGAGGGATGTACCGGGTATGTCAAGCTATTCTACTCACTATCTCCTAATGACAACAACAACAGCAGGTAAATAACCAGGTATTCTGCCTCGAATTAGGTCTCGAAAGAGGTCTGGTAACCTCCAAGAAGCTCAAAGTAAGTATCTTCCCTCTGCCCCCCCCCCCCCCCCTCCCCCCACTGTACCCACTCACTTCTGCTGTACCTGTGCTAATCAAAGTTGATAAAACGATCAGAAAGGCGATATCCTCTTCCATATCCCATCATCATGTATGCTCAACCCTTTAACGCTCCTGCCAAACTCACCAATACCCTCTCATCTCTTCCCTCAGACCACATCCAAGTCAGTCTCAACGTCTTCTCTTACTCCAATACAGAAAAAACCTCGAATAGGTAATCCACCTCGTAAATTAGACACCACCCAGCTTCTCACCCTACACCTAGCCTTGACGAAAGATCCGAAAGGGAGGTACAAGAGCGACTGGCAGGTATATATCGATAGTCTACCTATATCATTCAGACCATGGCATCCCCTAACTTGGATCGTGAGCCCTTCTGATAAGGCCCAAAAGGAAGAATGGGAATGGTGGAATTATTTGTATGCGATTGGATTATCGGGATCGACGAAAATGAAAGTGCAAGATGTCAAGAATCGGTTTGAGAGGGACTATGAGGTGTTGAGCGATGTGTTGAAGGAGGAAGAACCTTTCAAAAGTCAGGGATTAGACGGGATGATAAGTGAAGAACACATACTCTGGGCATGGTTGAACGGTAAGTATCACCTCAGAGATTCGGAATAACCCAAAAAACAATAACTTCGGAGTTCATCTATCATCGCCTAGCTCTGCATATTTGCTGTACAAGTACTGATCACTGATGTTGTAATATAGTAAACACCAGATCCATTTCCATCCCTCTCGGTCTACCAGGACCATCGGAGCGAAACAACCATACCCTCGTCCCCTTAATGGATTTTATTAATCACTCATCTAACGAATCACTCATCACACCTAAAGTCAAACAATTACCTACACCTTCTTCATCACGTACGCGCAAACCATCAGTAACCGCAAAATCAAATACGAATGGATCACCTTCTTCTCCTCTACCCAGCAAAACCAATGGGCACACCGACGCCAGCATCGGAATTAAACATAACGCAGTACTATTACCCAATAAGATAGATTTCCAGTTGAGTTGTCCAGATAGAGGATTGGATGCGAATGACGAAGTGCTCTTCGAATATGGTGGTCATTCAAGCTCGACGTTATTTGCGGAATATGGGTTCTGCGAAGTACCTAAATCACCTATACCTCAAGTGATACCTTCAACCGACAAGGAGGACAATGATGCAAAGGATGAGAAGAAATTTGCTTTGGTTGATGGTGTCAATGCAGGGGAGCAGACAAATGGCTGGCTGGATATGAAATATGGTGAAGTCGACTTGACATCATACATCAACGAACTATGGGATCAGCAAGATCAAGAAGATAAGGAAGAGAAAAGGCAAGTGTTGGAGGATATAGGCTGTTGGGGGTGAGTAATCGTTCGATCATACAATCTTCGAGACATTCGCTAATCAATGACTTACGATTATTTAGAGGAAATACACTTCACGCTCAACCATCCCCTTGTCATCCCTCACATTCACTCTTGATGACTATCCGATTACTTCACTTACCCACTTCTTCACCTAAATTACCCAATATATCAAAAGGACTGATAACGTATATATCACCTCAGAACGAAACTTCCACTCTATTGACTTTAGAAGGGATCTGTAAGAGGGTAGTCAAGGAAGCTACGAAGCGCGATAAGGTGCTGGAGAAGCTAGTCAAGGAAGAGAAGAATAATGAGAAAGTGGGTGTGATAGGGATGTTAAGGGCTATGTGCGATGAGGAGAAGGTGATATGTGGAGAGGTGTTGAGAAGGCTGGAAAAGGGCGATGATTTTCAATAGATCGTAGACTATTGATGATAGATCCGTATCGCCAGTCAACAGGAGATACTTCACTATCATGCGAGAATTACGAAAATCCACCATGATGAGGAAGGACAATCAATATCATATCAATTAACGCAAATCGTATGGTACTGTACATATGTAGCTGAGATATCGGATTGACATTGCTCGATTCAATCGTAATTATCAGGCTTATCCTTCTGACAATATGGACACCAGTATATCCCATTTTCACCCGTTTTCCAAGTACATTTTCCTAAACCACCATATCAGATGCGATACCCTTCAGCTTGAAATTCCATCCCGTCAGATTCGATATAATATCTTGACTTACCTCCCTCGTTGTTCCCGTAGTCATCACCTTCACAGGTGAAAACTACATCTCGGTGATCCTTCAAATCGCCATCGATAGATGATACGCAATGGTGGATGTGAGCAGAAGACATTGGGAAGGATAGATACGCTAGGTGAATGAATGGTTTCCAGTCTTCTATCGAAAGTGAGGGGAAACTACTGTGCTGTCGCTTTCAGAAGGGGAATAGGGGGCGGTGACAATTTGTGGGAGTCGCAATGAGTTTGTACTGCGTGATTATTGTACAGACTCGTAGGGGTCATTCTAAGAGATACGCAACTCACCTATACTCACGTCATCTTTTCGAAGGCTGCATACAGTAAAAAGCGAACTTGGAGACGATGACGAAATGAAAACCGACTACCCAAAGCGAAGTTGATTTCTGGCTAGTGGCATTGTGGAACCTTCTTCTACAGAAGCATAAACGATTCTTTCTCGCACTGTCCTGACGCTCGCCATACCGCAGACTTGTCATCATAGCCGGGCATTAGGTTGTCCGTTGTAAATGTCTCGACTTTTGATTGCTGATCGCATTAGAACAATAAAGTAGAGTATGAAATAGAATACATACTTCCCCACTTTCCTGATAAGCTATCAGCACGAGAAGGGGTCCTTCATATAGTACAGTACACACGTACGCACCCAAACAGTGAATACATTCATTTCATGGCTTGGAAAACGAAGTTGATCGTTCCTAATGAGAGATACCAGGATGTTAGAGGGGAATGAGTTAACTCCTCCTTCAGAAGAAGCACATCACCATCATGCAGATAGTCGGGATACTACGAACTTTTTGTTGAATCAACCCGGTTCTCTCATTTTTGTAGACTGAGCGCGACAATGATATCCATACTATTCAACCCAAAAGATACAATCTGTAGAAAATCCACTCTAAACTGCTTCCTAACCCATTTCTCCAGCTTTTTCAACGATCACACTTAACAGATACACGATCCACCATTCCGTAAGTTCACCCTACACCCCGATAAGTTGACCTGTGGAGGACAAATCAAATCGCATCATCTGGCTTGTACTGCCCACAGTAATAGCAGTACTCTCCATCATCATCTTCCTCCTCTTCGTCAACCCAGTAGCAGTACACTATGTGCATTTGGAACTGATGTCAATCAGCATATAACGTAGCTGGTGGCGAAAGACGAAAGAGGTACTGTAGCCGACTCACGTCCTGCATTACCCCCCTTCTCATCACCCTCACAAACGTAATACTTGTAGTCCATGTCTTTGGCAGGAGTTTCCCTTCTTTGGGTTTCAAGGTTCAGGAATTGATGTTCTCTTGCGAGTCAAATGTTTCTGAAGCGAATTGGGTAGTCGGTATGTGCTGGCTTTACACTTCAATGGCAAGATAACCTTAAAGTTTTACAGCCAATATTATCGAAGTGAATAAAACATTTCCTGAGAGAACAGAAGGTCCGGAAGCTATCCAAGTAATTCACAAGAAGTTTCTCTTACTATGCTGAAATACAACACACAATCAAACTTTTCTCGCGTAATTGCGATTTATTGCTTCAGACCCCATTTCTCCCCGAAAACGATTACCTCTCTTGGTTAGCCTAAGCCGCTTTGGGGGTTGTGAGCTGTTAAGACGAGTGATAGAAGCAGATGCGACGATGGAGGGGAAAAACGCAATATCAGGTAACCTTCTCATCGAAGGACATATCTGTATGCATGCACAGAAAATGCATTCAATGATTGACTGCCACATTCAAACTGACACTGTGTCATCGCCCCCAATCCACCATCAGCATTGCACATTGGGTTCAACCGTTTTCTATCAATTCAAGTCTGTTAGTCTGATCAGAAACGGCGCACACATGATCGGCATACTGTACAACAATGCAACCATTACCTTCACTACACTTTTGGGAAAATGGGCAAGCTCATTTAGCGGCGAAAATCGAAACAAGGACTCGTAGAAGACTATCGCGTATAAGATGGGATATGCATCCTTGGACCCGAAGTTTATGATCATGTATCCATTCATCCACATAGAACAGTAACGGCTACACCACAAAGAGGACTACGTTCGTTTCATCGCCACACTCTCCTCCTATGAAATTCACCGTTCGTTCACCTCTGTTGACTAATCAATGCCCGTCAATGCCCGAAAATATCTTCCAAGCCATAAGATTGGTGTGGACCACTGGGAATTGATGATCCACTGGATGGAGAGGTCATTCAGAGGGCATTATCCGGTTTATACCCTTCACAGTATTTACAATACTCGGTCCCGTCCTCCTCCGTTTCCCATTGGCAGTATCCTAAGAGCGCAATGTAGAATATCAGCCGATTCGAGCAGCGGCCAGATATTCGTATGGAAGATCAAAGCTGACACTCTGCAAAGGTGGAATTGAAGTGCAAAGTGAGATAACTCACCGCCTTCATTGTTCCCTTCATCGTCCCCTAGCATACATAATACTCTCTGTCATCTTCCTCTTTATGGTTTCTGTGGTAATTTCCACTTTGAACCATAGTGAATACTTTGATATGTCTGATAGTACTGTAGACGATACGACTGTGACGTTATGATCTTGCTAAAGCCACCGTGAATGAATTGTGAAAGACTACAACGAAACGCTCAACTTTACCTGCTCCATATAATCAATCAGTAGCATCATTGGGGTTTGGCCGTGACGATGCAACACGACGAACATGTAATTGACACCCTCAGACCTCGCTAATAACTCTTTGCTTCGGATCGCATAATCTATCGGAAGAGGACAGCATAGACGTGTTCCATTACGCTGATCCCATTGGGGTAATGTCTGCCTCAAGTGGCTGTGAGATCGCGCGGATCGCATATATGGTTGTCTTCGGCGTCCTCGGCCTGTCTCTTTCACTATCTGATCGTCTCTCATATGTGTTGGACCAAAACTATCTGCATGAGAGAACACAACTTGATGTAGCTTGGGCAAGAACTTCACGACGAATGTTGATTCTGACATAGTCTGTGGTGCCACACCGGTTGATGTAGCATTCATACTGTACCGACGCAAGGATCGTTCAACTTCACTTAGGTATGTGTTGATTGGATCATGACATGATAAAGGCTCAGAAGGGACTGTGACTCACGATCACCTCGGTCAGAGACTTCGAAGAGGGCATGCTGACGGAATGATGAATGTACACTCGATCGGAGGCTAGTATTAGACGATGAATGCATGAAGGATGCCTATATCTGACAATCTATCATTCTGAACAATTTTCTCCATAATCCTCAACCGCATACACTGTCTGACAATGTTGCTTTTGCGTAGGCGAATACCATCAAGCATCATCCGGCTTGTCTTGCAGACAGTACAGACAGAATTCCGCACCATCCCCTGTGCAAACCCAGTGGCAGTAACCTAAAGTAAACAACTCTTATTTAGCGACCATTTAAATCGTAGCGGAGAGCCGCGAGAAGCGTGAGACTTTGGCAGAAGGGTAACGGTTGTCATGGGGGTGAGGATTAATGAGAGTAGCTATGTTACCACAGACTTGAGGTCCAATACCAAAAGAGGAAAGTAATCATAATTGTCATAGTGGGAAAAGACGATTCACTCACTCCCTTCGTTCTCTCCGTCCTCATTTCCATCACAGATGCACCAGCTATCATAATTGCGCGAACATTTCTTTGCGTATTTCATGATGAATTTTTATTTGTTCTGGTTATGTGTGAAGTTATACGTTGTTATGGTTATTTGAAGTGATTGGGCGTTTGGGATTTGACCGGAGCAGGGGAATCTGAGACCGTCCAGAACTCTTATATATCGTCGAGCATCATTGAGAAGTAGACAGTGACACCAAAATCTGTTGGTCCGAAGCACGACCAGGTTAAATGCTTGAGTATTCCGATGAACAGAGGCACGATTGGGAAACGTCAATTTACCTGCTCATTTCCTCGTGTCGAAGAATGTCTTTTGTTTGCACTGAGTGAGACCCCTTCTTATCCTCTCTCATCTTCGAGCCACGCATGAAATCGACGTCCACGGAGAGGATTACACCTTCGCCAGCCGTAATGACATCACAAAGGATACCATGAGCGAATCGGACCTGTGAATAGTCAAATGATTTGGCATGGTGCTGTAAACTAAGCGGTAAAATCAAAATAGAAAGCATGTATACTGTATATCTGATCCTGTGATATATAACGATTACTTTCTGCATCATCGAGATGTGTTACATCAGCCCAAGATCTGCGCCCGTAATTAACGAATACACACACTTACCAGTACTGGAAGCTTCTAAAATGGCAGCAAGGCGTCTAGTTGGCGTGTTTCTGTTTATTCGGCCATTTCGGCGAGACAATCGGGTTGTGTATCTTCATACGTTGTCACAGTCCGAAGCGCTGGGGTATTCGGGTAAGACTGCTTTCGGCATACGGTAAAGAAGAAGGAAGAGTCAGCATGCAGTGTTTGTAAAAACCCTCAAAAAAAGCTTGACTGCCGGTCGAAGAGGGGTGCCACATTCAGAGCAGTAGTAACAAAAAAATCGGTAAATGCAGCATAGGATGTCTGATGGGGAATCAGTATACCTTTCAGAATGACCTCATTGCCCGAGTAGTTTTAATCCCGACCATTAGAAGAACACAGCCAAACCTGAGAACTGCCTGAACGATCAGCTCCTTCAACTTGAACACAACATGATTGATTCGGTTTGATCGTTTGACCTCCCAATTACGGAATGCCAACACTCATAGGTATTTCCATGTTACATCTGACATTCTGTACCAGCTTGTGTGTATCAGACCTTTACATCTGCTTTTGATCCTTCGACAAGTGACTTCATACGTCGTCCCTCAGGTGAAACAATCTGACACAATACATCCTTCTCTTCTTTCAGTAAGAGACTCAGCCGACTTACCGAGTTATTCATACACAGTAGCGCACCGCAAACAGCCGGACTGCTATTCCCTTTGTACAGTAACTCCTCAAACGAATACACATGAGCATAGCTAGGTATCCGAAATTCAAATCATGATGAGTAATGACTAGATGTCTGAACTTCACGCTAATGAAGGTATTGCCACATCCTGCACTTTGATTCAGACACATGCTGTATCTATTGGCATACATACAAGGATCTATAGTACATTGTCAATACCAAATAGCAATATGAGTCTACTGTGAGTTCCGCCAATGAAGAGAATCTCCCCTTGTCATGATGATGACTGAAGAATGGTTTGGTATTGTGGTTCAGCATCGAAATTGGATTAGGATTTAGGGATCCTCGTAGTCATCCGGTTTGTCTCTGTCGCAGTAGTAGCAGTATTGAGAGTCATCAACATTGGTAAGCCAGTGGCATGGTTCTGACAGATGCATTGTTGGTGAATTTCCAGTCAGCGCATCACAGTTCGACTTCACTTCCAAAAGAAAGAGACTTCATATCATATGGACAAGGGTACAAAAGACTCGAGACAGTCGTACAGTGGCAGGAGAGAGTGTCGACGAAGGGAGAGAAGAAGACGGCGTGGTAGACTCACTATCTTTATTATTTCCATCATCATCTCCTTCACAAAGATCAGTTTGATGGTTATTGACGATTTGCCACGAAGAGCCTTTGACAGTCATGACGAATCGACGAGCAAGCTCTTTCCGATTGATTGTATTGGATGGTATGATGGTCGAGCCAGTACTATCTAAGCTAGTATCGACGTTCGGAAAGGCCAATCGTCCTCATAATGATCTTCCATGGAGATCGATTTCGTATTTATACATATTGTGCATTTGGTTTACTAGAATCTCAAGAATATCAATAGCTCAAGGCGCATTCATAGTCATTAATAATTCTGAACAAGATAGAAAGGGTGGTCATGTGTAAAAACTTCTTTTTGTCGTGGTAAGCAAACATCCAGACCGAGAGACCAGAAGACCAGAAGACCAGAAGATCAGAGACTGGACCTACCAAGAGACTAACGGAGTTGTAGCAGGATATTGTTAAACAAACACGAACTAAGCTCTTTGCGTATCTCCGCCTTCATCCTCATAGGTATCAAGATATGTTCCTGTACCTTCAGTCTTCAGAAGGTTCACTGCGAGAATGATGTTCAGTATGGTACAAAGTCATTTCCAGCATCCTTTGATGATGTATGTTTACATAACAAGCACTAAGCGCCCTTGATTTTATATTTGAGTTTGATGAACTTATGTACCCATCTTGAACACCATTTTCTGATGATTCTTCATCTTAAGCGGAACAACAAGTATCAGCTCAGGGAGGATCTGTACAGCGAAGCCGGGACGAAGACGGGTATCTTTATTCCTTCTGTTTGATTATCCATCGACTTTTCAACGTCTACTATAAAAGGAAGCGAGGCGAAAAGGTCATGCCGATGCCACACAAACACATCCCGATCTCACTACACATCCTGATCTAAATCATGGTATGGAGTGGAGTGATGGAATGTCCCAGGCACCTGATGCAAACATCGAAACAAAAAACGAAATTCGATGGTTTGAGTGAGTGTCTTAATATTTGATCCTTGCACGAACAAGATACGCGGAAAGATCGTGGCTGGTGAGCCTAGACTTAACTCAGAAGCATTGCTTGAGCCCAAAAAGTCTCATCAGTTCATCGTCTACGTGGACACACTACGCTAGTTCCGACCCGATCTCCCCTAGCGTTTGGTCTTTGTTCCACCCCACTTTCATAGTACATGCATACTTCATCATTGATCACCGATCAATAATAATCTTCTTCGCCAACTTCCACTAACTGTTCCGCCCAATCATCCAACGCCCAAATGGTGAATTTACCCATTTCATACCATCTTTCCCTTCTAGCAATATCCTTCCACGCTCTCGACAAACCTATGATGTGGCAAAGAAGACGTATTCAGTAACATCAGCATATATGCACACTATGTTCTAGAATATACTGGATAATATTGGGTGGTGAACGACGGATGACGAATGCTCACCCGAAGTGAAAGACCACAATTCAACATTCCATCCTCTCTTGATCGCTTCCCTTACGGCACCTGGGAATCCATCTTTATTGAATTGACCTCCTCTCGCATCGCCAGTAGCTAACACCAGAGTATTCGTATTCGTTGCTTTCGCGGATTTATTAGGGGTCATACCCTTCTCGTTGAGAATTTGTAGTATCTTCAAATGTAGGATCTCATCTACACCTTGTTCCTTATACCTTCTCACCCCTCCTCCCAATCCAGCATTACCCGTTAAAGTTGCTGTGGGTAATTTAGTTTGCGCCTTATTGATTATCTTAACCGAGGTGGAATCCTCGATTTCATCTTCGTACAGTTCCACCCGTTTCAACACTGATATTTCCCATCCTAGTCTGACCAACACATCTAGGTTCTGCTGTAGAGGCGATGAAGCTACAAGATGCAGTGATCCAGGTGGAGTGTATCTTCCTCTTCGAAGTAAGAGTGATAAAGCAGGGAGAGATAGGGTGCGTAAATGTCGAGGTGGTAGGGCGTCAGACGGATTAGCGTAGAGGTGTTGTAGGAGACCATGCAGGATATTCGAGCTGAGAGGTTTAAGATTTAGCCAGGATACATCGAGGTGAAGTCCAGACAGTAAGCAACCCACTGATCCACATAGATATGCGTATCCCCCTCAATATCCTCTTTGCCTCTAAAGCCCCCTTCACCTTTCCCCCTAACCTTCCCGATCCCGCCCTGCCAGATTACATGTCCCATATTCTCACCGTAAGCATATTTATAATCCTCGCTGAGAAAACTCTTAATCAAGCTCTTCTCGCCAGGAAAGACTTTAGGTAATTTCTTTTCCATAATTTTCAAGTTTGTCGGTGTGAGAGTTACTTTGACTTTCTCTTCATCCGTAGTTGCGAATTCAGTATCCGTCCCCTTCCCTTCTCCAGCTTTTCTCGGATTATCCTGAGCTAAAGGTAAGATCAGAGCTGATACCAGATCGATAAACAATCCTTCTCTCATTTTAGCTATAAGTTTCCTCAATTCTATTCTGTTCATTCGTCTAAATTCTAAGATTGGTAGATCCACTTGTCTTCTCATATGATTAACGATCTTCAGGGTGGTATGTACATCCGAAAGAGAGGGGAATAGATCTCTTAATATCGATGGGAATGTTGCTCCACTTGTCGAATTCAATTTAGATTGATGAACGATCTTGTCAATCAGGTCTTTACCAAATGTATGATAAATGTCCTTTTGGAATTGTGAATGCATCTCTGACTCTATTTCTGGTTCTGGAACCAGAGCAGATGCGATTGAAGGATCGATGGTCGTATCGTCGATGGAAGTTGACGCCGGAGGTGGTCGGTATACCCTTATGGCTTGTCGATATCGCTTACTACCCGGTATTCTCGCACGGATGATCTTGACGTACGAACGAGGTTTCATATCTGGCTCCTCATACGATGCTGTATCTCCTGAGCTGATGATTGTAGACAGACAAGAATCTACTTGCTCTATTTCCGAAGATATTGACTGTTGTTCGCCATGGCCGCTGTGCCGATCATCTGCCCAAGATGTGTTGTAGACCCCGTTGACTAAATGAGGTGGCGGACAATTGACTTCATCAACAAAATCTCGAGCTATCGGTTCTTCATGGCTGATACCGCTGATAAGTGGAGAAACATTGTGAATTTTGCCATGAACTTCGTTTCCATTTGCAGCGATGATAGGGGGTGATGATGATGATGATGATGATGATGATGCTGTATTATGCGAACTGACGGGTATGTACGATTCGCTTATAGCTCGTAATAACTCTAGAGCTGTATGTTTCCTGACATTCTGATTCTGAGATTGGGGATTGGGGTTGTTATGAACGGGATGAGATCGGTCGTTGCCTATGTTGCGAAAAGCTGAATATCAGTCCCCAATCATCAATCGTGTGACAGGGTAATGTTTGGGAGATATTCACGAAGAACATAAACAGCATGACGGAGTATATAAATATGAATGCGCTTACCGATCTTATGTCTGTCTAATCGATCAATCTGAACACCATCCTGCAAGAGCTCCTCTCGAACTTCAGCTTGAGATCCTGGCGATGCCGTTGAAATGTGGTTTGCTATTTGCAAGCCAAGTAAAGAAGGATCAAACTCTTCTTCTATATCCAAGTTGATGCGATTCATCAATCGTGAAATGTAGAAACTTGTAATTCAATAGTCAAGAAGTGTATAAATGGGTGGCAAAACGTCCTTTATGAGATGAAGTGGATCGGAAAGAGTGGGTATCAAATTACACAAACTTGTGGACTGAACAAGGGACCATACTTCTTGTACTTCTCTGAAGACAAGAGTATATATACGAGTACTGATAATCAGTTGTTACGGAAGAGATGAAAGAGTAAGGGGATAGATGTATGGTGATGATCGATCAGACGAGATGAGATCGCGATTGATTTCTCAGGTGGATCGGATGTGGGGTCTCCACATGACAGAAAATACAACAATACTCACTCACTGCACCGTACCAAGCTAAAAATCGTAATCGTGGAGGTATCCAACGCATACTCGTAAACGATGTGGGATTCATGGTGCAGCTAGTCATGATTATCATATAATATATACACATGTACAAATGCAATAGGAAAAACAAAGACGAGATAGATCGTAATTACTATAATGTACATCATTTCATCCTTTCCCCCTTCCCTAACTACGTCCTTATACTCCCAGCCCCACTCAACCTACTACTATCCCCCGTCGGCACAGGCGCCAATGCAACATCTTTCCTCCATGAATCTATAGCTTCTCCTGGATTATTACCATTCATGGCAGGATCGAAATCGTTCATATTCATACCCATGTCCATACCCATCGGAGGCATTTGATAAGGGTTGAATCCTATTCCCATTGCCATGTTCATGTTCATGCCCATACCTAAATTAGGCATTGACATATTCGGATTATACCCCATCCCCATTCCCATCCCACCATATGGTCCCATTGGCATCTGCATTTGCATCTGTGGGTAACCCATCCACGATTGAGCTTGACCATGATACGGACCATTACCAAAACTCATCATTGAATTCCTACTATTCTCTTGATCCTGTTCGAATTGCCTCTGAGCCATTTGCGCTTGAGCTTTCTCAGCATGTTTGTACCCCAACGGTAAATCATCTTCTATAATCTCAGCTTTGGTAATAGGTTTGAGACCTTTTGATTTGGCCTGTCGAACGGCAAGTGGTAAATCATCTTCAGCTTGTTCGTCATCTACTTCAGCCGATAGAGGGGATCGACTACTGTTGGTCACACCAGGTATCGACATGGATGATGATGAAGAACGTAAATTCAATCCTAAAGATGTTCCTAATGGTTTTGTCACGCGTGTGGTAATGGATGGTGATCGAGGTGCGATAGGTAATTTCGATAAAGGTACATCTTCATCTGAATCCGATTCACTCTCCACCTCCGTTCGGACTTGTCTACCTGAACCACTGGCAGAAAAGACAGATTGTCTACTTTTGGCATTTGCAGGAGCCAGTTGAGATAATGGTACATCTTCTTCTGAATCTTCGTCCGAATCTGGTTCTCCAGTATTTTGCGCAAGTGGATTCAGCGTCTGAGCGAAATCATGTGGAGCAGGTCCTGACTCAGAGGCGTTTTCATCATCCGAAGCCGGACTGAACAGACTACCCAAAGACAATTTACGTCTTTCTTCATTTTCATTGTCCTCCTCTTCGTTATCACGCTCATGCTCTGGTCGTTGAGCAGTAGCTTTCTCCGGACTATACTGAAGAGCAGGCGGTAAATCCGATGCTCTATGAATAGGTGATATACCCAAAACATCCTCCGTCGAAGTATCTTTGGGGATATCCAGAGGCGGCGGCGGTACGAAACTCTCTCTATTTTTACCTTTTCCTTTCAATTTCTTCGATTTCCTCTTCATCTTTTTCTCTTCTTCCATTTTCCTTCTAAATTCGGCAGCTCTCTTTTCCTCTTCTTGGATGATCTTCAATTTGGCCATTTCCTTTTCCCACAGTTGATCTACCCCGAAGACAGATTTCGATTTGGCGATCCTACCTTGTGGATCGGGTACGCCGAGATTGTTAGGCGAGGTAGGATGTATCTCACCGTTCGAGTCGAATGATAAGAGCGGTGCACGACCTGCACCTCCTCCGGGGTGGTGCATGGAGTGAGGTCTGTCGGCTGAGCCTGGTTGAGGAGGTGAGGTTGGGGAGAATGAGATGGTAGGTGGGTCATACATTGTTGATCGAGCCATCATCGCAGGACGTGAGTCGCCTGCGAATATTCTGGAGTAGTAAAAATCGTCAGTGTTAGTCTGTAAGAAGTGGCAAACAGGGAGATGATCAGGGATGTAGGTAAGAAACCTCACTCACCTCTGTTTCCCCTTTTGAGCCATCTTTCTAGCTTCCAACTCATCCATCAAACTCCTTCCATACAATTTACCAGGTCTTCTCTCTATGGCACCTTCATCCAATTCTCTTTGTCTCAACCCCATCTCCCCTTCATTCTCCGTCCCTCCTACAAATTCCTCATCTCTCAATCCATTGACCATCAACGAGCTTCTAAACGTCTTCTGAGACAAACTCAAAGGGTGATAAGATGACCTTGGTCTTTCACCTTCAGTCTTCGCTCCGGCAGGTAATGGTTTTTCACCCAATGTATATCCCTCAGGTAATTTGATTTGTCTCGGCTCGGGCGGACGCTGATTAGCAAGTAAAGAAGGCATGATGAGTGTCTTGGGTCGTAACATGGATAATCTGTTGAGTTGTAATTTCGCAGAAGTGGAGTACCGTTTAGGCATCAAGGGTCTACCGAACTGTTCAGGCGTAGGTATGTCTTCCCAGACACGCTCTGGATCTTTTATACGTGATATAGGTGGCGGACTAGTCAAAGGTCCCTCATCGGGTCCAGAATGAGGTTCAGTGGGGGAAGTCACTTCGTAGAACGATGATCTTGATCTAGCAGAATAAGGCTGTGGTCTCTGCTCTGATGATATACTATACGATCTACGTTGGTTCTGATCATCAATTGATTGACGTTGGCTCTGTAATACTTTCGGATCGAACCTAGATCCCAATTCAGGCGGCGGAGCAGGTAAAGCGAATGGATTAGGCAACGATTCCTCCGTTCCCCCTGCAGCTTCATGCTCCAAATCCAAGTTTTGCAACTCATCATCCATCTTCCCAGGTGCAGGCGAAGTCCATCCTCTTGACAAAGGTCGAGTATCAAATAACGATCCAGGAGTAGCTGGTAGAGGTATCATTCGGGGATCACTAATTTGTCTTCTTCTCGTATTCGTATCATTTCCTGATCCCATGAGGTCATTTCGATGTTTACCCATCACAGTTGATGGTCTAGCAGCGGCGGCTTCTCTATTCTCAACCATATCACGTACTCTGGCAGCACTAGCTAATGCATTCGAAGTGAAATCGTACGAATGATTTCTTCTCCTTTCTTTCTCTTGAGGTTGATTATTGTTATAGCCTGACTGAGCCATAACCTGTTGATGTAGATCCGTATCATCCAAGATATCTTGAACATGTATTGACTTCACTCTCGATCTGATAGGTGAAGGGATAGATTGTGGAACGATCGAATTGACAGTTACCCTGCTTGTGTTCTCAGGCTTCTTTCTACTAGCCGGTTCATCGTTGATTACAAGATGTGAAGGCAATCCCCATCTTGCTACGTCAACATCACCCAGATCATCTCCTTCTCCTTCATCCACAAACTCCTCTTGTCTATCTAGATCATTGTTATTCGGTAGGTTGATAGATTTGAATCCAGGGGTGGTTGTGACATTCCAATCACTTATCGTACTTTGTCTAAACGATTGATTCTGACTTTTAGGTCTACTCTTCTCGTCATACACGACTTCTCCTTCTTCATTACTATCCGTTTGATTTCGATTTTGATTCTCTCGATTGAGAGCGAAGGAAGACTCGAGTGGAGAAGGAAGTGAGGGAGGTGGTTGCGATAGGATCTGATGTCGTCGTGCGGCAGCTTGGGCAGCTTGATAGGGTTGGAAGATAGCTGATTGTCGATGATCCCTGTAGGTTATCTCGGTATTGGAAGATGGTGAAGCTAGGTCAGAGTCATTGTCATACTCTAAAGACACGGTTGACAGTCAGTATGCAATCGTATATAAAGCAACCATGTCATAGCGCCGGTGGACTGTCACTCACCCATCAACGCAGCTGCTAGCTGCAGTCTTGAAAGCGGCATGTTGACTTGCTACTTGTCTCCCGTATGAGATCGTCAGTCGTCTGTCATTTGCTGTTCTTAGTCATTCGTAAGTCATCGTATGTGATCTGGTAGCGAGTGAAAGGAGAACGCGTTAGATGTGCTATGTCTTTGTTCTCGTGGTATAGATAGATGCACTCTACATGTTTCAATTCACTTTGACCCGTTTCACACAGCCTCGTACATGTGGAGACTCCACATCCTAAAACACGTGGGGAGGGTGATCAATGCGTACCTGATGCCGTTGAATGACATGCATGGGATAACACGGTGGCATAAAGTGGTAGCATGTACACGAATGACATGTTGGATATCTAATATCACTGAGAAGAGAAGAAACGTATGAATCAAGAGCCCATACCCACATGATAAGCTATAAATACTACAACCCAACGCACAAAATCAATCTATAGTCTATACACCCCATAATCCACCATTATTCCTCCTTTCTCTTCCAGGATAGTCGTCTCCTCTCGCTGCGTCATCATGAGCCATCGGACCGAGACCAAACCCTTGAGCATCCAATAATTCGTGTTCATCATGAAGGTCTCCATCCGGATCATCCTGATTCAACGGCGTATGTCCATTCCTATTTCTACCTCCCAGGGGTCTTCCATTCATACCTAAGAAACCTCTCTGGAGAACTCTAACACCTTGCCATGCCTGCGTGATCGGCGCAGTATAATACCTAATCTCTGTCGGTCGGGGTTCTTCATTGCGTGTAGGAGAAGTAGTGATAGTTTCCAAATTCTCTTCTTCTCCAACTTGTTCCGTCGTACTCCCATCCGAATTATTCCTATTGTTGTTCGCAGCAGCTTGAGCAGCCTCCCTCTCCCTCTGAGCATTCTTCAAACCTCTTTCAAACCTTTTCACTCTCCACCATCCACCCAAACTAGTCAAGACGATGAACCATCCGATGGACATCATCAAGAAACTGAAATACTCATTGGCCCTTCCTACATCTTCGGCATTGGGTAATCCCATAAATCCAGCTAGAGTCATATTATGTCGATGAGCCCAAGTTTCAGCTTCCTGGGTATTGTGCAATATCGTGATCGGTCCATCGGGTTCGTTAGGTTCGTGAACGGGGTAAGGCCATGGTCCACCTGGTCCCCAGATAGCCTCAATGGCATTTTCAGCTAGGGCATCTTCGTCTGCGACTGAGGGTGTGCCGGCAGGCGGATCAGGATCGGATGGATCGGAGGGGAATCGTCCGGTGTTGATCAGATCTTCAGCTTTCGAACGGAGGTTGAGACCAATGGAGATGAGGGTCATACCAAGACCGACACGAGAACCGTATTTGGCGGCATGAGTTGTATGGAGGACGTAAGTGAGGAGGAAACCGACAAATTGGAAGGAGAATGATACGATCACTGGAAACAGCAATAATCAGCATGAGTGATGTGATAAAAGACAGGTTGTCACGAAGAAAAAGCTTTACTGACTATTCCAGAAAAAGCCAAAGAAGTTACCACCGGGCATACCATCTATGAGAATCTCATCACCGCTCACCGAGCTCGACAACGGTCCAAAGGGTGACGACGAAGACGGTAAGACGACAGTCGTATCCCAGTACGGAGGTACAGCGTCTCTGAGAGCAGCTTGATATGACTATATGCATCGTAACGATCAGCAATCATGACAATTGGGTGAGATGGATCCGACTTCACTTACAGGTGGACCCTCCTTCTGTTCATCCTCCGGTACATAATCGCCTTCATCCCTATTACCATTCTGATTTGTCGTATCCGGTCTCGCAGCTAAATTTCCAAATACTCCAGATGATCCCGCACCCATTATCCTAGACGCTGGAGAACCATTCGGGGCATGACGCGGAAGAAAGGAGGAAGGTAACAATCCACCTAAGAAATGTCTTCGCTGTGGTGGTGTTGGGTGATAGGTGGGTGCGGTGGGGATGATACCGTTCGTATTGCCCGGTGCGGGATTATGCGATGAATAAGGTTGGAATGGTGGGGGTGAGGATGGTGGAAGGGTCTAAAATTAATGAACATCAGTACATATTATTCAATATGAGTAGTGTGGTTTGAAAACAGCTCACATAATCTCTCTCAAAATCATAGTCACCCGGCATTCTCTCATCCCTGCCACTCGCAGCATTGAGCGTACGATCTCTGCCTAACAACCCGTGATTCTCCGTATCATCTTCACCTTCTCCATCTGGCCCATCGAACGCTGCGTCCATCTCATCTGGATCGGGTATACCTCCCCTCGTATGATTGCGATTGGGAGTCAGTCGGAATGATCGGATGGAATGGAAGGATGTTCGTCGGGAGGGGGTGGCGGGTGGGGTCTGGTCAGAGGAAGAGGAGACGGGGGCGTAACGTGACATCGTAAGCTAGAATGAGTTGTCAGCCTATGTTCCTAGCCAATATGATATTGAATGAATCAGGTTTGGAGAGGGTGAATATCAGAGGGTGGTGCATGAAGTGTTCGCACAATGTATGATTGTTCTTATCCGACATTGCACAGAGTACAGATGAAGGAAAGCGACAGATCGTAGCGACTTCTATTCATAATCATATATAGGATGAGGGGTCGGAAAGGGTTGAAGGAGATACGACTGTCATATATGACGATACTCACGATTCGAACTGTCGTTGAGCTACCAATGTTATTAGGGGATGTTGATCTACCAGTCCTTCTCACCAATCGATGTTACCCTCTTAGATGGGCTATAAGCCCTGCTGCGGTATACGTTGTAGAGCGATGACCCGCTGTACCCTCCGATAAGCCAGTATCTGACGGTCGATAGGTTTGTCTCCTGAGTTTGATGTATAGTAGAGTGAAGATGAGGCGATAAAGGATGTATCATGTATGTGACAGTTGTGTTTTAGACTGTCGCATGTCTATCTATGCCTTCGTAAGCACTCAACACTCACTACCCACTACCAAGTGGCCATGTCCGAAGGTCAAAGGCCACGCACGCCAAGACAAAACACTGCATCCGATCCATCGATCGGAGTGCCACATTCCCGGTGTTATGATCGTATGGTAAGGAGTAACGTGGCACGGTTCCTTGGATGTTGAACAAATGACGTATAGCTCTGTTCAGTCGACATGGAATTGGGTGGAATCATCACACTACCAGGTGGTATATATACCATCCATCGTTTAACTCTACCTTCATTCCTTTCTTCCCTCATATACCATATAAACAACAAACGACAACATAACAACTAACGCATCAACTCAACTACCTACCCATTGATCTAAATTAGAACACCCATCAACAATGTCTGCTACCGCTGTCATCTGGTCTCCCGAGTGAGTTTGACTGTTTCTTCATGTCGCTTGAATACCTTTCAAGAGGTCGATATGCCACCTGCTTCCCTTTCGCTTGATATGCCACATGACTTGGTTAACCTCACACACTCCTCTATCATACCTCTTTATCTTGGGATACACCTGGTCTACTGAGCGTCCCTCCTTCACCACACTCTCGCTCAACCCGTCATGCCATCTCTCTCCTTGGACTATTTACTGACCTTGCCAATCTCATCGCAGGAACTCTCAAGAGGAATTCCTCGTATTCGTCGATGATGTTGCCGAGGTGAGTTAACCTCCATGCAAGCACATCTGGTGTGGTAGCTCGGATCCGAAAAGATACTTCACAGCAATACCTAGTCTAGGGGGGTGGACCCTCGGATCCGAAATATCAATTATCCTGCGGATATATCGGCTGCTTCATGCCTGATAGTCATCAGCTGTTCAAAGCTGACTTCAGTATCTCTGGTTGTAGTACGAACGATGGAAAGCTGGTGCCACCGATATTGCCCTCTCCCGATTTGTCGGTAATTTCGCTGTTGTAAGTGGTTCTCTCTGTGATCCTCCTTGTTTCCTTCAGCTGGACACTCACAGACTATCCTGCTGGAAAAAGCTAATCTTTGTTTACTTTGATCCAGTTGAAAACTTCCACCTCAGTCGGCCACACCGGTAACCTCGGTGAAGTCTCCAAGCAAGAGATCCAAAACGTTTTCTTCGGAGGTGACAAGAACAAGCATGCCGAGTGAGTTTTGGTATTTCATATACATCACTCGGTCACTCGGCATATATGCTTGATCCCAATTGAGTTGCATCACACTGATTCGCTTCTTCACATTGCAGAGACGCCATCGAAATCATTCTTAGAGAAGGAAAGATCCACAAGGGTGATTACTCGCATTCCTACAAACTCACCTTGAACGCCGGTCGAGGTGCCGGAGCCGTCAAAGGTATAGGAAACACCCAGGGTCGATAAGTGTTTTGACAGTATACATAAAGGGGAAACAGCGATAATGTAGACGGAAGAAGTAGCTCTTGATAAACACATAAATTCAATAAATGAGTAAACCCAATGAAATCATGCAACATACATTCATCATAGTACATTGTCTGCGGTTGCGAATCTCGTCAACTGCCTTTTCCTCATTACACCAATTCGTATGGTTTTCGATGCTGCATGCTGTAGACAGCGATTCCGCATTACAGAACAATACCTCCACTTCCACTGTTCGATGGATGAGGTGCCCCACTCTGAGAGGAGATGAGGAATGTTCAGGCTAAGATGATAACGACGTCTACTGACATCATCGCTGGTGGATACTCTACTCTAGTATATATAGTATATAAGGATAAGTGGCCAAGTAAATCAGAAACCATCACATAATCAAACCTAATAACAGACAGAAATCACCAGAGAAAATGCCAGTAAGTGCCCTAAGTGATAAAACCTCACACACCGATGAGGTCGCTGATTAATCTATGATTCGACTAGCCTCAAACAGCTTTGATCGTAGGAGCCTCGAAAGGACTTGGTCTAGCGCTCGTCAAGAAGTACTCAGATCTCATAGGGGTTACGAATGTGTACGCGACAGTACGGGGTTATATGGACGATAAAGAGAAATCATTCACGTTCCCTAAAGGAGTCCATGTCATTGAAGATATAGATGTGTCGGAAGAGGGAGTAGGTGACAAGATCGTAGAGGGTTTACAAGGTGCTGCTGTGGGATTGGTAGTGTATGTCAGCGGGATATTGAAACCTGAGGTGAGTAATTGTACCATTCACTCCCCACCAGTACCAACTAGATCAACAAGAAAAAGACTAGTATTGATATAACTAATCCCTTGCTCGGACTCTTTAGGAAATGGGAAAAGCCAATTGGAAAGATGAGATTGCAATGTACACCATCTGTGCCATCGCACCGGTATTCGTAGTTCAATCATTGTAAGTAGCTCCTAACCCTTTACTGCACCTCTGTTTTACGATTTCTTTGACAGACTCATGTCATCATCGCTTGCTCCCGAAGCCAAGATCATCCTTCTAACTTCAGAAGCCGGATCCATCACACTACGTACCCAAGGTGAAGGTGGTGGGATGTACGGACATCACGGTTCGAAAGCTGCTGGAAACATGGTAGGACACTTGTTGAGTTACGATCTGAAAGAGAGAGGTGTCAGCATCGCTATGATTCATGTAAGTTGTGTGATATATAGCTCTTCAACAAAATCAATCTTAAATTATTGTCCAGAAGGGTTGCTTACTGGTTTATATCTGTGTGCACATATATAGCCTGGGTTCTTGAAGACTGGTAAGTCGCTTTGACTGACTGGTGTCCGATATGTGGAACGGAAGATGACTGAATGGTCATGCGACCCACGTAGAAATGACGAAAGACGCCGGCATGGAAGAGTTCTACGATAAGATGGGAGGCGAGTAAACGTCACATTGCAGTTCAGTGTTATCCGTGCTCACATTTGCTGTTGGATACCCGTCCCATAGCTGTGACACCCGAAGAAGCATCCGAACCGTTCGTCGAATTTGCTGAGAAGTTGAATGTTGACATGTCTGGTAAATTCTGGGCACCAAGTGAGTGATCATATTCCATCGATGACCAATTTGCTTCAACACGCTTAAGCTCATATAATTTCCTTTTGATGCTTTTCAGTGGGAGCCAGGTAAGTCAAGGTCGAGCATTCTATCATCTCCTTATTTTTTAAATACTCACAGTCGTGTCTTGACGTTTCCTAGAGGAATCGGTAATGCTGAAGAAGTGTTGGGTAAAGAATGGACCAAACAACCTGGTCCACTTGAACTGCCTTGGTAACAAGTCAATCACCTCATGACAAAGAGGATCTTCCACTGTATCGCTAGTTCACGAAGTGATCTTATGTCACATTGATAAAAAGAGTTATTAGTTCATCTGAACGAATGTATCAAATATCTAATGCGAGTAGTATGAATATATGAATGTCCATTATCATTCATTGTGAATTACCAAAGCGCCCGAAATAGTAAAGCAAGTTTCCCACCAAGTCATTTCTCCCCATGTTAGTTCTGAACATCAATCGTAATGACAGCATATCATCGACCCCTTTCAGCTCCCTATAAATCACCATAGAACAACCTGATTCTCTGACTCTCAGGCCAATCACAATCTTCCCCTTTAACAGCGACCCTAATATTCGGGAAACCCACCTCAGGCATAAGGTAGAAATTGGGTTGTACGACCGTCCCATCTTGGTTGGTCCATTCGAATATCATCTCTCCTCCTAGAGAGGGTGAGTTCCAGATAGACGATTGGGCCGTATCGAATCCCGGTGCGTGGTAGGCTACTCTACTGAGACCTATACAGCTGGATATACAGCACAACGAATATCAGCTTTAATTTCTCCCTTGTCATTTTTAAAGAGAATCAACCGTCCAGAGATCGGTACAAGAAGGAATGACGTTCAAATCGATTGACTCACTTTCCATCATCTCCACCTAGGTTGTTCTTCGGACTACTAGATCCATAATTCATGTATGCGGACCAATTCTCCCACGAGGCTCCTAAATGGGGTAAATCATATTGCGGGTTGTAGAACGTATCGTTGATTAGGATATTGTTGTTGGATCCAGAGGCATCTTGTTGGAAAATGAATTTGGCAGCGAGAGTTGAATTGTCGGTCTATCAGGAAAAGAAGAAGAAAAGAACAAGTCCAACAATACGCGTTAGCTATAACCTCCTCCATGCACTGTGGAAGTATATATAAAAGTCAAGCATAAAGTAGAGGTAAAACTCACCAAAGCCCATACACCACTGCCTGCATATTGACCCCACAAATAGCCTAAATCACCACTACTCGTCCCATCTCGTTTGGTATGAGCACTTGCATCGTAGTAGCTCGCTCGGACTGCTTGAGTCACCACTGGTCCAGCTTCGATAGGGTTCGACGGTTTTAGCGTTGGCGAAGATGATTCCGAAGCTGAGGCTGAAGTGGAAGTACTTGAAGATGTAGAGCTAGCACTGATACTTGCACTTGCACTCTCACTTGAACTGATGGGTGAAGATCCTAAAATCGACGATGATACCGAAGGATCTACTGATCCTGATGATGATGATGATGATGATGATGATGACGACGAACTCGAACTGGATGAAGGTGCACTTGTAATTACGTTCGAAGGGTCATTCTCTTGAACAGGAGGGGTCAAACTTGATTGCCTAGGTAATATAGCTATCCAAGACAAGTCAGCCCATCTCAAATTCGGCAATCCTCTCGCTCCTCCCCTTCCTCGTCTGGCTTAATAGAGCTGATTCCACTCACTCTTGATTCTCGTTGGATCAAATAGCAACTTTGGTTTATTCAGTGGCAATCCCTTAGCTAGTCTTTCAGAGTTGGTCAATCCCTCCGTAGCTAGAGCAGTAGCTGTAGGAGTGGGTAGAGGAGCCGGATAGGCATATACCAGAGTGAGCAATGACAAAGAGATGATCGGGAGACGCATGATAGATCGTTAGTTTGTGTTATGAGCAAGTGGAAGAAGACATTCGAGTACTATCCCCTTGTTGACCTTCGCCTTATATATATATACATACCGACTCCTGGTTTCTAACAAACTGCACCACCATCATGCCCAGAGAGAGGTCCATGTGAACAAACGCCACGGAACACCAGCACATACCTTGAGTTGAGCTATGTCCTTGTATGGGTCAACCGGAACCGAACATGAAAAGAACAATTGATAATCTTTTGTTCTTGGTAAACATGTAAACAACCCCGATGGATGGGACGGTACAGGCACTGGTTTTAAGGGACTCAGGAACCCGGACGTTCCGCGCGAAGACTAGAGGACATGGAGGCAAGAACAAACAAGGAATCGTTCAAGTGCGTGGCGTATCGTATGCATGGGGTTGGGCTGCGTCCACATTCCCATAAAGTAATATCTGAATTCTCCCTTACCATCAACAACGCTATGGGTCTCGATGTCCTCAGTCCCTACGACTACTCAAGATTCGGACAATGATCCACATTCCCTTCCGGATTGCCCCACCACGTAGGAAAAGGTTTACTCGGTCCGCCTGCACCGAACACTGCAAACGATAGAATAAACAAGACAAACAGACTCCCACCGTCAAAAGCGGCGGTGACAAGGTACGAGTAATTCTTGAAAAAGTGCGGTCGGTAGTTTCTCAAGTAGTATTGAGTGAAGAAGCCTGCAAAGAGGATACTGAATATGACACATGATTGAGTTTGGTTGAATCCTAGGTATCCTGCGTAGGCGAAGAATTGAGGGAGGTTCAGGTCTGAGGTTGATACTCTGCCTATTTGAGGAAGGAACTGTTTCACCAAGATATGACTAGGATCAATATTGTTCCCTTTGGATGATACTTGATTCATATGGAGGACTCGCGATGCGATGAACTCACAATAACGAATATACGATGAAGAATTACTGCTGCAGCACCAATGGCGAGACCTAGTGGTACAATGAAATATTGTCCGTTTTTGTTATATAGGTAATCGGCAAGAGCCCAGGTGGTAGCCTTTTCGTTCAAAAGCGCACACGCAGTCAACAAATGCGTACCTCTGGCAGGAAATCACGACGTCACTCACTGATGTGTTTAGACTTTGAAAATAAGCGGGAGACCAAGTTGAAGAACCCGAGTTCGAATCGATTAACAAATCTCGATGGGAGTTTACAACGGAAATCATGACGACGTAGTTGATGAAAGCCTGTTGGAATGGTACGCTTATCAGTGTACAGGTCACAATAACGCATACAGTACTCCCAAAGGAGGGCAAGTGGCACTCACTCCTAAGACGGTTCCGTATATTTGGGTCAACCACATGGCACGAGGAGGAACCTTGACTGAGTGAAAAGAAACAGATTAGCGTCCAGGATCCCAACGAAAGAAAATGGTACTTCATACAACCATGTCACTCACGATATTCTCCCATTTTAAGATCACAAGCCAAATTCAAACTCTGCGAGATGACTGAATGAGACCAAGCTGAGAAATAAAGATTTGCAATGGGTCTTCCAGGCGATGTGAGACCCGCTACCATTTTCATAAGTTGGTTGGTCGCGACACCATTTCCAAATCTGCAACTGTAGTCAGCCTTCGATTACTGAGCGATACTATGGATAACAGAAGACATACCTCGAATACAAGATTGTACTGAACGGTGCTATGACGGTCCCGAGTACCAAAGCAGTGACATAAGACCCGACGGATAATGTGATATCTTCTTTGATGACCACAACTAGGCCCAAGATGAAGGCGACCACCAAAATAGCAAGATACCAATACCAAGGCGCTTCTTTGTATTTTTCCATGGCACTGTGGTGTCTATCATCGAATACACCTTTGCGGCTGTTCTTGATCGCTGTCCAAATATCTTTGCCCCAAAAAATGATACAGTGCATGATGACCCCCCCAATCTACGGAAAATAAATGCCAGCAGCATGAGCTTGATTACGAGTATCGAGCATGTTAGGATTTGGTCACTCACAGCTGCATTACCAAGGATCATGGCCCAAACATAAGTGGAAGTGACTTTTGGTAGACCGTATTCGGCCAGCTTCTGCTTATCAAGAACCCCATCCACGAAGACCTTGGTCGAAACGTATCTTCCACCGTCGGCAGTTCGAAGAGACGTCGACAGAAATGGAAGATTTCGACCGCCCCAGGCGTCACTGTAGTACACCGCTAGGAATGCGATCCAGCACGCGATGATACCTATCAGGTAGTTACCTTGTAGTTTCAGAGGCATGGAGGTGGCTGCCGAAGTGATCTATCCAGCAGAAGTTGACCATCAGTGACCATTGATGAGTAGATTCTGATCGTGTCATTTGTGAAAGACTCACATATTGCCAGTCGAAACTGATATTGAGGATTCCCAGACCTTCGTTACTCAACGACCCACCGAACAAGTTAGTCAAGATAGCCGCCTTGTCCCCAGTCGCATTCATCGAAGCCAAACAAGGGATTGACACCGAGTTCAACCATGGAAAAATGTACGCGGGGAAGAACTCGTAGAGGAACATCCCGCCAAAACAGTACCAAAATACTCGAAGGGGTTTTGAATTTTTCACAGTATCCCAATGCAGGGCTTGTAACGATTTGACAGTAGGTATGTTGGTCCAATAAACTGCTTCTACGTGCCATACGGTGACGGGTCGTAAGATACCTGTCAGACCATATCCGAATAGTCCTATACTCAAGGTACTACATTTGTGTGGGGCGATCAGCTCACTACAGTATGATACATGTAGTTTGTGGGATATAGCATGACTTACCTGAGGATGACAGTGGTGGCTGTCAACTTGACATCGTAGAACAGGTTTTGAACTGTAAACACTGAGATACTTGCGGCGCCATTCGAAGCTGCAGAAGCAGTGATAGCCGCGATGGAGTGTTCCTTCAAGCCGAATGCGGACGGATTGATGAATTTGGCAAATGTAACGTAAAACGGCAAGGATCCAGTACCATGTTTGTCTCGCCACCTCTTTTCCAAGTGATCACCTCGGGGTAACAGTGCTGCCCAACCGTTGCCGATGAAATATAGGATCAGGACAATGAAAGAGCCACTGATTGTCACATTGGTGGGTTTGAACTAGAAAGGGATGACTTGTATCAGCTTGGTTGCTTTAGGAAACCGTGAAGGGACTCACTAAGTAGATTTGGGTCATGGAAGCTTGGAAGCAAGCCATGATCGTACCCAAGACCATACTCCTGAACGTGACAGATGGATCATCATCGTCTCTGATTGACAAAAGATGGTCTGCGGCATCCCGACCTGTTCTGATTATATGACCTTCTTCGGAAATTTCATCGTGTAAGAACGATTCGTCGGGCTTTCCAACAGCCACCTTTTCTTGGTCATTGGGTAGTCTGGTGTCTTTGTCAATGGCAGACGTTTTACCTTCGAGGGGAGGTACAGGTCCCTGTCCCGCTGTGGAAGTCAGGATGGCGACTTGGTCCATCTTGAAAATTGAACTCCTAATTCCGTTTGCGGTCAGTCGATATAACGTAGTGAAAAAACCAATCTTCGTTCGACATCGCATTCAGTAGGGTTTTATACCTGTCAATGATCAGAACTGATACTGATCACTCGCCGGTTTTGCATCTTTCATCTTGAAAGAAATCCATGTCGATGAATGGTGTGATAATGATGTGATCAACGAGGGTGTTTTTCATGAAGCAGGTTATGTGCGTTTGATGATTTTGATGGAGATGCGAATGAGCAGAATGGGCAATCTTGTTCCATAATTAGCTCTGAGAGACGAGTTGTGCCGTTTGCTTCGGAAAGATTAAGCGGAAGCAACCTGGTGAAGGTCAGCGAAGAAGTTGGAATGGGATCGCAATGGTAGTGGTGACCATGCGGTTCCAAGGGTTCCAAACGATTCTGCCCATGCGGTACACAACTCATGTTTTCCAATCACAGTCTTCAGATCTGTGACGAAGCAAGTTTAAGGTTATTAAGCACTAGTGGCGCCAAAGAAGGTAGGGTCAAAAGGGTTTTAGAATTTGATCACCATGCTGTTTGACCGTTTAATCTTAAGCGGATGATGGCGTGCTCATTGCGTTGGACGAGGTCCGTAAGATCCATGTATGATCCATTGATGATCCGGACAAGCGTATCCAATGAAGGCATCTCTGTTCATTTTCGGCAACATGTGCTTGAGGGCAGGACGGCGACTCATTGTAACCATCCTAAAAATCACGCCATGACAATCATCATTGCCATCGATCCATTGTGGAGCGGGAAGCAAAGCGGCTTTACTTGAGCTTTCAGCCGAAAGGCTACAGCCCGAGTCGGGAGAGCGAGACAGTATCTGTGCTACGTCGTACCCAGCTACACAGGGAACCGATTTGCTCGATGACTGGCCGTATGGCTCGCAAGGCATTGATCCGGCATTGATTTTGACTGACGTGGCAAGCTTCCGTGCTTCTGACCAATTTGATAACCCATGGGGTCGCCAATGTCCTCTTCACGTCAAGAATCATGCTCCTCTCCTGATCTTCTGGTTTCCAAGCTATATCGGTTCTGCTGATCTACCAGACAAGGTTGAAATTTTGTAAACCTCGGATGCTCATCAAAGGTTCAAGCCAGCTTTAGCGACTGCGTATTATCCTTCGATGAAGCGCTGTCGAGTGGACTGCCCGATTTCGTCTTTGTCTACTCAAGTGCGTATCAAACTGATATGGCTGTAACGTCAAACCTGTGTGTCACAGCGCCCTTGAGCCTCCTGCTACCTGCATGAAGTGTATGAAGCGATGTAATCAAAGGATGCCAAAGACCTCAGCGTCCTTGTCGATCCTTTCGGTGTTCTAAACTCATTTGGCACCTTCGAAAGGAGGGTACGTGACCTCACCTTTGCTCATATGGTACAAAGGTGATCGTTTAACCACAGGATCATGAAGTATATATACCTATCGAATCGAGTCAAAATTTCAGAAGAAATCATTGTCATCAACAACCATCATCCCAAGTCCGACTCACTTATCGAAAATCATTAAAAAACAACCACTTATCAATCAGCATAAAATAGAAAGTAATTCACCGATCTCACCTCACCTGGTAGACAATCACAACACAACATGACCTGCGTAACTACCACCACCCCAGCTCAAGCACCGGCTACCATGTTCTCCCATCCAGCTCTCCTGACTGGACTAGCTTCACCACCACTTACACCTATATCTCCCACCACCATTACCACAAAGCGAAACTCGCTCCACGCAAGCCCCAAGCTTCAGCCACCTGAACCGTCTTATGCGATGCTTCGAGCTCACCATGTCTATGCTCTGAAATACACCATCGCCAAATTGAGATGGGAACAAGTCAACAACTTGTACTTGCCAGGTCAAGATGCCGACTGGAACCACAACGAGATGATCAACAAGTTGGAGAAAGAACTGCACAATGTTCAAGAAGCTCAAAAAGGCTTGGATCAATTCCCTAATTGTTTCGCTCCTATCGCTTTCCCCAAAGCCCATGGTCCACTTACCAAAGAGAAGTTCGAGGAGAACAAGAAGATCGAGCTGGAGAAGGAAAAAAGGATCAATGAAGAGCTGGAGAAGGTCTTCCCATTCCTGAAGAGGTTGTTTATCGGTCCAATGACGAAAATGCAAGCTAAGAGGGATTTCCTACTGAGAGAGCAGTTGAAGGATAACGATCTGGAGGATATCTCAATGTTGATCCCTACTGAAAACAAAAAATGGTTGATGGCTCAACAAGAGAAGAAAGCTAATCATCCGACAAACAGGAAATCATACGAACAACAACGATACGAAAAGGAAAAACAAAAAGTGGCAGCGCATCTTGAGTTCCTCGCTAAACAAGAAGCACAAGAACCACCTACCAAACCTTTACCTTTCGGACCTCTCACGAAGGAGGAGTGGGTAGCTACTCTGCCTGTCTACGGCCCTAAGACGTACAACGAAGCGATGCTACCCAGTCAAAGGGAGCAGAGGCATAGAATCATTAGCTGGTTGCAGAGACCTTGGGGTACATATAATGAGAAAGCGTCCAAAGCGATGGAAGCTTTGGCTGAGCTCGCCAAGGCGTCTTTGGAGGAGGAGAAGTTGAGGAAGAGGAAAGAGGAGATGAAGAAGGTCGAGCTGATTAAAGCTCTTGAGGCGAAGAAGGCGAAGGAGGAAGGTAAGAAGAATGCACGGGAGTCTGGCAAGGAGGAGGAAGGAAAGAAGGCCGAACAAAAAGACGAGAGGCACGAGGGAGGCGAAGAGCCAGCCAAAGTTACAGAAGTTAAGAAAGGGTAAAGCTGTCTGTATATACATTACCGGCGTTCCGAGAGTAAATTGCAGTATGCATTTGTCGACGACTGTTTGTCAATCTGCGGCTATCCCATCCTTCAAGCGCTACCGGCGATCTCCGATAAGGTTCGGGTGGGATCATCCATCACCCAAGTTATCGATGATGACAAACAACTAACAGGCAACATTGCACTTGTACATCACCTCCTCATCTACTGCATCTCTATAATAAAAATTGTGTATAGCATCGCTGTCAACATGTCAGCCATAATCATCACGACCACTCCGTATACACGGCCTCACTCTCATTCCCGAACCAGATCACGTCCACCTCATTCACGTGCTCAATCCCAGATAGGAACACCTGTCAATGAACAGACTCCACTGCTCTTACGCCCTCCCTCACCCACACCAAGTTGTACTTCCTCTGTATCTACCTACTCATCCTCATCTGAGACCCTTCTCCGATCACCGCCATTGAAAGATTCCATCAGCTTAGCGAGGTTTTGTATCGTTTGTGCTGGGATATGGTCAGCGAATTTCGTATTTGCCTTTCAATCGACTGCTATACCCACTTTGGCACCGGAGATAGGAAGCTGGTTCGAGCATGCTGAGCTGGCAGCTTATCTAGGAAGTGGCTTTACACTAGCTAGTACAGCAGGTGAGTCTTACCAACTGCGACCTTCGTGCGAAAGAGTCGGCGGTTGATGGACGATCTAATCATCCGTTCCAAGTGATACCCCTATATGGGGTTTTTATGGAAACTTTAGGACGCACGTTCGCAATGGTCACTGCATGTGCATTCTTCGGTATAGGGACGATTCTGTGTGCCATGTCGAATCACATGTATACTTTGATTGGAGCTAGGATATTCGCTGGATTAGGTGGTGGTGGATTGTTGACTGTCTCTAGTGTGATTGTAACCGACTTGGTACCACTAAGGGACAGAGGTTTTTACCAAGGTATGTTCACCTTGTCTGATTTATCTCGCTACATTTCAGCATGATCTGATTAATAGTCCCTTTTCAGGCCTCATGATGACCATCTTCGGGTCTGGGTCGATGTTAGGCGGACCGTTGGCAGGTTGGCTTACAGATAAATACGGCTGGCATTGGTCTTTCTGGGTTCAACTACCCATCATCGTCTTCTGCGCTGTGATCGTATCCATCTTCTTACCTACACCACCGATCCCACCAACCCATCAATCTCTACTTAGCGGCTTGGCATCCCTCGATTGGCTAGGTTCCTTCTTCCTGATCGCCTCGGTCACCACGCTCCTGTTGGGATTCTCCTTCCACACTTCATACCTCGAACCCTGGTCGGCACCCATCGTATGGGGAATGCTACTTACCTCCGTCATCAGTACCGGTCTGTTCATATATACGGAAACGCAGGTAAAGAGACCAGTCGTACCGTTGGAATTGTTCAAGTCTAGCCATATAGCTGCAATCAACACGTCCGGTTTCTTCTTAAGTGTTGGGAATCAGGCTTTTGTAAGTCACGACTGCTAGTAGATAGCACGATACCACTGACTGACTCACTTGATTGGCTCTCACAGATGTATCAGATGTAAATTGATCAGGCCTGTAGACTTTCTACCAGGATCGAGCTGACTTTGAATGTAGTCCCGTTTACTTCGCTGTCATCGTCAATACGTCTACCGCACAAGCTGGGCTGATCATGTCATTATGTGGTGGGTTGGGTTTGGCGACCGGATCGATGGTAGCAGGACAGTGAGTGATACATTTAGGTCCACCTTAAGATTTCTAAAGCGCTAAATTTCGACAACAGGTATATACGCTCAGGTCATTCGTGGAAGTACCTCGGTCCAATTGCTTTATTCCCTCCGATCGTAGGATCCATCGTCGCTGCTATGTGGGATCCAACGTGGACATGGTGGAGTTACTACGCTACTGTCCTACCTTGTGTTCTGGGTTACTCGACTTTCTTATGCGTACAACTAGGTGAGTTAATGAAACCCGGAAGATAGATATAGAAAGCTTCGAGTTTGGCTGACTAGAAAATGTAATTGAATAGTCGCTCTGATCTCAAGTGTAGACAGTAAGATCATGGTGAGCTTCCCAAGCCGTATCTGGTTTTGTACAAATCGAAAGCTGACTTGATCAACAGCCTAAAGCTACGGCTCTCATGTACACTTCACGAAGTCTCGGAGCTACTCTTGGAGTCAGTATAGGTGGATCCGTCCAACTGGGTGCTTTGGCAAGTGATCTGAAGAAGCAGTTCAAAGGGATCGACAATGGTAATGAGGTAAGTAATTGTCAGATCCATCATCCAAGCACCCAAATTCAGATACAGATGAAAGACTGATTTATTCTATATCACCGCAGATCATCTCAGCGATCCTTCATTCCAAATCAGCCATTCGTCTCTTACCTCCCTCACTCCGAGAACTAGCTTTAGCATCTTACAGTCATTCTTTGTCTGTCGTATGGGGATTCTCAGCAATCATAGCTACGATCACATTAATCAACTCGTTTTGGATCGAAAGTAGTGAAGTGCACAAGGATGAGGAAGACGACCAGTTGAGAAAAGGGGTGTGTGGTGTAGTGGAAGGTGGTTTCGGGGAAGGATTGGGTGAAAGTACGATAGAGGGAGAGACTAGGGAGTAGATAATAGGTGATCTATAAAGGACAATATTTATGGAATTGGTATAATCGTATCATCAGGTATAATGAGGTATGATCACGTAGAATTAGATGATTAGTCCCCTACGCAGTAGATCCAATAAAATCCTTAGTTAAAAATGCGAAGACAGCTTGTTATTCAAAATGCTCCTACTTGCTACTAAGATAATGCATATGTCAGATGCTTGTTACAAGATGTGTTTGTATGTATATAATCTTCAAGCGGTATATATAGATATATCAATGAAAACGTAATATCCTTACTAAACTTACCAAATTTTCAGTTTTCTCAGGAGAAAAGATAAATTTCCAGATAGTGGTACCAATTCACTCTATCTGTTCAGAACTTTCAGCTTGTCCCCCTTCAGATCTCTAAAATGATTTATACATATTTTTCCGTTCTTCATCGTCTGATCCCCCCCCCCCCCCCTTTCGCGTTTTCCATCATCTATCATCGTACTTACGTACTCAACTCATCCTCTTCATTATTCCCAAAGGCCCTCTCAAACACATCTTCATTCTCCCCAATCACCAGATCATCAATTACACTCTCACATTCATGTTGATAAGTTTTATAGATGTTCTTCAACGATTCACAAACATTCTTCAAACCAAATATGAAACCCATATCGGGTCTGTTAGGGAATTTCGGTGGGAATCTAGCGTAGGGTAATCCAGTGATTTCATCAAATTTCGTATCATAACCTTTACCCAATGTCTTATCATCCGGATCTTTATGTTCTTTGGAGAATAATAAGAAATCACGCCCTGTGGTGGTATGGGCGAAATCTACCACTCTGATATTCACTTCTCCCCTTATCTTACGATGAGTATGAGTGTGAGGATGTCCGTGTTCACCGCTCCCGGTAGTACTTGATCTTCCATGTGAATGCGAGTGGGTGTGGGAGTGAGAATGGGATTTACGCCTTCTTGAATGTGAATGAGAATGGTGTGAATGTAAATCAACACTTCTACTTCTTCTTTCATCTTGATGGGTGTGAGAGTCACTTTGATCGATTCGTTTGAGCGGTCGATGTCGATGTTCAGCCCATTCATCGTGATCTTCTTCTTCTTGTTGTACTTTTTGTAAATGTTCAATATCATTGACATTCTCATTTTCATTTCCATGTCCATTCCTGATGACAGATCGATAATGATCTTGAATCTCTTTATCCCCATCATAAATCAACAGCAAACTGCATCCGTAGAATCTGAACCCATCAAGTCGTAACATGATCGCCGCTAGGTTATGCAATTTCTGGACGATGATCGGTATATGATCGACCAGGAGCGTTTCACCATCAGATAAGAAACTGTGAAGGACATTGGGGAAATCGGATGTCTTGATTTCCCTGCCGCGGTATTTGTTCCGAGACACAAACGATTGGGTTTCGTTATTCCATACCTATCATCGTTCATACATAAGTCAGCTGATCCCATGGTGACATATTTCGACCATGACCCACCTGCATCCCACACATCCTCACACCCAATGTCCTGCTAGTCGTAGCATCGCATTTCTTTCTCTGACTGCGTTTCTTCAAAGGCGTCGCATCGTATCCGTACTGCCTCGTACCCATTTTCAGATCTAGCACGCAAGGATGTTTCAATCGACCCGTAAGATCCTCCATGAATATAAATAATTCCTGACGGGCGATCTCATCCGGATTGACAGATGGTGAAGGTGGTACAGAGATATGAGATTGGGTCGTTGCGGTATGAAGAGGTGAATCTACGATTGGAGTGATAGTCGAAGTCGAAGTCTTGGCCATGGTCATAGGGTGTAATCCATTTCCTAAAGGTAATTTATTTCGATTTTTCTTGATCATCTCCAATCTGTTCTCATGTTGATCATCATCTTCACCTATATCTTCCATATGGAACATTCCTCTTTCTACACTTTGATCCCTTTTACCTCTATCGGTCAATACCACATCACTCTTCGTTCTTCTGATCCCACTTTCATCCTCATGAGCAGATGACAAAGACCTGAGATCCATACTTCCACTTCCCTCCAACAATCTTCTCTCAGATCTCCTTCTCATTCTATTTCTCGATCGTGATCTCACACATGCCCCAGTCGATTCCCCAAATTCATCATCCGCCTCTACATCAGCCTCATCATCGTGTCTACTATAATGCAAACCCATACCTCTCTTGCGCAATTTCTTGAGGATTGTAGCGAACACGTGATCTTTCAATTTCGTGTTCACACTGGTTGATCCAGTCCCACCAAAAGGATGAGGTGAATTATACCCACTCCCGGATCCGCCAATTTCACTTAAACTGGGGTTGTAAGAAGGTAATTGACCGATTCTCGAAGGTAAAGTCGGTGTAGATATAGTATGGTGCAGATGTTGTTTGAATAAGGAAGTAGAGGGGGAGGGTGCAGGTGTGGAAGGCTCCTCGATCGTCTCTTGAATAGGTCTCGGTACGGCGGGTGTAGTCAATGGGTTGGCTTTGAGATGAGGTGATCCACCAAGCATCGAACTCTGCCAGGAGCTTGAAGGAGAATTGGAAGTGTATCTGACGAATTCCTGTGACCGAGCTGAGGAAGGTCTCAGAGTTCTCTTACTTCCCTCTTCATCAGATGTACCGTACATCCTACTATTCTTACTTCGACCTCGATCGTCTTTCTTGAAAAGCCAATCGGGGACCACATGCCGATTGAAATCCAACGATACTTCTGGTATTTCGACACCAGTGGTTGGCATACTTCGAGTGGACTGAGCAGAGAGACTGGTGGATGTAGGATGCAGCATCGGTCTACTACCAGGTAGACCGGGTGTGGAAGGGTGTGATTGCGCTGGCGAGTCGATGGGAGTCATGGATCCTTCTGTAGGGGCACGCAGTTGTCGACGATAGTTGACCAACATGACACCAAGATAGCGAGGGATAAACGCTAAGAGGGCAGGTGCTAGTTTTTCGACCTCTTCGTAGAACAGGTTCTCTCGACTGACGAGGGGCTGTGGGTGATAGAGATTGAACATTCAGGTCGACCAGGATTGCGAGAATGGGTTTGGAGACACAATCAGCATATGATCCACAGCTGCTAGCATATAATCTAACAGAGTAGAAAGCTACTCACCTTGCACACAGCCCTTCTAGTAAACTTGTAAATACTACTATGTCCTCCCACGGCATGATTGAACGGTTGAAGTGGTACCGTCAAACCATCATCCGTTGCATCCGTATCGTCTCCTCCATTCTCATCGTCCGAATTCCACATCCTGTCTCCATCGTCTTCCTCATCGTCATCGTCATCAGACAAAGATTCAGTAGTAGTCGTGGTCCATCCTGAATCCTCTTCCTGATCGATATCCGATATATGTGCAGGTGAAGAAATCACATCTGCTGAAGCCGAGGCAGAAGCAGGTGAATGGTGTCTCAATAGAGGCGAGGAAATGGCAATTCCAACGGGGATCTCTTCATCTTGGTCCCCACTTCCACTTGTAGATCCAGAACCATAATCAACATCTTCATCCATTAATTCCTGTCTTCGTCTTGATATAGCTCGAATGGGAACAGGTGTACTTGGACTGACCATCCCACCACTAGGTTGATCTGGACTTTGTCCGATGATGATGGCATTTTCGTTCGATTGTTGTCTTCGTAAACTGTATGAACTTCCATTCCGTGATGATGAAGGTAAAACGTTTGTGGAGTTATTTCGCGAGCTGGTAGTGGACTGTGTGGTAGTGGGTTTAGGTCTAGGACGGGATTTTGATCTTGATTCTTTTCTCTGCTGTTGTTGATGTTGTTGGTCTATCTCATCCATGACATCTTCACTTTCATGTTCTTCCACCGCCGATTCTCTCTCTTTCTGCCTATCCTTGTCCCTCAATTTCTTTGTGGTAGGTACAGACTCTCTCGATTCCTTGAAAAGTCCCATACCCATACTACCTTTCCTACCTTGTTTCACCCCATTGCCCAGACCCAGATTCTCCTTTGCTTCGCACAGTACTCTGAGGGCTTCTTTCGGTAGGGGCATTTCGGAAGACTGTTCACCTCTTCTGACAGCTTCGCCGAATGACAGGTCGAAATCGCCCCCTAGGCCCAGCTCAAGAGGCAGGATAGATGACCCATGGTTTTTAGTGCTGGTGCTGGTGGTAGATCGAGGTTTGAGAGAGTACTGCTGGTCTGTCGAATAATGGGGTAGATAGAATGATCGGTCGATCACTGAGGAGGGTTGGGTAGAAGGGTAATGAAGAGAATTACTACGCGTTTTGCGAACTCGTCTGGCATCGGATGGGATGTTGATTGTGTACGCATTGTCGGTGGAAGATGGACCAGGTAGTTGTTGTGAAGGTATAAGACCGGACCCAGAGCCAGAAGATGGCTGTCGATTCGGTTTGACCATACGACTACTTGACCCCTTATTCCTATCATCCCGATGATGTCCATTCTGATCCTGATCCTCCTCCTCATCATCATCATCTAAACCTTCGACCACACCCGCACGTAGACTGATTGTAGCACTTCCCACCTCTCTGACCAATCTATCCTTATCTTTGACATTCTTTTCTCCCTCTTGCACTTTTGCTTTCCCTTTACTTTTACTCCTCGACAACTTGGTCTCTGCTCCACTACCCTTGATCACTTCTGTATTGAGTGTTAATCCGGGATTCTTCTTGGGCGATGTCAGGGGAGGCGACCGTGCAGGAGAGTGGGAAGGCGAAGGGGAAGAAGGATGGGAATGTCGATGGACGAGGGGTATGTGATGTCCGTGGGAATGATGGTGGGAGTGGGTATGGAAGATCCCATGGCTATGTCCGTAAGCATGTTTCGTGGGAGATGTTTGCGCTTGAGTTTGAGTTTGGGCTGGGGTATAGCTGTATGTCTGAGGGGACGAAGGAGAAGGAGGCATGTGTGGAAAGGTATCAGAGTATAAGAAACGTTGGAATAGGTAAGATAGAAAGGGCTATATTAAAATACGTCACTCAATAAACACTATGAATACGATAGAATTATCAGTATCATCATGACCGTCGTCGTCGATGCTCACAGCCTATGACAAACACCAACTTACAGAGGAGATGAGAGGGAGCGACGTTATCTGACCTCGCACGTAAACTCATGCCAGGCAGTGTGTCTGGTTTATTGATAACAAACAAATTCCCAGTCTATGTTCGAGATAATCTGCTTCAAAGAAGGTGCGTATAGGATCTATGGTGGTTCCAGTTAGCCCTATGTTGGCTCTGCAATGAGGAGGACTAGACATACATACAATCTGTTATATGATATGTTGAAGTTGATCGCTGGTATCTACCCACCCTATTCTCGATGATTACCGGCGGATTTACACAAAAGATGATCGGTCGGATCTTGTGTTTGTATCTTGGGTGTCTGCCAGGTCTGTTTCTATGTATGAGCAGATACGACTATGACCAACGAACGTGTCTTATCTTGCGTGATCGAGTGAGTGATGTTTGTTGATAGAGATCAATCAAGGCTAGTGGGGCAAAACTGTTTATGACACGTTCGTCGATTCGTATCGATATCGAAGCTAACGTTCTACGACGAAGATTGGATGTGATGTGTGTGCTGATTGACCTGTGATACTGATCACAGAGTTGGGCTTGTGCTGTTTTATGCGTTGTGTAATCTAGATTGTAGGAATGGTCGAGCGAGAGAAAGAGAAGAGAGAGAAGGAAGGGATCATATCGTGAATGCGCGAGTCATGATACCAAATCATCCATCTACTCTATCTATTCCATATCAGATATCTCACATGATCACAGTACGACAGAACTATGACATATTCATACTCAATACCACAGTCATATATATGTATCATCAAAGAAAAAGAGGGTATATACACATTTCGTATGCTATGACAATTGCTATACCAATTAAAACCATATATGTATATCTAAATCTAAACGTGTACTAGACTAAAAGTGGGAGAAAAAGCCTTTTTGATCCGAAGCGAAACGAACGAGACGAAATGTCTTAGGCAACAGGTTTAACGGCATAAGTTCTTCTGTACAACTCATCAACACCTTCCAAGTAGTAAGCACCTGGCCAGATGTTATCGATCGATCCTTGAGGTGAGTATTTGACAGCGTTGTGGTTCTCTTCTCGGAGCTGTGTACGGTGGAAGAAATCAAGACTCGTCAGCAATGTCACGAGGTTCTAGCAGTCAGCCAAGTGTTCACCAAACTCACCTTCAAGGCAGTAACGTATTCTTCACAAGGTCTAACATCCATAGAAGCCAATCTCTCCTTCAACTGTAATTTACCGGCAATCTCTTTGGTGGATCCGACAACTCTCAAAGCGTAGAACGAAGCGGCACAACCTGAACCGAAAGCGTACATTCCAATTCGTTTACCGGTCTATGATGCAAAGAAAAGAAAACAAGACATCATAAACAGGTGTGATGATAAGTTGAATGGGGCCACTCACCTCTAAACCCTCGGGAGCACTGGCAAGAACACTAGCAAGAGCACCGTACAAAGAGGCAGTGTACATGTTACCACATCTAGCCACGCAGTCTGATCCTGGTACGACAGCGGATTTGTAGTGTTCCGAGGCGATACCGACGAAAGTCTTCTCGACCACTTTATCCGTATATGTCTTGGTCTTCTCGACGGAGATGGTCTCGGGCACGTTGGCGAATTTGGGTGATGAAGGGTTTCGGATGTAGTCCTATTTATAAGATCCAAAGAAATTAGTCTGAAAAATATTCTCATTTGCGATGGGGTGGAACTCACATTGTAGAACATACGAGCGTGTCCTTTCTGGACGAGTTTACCATAGGGACTGATCAAAGGGAATCAAGCTCATATACTACGTAAAGACTGTGATATCACCCACCTGTGTAAACAGACATAATCAAACTGTTCAATACCTTGAACTTCCTTGCTCTCAACACCGTTCTGAGCATGACCATTGACACCATTGGTAGCATCTCCGTTTATACCGTTGACGAAAGTCTTGGCGGCACCGGCGATATCTGATACGGCGGCAGTCACAGAGGCGAGGGAGAGTTTCTTGGCTGCTCTAGCTCGCGATTTCTGGGCTTTTTCAAGGTATGTAGAGTAAGCGGCATCGAGGGCTCCAAGGTAGGCGGCGATGGTCCATGGTCCGTCCACGGTGGGCTAAGACGAGTTGGACGATGATCAGCCAGGTAAGCTAAGTGTGTAAGAGGAGATTCGCTCACGTATTCAGCTGAAAGATCAGGTTTGTAGAAATCCCAAGTGTTGGCGATGTGGGTACCGTGGACGGCTAAGTGACGATGGGATATTAGCAAACCATCAGATAAACTAAAAGAAGTATTTGAAAGATAAAATAGCCACGATCGACAGGAATGTCTGTTAAGGGTAGATTGACTCACGCTCGATCACCAACGGAGCATTTGGTCCAATCAACATGGCGCAAGCACCCATACCACCAACGGGTCTAGCGGAACCTTCCTTGTAGATCGCAATATCACCACACATGACAATAGCATTCCTTCCATCCCAAGATTCAGATTGAATCCAGTTGATGACGTTGAACAAGGCTGCGGTCGATCCATAACAGGCGTTCTTGGAGTCGATACCTTCGATATCGGTATTTCCAGATGGGGCAAAGAGGTTCATAAGGATTGTCTTGGTAGCTTTGGATTTATCGATGAGGGTTTCGGTACCGACGTCCAGTCGACCGATGGAAAGGGGATCGACGTTGTACTTCTTGAGAAGGGATGATACGACTATATATAATGTTTACACAGATTATCAGTATCGAATTATCGCACCAATAGATAGATGGACGAAGAGACAACTCACCAGTAAGAGCGACCGAGTTGATATCCTCTCTGTTATACATGACACATGATCAGTATATGTCAAAGAGATATCCCAAGCACGGACCACTCACTTGTCATCGGTGAAAGCCATGTACTTTTGACCTAAACCAATGGTATATTTCCCTTTGGACACACCGTCAAAGTCCTCGAGAGCATCTTCTGAGATACACTGTGGGTGATATGATATACATCAGCAGGTTGAGTACAATGATCGAGTAGTATCAGAAGCATAGCAACCACTCACTCTCTTAGGGAAGTACATCTCCAAACCGAGGATACCGACGTTGGAAGGTCTAGCTGGGATATCGAATTCTGACATTGTGTGTGTGTGATTCTTAACGAGTGTGTAGGTATACTAGAGCAGTGGAAGATCGAGAGTATGCTATGGATATGAATGTGTATATATATATATATATATATGATATGCAAGATGAAGTGAATTGGTATGATATGATACGATACGATGTAGATGTAATTTTGGGGTTATTCTTTGTTTTTTTCCAGTTGTCAACAGAATTCAGGAAATATAAGAGAGCAATGTCGTCCCATCTCTCGTCTCGACGCGCATGGACCTCGTTACTGTTTGAGGCTAGTGCATCAAATTACGTAATGCACACACGCGACATCGGTACCTGATTCCCATTGTCAGCTATAGCCAGGGTCATTGATTGGGTATTGGGTATTGGATATACGACAGAGACACAGTATATGCAGTAGCATGCACAGTACAGATACAACGGCAGCTCTGATACGAGATACGACTATATACCCTATGTGATACCTCTCCTACCTATCCTTACTCCGCACATACCCTACCCAAGCACCCACCTCCCTCCTCCCTTCCACACTATCCCTAAATCCCCATGCGTATCCCCGCGCTTTGCCTCCAAGACCAGGTGATGGTGCCCAGAACCTGGCTTGGACGGTGGGTCTCTTGCGCTTACCTCGTCTAGTAGTATTCTTGGTGGATGTACTCGAACTCGTGTTGTGCGACGTATCCTTGAGATTGATCATAGGGATTGAAGATGATTTTGATTGAGTCTCGTCTTTATTTGTGATACTCAACCTGGAATGTCGAGATACTGTACCGACAAATATCGGAGGTAGGCCCATATCACTGTCATCCACCGTAAATGTTTTTAGAGGTACAGAAGCACAACTTGAATCACCACGAGACGAGGAAGGTTCAGTGAGATGTTCAACCTCGATAGCAGATTCCGTTGCTATACGATGCACCTTCGTGCTGGTCTCTGCAGGCAGAGGGAGATATCTCGGATTACTAGATATACTAATTCGAGCTCAGCAAACGACATATTGCCCCTCACTCAGAGATTGCACGCACATGATAGACGGATAATCCTCCTCGCTGGGTATAATCGATACATCCTGTAGAGGACAAGCAGAGAACAACCTGAACTTGACTGTATCAAGTGCATCAGTCTCCTACATATCTGTCGATTATATGTTTCAGTAAGAGACGCAGCTTACCTACAGCATCCCCCTCATCCTTTTTCTCATTCCTGCCATTCAATTTGGCTTGCACCTCAGATTCAGCTTCAGCCTTGGCTAGCCTCTCTCGTTCTTTCCGCCTCTTCTTCTTCGCATTCTGCTTCTCCGCTTTGGTCATGGGTCGAGTGACTCCGTTCTCCACCACATCCTTATCGTCATCTTCATCGTGAGGGATGCTCGCAGGTTGAGCTGGTGGAGGAGGTAGAGACGAAGGAGGGAAAAGAGAACTCATGAGCTGTTGATACGCTGCTACATCTTCCGGGGTGGGAGTGATTGGTCTGTCCGACTGCTCCTCAGCATCCTCAGAGAGGGCAGAGGAAGGTGTATGTGACGAAGGTGAGCTCATGATAGGCTGATGTCGATGTGGTGGAAGAACGAAGAAATCCAAAATTTATGTTTCTGTACGAGTCCGGTTATATGGATCAATTCATCAGCCGGGTCTCATCAGAATGCATCAACATCATCATCGTTCTAGGATTGAACCCATTTCCATCTGTTTATCTCCTCGTTCTCATCCTATCCTACCTCGCAGACGACTTCCATTCACTTAACTGATAGGAATTATAAGTAAGCCAGACTATCGCCGTTGGAGACAGATCATCATGGGAGATTCGGCAATCCACGCGTTGGCAGGATCAGTGGGGGGATGTGTATCAATGGTCAGTAGTACTCTGCATTATTGGCCAAGTGGAGTCGTGCTGATGGGTGTATGCGAGATTAAATAGGCATTGACATAGTACGTGGTAAGATATAATGGATCTCTATGATGATGTTCGCTGATGAAGAATCCTATCGACAGTCCCCTCGTCAATCTGTCCACTAGAGCAGCAGTCCAAACCAAGAAAGAGGATCTGGTGAGTGATCATGAGCTGTGTTGAGAATGGCTGTCATCACACAAGTGTCAATCTGATCTGACCTGTCTGTCATCGATCACTGTAGACCCTTATCCAAGCAATTAAGAAGACCATCGAGAAGGAAGGATTGTCCGGTTTGTACTCTGGTCTGTCAAGTTCCTTAGCAGGGATAGCTATCACCAATGGGGTTTACTACGCTTTCTGTCAGTCTCATGATTTTCCCCGACTCCTAAGCCAGTACTACTCACATGAGCTCGACTAACTTTGGACTTTCTGATGACTATAGATGAAGAGACTCGATCAGTCTTACTTCGACGAAGATCCGCAACATCTCACTCTACAAGTGCCCTTAGTACTGGCGAGGGTATCATCGCGGGGTTGATTGCTGGTGAGTTTACTAGAACAACACTATCCTCTATCACTCATACCATTTTGAAACAAATCAATTCATACTGATCCATTACACCCGATCAAGTTCTATGTATCACACCGGGACAAAGCTGACCAGTTTTTTCGTTTTTTTTTTTTTCGATTTACAGGCTCAATCACAACGGTAGCTACCAACCCCATCTGGACGATCCAAACCAAACAATCCACCCAATCAGTCATCGAGACCAAAGAAGGAGAGACCAAGAAAGTCAAACCGGGAGCTTTGGAAGCTGCTAATGAGATATACGAGAAAGATGGGTTGAAAGGTTTCTGGAGGGGGATTGGTCCGGCTTTGATCTTGGTGATCAATCCTGTGATTCAAGTGAGTTGTTTAATGCTCAAAGGTAATAATGTGAAACATAGGTTCTTTCAGATGCTGACCAAATCACCGATCTATGCATTGACAGTACACCACGTTTGAGCGACTCGTCTCTCTTCTCTTGACCTACCGTCTCTCAAGACAAGGCACGACCTCAACGACAACTCAGAAAGCTCTTGGTAGAAGTTCGTTGAGCGATTGGGATCTGTTTATCCTGGGTGCAGCAAGTAAACTGGTAGCTACTGGTGGTACCTATCCTTATGTGAGTGGTAGATCCCGCTTCGAAGTGGTGTTGGTGATGATTTAAGACTGATCTGGCTGTATATGCGTGTAGATCGTGGTCAAATCGAGACTTGTGAGTATATTTCTTCATGTTATCTTCATAGTGCACCATAACCACGAAGCTAACTAATACTGTCGGTGGTCGTATGATTCCATCATGTAGCAAGCGGCTACTCATAAATACAAGTCATCTCTCAAAGCTGTACTTCACATCTTGGAGAAAGAGGGTTTATCAGGTCAGTCAACCTCATACAACTTACTACGTCAATCCTCACACACGGCCAAATGATACTCACCTAATATTCCAATGATTAGGCCTCTACGCTGGACTCGGTCCGAAGCTCCTCCAATCAGTACTCACAGCTGCTTTCATGTTTGTCGCTCAGCGAAGGATCTACGAGTTTGTTAAAGGGGTGAGTAGATCTATCCCATGATTGTTACATTTAACCGAGGGACAACCGGCTAATGGGAAAATACAATCAAGCTCGTCAACGTCGCAGCTCAACGAAAGCTCGCTGCAGCTTAGGTCAGAATCCTTGAGGAGGACCTTCGTGCATTTCGGAGGTGAGAGCGTATTTGTCTTCCTCACGACTTAGTTTTGTATCTTTGTTAGTATGGTTATGTCAAAGTTCCTCGATGATCAAACATATCTATGAGATATACTCCTGCTGGACATCTTCCATGAGACCAGCGCAAGCCGTATGAGGTTTGACTCCAATGTTAACTCACTGCCAGCAGTATATTTTACAACAATAAGTCATGCATGTACAGTCAACAGACGGAAAGAATCTAGATGCGGTCGCAAGGAATACGAACGGAAATGATGGGGTTGAAAGGCGTGACGTGTGTTATCATGGACTGAAAGAGAATAATCAGCTCAGCATGTGTAACTAAAGGGTAGCGGACGCAAGTGATTCTGAAGGATATAAAATCGAATGAAGAGAACTCATTGAACACACCTCTCTATCCTGATTGTATATCCATCCACCATTCTCTCATTATCACTGCTGATTCTGATTCTGTTTGGCCGACTCCACAATCCTACTGCCAGCGTTTTTAAATTTCTCAGGAGCGACGGTTTTAGTCAAATCCTCCAATTTGAGATGTAGTGCATCCAACAATTGTCTTTTCTCTTGATGATATTCTTCCAATTGACGGGCTTGTTCAGCTTTCAACCTACTCATAGTATCCCATACAAGGTCAGTCCCGCGACTATTGCATGGCACTACTGTTTGGGTAGGATCAACGATGAGGACGATCGCTCACCTCTCAAAATCATCACTTAAGACATGATGCCAAGGAAATAACACTGTCGTCTGGAACAAGAGCGCAGAAGTAGCTACGATGAAGTTAACGTATGGTAAGGCTCGAGGGATCATTGTTGGGGTTGAGAGTAGTTATTATACAAGTGAGTCGGTCCAGTTGTATATGAGTGATGGATACAGTCGAAAAAACACGGTGGCAAAACAAAAGAGAAAGAAAGTGAAGATGTAAAAAATCGAATTGATGCATGATACTCGTCTATCTACCTACTACCTATATATAATGCAACAATCCTACAACCCGGAGAGCGACAATAGCAATGACAAAAGAGTGAGAGTAAAATACAAATTGATCACTTCATCTCTACAAATTCATCCATCCTCTTTGTCACCTGTTAATCCGAAAAATACAAATCATCCACCCAGTCGAATTCGGAAATTTGTATTTCTTGTACCATTCGGGTCAGGGTAAAAGACACACCGGTTACATACAACAAAGGTGCACCTACCATAGGATATGCAGCTGCAATTACAAATGAGCGATGCATGCACACGAGCAGGTCGATATATTCGAAAATACACCCACTTCACACCTACACCAATGACTGTATGCCATAATAGTGTCAGATGATCGTCGTGCAGGCGAGTCACTCCGTGCAATGGAGCACAAAAAATCCGTTCGGACACTTCTTTTCATTGGGCGATCAATGCATCTGTTCATGGCCAGAGGTGTTCGGAGACAAAACCGAAGTGAGGAAAGAAGTTATTGGGGCAGTTCTCTCCTTCAAGCTATGAATGACCCTCACGAGTAGGCTAGGAGTGGGATGTATACACATTGCGTTTAGTACTGTTCAACTGGATAGCAGATCGTATTGATTATCATATTTATAACACGACATATTACCTGTTACATACTCATTCAGCTAGTAGACTTATAATAAGAATTTACCACTGGGATGGTTTTGGGTTCACAGCTCCCATTGTACCAATTGCTACATCGTTTCATCCTCAGGGTTGACAGGCTCCGAACCGAAAGTCACCACTCCTCGAGTAGTCCGCTTTTCATGGGAACATATTCATAATCAGATAACGGATAGAATGAAATGAAATGAAGTGGTGTACGCAAGTTCCTGGATGACTGTAACCACAGAGAGAAGTAAGAGGCGTAGACCAGAGGATCCAGATGATCTCGGGAAAATAGGGAAGACTCCAACATCGGGAAAAAGATATACATCGCATACCGCACCGGACTCACACTCCACCTGGTTCATCGTTTGCTAGACGGGGGGATAGGTGAAAGCTTTGTGTACTGCGCGACAAGGTTGTTCCTCACCCGTACTTGTACGTGGGAAAGAAACGAGGCGTTCCGACGAATAATCTTAATCAGATTAGATGAAGATCTAAAATCGGCCGATAAGCAATTGAAATTAACGAATTAACCGAAATCTTTTGAACTGTCCTGTTTTTTTCAGGATCCACCAACCGTTAGGGGTACCGTATTCCTATAGCTGGGGCACAGTACATCAGGCAGGATATAAGATGAGAGAGCGATAAGTTTCGGAGATGGTAGGAAAACAGGAACTTCTTGGCAGGCACTACCTGCACCACCACATCCTAATTTGGTGAGTCGCAGTTAGAGAAGCTTGAAAAAATTGAAGAGGAGGAGGATCATCTGCCAAATTCGAGATAGAGAGCATCTTCGGGATGTGGTCTATGAACGGAGATATCCTAAAAAGAAGATCGTTACTCGGCCGACTGCATGATCCAAGAAAGGTATATAAACGATACAGAGACTAGTGTAGGTTTCGTCGATCCCTCTCCATACCATCGTCAAATCCAACAAACAACATGAACGTCAATAGAAATCAAGAACAGAATTTAGAAGATAATCACACTCCATCGTTACCTAAACTCACGCACGATGGAGCATCTACCCTAAGTGAGGAGTCTACGACCTTGCAAAAGAGAGGTATCGTAGCTTCAAGTAGGGTATTATCAGTCATCACCAGGAAAGATATCCATGTGGCTTACGCAGCGTGAGTTCTTTCTCTTAATGTTCGTTATCCTTCGCTCACTGATCGTGGTTGGTATTCAAAGGTATACCCTATTGGCTCTTGGTATAGCCTTTGCTCAATATACCCAATCTACATTTACCGCTTATGCTACCAGTGCATTCAAGAGTCATTCCGAACTCGCTGCTGCAGGTGTGGTCTCGAGGGTGTTCTCCATGTGCGCATACGCTTTGGTAAGTACAGTCATCGTATGATCCCGTATCACAGCCACCACTAATTATGGAACATAATGCAGATGCCTAAGATTACAGACAACATTGGTCGTATCTCTCCGAGCATTTTCGTCACCATGATCACACTTACTGTAAGTTATTATTACCGCAGACAACAGCTGACATGGTACAGCTTATCAGTTATGCAATGATGGCTGTGAGTTCTATATCCATCAGATATAAGTCCGGTGTACATGGCATGATCTGATTGTGATTGATAGGGCTGTAAAAATGTACAAACCTATGTCGGAGCAAACGTATTCAGCGGTCTCGGTTCGACATCGTACGAAATTGCTATTCAAATTTACATTGCCGAAACTACTCCGATCGTCAGTAGAGCACTTTGGAATGTCGCTGCTGACTCCTTCAGTGAGTGGCCAGCATGTAAGGTTGATTGTGTGGCTGACATCTCGCAGGTGCTATTGTAACGATGTATTCCGGTGCTGAGATCGGTGGACATATATTGGATAATTGGGGCACTGCCAGTGGATGGAGATGGGGTGAGCTGAGTTCCATTGGTCAATTTTTGCCTGGGACCATTGTTGAGCTTGAATTATAGGTTACGGAATGTGGGCAAGTAAGTACTACTGCGAGCTAGCGATGTTGTTGGCGGATATTGATGTATATTGTGTGTAGTCATCAACGCCGTGTTGGCAATACCCTTCATTAGCATCCTTGTATCCTGGCAAGGACGAGTCAGGAAAAATCCAAATGCGGAACCCCTACCACCTCGAACCAGCTTATACAATCAGATGTTCCACGAATACGATATCGTCGGTGTCTGTCTACTGGTAGCTAGTGTCGCTTTGATCTTGGTACCCCTTACTTTGGCAAAGGGTGTGGCTGCCAAATGGACGGACCAGAATATCGCTATGATCTGTGTAGGCTTCGGATTACTATTACTTTTCATCGGCTGGTAAGTTCACCTCAGTCAGTCAAACCATCCCCTCGAGCTACACTAAATTTGAGTTATTTGATAGGTCATTACCTAAACGATACCGACCTTCGTGGCTCTTGACTCCCAAATTGCCCCTCATCCCATGGTACACCTTAAAAGACCGAAGTGTATTAGCAATGTTCATCATCAACATGTGCGATTTCATGTCCTATGGATGTTTCACGACATATTTCCAAAGTTATCAACAAGTTGCTGTGAGAGTATCCGCAGCTAAAGCGTCTCAAATCGATAACACACTTCGAATTGTTTTTCAAGTGACTGCAATAGTCATGGGATTGGTCATGCGATTCTGGACACCGATCTGCAGGAAGGTAGGACTGGGAGAGAGAAGGTTCCACACCAAATGGCCGATCTGGATCGGTATTCCCCTGTGTGCGATCGGTATCGGAATCGATATCAACTTTGTGCAGAATCCCCGAAGATCCAGTTCGATCGCTTCTTTCGTTGTGGCCAAAGCCATCTATGGTATTGGGCGAGGAGTGAGTTTTATCTTTTATCTTTCTCCTGTTAGAAACACAGCTGATAGATTCGTAGATGTTCCAAACGTCTTCACAAGTTGCCATTCAAGCTGCAGTCAGACGAGGAGAACTGGCAATGGCAACTGGTATCTTCTACTTTGCCATGTCACTTGGAGGTGCCATCGGTGTAGCCGTCGCTGGATCAGTATGGTCAGAGACTCTTCCCGATACACTTCGTAACAACCTACCTGAAGCGTCCAAGAACCTTGCTCAGACTATCTGTGAGTTTGCAGTCACAGTTTGGATATCTGAGCTGATATTTTGATATGGTAGACGGTAACATTGCTACGGCGATCAAGTATGATCCTAATTCAGAAATTGGTTTGGCCATTCTCAAGTCATACGTTCACACCATGAAAAGTAAGTGGAGAAGGACCAAAGACGGCAGTCATTATGCTGACTTGCTGACATTTGTACAGTCCTTGCTATAGTCGCAACCTGCCTTCAAGTACCCATGCTGATTGGGATGTTCTTCGTCAAGGACATTGTGTTGACCGAGGAAGAAGAAGTTGCCCATGCTGGAAAGAGATTGGGTCTCGACAAGAAGAAGCGATCTGATCAGGACCGTATGCTCGAAAAGGGTGAAAGAGAGGAAGAGAAGATTAGTGCTTAGCTCACATTGGCTTAGAGAGATCGATAATGCCGAAATGGTTGAGAATGATGATGTTGAACTATGAGTCATGAATGGTGACCGAAAACTTGTCTGGATCCGCCTCGTTGATTGCTCTGATGATAAGGTGCAATTCGATTGATTCGAAGGTCTCACTGCTGGACATGATGTCCAAACTAGGCTGAGCTGCGATCTCGCGACCATACGTCACGGTGCTCGCCATGAGAACGTGCGAACCAGAGCTTGAGTGTGTGGTTGATGCAGTTATTCCAGAACATATTGACATGTCGCCTGACGAATGTTAAGCCAACTTTTCAAATCCCGGTAATCAAGACCCGGGCTTGTTGGCTCATCATCCTGAGACATCCTCTCGATTGCATCTTCCTATCTTCTCATACCATGCATCCCCCGCTATCATCGATACTTATACATATAAGCACTTCCCCTCCTACAAGCTACAATGTCTCCTTCATCCTCTCAACTCGCCTCTCCTCGATCTGGTACTGTACCAGATTCCCCTCCCTTCCTTGATCCCGCCTTTAAAAGACTTGAGGTCGACCCTTTTAGAAACATAAAATAGAAAAATACCGTCGCTGGTCGACTTGAATACTAGTATCATTTCGACATCACACCATGCCTGCTTCTAATCGATGGATCAAAACGACCTTGACGATACTCACGGCCACACTTTTGGTCGCTGATGCAGCACCGCTACCTCAGTCTTCTGACATGGGCAGTAGTTCATTGCGGGACTACGACACGCCATCTGGTTCAAGCTCGATGGCTTCTTCGTCGTACGAACCTTCGTATACGGATGAGAGTGGTTCTTATTCATCAGGGAGCATACCGCTGTACGGGGATGAAGATGATACTACATATCCAATAGCAGGATCGCAGTGGGAGTCTGACGCGCAGTTCAGCGATCTCAGTTCATTCTCCATATCCAATTTTTCAGCTGGTTCACAGAACATAGAAGTAATGGTAGGATCTCCATCAGCGCCTTTCCAGGATCAGAATGATATCTCAACTCAATCAATGTCGACCAGTAATTGGGATTCTTCGATAAACTCCCTGCGTGTGACATACCCTGCTGGATCGATGAATCCGGGGAACAATCCGAGGGGAGGATCGACCTTCTACGCTCATCCGATCAACATGCGAAGGGTACATAATGCGACATTAGAGTATAGTGTGTTCTTCCCTAGAGATTTCGATTTTGTAAAAGGCGGGAAATTACCAGGGCTGTATGGTGGTCATTCGGGTTGTGCTGGTGGTGTAGATGCGAGAGAGTGAATATGAACTCTTCTTCACGTCCTTACCAAGCTGATCTTGCATAATGTGTATAGCTGTTTCAGTACCAGAATGATGTGGAGAGAGAACGGTCATGGTGAATTGTATCTGGTGAGTGCATGAATCTCTTCATAGCGATTCAAGCTGAATTCGCCTCATTTCTCCTTCCATTAGTACGCTCCCCGACACCGACAGACTCAGCGATTGTGTCGATCTCCACCATTCTCCGATTGTAGCACGCCATATGGTCTGAGTATAGGCCGAGGATCTTGGACTTTCCAAAGGGGCGCTTGGACAGACATTCGTCAAGATGTATGGCTCAATACACCGGGAATGAACGACGGTGGTTTCAACATCTGGATCAACGGTAATCTTGTGGTTCACGCCGACGATGTCTTCTACCGCGATACTACCGAAACATGCTTGGCTTCTATGGGCAACAGTGCTGCTTTATGGTCTGGAATGGCACCTTTCAAACGAGATACTCCGTCAGACGACACAGATACCTTCATCACCGAAGATTGGCTATCAATCACGTCGGATCCTGAAATTGGCAATGGGAGCTTGCAAATCGTACCGTCGGAAGCACCGGCGATCGCCAAGCCTTCTGAGGCATCCTCACTGCTGAAGATGGTGAAAAGATTGCTTGGTGTGGGCAACAAGGCAAGGAGTCCCCAGTACGATGACGGGCATTGGCGAGGAATCCACGGTTACCCTGGTGATCCAGGATATACAGGTGAACCAAGTACCCATCAGTGCCATATGACCATGAAGCCCAACCCACCCAAAACGACCATGAAACCTAGTAAACCCAGACCGAAAACACCCAAAAAAATCCCTAAGAAGCCCACAAAGCCTAGTAAACCCAAGACAGTCGGTAAAGCCAGTACACTAAGCACATTGAGTGATTCCAGTGATTCCCCTACATTCAACACACTCAGTGAGCCCAGTACAATCAGTACACTGGGTGATTCCCGTATGAACAGCACATCCGGTGAACCCGGGACCCTCGGAGCATCTAGTGCACCTGGCACCATTAGCACGTTCAGTGTACCCGGTACACCTGGCACGACCATGACTGCCGCGGAAGATGACGATCCTGCGGCGGACGATGAGCCGGCCGATGATCCTCTCGCCGATGATCCTCCTGCCGATGACCCTCCAGCTGAAGAGCCTCCTGCAGATGATCCGCCTGCTTCAGCTCCGCCTGTCGATGATTCCCCAGCTGCCGATCCTTCACCACCACCTCCGCCCGTAGCCCCTTCGCCTTCGAATCCACCTGCTCCTGAAGTCCCTGCCCCTGTACCTCCACCCCCGCCACCACCACCTCCCGCTCCAGAGGCACCAACACCTCCTCTTCCTCCTCCTCCAGCTCCCAAAGCTCCGGGTATCTTGCTCCCTGTTCCACCTCATGTTGAATCGATAACACGACCCCATCGACACCCCGATAACGTAACTTGTGAACGTGGATTCGTGGGTTTGTTCTTCTCGACTTTCTTCGGAGGTCATACGGAAACATGGGCTTCACCAAAGGAACAGAACACGTACTTCCGTAATTTCCGAATCCGAATCAACTCATAGTCAAACTAAGTATACTATTTCTCTTTGTCATTTATGAACTCCCCGGTTACCTTAGCATTGAAAACAACCGTAGTTTGCATTGATAATACACCAAAGTCATCGATCAGTCTGTTATCGTTAGCTAACCATTCCCGTAGGGCTGTAGTATATCTTCATATTGATTAATCGTGTTTCAAGCATGTGAATGGGAATCGTACATGTATCTATAATTGTGTTAATGTGCTTCAGTGACTGTTGTTTGCATATCCCAGCTCCAAGCAGGAGGCAATGATTCGGCCGTAATGCGGACAAAGGCTAAAAATAACCCCATCGTAACGGAAATTGCTGTGTTAAGCATCTTTGGGAGTAGCTCCAACTGAACCATATCTGTCATCTGTCATCTCCGATTTCTCTTTGTTATTGATTCTTATTCTTACTCACAACATACACAGAGCCATCCGCAACAATGGACATCGACGAACACCCCATGCTACAGCTTCACCCCATCTTGGTCCAGCTGGCTACCATACCCGCCATCGCAATAGCAAGCTACAAAGCCTTGAATGTGAGTCATTTGATCGACTTTCCATTTAACCCTTGTATTGTACTCAAAACTCACCTATTTGTGACCATCAGGTTTGGCGAGCGGTATCAGCACTTCCTCTCAACCCTCACTCCACTCCGACTGTGGATGCACAGCCAACTCCATCAGTCGTATCAGAAGGTCTAAAGCGATGGCGTTCTTTGACCGCGACCAAGAAGGCTAAACAAATTGCCGCTGGTATAATTACCTTCTCGGTGATCATGAGTATTCATTTCTTTTTCGTCTATGTTCTACCTAGAATATCATCACAGTCAGTTCTCGATACGATTTGGTCAATTATGATGTTAGTCATGTTCACGGGGACTATCAGATATGTGAGCCAGCCTATCTTCATTACAAGACCGATGACCCGTGCTGATACAAAAGTTCGCTCAGACATCGGATCTCGCTTTACCCACGCTTAGATCAGTGAGGTACCACCAACCCAAACCGGACTCCAACATCCAGATTGCTATCGCCTTCGAGGGCGATAAGAAAACAGCTTGGAAGAAGGAGATTGTCCGTCAACTCCTCTCTCTTTTGGTGACAGCTGCAATCCTTTATTCCACTTGGGCGGGGTACACTCTCTTCCATCCTTTCCTTGCCGCCTCATACGTAATCTGTACAATCGGAACAACGAGGTTCTCAAGGATGAGCATCAGGAGGATCGTCCAGTTTGTATCGGCTTATCTTGTAAGTCCTTCGTTACTTCCATCCATCTCTGAATATTCTCCAATATAACGAGCGTTCTTACAGGCTTTCGTACCCGTCGGAGGTCTACTCATCGGAGTGGTAATAAACTTCTTTTCCGGAAGTCCCCAAGACCAAGAAGAAAATGGAGATAAGAAGGACAGCATGACTTTCGCCAGTGATTGGGTGTTATCATTGATGTTGATCTTTGGCGAAGTGTTCGGTATAATGATTCCTGCCATTATAGTGAGTCTACTTCACCTCATCCTCCTCATCGTACATAGAACATCCAGCTGATCGCCTCAATACGATCAGACCGCCATGACTCTCCGGTTCGAATACTCACTAGCTCATGAACCTGTCGAACGTCCCACCGATGCATCCTCCGAAGCAGCACCTATCCAAATACCCAACGAATACCCTTCTTTCCCTAAACCCATCTTCCTATCATCCTTATTCTCCCATTTCACAAGCGTAGTGATCATCGAAATGATCTCATATGTTGTACCTAATTTCGAGTGGTTGTCGATCACCCCTCTGACTGTTTTCATCACTGTCCCGGTGGTATTTGGAGGAACAGCTTTGGGGGCTGTATGGTTCGGCAAGTTCAATCAATGGTGGAGGTATAGTGAGGTGTGAGTTGCAGATTGATCTCCTTCCGCAGATGATGAACAGTTGCTGATATCAATCTGATACAGGTGGATCCCAGCTAAGAAAGCTTCAAATACCTCCGGCGATGACGGTCCTAAAGGCGTGGACGAAGCACAAGTGCCTCTTTTAGGCGATCAAGCTCAAGAGAAGGACATGGCGTAATGCGTGGAAGCCGCATTGTACGTGCACTTTGAGATCGACTTAAGTCAATGGATACTGTATGCATATTCTATATACTTCAGATTGATCGTCGTCATCGCCCTTCGGCCGCACTGACTGATGCAACCATCATTATAGTAGCTGACACGTGTAATGAATCTCAAAGCACCGTGTTTTAGGGCTGTACTGTAAAGTTGGAAGCTAAAGTCGATTAATGAAAGGATGAAGGATGGTAGGTCTGGCGGTCACGGCGCAATCGTTCGATCTGGTGTATCGAGCGAGGCCTTGCATCCTTTCGACACGTCAAGAAAGTCGAAAATGCAGCATCAGATCGCAGGTATTGCGGACATATAAGCAGCTAACAAGAATGACTTCTCTTTCTCTTGTAAAGTGAATACGTGGGTAGTGAATCAAGGTATTCGGAATCGTCTCTTACTCATGCTCACTTGGTCGAATAGCTCTTCGGTCTCTTCATAAATTTGGCTACAGATCCAACCGAGCCTTCGCCCATAGGTAATCCGATTGGTATGAGGTATGTCTCGAGGTCCAGTTGCAGTGGCTTTACTCGCTGATTCCTGTTTTGACTACCTCTGAAAATCACTCAGCTACATGCTGCTATAGCACAAGATAATACCGTGCTTGTCGGTGTCAATTTTGATTGTAAGTATTCTTTCTTCGGTTCTCTAATCCTTGTGTATTATGGTTGACTGATGGTGTCTAGTCTACTACGGTGCTCTCAATCAAAGTTTCCCTATCGAAGTGAGCTATCCTCCCTTGTAGGATCGTACATATCAATACAAAGCTTGCTGTGATGTCCGCCACTGGGTCAGATCAATGCTCTTTTAATAACGACGATCTTCAGGTGCAGGAGTACGACCTGATCATTAGGAGATGGGCTTGGGCCACAGATCTGATCGTTCCGTTAGTATCTCTCTCGTCCAACTCTCCGTACGATTATCATTATTCGCTCTGAAGATTTTGATGCTGACGGAAATCGCTTCACAGTCGACTCATCCCGCATATGGCGAAACGAGTACAAAATCTGACAGATACATCAAACGGCACCTACATCCTACAGCAATACCTCGCTCAGAGCACTGTCAAGGCGGAAACGAGCAATATGCTAATCGCGACGAATGTATGACATTCCTTAATGGTCTGCCGCTTGTTCATTGTCACAGGTAAGTCCAATCCCCCTTTGTCCCCTCGCTCTAACCGATACTGACACATCGTAGGCTGGGAGAAAACAATTTCGGTTGTCGATACCTGCATATCCCGATGTTATCTTTCAGACCTGATGTCCACTGTCCTCATGTCGGTCCAAGTGGTGGTGACATGTGTGTTCCTAGGTGAGTGCTCCATGACTCGCTCGTAGATACAACATCTCAAGCTGACTCATCCATATGGGGATTTAGAAACTACACTGAAGTTGTCAAAGCGGAACACTTCCCACAAGGATTCGCGGCTACCCCTCTTGAGGATCGCAGATCGCAGCTCGCACAAACCCGGTCTTGATCTTAATCTTGAGGCTGTCAACCTAGCTGCTTGAGACGATTCTTCTCATAGGTTTGTTAAACTACTTTCCCAGGAAACCAAGGGCAAAACCCCTTCGTATCTGATAATACACTTTTATGCATACAATGGGGTCGTTCAAAGTTAGACGGCTGAAATCCGAAGAAACCTTATATTTCTGAGAAAAAAACTTGAACTTTGAACAGGATTTCCCGAAGGGCAAAAATCTCAGCGTACGTCAACTTGAATTGCGAAATTGATAATGTATGGTCAAAGCGTGGGCTATTTTGAACTCTTGCCGTGAGGGCTGACATGCATCAAACTGACTGATTTTTGGCTTGATCGATGCAGAAAGCCCTTGAGCACGCTCAAGCGCACTGTGCCTGCATGGGACGGTGTGCTGCAGGAGATATGTCACGGCGAAAACGGTGCCCAAAATCAAAGGAACGGCGAAATTACAAATGTATGGGAAAACAAAGGTCATGTTTGAGCTTATGTTGCGAGCCGTCACATGCATCAAACTAGCTGGTTCTTGGGTCATTCAATGCAGAAAGCTCTCAAGCATCGTTCTGGCTCTGAACGTGTGTGGTATGACCTGGTGCGGGAGATGCGTTATGGCGAAAATGTACCCCAAAAACAAAGACGCTCCTGAGTAGCGGCGTCGAAAAGATGAAATCCGAAGAACGAGATCGAATTTTGTATGATGTGTGGTGGGTGCCCGGCACTTTCTTCGGATTTCAGAACATGAACTTTGAACGACCCCAATATACAGAATGTTATATACATCGTACATCTGCCTTGATATGTGTCATTTGCTATTTTTCCATATTCCCGCCACAGTGGCGATTGCCTGCAATGATGAGGGTTCTTGGCAGACTTCACAGTCCGTCTCTGCTCCACTTTTCAAACAGATCATGTCGGTATTCCTACTCATCTTCTACGCCAAAACTCGATATCAAATCACACTGTTGCTAGGTTTACAGTCACATCTGTCAAGCAATAGACAGCTCAGGATAGACACTGCTAGGCTCTCGTCCCTCTGATACCTCAAACAGCTCACAGATCACAGTCTAACCCCGCGCCTCGATGGATGTGGTCTTCTTTTACATACCATGAACCGTCCATCGTCCAATTATTGATCTTGTCATCATGGATCTATCTCCTGAACTTGTTCGGGTGGCTATCCCAACACATCCTTAGCGCTCAACTGCTCGGTCAGATCCTCATAGGGATCATATATGGTACCCCTCTTGCGGGATGGTTGGAAGAAAGCTGGGAAGAAGCGTTTGTAGCTTTGGGATATGTCGGGTTGCTCTTGATCGTCTTTGAGGGTGAGTTGAGGCGTCGACCCCACTGGGGACACACTCATATACATGTATTTGACCATATAATCTTACACCATGATGCTCACTGAACACTGCTAACATCCCCATGTGTCCGCTATTGCACAGGCGGTCTCAGCTCATCCTTCTCCAACGTCATCTCCCTCCTCCCCCTATCACTTTGCATCGCTTTGACCGGTATCCTCCTTCCGATCGGCCTGTCATTCATTCTCATCCCACTTGCATCTTTCTCAGCATTACATGCCTTCGCAGCAGGAGCGGCTCTCTCGTCCACTTCCCTAGGAACATCCTTGTCGGTTCTCAATCCTGCATCTGTAGGTTTCGATCTTAGACAAAGTAAACTGGGTACAGCCTTGCTTTCAGCAGCAGTGATGGACGATGTAGTCGCATTCGTACTTTCTAGTATACTGAGTGATCTCGGTGAAACATCTTCCGAAAGGAACACATCCATTGGGAAGAACGTAGGAAGGACTGTAGGCGTTACCATTGGATTAGGTATCGTCTTAATTCCGGTATCAAGATTCCTCCTCAAGCCATTATACGCAAAATTACAAAGTACCGATAGGTGGAAGGAAGCTATATGGGGTGGTGAATCGATGTTAGTCGGTGTGATGGCTGTGTTTTTCACCGGGATGATAGCCGCTGCGGGATTTGCTGGGACTTCCCCTCTTTACGGAGCTTACAACGCAGGTTTGGCTTGCGCTTACCTATCAGATGCAGCCAACACGCCTTTCAGGTTAAAAAAACGCAAGGGTTCAGAAGAAGATATCACTCGAGTGGAATCGCAGGAATTGGGGTTAAGAAGATTGAACACTTTCCCAGGCCATTCACCGCACCCCCTCTCTCGCGCTCACTCGCGACAAATCGTCCCCTTTTCCTTTGGTACACATACCTCGACGGATGCTGAGGAAGAAAGTCATACATTACGATCATCATTTGAAAGGTTCCTCACACCTACCCTCACCTATGTCTTCGTCCCCATCTTCTTCGGCTCTATCGGATACTGTATACCGTTCGTACCGCTCTGGAAAGGCAAGATCATCTGGAGGGGGATTATTTATGCTATCCTTATGTGTACAGGGAAGTTGGCTTGTGGCTTATGGTTGATTTTCTGGCCAAAATCGAAGAAAACAACAAATGCTATTTCCGGAAGTGGATCATCCTGGAAAGGAGCAGCGTTCTTGGGGTGTGCAATGGTAGCAAGGGGTGAAATTGGATTATTGTGAGTTGAACAGCTATGCTTTACTGTACTGTCCAAGTGTCACAACTGATAAGAAGTACACCTTATAAAGAATCTCTCAGATCGCTTACAATACACCGAATCCACTTCTCACCGAAGAGGAATTTCTGATAGTCAACTGGGGCATCATCCTCTGTACAATCGTCGGTCCGTTAAGTGTTGGGTGGATAGTCAGACGATCTGGAAAGGAGATAATGGATGGTGGATGGGAATAGGCTAGTGGTCAACTCAATCAGTGAGGAAGTATCTGTTGCTCAACCAACAGTATCGTTCGTGAGCATCGTCAAATGCATGCTGTATACGAGTGACCTCAATCTACCAAGTCTTTTCAGTCTCCGGGCATGTATTGACCTCCGAGCCATGATTGGTACGCCGAAATGTAACATACGAGAACGTGCTGTGACCACTGTTGAAAGGACGACTGACAGCGGAAGACCATCGCGAGACGAGTGGTATCCTTCGTGATTGGCCTTCGTTCGAGCACTGATCATTGGAACTCATAAGATAACATGAGTCAATTGGATACGATTGCTGATGTACTGTTTGTCCTTGCTAATATATCCCCTTGCTTATATCAGTTTTATAAGTCGTCCTCTGCATTGATCAATACGTATTACCGATAGAAATACCGGAAAATGGCTGACGACGAGAGTACGAAGGCCAGTACCGAAGCCAAATCCACCTCTGGGGAAAGTACAGCAACAGGGAAAGATACGGAAACTCAAGCTGAATCTACTGGTACCAGGGCGTCCGAGACTACCTTGACTGCAGCACCTGCCGAGACGAATCAGGCCGATACCGCAACAGTGATTACTACACCTGCACCCGCTACGAGTACTGAAACAGCGAGTAAGGGAGATACTCGTACTTCGTGGTGGAAGGAGTTCAAGAAGGTAAGTAGGAACAGTTATCGGATCTTGAGCGTTATTGAGTTAAGCGATCACCTCTATACTATCCCCTTCGCAGGACTTATCGACCAAATGGTCATCGACCAAGAAATCGTTCTCATCATTTTGGGAATCGACTATCAAAACATTCAAATCGTTGGGTGTTGCTACCAAAAAGACTCTATCAACACTGAGTAATTATCCTAGCAAGATGTGGAGTAGTGTGGTTGAGCGATGGAACAAGGTGAGTTGATGTTCCTATTATAGTTCAGGATACACCACTGGAACACTAGAAAACACAATAAAATTCTTTATCCGCATGTTTGAACGGTAGCTGATATTGTGAATCACTTCTTAGATGCTGGGTAAGAAGCCACCACCAGCTACTACTACAGAGACGAAGACCATCGAAATTACCGAGGTGGCTAAGTCTGATACGGGAACGATAGTGGAGAACAAGGATGAAATGCAGAGTGAGACGAAACAGACTGCGACCGCCGAAGGAGGTGAAGGAGATAAGAAAAAGGCAGAAGAGAAAGCACCGAAAGAAGGGAAGAAAGATGAGGGGGAAAAGAAATAAAAAGGCGTATGTGATCGAATTATGACATTCATTCATTCATCATGATCGTTATATCAGATACAACATTGATCACCCATTTCGTCGCTATCTATATCTCTGGGTATATAATCGTCGACCGAGGTGATTGGAAAAGCGAATAATAAATTTTTGTTTTCCAACTATTCATAATAAGTGTTTTGTCTATGGACCTCATCAAATTCATCCTGGTGATCTCCCAGACTAGGTGATTTCCTAATCGTACCTTCCAACAATCTGTAGAAGCTATCCTTCTCTTCATTCTCCCTTAAGATCTGATACATTTCAAACAGTATTTCTAGTTTCCCAACAATGATATCTCCCTTTTCGCTATGCGGTAACAGCGGTGAATGCGAGTGGTTGTGATCTTGAATAGCCACTTTACCAAGATTCAACCATTCCATCGCTTTGATTTCCAGATCTAGCTCGTTCGATCCTTCTATATGTTCTTTCCATATGTAATTGAGAGAAACTAAGATCTTACATCTAAGTCGATCTTTCACCTGGTTACCTGACTCTGATTCTTCGACAGTCTCCTCTTTTTGTCTGACGTCACTCAATTCAGTTTGATTCTGAGTTGCTTTCTCGATTTGTGTTTGGTTTTTCTGAACATCCTCAATATGATTTTTCTCCTCTTTTTCGTCCTCGTCTATCCAGAACCCCCTCTTCCCTTCCGTATGCACCTTCGAATACCCATTCTGCGTATCCGCCTCCGATCCACCATTCAATCCTAAAGCTTTTAGACTTTCAGTCAATCTCTTAGCTTGTTCTTCGTGACTATCCACTGCTGGAGGTGATTTCGAGTGATGGAAAGGCGTATGTATACCTGGTGTTATAGGTGCAGTGGCTGGTCGAGAATACTGTGCCCAATAAGCATCTTCTACATGTTGATCGTCTAGTATATCTGTATGGGGCGAAGGGGACGAAGTGGGAGAATCAAAGGCTGTCCAATATCCCTCGGGCGCTTCATTATCCCCATTAACCTCACCAGCATCATCCATACCGTTCTGTTCAGCTTCATTGAGCAGATTCACTAGTTGTTCCGGAGTCGATACAAAGTGATGTTGTGTGCTTGAAGGTAAACGAGCAGAATGATACACCCATCCTCTACTTTCCGAGTTCCCATATTCATATTCAAACCAAATTTCCACACTTCCATCCGTCGTACTGTCAAGTTCAGGTAAGATCGGTATCCTCGCATATACTTCTTCTCCCTCTTTCGTATACCGTACATGGCTTAACCGATGCCCATGACACAGCTCGTTCAACCTCGTTGAGACCGGCTGCGAATCGTTGGAAGGGAAAGGCGAAAGGTGGGAGTCGAGATCGGATAGAGAGGGAGGTAGGTACAGCAGACGCTGGAGGAGTGTCTTGGACAAGAATTCCTGGGGGAGTGGTGAAGGTGGTAAGAGGTGTGGAAGGAGGGTTGTAATGAGTGAGATGGGAAGAGGGGGAATGGAAGTTGGTAGGGTGGTCATGGCGTTGAGGTAGGGGAAAGTAGGAGTATTTCCGGTAGAGTCTTCTTGCGTGGGTCTATTGGCTGCTATGATGTGGACCTTGTCGTTCTGCCTTGTATCGTATGATGATGATATGGAGATTGTTCGATCTGTAGATGATATGTTGAGATATTTCACGCTCTCTTTCAACTTTTTTTTTCCTTCTGTTTTTGCTTTGTCTCCATTTCCCCCCACCGACCTGTCATCACACTCCGGCAATACTCGGCTATCTCAAATAACCGAAGCATTATGCAGTGATCCGATAGATCCGCGATCAGGAACAAACGAGATTGCGAGAATTTCAATGTCACTATCAACATCCATCTCACTTGCGAACTACCTCTGATCCATCTAGACGGCTTGCGTCCTGGACTCGAGAGATGCTGATTGCATCCCTGCCAAAGGGCCTTGGTATCCGCTCGTCCCACGCATTGGTCGTGCAGACCCCCCTCCGAACATTGGCATCCTCGAGCGTTTCCTTCGCCAAAGCTTCCCCTCACCTTCTAGCCTTGCCTACTCTACCCAAAGAAACGGACCACGCAGCAGCCAGAGAATGGGTCGATAATTTCCAATTAGATGATATACCGAAAGATGCGTATATAATCAGTCGAAGTAGATCAAGTGGACCTGGAGGTCAGGTATGTTGAAAATGATTTCAAAGCCGAACTGCATTTTATCGCTAATTAGATATCACTCGTTTTTTCATACAGCACGTCAACAAGACAGAATCAAAAGTCACTCTACGTTGCGATCTAAGCAAAGCCAAAGGTAGCTGGCTGCCTGACTTCGTATTTCAGCCTATGATGAGATCTGTGAGTCGGGCAAGGGTTTTCCCTATATATTGCTGTAGGACTTCAAAACGTATTTAGAACTCAGACAAGGTTCTAATCGACCCTTGATGCCCTTCAACATAGCCTCACTACCTACCCAGCCCTCCAACCTTACTCATATCCTCCCAAACATCCCGTACGGCCTCTCAGAATCTCACGACTGCCCTTGACATCTTACATAAAACCATAATCCATGCGGCAGAAAGCGTCATTGTCAATCCTACATCTCACGAACAAAAAGCAAAAGTCAAGGGATATATCAAGAAGGAGAATGAGAAGAGGATAGAGTTGAAGAGGAGAAACTCGGCCAAGAAAGCCTCGCGAAGGGATGTCGATTGATTCGGTTGTATGGGCAGATCACATCCAAGGTCTCTTCCCAGACAAAAGAAGCGCAAGCTCGTCCCTCTGACGACACCGCAAGCGGTAGATGTTTGCATCGAGATCTCATTGAAGAACGCAGAGGTGTTCCCAAGATCAGTCGTACGATCTCACAGTTGCATCGTATGACTAGGACAGCTCCAAGTGAGTTGCGTATAATGCGGATACCCAGGGAGTACGGTGAATGTACATTGTATATCAGTTGGTGACGGTCATACGTGGCGACAAGTATCGACTTTGACGACTATGCATATTCTCGTTCTATCTCATTGCTACTACCACTGACTACAACAACAGCTTCCTTTCCATTTACAAACCTTACCATCCACAAGTGAATGTCCTAAGGAGCATCATCGAAACCCATGCTGACGACACATCGAATACAGTCACCGGCCTGGTCATTTGTTTTATTAGCTTCATTTCATTCAGTGGAGTGAGATTTGTAAATCACTCACATGCATATCATCGAACCCTTTGTTGATACCTTCCAGGTCTTGGTGGTGAGTGACGAATTCATCTACCCAGAGTGTACCCGCGAGGTAGTCTATTGCACAAGGTACCCATGAGGTTAGATACGTTCATCAGATATAAGATGATCCAGAATACTCACCATCAACAATGCCTGGTAACTCAGTTCGACCTTTGACACCACCGAAAGCAGATCCTTTCCAAGTTCGACCGGTTACCTAGATATTTACTATCGATCAGCTACATAGAAACAGCCTCAAAATGAGGAAACGACTAACAAGTTGGAATCTATGATTTCACATCAGCCTCAGTGAATGACTCGACACAATGCAGTACTATACAATAAGGGTAGTCTGACTCACGGTCGAGTAGAGATCTCGGCACCGGCAGGAGCGACACCGATGACGTTACATACACCCCAACCTTTGTGACAGGCTTCGAGAGCGGATCGCATCACTTGGACCTGTCGGTGGTTGTATATGCTTTGGATTAGGCCGATCATCACAAAACGTGGAGATATCGATATCACTCACATTACCAGTAGCATCGAAGGTGAAGTCAAGACCACCATCAGTCTCTTCTACCAACCAGTCAACGATGGATTTGCCTTCAGGAAGTTTAGTGGGGTTGACAAAGTCGGCTATGAGGTTTAGTGATCAGCAATTGGTCCGAACTATGAATCTTCTTTCAATTTGTTATGTCAACTCACTCGCACCGAACTTCTTGGCCCATTCCTCCTTCTTATCATTAGTATCGATCGCGATGATCCTCTTGGCATTCTTCGCCTTGGCACCTTGCAGGATACTCAACCCTACACAACCGATACCGAACACCGCGACATTGGAACCTTCGATACCTGGAGTTTTGGTGGCTGCTCCGTATCCGGTGGTGATACCACATCCCAGGAGACAGGCTTTCTCAAGAGGTGCTTTGGAGTTGACGGTGACGACGGAGAATTTGGAGACGACGGTGTATTGGGAGAAGGTAGATGTGCCCATCTAAGGTGGGTAAGAGTACATTAGCAAGTGTTGATATAGTACATCAAGTGGTTATGGAGACACAAGGTATAAGATGGGGGATATGACAATACTAACGAAATGCAAAATATCTTTTCCTTTACACTTGAATCTGGAGGTACCATCTGGCATCACACCTTTACCTTGAGTGGCTCGAACTGGACATTGACAGCAGACGGATCAGTCAGCATCGTCGTACAGTATGATGTTTGAGCTGCATCCCCGGTCAACTCACCTCGTCCACAGAGATTAGTTTTGCCCGATTTACAGAATTTACATTCTTTGCATTCTACGCAAGGGAGACAGGTCATTAGCAAACGCAATATTTACTCATTGTTCACCGGAATGCAACTCACCAGCAGTGTAAAGTGGAATAACGTGATCACCGACTTTGACGTTGTCCACACCTTCACCGACAGATTCGACGATACCACCTCCTTCATGTCCGAGAATGACGGGAAAGGCTCCCTCGGGGTCTTTACCTGATAAGGTGTATGCGTCGCTACCTCATATTATATATCATGTGCTCAGTATGATGCTATAGGTATTGATCTGAGAGGGCGTGATACATACGTGTGACAGATACCGGTGCTATATTTTTAGATGAATTAGCTATTTGACTGATGTTTATAACTTGAAAAGACTCACTATAAGATCTTGATTCGGACTTCACCTTCTTTGGGTGGAGCTACTTCGACATCCTCGATCGAGAGGGGTTTTCCTATGTGATAGCATGTACATTAGGGCTCATGATAGTATTGCAGGATGTACCAGAAATCCACTGACCTGCCTCCCATGCGATGGCCGCTTTACAAGTAATAGTCTATGGAGGAGATGACAAACCGTCAGTGATTGTTATCTTCGTCCCAATCTTTGAAGACATCTCGAGCTCACTTTTCCTTCGGTCGACATTGTATGGTAGGTCACTGAGGGCAGTATGGGATGAAAAGAAGAGGAAGATGCAATGAGCAAAGAGAGAAGAATATGATGGAATGGACTGTTCTCTTTCTTTTCTTATGGACCGAAGTTTACCGATCCCTCATCGTCATCACCATCACAGTGACAAAGTGGAGGTCCTTATTGGCATGACAACAAACGATAAGCGAAGTAGAAAAGATAGCATGCAGCATGCGTAGCCAAATGGTCGAGCAGGGGTGTCGAAGACAAGGGATACATGCATAACTTGTAGTGAATCGGGATGGTAGCTGTAGATGTAGTGTGAATTATAGGGAAATGCGTGGGTATCTGCTGCATTTCTCAGCGAGTCCCTCCATCCAGCGCCTCTCTGTAGCACCACGCCCATGCATCTGAACACATCTCAGCATGACATGGACCAGCGGCTATCATCTGCTGCTCTTGTCCCCGCTACATGGGTGTTGACGGAAGAGACTTGTTGGCGAGTTGTTTGCTGGTGTCAGGCTCGGTATCTCCACATCTACCATCAACAAAGAAGTCATCTCGTACATAACCTTGTCTCTTTGTCTTGTGACATGACCACGATCACTCTCCAAACTCAAAAGCTAATCGAGCAGCTCACGAGACATCCACAACAGTAGTAGAGTACTCCTACTCGTAGTGCATCCCAGCGGATAATGAGGTGGGGCAGGAATGGATACCAGTAGTACACCCGATTAGGTTCACAGCAATCGAGATCAGCTTCAATCCAATTCAGTCATCTTTTCCACCTGTTCTACATCATCAACATCCATGTGATGTCCATTCGACAGTAGCAACGATGTCACCAGCATCAGGAAATCTGCTCAACCCTCTCTCACTCTCACCTACCGACCCTTCTTCCTCATCCCAATCAGCCGGTCCATCAAGGATGACCACGCAATCCAGCAAACCACCTCGGTTCTACTTACCTTCCCCATCCAACTCATCACCTCATACACCCGTCTATCCGCTATCCAGAGTAGTATCCAGAGCTCATTCAGATACCAATGCAGCTGCGGGAAGCAGCACTTCTACCTCTACGTCCACGTCAACTTCTAAAGATGCGCTATACTCGAGGAGGAGTAGATCGAGAGCCTCCATCAATAACTTGCGATCCACTTTGGAACTATATCAGATTGATCATGGTGTCACTTCACCTGATCTGAGTAACTTAGCTGGGACGTCAACTGATACAGATACGACTCAAGGTCATCCACATGAACAATCACAACAGCAAGAAGTATTCAATAATGACGATGGCTCACCATCGAGCTTGTCGCCTTCATCGTTAATAGGGAATTCAAAGATGGACGCCTTGGTGGAGATTCATAGGGTATTGTATAGGGGTAAAGAGGATTTACAAGTGAAAAGAATCGAATTGACTTTGAGAGAAGAGGTCGATCAGGTTAAGAGGGTGGTAGATAGATGGTTTGAAAGTGATTGTGGTGGGTTTCTCCCTACTTCAACCCAATGTTACGAATATCACTTTACTTCGTATTGCTGATAGTCCAAGTCAAATAGTATACGACCAACCACTGGTCCATCTGACATCTCGAGAAACCATGTTGATGCATTTCGCACTGTTACACGCATTCGGTACAGTTTATCTACCGAGCATACGACCTTCAGCTCTGATCATTCACCTTAAAGAGGTAATATCGCTTTTACGAATAAGCCTACTACCCATAGAAGAACATGGGAAATCTCCAGGAGCAGAAGGTAAAAAGAAGGAATCAGATATGATCGAATGGCCGAAGTCACCAGGCGAAGAAGAGCATCTACTGGGACTAGGACTAGGTATGAGTGCAGCAGATGAGCATCTATTGACTACCAGGAAGCCGAGTCTACATTCTTCGCGAGATCACACAGCACTTAGTGATGGGAGCAAGACTTACGATGGCTGGTGGAAATTGTGGGATGTCACGGCGGATTGCAAAGAGATCGGAGAGATGGAATGTTATGGTGAGTTCGCATTTCGGTCATGTTTGTGACAAGTCGGAGGAGATACTGACACTTTCACCCCCATTACAATTTCGATAGACGGTCATTACTTAGCCATGATCGAACAGTGAGTAGGGTTCAAGCTGAATTCCATCTCAGGTGGTCTATCGTCTCGTCTATATCGATCCTATCCCTAACAATTATAATGCTCCTTTCACAACTGATATCTGCGCCTCTTTGCAGTGTGATCCGCCTATCGCTCTTCCCAACCTATCGCAACTCAACCAAAACCGCTCCTTCCACTTCCCACCCATCAGCCTACTTTCATCCTAAAACACCTAACCCTCATTTCAAGCATCCCCCTAGTAGTCCCCAGAAGTATACCGGAAAGTCGCAAAGTCCAATCCTTGGTATAGGTATCCCAGCTGTCCCCGTTCCATCGTTCGCTAAGAAGATATACATGTGTTTCTACAGGGACTTCGTAGAGTGCTGGTTGGATTGGGACTTAAGGGTGAATACGATGATCCAGTTTAACGAGGTTGGTGAGTTTGGATACCGCCTTCAATCTCAATTATCAGCCATGAGACTCGTTATGTCACTCTACAGCATAGTCTCTATAGAATCAGAAAAGCTGATCCTCAATAATAGGCAAAGCGACCCATGTACGGGATGTGATAGATATTCGAGACCTGGTAGAATCCTTCGTGCCGCTCGCCAAAAAACTACATCTCATTACGACTATAATAGGCTTTATAACCAGCTTGATCGGGGGTATTCTCTTGACCTCTTTGGCAAGTAACAATCAAGCTGTGAAAGTCGTCCAGCGGGGTAAAATCATCAGCGTGTCTGAGCCTATCGAAGGGATGGAGAAATGCAGTGATACCAATAAAGATGCGGTGGATGAAATGGTGTCTAGGTCTGAGAAGGATAGAGGTGATACAACACCCTCAGGGTCAGGTAAGTTGGTCACTTTACTCATCATTTTATGGGCATCGTGCCATGATACTCGAAGTACAAATAGCTGACAATGGAACGTCATGTGTAACGTATAGAAGAGAAATCACCATTGAACAGTACCAAATCATCCTCTTCTGCGCCTATGCGAGTCAAATCACCCATCATGGATCCTCAAGCTCGATCAAGAAAGATGAGTGCTCCCACTCCGATGTCCGGTACACATAATATATTGGGATTGGAAGGTGTCTCACCGCCTATTTCTGTAAAAGAGGGTAAGAGTTAGAGTTCAGCGGTGACCAGTGTGGATAAAGATTCGAACTGAGATTGGGAGCTGGGCTCGTAACTGTGCAGGTTGTATTGCTTTCGTTGTATAAATTATGTAAGAATATATGCTCTGCGACTATATTTCATGTAATTGTATTGCACTGAACGTGGTATCAACCACTGTTCTCTCGTTCGACTCTAGGCAGTATCTGGTCACAGATTGATCACGTACCTTCTCATGGTCTACACCTTCCCGAGAATCCCATTGTCTAGTCCGTCAGCTGGAACCATTCTATGCTTGCAGATGCATAGAAGAGAGGGACGATAAGACTGATTCTATCACCCTTGTGCCCGTAGTGGAGAGGTAGAAGTGCCACATCCGAGTGAGAATGTGATATCACCGCACTCACGCACTCACCCCCCATACAGCTAACATAACCTTGCTGTTTTTTCACCTTCCATCTTTCTTTGCTTTTCTTCCTTCACTCCATCTTACAGCGAGACTACTATATTGACACCATGAACGGCGGTGTAGGTCTGCCAACTGCTAGAGGGAGGTGAGCGGAATCGAGACATACTATGCAATTGACTGAGCTGACCCTGTTTGTCGGGCCATTAGTGGGACCAACGGTTATGTCTCTAGGAACACCGCTCATCTCAAGATCAGAGACGGTCCACTTTCAGGACCGTATGGAGGAAGTAGGTATGGGGATTACGATGAACCCAAGGGACCACCCGTACATCGGGCGCCGGATCAGGGGATATTGGAGCACGAGAGGAAGAGGAGGATAGAGGTGAAAGTGATGGAATTGAGGGATGAGCTGGAAGAGAAAGGGTGAGTGAATCTTCGCCTTCTGCGTCGAGTGGGTAAAGCGATCTCTGGCGAGAAGGTCGGGGTGGGAGAATTTGAGTTCTTGTAGTGTCTCTATGCTTCACTACCCTCTTTGACCCTTTTATGATCGAACGATCCCATCATGATTTCTACCCCTTTACTGCGTTGTTGTCAAGATCTTTCACCACCCACCTCTGATCCTTTCTCTCACCCATCTCCACCGCAATTATGAAGCATTCGGTACCTCTCCATACCTTCACAGGCCACCGGATGATATTATAAACGTTGCGAATAATACAAAATTCAGGGAGGTAGTCTTTAAGTCCGCTTTTCTCTGTTTGATTATTTTTTTGTGGGATTTGCGGCCCGTGGCTATCATACATAATTGTTTTAAACTAGTAGAGATGGTCAGAGATTAATGACACGAGATCATTCTGGTATGATGCTGATCAATCCTGCTTTACTGTTAGTCTCGACGAAGATGCAATTGACGAAGCGTGTGAAGCACTTCGATCGAAACTCTCTTCCGCCAACTTACCTGGACCTCGAAGTCGTCCTACCGACTCGCATTCGATCGCTGCCGCAAAGGAAGCCGAGATGTCCCGCATGCAGCGTGCACTGGGTGTATCAATCAATCACGTAGAAGGCAAGGCGTTCCAGCGGGAGACTGAAGAAGAAAGGGCAGCTAGATTAGCAGAGAGGGAAGAGAGGGAGAGGGCTAGGGTGGAAGCTGCTTTGCAGAGGGATAGGGAGGCTGAGAAGAGGAAGAAAGAATGGGAGGAGAAAGAGAGATTGAGACGAAGGGAGGAATATAAGAGGTACGCATGGGTTGGTCCATACCGTTATGCAGAAGTTCGTGCTGATGCTCAAGTCCGTATAGACAACAAGAAGCGTTGAAACCGAGATCAAGGAATGACTCATCACCCAGGAGAAGGACAGACGATTCACCGCCACCTAGGCGAGGAAGGGACAATTCCCCTCCCAGACGAAGATACAGATCACCATCCGACTCTCGCTCGCCTCCTCCTGCTCGTAGAAGACAATCCCCGTCCGATTCCCGATCTCCCCCTCCCCGACGTCCTCGTTCTCCCTCTGATTCTCGCTCTCCTCCCCCTCGCCGAAGGGCATCACCGTCTCCACCTCCTCGAGCTGCTCGACGCTATAGCTCTTCTCCTCCCCGTGGTAGGCCCTCAGAGTCAAGGTCCCGCTCACCACCACCCAGAAGAGCTAGATCGCCCGACTCGAGATCTGTCTCACCACCACCCAGACGCAGAAGGTATTCATCGGATTCAAGGTCGCCCCCGCCCAAGAGGGCGAGAGCTGATTCAGAGAATAGCAGGAGCAGAAGCAGGAGTGTGACGCCCAGGAGTGTGAGGAGTCTTACTCCTGAACCTAGTAAGAAGAGGGTTGAAGAGTATAGTCCGTGAAAGTGACCAGAAACCAACTGAAAGGCAGAGTGAAAAATGTAACTTGAATATCTCATACGACTTTGTATTATGTATCTGACTGAGACGAACGATCAATCACTTGTGTACATGTATGATATCTTTGAGTGAGCCTGTGTTGCATTGGGTATGCGTGAAAGATGAAGATGTTTCCTCAGCACAGCGACAGTCGGAAGCAAAAGCATAAGATAAGGATCCTTCACCTGCTCATCAATCATCTAACATTCATTCATATCTTCACATGGGATATGCCAAATGACAGCTTTCACGATTAGTCGTCATGGTTCCTACCGCCCCAAAGAGAGCAGCTGTAGCAGGCTCAAGCCGTACGTATCTTCTAGGTCACTTTGCATACCTACTAAGGCGTCTTTTACTGACCTATGTCCGATGTTCTAGGCAAACGTTCCCACGATGAGATGGAACCCAAAGTTACAGACCGGGTCCCATATCCTACACCATCGACTCATGAGAACGACGACCTCTGTTCTCTAAACTCTGATGAAGATGAATCGCAGCTGGAGAAAGAGGACGACTTGGTCTCTGCTGTTGAAGGACAGGATGTAGATCAAGACACGAGAGATACGGTGGACAATCAACATCATTCTACCTCATCAGCCCAATCCACACTCATCTCACCACCCGAATCATTCCAATCTACAGATGGCAGCTCAATGCCTGTCCAAACCAAACCCCTTCTGATTTCTCGAGGTGTTCAGACGGATGATTCAAGTTTCTTCTCCGTGATCACACCTACCGTCAACTTGAACCGGAATACACAACCGACCAGGACCAAGAAGTCAAGAATATCCACATCGACTACAACACCTGCTAGACCTAGGGCAAGACCGGGGCTGACCAAAGAGAAGCAAGCCGACGTGTCGAGAACACAAGATGTACCAGCTGCTTCCGTGGACATGGCTTCAGAACAAGTAGAGGAGGTGATGGCAGAAGAAGGGGCCTCGCCATCAGCCCAGAACGATCACATGTCGACATTAGAGGATGTACCAGCCCACAACGATCCACATGATGCACCTGGAGCTTCATTAATAGCAAAAGATTCAACCGAGCCCACTCCGAGAAGGACGAAGAAGCGTAAGCATACCATCCCAGCAGCCGATCGAAATCCAATGAAAGAACCAGCTCTCCTCCTTCCTCACGGCCTCCAACCCGTCGAGACCGCCGTCGACAACCACTGGGTCTATCTGTTCTTCAGGTTCTGTGCAGAGAGGCACAAGATGTATAATCGTAGACTGGCAGGTGTACCGAGGGATCAGTTGACGGAAGATGAGACGATGTCAAAGGTACATATTGGGAATGTGTATAGACAGTTGGATCCTAGTTCGAGGAATATTAGAGAGAATATCATTGGGAAGGGGGATCAGAGTCCTCAAGAGGTTTGCTGTGAGTGATTGATAGAATTTATCAAGAAGAGATGTCATTGTCTTCACCACTGCGTAAAGGATGGATCGAACCACTGGTCTGATTGTTCTGTTTGCCCACATCACAGTCCGCCTATTCCTCTACTGCATGTTCTACAACGAATCCACCTGGAATGAACTCTGCTCAGTCTCCACTGGGGGTCTACCGACATGGCAGCACTACGTCACCGACCTACCAGCTTACGAAGGGGTACTGTATCGTCTGTCAACAGTAGAGAAGAAGAAAATCTATTACGGAGGTTTCCAACTGGTCCCGCCTACAATCTACTTTACCGATAATCGAAATCGCAACAAGGATATGCCCCATTTCGCAGCCAGTCTGAGATTAGTCTTAGCAATCATGTTGACCTCTCTTCCTACCAAGTTACTGGAATGTTCCTATGCTGTAGATGCAAGTTACCTACTACAGACTATACCGACTTTCGGCGGATTCTTGTCGTTGAATATCTTGTGTTACCTGAACGATACCTCAAATTATACATGGTATTATCGGAATTTCGCCACCTGTGGACCTGGACCGCGATCCTATCTTGGAAGGATGTTCGGTGGTAAATCGGTAATCAACAGTCTACCAATGGAAGAAGCTGGATTGATATGGTTATATGAGCACCAATGGAAATACTGGGCAAGGATAGGTGAAGACCCTCCACATGCTGAAGAATTGGGTTTGAGACCAGGTATGAGGGTGTTGGATATTGAGAATGCGTTATGTTGGTGTCATCGGTACGTCAATGCGTATGAAAAGAAAGGGTACGGAAATTTCTCTCAGATGCGTAATCCGACTTATGATAAAGAAATGACGGATAATACACACGAACCTCATTGGTGTATAGAGGAGAAATGGTTGAAGTCGACGAGTAAGGTGATTTATAAGGATGATTTGGATGAAATTTCAAGAAAGTTGGGTCATGTTGTGGTGGAAGGCAAAGAGGATGAGGAGAATGTATATGAGGTGGAGAAGATAATCACGAGGAGGCAAGGGACGAAGTTGAAGGATGGTTGGTTCAGAGTCAGGTGGAAGGGATATACGCCAGAGGAAGATACTTGGGAGAAGCAGAGTTCGATAAAACAGGGTGCAGAGGAGGTGAGCTGGATTTCTCCATGATATAGCCATCATCGCCGATCGGTTGTCTTCGAGTATGAAGGTCAACTAAGTGTAATGCTGACCGCTGTTTATCAGTCCTTACAAGATTGGTTAGGATGGGAGAAGAAAGTGTGGGATTGTATCGAGAAGGTGAAGAAGGAGTACCCATATATCAAACCGTCCACCGCCAAAGACGGGGAGGATATCAAACCTGAAATGGACGATGAGTTAAATTTCGCGAGTGGAGATGATGGGATCGAGGCTGTGAACGATAATCAACCACCCATGAAGATGCCAAGACTGGTCAAGATGGAACAGGAGATATGAGCACATGATTCTGAACAGAAGGAGGGCAGTCGAGGAGAATGGAAGTTGTATTTTGGATATATCACCTATGACTTGATGTGTATAATGAAGATTATGAACTGCTTTGTACGAGAATATTCCTCAGTAAGATATGAGGCGCTAGCATGCAATTTAGCACAAAGGCTGATCCCTTCGAAAAACGGGGTATCTACATGTATATACAACATCATAATGACAGCAACAGGTATCTATGATACACGTATAAAGTCCTTGACCGCTCTTCGATCTAGCTCTTGACAACCTTCAATTTCCCACCTTTCCCCTTGTACCACTTGACATAAGCTTCCCAGGTCGTCGTAGCTTTCTCACTTCCGTATATCTTCACCTTGAGACTCTGCCAAACCACATCGCCCACTACAACCTTGTGTTTGTATCCTGCCTTTTGGATCGCAGATAACACTGTCTCTTCCCTGGTCCACCCTTGATCGGTACAAATTTCGGGTAGGTATGTAGCAGAGAGCGGGCGGTGGGTTGAAGGATGAGGGAATGAAATGTGTATACCGTGCTCGCCCGGTGTCCAATCTAAGGGTGAAGATATGGGTGTCATGGGGGTGAGAAGAGAGACACTGGTAAATGGAAGACAGCGTGAAGACAGCGAGCAATCAGTCATGGGTATCTGTATATGTCGACATTGATTGAATCCCACTTACTTGCACGACAGATGAGGCAGTTCACTAGCTTTGATGGGTGAAAATCGATGGTCCTCGAGGGCACTATGATCGGTGGAAAGATATATGGAATATGAGCACTTGTCTCTCTGATTATCCCTCACAAGACGTGCTTACCTGACCAGAGCATATTCTCTCAGCCCATCGGCCAACTTCATAGGGGTGAAATTACCTATACAACCTCTCAAGGCAGGTTTATTATTTGACCGTAAGTGCGAGGTGGTATTCCAGGTAACGAACAGGGCGCTGCGATCAAGGTTTAGTTGATCACTTTCAGTGTTATACAGGATAGACCAGCTCACTACTTCTCGTTCTTGTTCAGGAAAGGTGGGGCCGTAGGTTCTCTATTCTCAAAATGAGCTACCAACACTTCGAAGCAGTAGAGAGCATGTCGATCGGTACATATCCTCTCTGATGGGACGGGCGTAGCGATGTGAGTGGAAGGATTGGATGAACCGGATGAGAGTGATGGTGTGGTTGAGATGGACATGATAGGGGTGGGTAGTCTATTCTGTCTATGTTCTATGATGTCTAAGATGAATCATGAGCAGGATGCTACGAATGTTACCTCAGTTGCTATCGATTAGGTTGTCGTTGTCGTTGTCGTTGGCGTTGATGACGCAAGTAACCCTGATCGTCACATCCCCCTCTCTCACACGTGTGAACCACATGTTTCATGTTTCTCGACCACCACCCACAGGGAGAGACGCGTCGCGTAGAGAAGAGAAAGAGAGAGAGGGAGACTGAAGGAAAGAGAGACGCCCCCAGAGATCAGCAGGGACTGTAGCAAACAATCAATGCCAAGGAGCTAGTGAAGATCCAGTCGAAACACATCACCATGTCCGCACCCTCAGGCTCAACCGACAGCGACGGCTTCATTGTGCCTCCCCCACCAGCCAAGAGACAGCTGAAACCCACAAGCTCAGTACCGACAACCACAGAATTCTACGGCGAGAAACATGGTATATCGGCGGATTTGCAGGCAGCTCTGCAGAGTGTAGGAAGGAGGGGGAGACAGAGTGAGTGGATGGCGTTGTTGAAGTTTATGGTGGCGTACTACGAGATGATAGGCCTCAACTGCACCGAGTGGATGATCCTGGAGTCCCTTGAAGATCAGCTCGCCAAGCAGATGATCCCTTTGTCAGAGTCTGGACATGAGTGTCTCGCTAACACCCCTTACTCCTACCACAGACGTAGCAATGGGTCATGCAACCCATCGTGCATTCGAGCGAACTCAATCTGTCCCATCACACGTTCTCTCCTCATCCGCACTGCCAAACGCAGGATTCACCACAGCCTTAGATGCAATGTCGCACGCTCATGGAATTATTAGCAAAGAAGCCTTGCGCTCAAGAGAGCTGCAACCATTCTACTCGGGTGGATCGGATGAGAACAAGAATGTGGATGGTCTGTCACTATCACCAAGAGGACGGAATAGGCGATTGAAGTTCAATGAGGACGGTGAAGTTGAAGAAGAAGTCGAGGAACCCCTTTTCCCTTCTTCCAAATCAGCTGGGCAAACAAGAGAAGCTACTCATCTTACGGCGGCTAGGAAGAGGAGATCATCGCCTGCTGAACCGACCAGTGATACTGAGACTGAGACTGGAGACGAAGACGGAGATACCCCTTCCTTCGCACCGATTTCGACATTCACAAGTAACGCATCGGACTTCCCATCAGTATTCAAATCACCAGCGATGACTCAGCCAGAGCTGTTCGGTCCGACAGGCTCAACATCCAAGGCTTTCCCAAGTGCTTTCAAGGGTGTGAATGCGAGGGAACTACGAGGATTGCCAGGTGCAAGGAAGTTGGGCTTTGGAAAAGCCATGTCTGCTCCTGTAGGAAGTTTGGGGGGTTGGGGAATGGACGTTGATATGTCTTCTGGTGGAGATGAGAAAGTTAATGGGGGAGATGAAGACGGGTTTGATATCAAGGAATGGGCCGAGAATGAGCAGTTTTAGATGGAGTGTGAGTTGGTTCTTCTTGCCGTATCAGACCGTATGGACCATTCTGATGAATCCGTTTCTGGTCAGATGGTATCTACTTTGATACAAACAAACCATTCATCATTTACCGACTATACCTGTTTGTTCACTGTCATATCTATTCTATTCCGCCTGATCTGTCTTGTTCCCTGTACCAATTCTGCTATGTATTTTGTACCACACCAATCTTAGTTTGTCGCTGCATTGGGCCCTTCAATCAGTCACAGTGTTGTCCTCGTTGCGATCTGATTACGGAACTGGCCGCTGATTTGAGGATGTTTGTTGAGATGCTCAGAATCACATAATCACTGGAGCAAATCACGCGATAAGATGAAACGAGACGGGATTGTCAATTCAACTCGGTTATCCGCATCTCCTTGCAATACTCTAGAGATAACAAGCTTTGATCAGGGCATGGTAATGTACATAGTGGTATATCTGGACCCAAGAGTACTTGCACCGTCCAAACTACCACCCTAAAACACCCGAAAAAGCAATAGCGATGGCGACATCTTCTCATGGTCGGTTTTCACCGAGTACCGAGTCGTGATTACCAAGCTACGCTGATAGTATAGTCTTGACATATTGCGTGATTGAGACAACATGACCAGACGCTAATTGTGATATCGCAGACCCATATATAGTTTGAGATCATCACCGTAATGTCCACAATGTTCTTGCTTCCATCCTGCAAAACAACCACCCAGAACCACCCTTCACCATGCCCACCGAATTCATCAGTGTCACTTTCCCCAACGCCTCTACCGAGCTCGCACCTATTCCTGGTGCACCCGTCGATCCCGATTTTCTCGTGAAGTACGCTCGAGCGCTTGACGATAATGATTACAATTACACTCTTATACCATACGGCTCATCCAGCTTCGATCCATTCACACTCGGAGCTACCGTAGCTGCTGTCACCAAAAGGCTCAAGATCATCATCGCTCTACGACCCAACACCATGTATCCTACCGTTGCTGCTAAACAGCTCGCTACTTTAGATCAACTCTCCGGTGGTAGAGTAGTCGTACACTTCATCGCCGGTGGAGATGATGTGGAACAAGCTAGAGAAGGGGATTTCTTAAGCAAAGATGAGCGATATGCTAGACAAGAGGAGTACATCAAGATCCTCAGGAAAGCATGGGCTTCCTCCGATCCCATCAACTGGGAAGGGAAATACTACACTTTCAAAGATTTCAGAAACAACGTCAGACCCGTCAACGGTACTATCCCCGTATCGGTTGGTGGATCATCCCCAGAAGCTTATAGAATTGGCGGCGCTCTAGCAGACATCTTTGGTTTATGGGGTGAACCATTGAAGGAGACAAAGGAGCAGATCGATAGGATCTATGCCGCAGCAGATGCTGCTGGTCGAGCACCCAACGATCGACCCAAGATCTGGGTGACTTTCCGACCTATCGTAGCTGAAACAGAGGAATTGGCTTGGGCAAAGGCCCATCGAATATTGGATCTTCTGAAGTCCAACAGAGCAGGTGCACCCATCTATCCCAATAGCGATAAAGGTCCTCAGAATGTCGGTTCACAACGTCTGTTGGAGATAGCTAAGAAAGGTGAAGTTCAAGATAGAGCATTGTGGTATCCTACCGTCACGGCTACTGGTGCTAGAGGAGCTTCGACTGCTTTGGTCGGTTCTCCTCAAACCCTCATCGATTCGATCTTGGACTACGTGGATTTGGGATGTGAACTGATATCCATCAGAGGATACGACAACTACCACGATGCTCTGGATTACGGTAGATACATCATTCCTGGTGTCAGAAAGGCATTGAAGGAAAGGGCGAACGGGGCAGAAACTAATGGTGAAGAAGTAAACGGTGAACGACCTGCTAAGAGAGCTAGAGCTTTAAGGGACTAAAAACTTGTAGACTATACTTACGTATATACAAATGCATCTTTTGGGTAGCTGGTAATGTCGTTCGTTCATGCCGCATGTCGCTTAGTGTCAGTTGCTTCCACATATGCACACATATCTGAGCCGGAGCTGTACGTGGTTTCAAGACGATTCTCCGCTTATCGATCAGATCAGAGGCATATCAAACACGCAAACCTAAGGTATGATCGCTGATTTGCAAATCATGCCACAGCTCACAGATATGCATCCAACAGTACAATACATTGCCTGTCGCTCGACTGCAGTCTGAAAGATCGTCCCAGCGGCCGAAACGAGATGTCGGATACAACCGAAGATGACGCGATCTCTCGCCATGGGAGGTTAGGTTAGATATGACGCTATACTTTATCGGATGATCAACTCGCGAAGACGTTCGCATTGGATAATGAGCAGGAAGATTAGCAAGCGCATAGATAGGAGCATACATTGGTGCAGAGATGTAGTCGTAGAAATTTAGAACAACCCATGAATTGTGATCTTTTCGTTCGACAATTCTCAATGTCAACAAGCACGGTAGCTTCTGATATGACACCTGTCCACGCCAGTACCTCTCATCACTCCCACCCGCGACGGTCGCATCGTGCTCTACTAGCTAGGATCCCGCCAAAAGGCCAAAGTCCATGGCAGCTGTCACATTCACATTCCATACCAGCGCTGAAAGAGCACGAGGTCCTCATCAAAACCTCATATGTGGCGTTGAACCCCTTCGATTGGCAGGGTGTAGCTTTCAAGTATGGTATTGGTGAAGAAGCCAAGGTGATGGGTAGAGATGGGGCGGGAGAAATCGTCGGTGTAGGGGAAGCAGTCAAGAGGTTTAAGCTAGGCGATAGGGTAGGTCTTTATGGTATCTCTTGTATGTACGATAACGCAAACGCTGACACCCAGCAGGTGTGGTTCTGTGCAAACTCGTCTGCATCGCACACTGGGGCATTCCAGGAGTACTCTGTGCATTCTGCTTCGGAAGTGGGACATACTCCGAACCATATAGCAGATCAGGAAGCTGCGACACTCGGTACTGGTCTGATAACCGCTGGTGTAGCTCTGTTCAAGACTCTAGGCCTCTCATTGGAGTCGCTATCAAGCACAGAAAAAAAACAAAGGGAGGAGGACGCATCATGGGTGCTGATTTGGGGAGGTTCGGGTATAACAGGGGTGTATCTGATCGAGCTAGCTCGTCTGCTTGGATATAGGATAATATGCTCCGCATCACCGGTGAATCACGATTACATCAAATCATTGGGAGCAGATGTGGTTTTAGATAGGTGGTCGGATCCCAATGACCTGGTAGAGAGGATCAGAGAGGCGACTGAAGACAATGTAAGTTGGGTCCGACTACAGTCATGGCTGAAATCAAGCTGAATTATTGTCAGGTCCGCATTGCCATCGACAACGTTGGAAGTGCCACTGCTACGCTGTGTTATCAAGTGCTTCAAGGATCGTCAACCTGGCGGAAAATACACGATGTATCAGTGACCGGAGAAGGACAGTATTCATCAAAACTCGTACCACTCGCGGGATCACCGAAAGAGCCTAAAAACAAGTCTGACGGAATCCGAGAAGTAGAATCCTTGCGTATCAGTTTTTCTACCACCTTTTACGGTCACCCAGAATTCAGTGAAGCCCTGCTGGATCGTTTCGACAAGCTACTTCAGAACAAGCTGTTGACTCCTGCTAGGATACGATTGGTGGAAGGGGGATTGCACGGTATAGAAAAAGGATTAGACGACTTACGGCATAGTCGTGTTCAAGGTGGATACAAGTTGGTAGCTCGATTGGCGGATACTCCGGAAGAACTATCCGTTGGGATCAAGAGGACTAGAGAGTCAGATGCCGAAATGAAACCTGAGATTGGCACGAAACGGGTCAGAGGCAACGATGAGGAGAAAGAATATCATACTTCAAAGAAACCGAAAGATACGGAACCGACGAGTGATCATCATGAGCACATCAAGACCACATCACGATCGATCATTGCAGCTTAGGAGCGGGAGCAGGAGACAGAGCATTCAGTGTTGTAATCATGTGCTATCATATGCATTCATCGTGTTGGCTTTGTCAGCAAACAGCAACCGTCGGTCATCAATGCTATACGTAAGGCCTTAAAGTCACACCCGGGCGTTTCCGGCGGATGCTTGTCAATCAGAGATCATGAACAGATCAACCTTACTCATGATTATTCAGCAGTTCGATGTGCTCTTGAGAAGCAATGCATCGATTCAGGTCCATGAACGTATATATAAAGAGCCTTTCAAGGCGGCATGAGGCTCTTCAAATGATCGTCACCTGGCAAAGCTGTAAACACAACATCCATAATGTCTAAAATCGCCATCATCTTTGGGTCAGGCGCGCGAATCGGTCAAGCAAGCACCAACAAGCTCCTATCAGCCGGGTATAAGGTCGCTACCGTTTCACGAACACCAAAGCACACTTCGAGCGAAGACCTCACGCACCTCACAGCGGATCTCAGTGACCCCTCCAGCATTGAGCCGATCTTTGACCAGGTTCAGCGAAGATGGGGTGCTCCCAGCATTGTCGTATACAATGGTAAGTGAATCAGAAGTGCTGGTTCTGGCTGATTTCGATTCCAGCCGCTAGCATGTATGCTACGGGTGAGAACCCTTTGTCCGCACCGATCGATGAGTTCACAAAAGTCATCAACGCGAACACCCTGTCAGCTTACGCAGCGGCAGCCGCTGGATATAAGCGAAACAACAATGTGGCCTTCTTCTTCACCGGCAACGCTCTGAACAGCATGGTCATGACGCGACTGGTGACTGCGGGGGTCGGTAAAGCCGCTAGTGCGCACTGGATCGAAGCGGCAGCCAAGGCAGAACAGCTCAGACCTGCCAGGTGAGTGCGACATTTGGGTATGAAATGCATCGTGCCATGGTTAACGACATGCTTGTTCAGGTTTTACTACGTCGATCAACGTAACCCAGAGGGTGGACCAGCTATGAACGCTGTCAATGGAGAAGCGCATGCTGATTTGTTTCTTAAGCTCGCAGAGCAAGAAGAGCAAGGTGAACCAATCGTGGTATTCCGGGCGTAAAAGTGCAGAACCTCCCTTGTTAGGGATCTTGTATGCATGAAGTTCTGACAGGGTACTTCTTTGATACCTGAGACCTGCCCCAAGCAACAGTTCACTCCTTAGATATGACTGTCATCGAAGTGCACAACAGGAAGTACTTTCAGAGACGTAATCTTAGAACTAGGGAGGTGACACGCGAGTCCGGACTTGCCGTTTGACTATGATGGCAATTGTATCAGGTCAGGGGTGAGTCGTGGGGCTGCCGCTGGCAGACGAAGGAGACACCTCGAAAGGACGAGAGAAGGTTACACGTCATATTTTTGGTCTGTGAAGCTACTTCTAACGAAACACGTTTAGCATTGGCTTTCCTTTCGGTTGACGTCCTTCCAACTCTGAGAAGCTGAATTCTTACTGAACGGCTGCGCTTCAGGTATATATAGCTCACTTCTGAAGCACTTTCACTCAACATTGTTCACTCCCGATTACTTACGTTGCTCATTCGCTTATATCACGTCTATCGGACCAATGGACCAGTACACGATTCACATCGTAGAGGAAGAGAAAGGCAAGGAAGATTGGCCTCGACGAGAACGCTTTCTCGCTAAACAGTGGGACAACCTCAGGGATGGGTCCATCAGACAGGCTTTGATGCGACGACACGCAGAGTGCTTGACGCTTCCAGCAACGGAAGAGCAAAATCACGGGGAGACTGAATCGGCTGACATGATTTTCCAAAGACTCAAGACTACTGTCAACCACTCGACTGATGATGATTGGATTCGTGAAGCAGGTCATTCGAGCACAAGCCGATGGCAAGAGTTTGGCACCCGTCACTTGGCGAATGCCAGTAAATGGTCTGTCTCTGTGGCGACGCCTTACTTCCTCCAAAAAGTGAGCAGTGGCGAGGCTCGAGGCGACGACTCTGAGTTGAGGGAGAACGTGTCCTGGACGACGCCACCTTACCTGAGTATAAAGGGGGATGGTCTCAAGGGTGAATATACCACACTTGCGAACCATAATAGTTGCGCAGCCCCTTTCACGATGACTATCCTAGCGCAGACGATGGCGGAACTACATTCTCGTATGACAAGAACAAGACCGGGAATAAACCTAACGGAAGCAGTACTAGAGAGTCGATTTTCCGCAACCTCTCCGGATGTTTTGTTGACAGGCCATGTGAGCCCTTCTGCCTGGGAAGTTCTCGGAACACAGGACATACAAGTCTGCTTCAACACGAACAGCGTATTTGATTTCAAGAGACTCCCTGCCGGCTGCAAGGATGAGCTAATCAGCTGCGATGCCTTTGGCAGTCTGGAGAGCATATCGTTCGCCGCCGATTGCCACACTCGATCGTGGATTGGCACGGCAAGTGGCTATCCTGGACTGTATGCCTGGTATCCATTGCAGCCCGGCCTATCGAAGAAGCGTGTGGGCAGTGCTCGAGGTGTTCCAGCGTCCTGCTACCGAGCGGACGGCAAAGAAGTCATGTCATCAATTTCACTCCAATATCTGCCCGATGAGACGGAGTTTAAGGATGTGGAACTTATCGTCGACCCGGAAAGAGCCTTTGCGCTTCCAAGTGAGGCCGAGAAGAAACGAGCCGAAGAAGCACAAATCGAATTGCAGCATGTAAAGGCCGTTCTCAGAGATGCTTTCGGCGAGAAGGCACATAAACTTGAATCTACCAACTCCTTCTCATTGGAGACGTACCCTTATCCCGTCAGCACTTATGCTCCAACCGAATTCGACGGCGATGACGTGAGCATCAGTAACAACCTGTGGCTTGAATATGGTGATGCTGCTAACAAGAGGAATTGACCGTCCAGCGATGTTACAAGCTTTTAATTGATCTGCAGAGCATATACCCGGGAATGACTGATGGGGAATGGAACTTCGGGACATATCATATCATTCTTTTCGCCATTCTTAACCAATACATTACATTGATAACTTATCCTTACCAGTCTTCGATGTATAGCATGTTCTCCTTCGAACTCGATGCCCATCGTCATTTGGTAACAAATTAATCCAGTAGAGCTCATGGCCAGCCCTTGGGGACCCTTCTCATCAGTGTTTCCTCTAAATCGTCATTCTTGTCGTCCTTTGTCCGACACTGATCGAATGGCATTAGCATAAAGTATATTTAGGGCCGGTTGAGTGTTATTCTCCTGGTGCTGCAACGGTTTTCATCATTGAAACAAGGTGATATGCAAGAGAGTGCGGTAATGCGATGGACTTCAGATCTCTGACATAGATCTATGCATCCTAATTTGCGACAACTAGGAAACAAAACGGTTCGAAAATATCCTGTAATTGCGACAACTAAGAGACAACGTTCGAGAATTTGGATATACCGAGACAATCCCGCCGACTTGTACCTGAACCACTCAACTGCCCCCTCCCGTCAATGCCTCACCCACCCCCAGTTCTCTATCTCAAGCTACACCCCACATGCCGAGGATCCGGTGCTACTAGTATTAGGAGTGGCACGTTGAATCTCGGGTGGGGGGGACGGTTTCCGGTAGCCGGGTGCTAGGCCGTCTACCATCCCGTGTGAAAACATGCATGCCTGAAATGCTAAAAACACTACATGCTGACGCCGCTGCCTTGCCTGCCTAGTCCGCCGGATCAACCGCACAGCCAGAGTCCCAGAACCGGAACGAGAACCAGACCTCCATCCCATCGAAGTTTTTCCAGATCGGCACGTTGATTCTGATATACGTCTGTTAGAAACAGAAAGTTGGATATATGGCTAACTGGGGTTGGTCTTTTGCCCATTGTTGAGCAACTCACCCTTGTTCGAAACTGCGTTAACATGCCCTTAGCCTCCTGGGGCACGACCTTGGAAATCAAAGGTATTGGACGAGGTGCGCAATCGCTTGGGATACAGCCGCCTTTGACGCATTTGTGTCATGTAGGGAATTGATCATTACAAAGTCGTGTATGATGCCGCCGTAACGCGCAGCGGTAACCTGAACGCCTGCATTGCGCAACTTGGCAGCGAACGCCTCACCTTCGTCCCGTAGAACATCACATTCGGAGGTTATCACAAGGGTCGGGGGGAAGAAGGCGAGCTGTTCTTCCGTGGCACGAAGGGGACTGGCAGTGATTTCCGCTCGTTGCTTCTCGTCAGCCGTGTATTGGTCCCAGAACCATCGCATTCCATCTCGAGCGAGAAAGTACCCCTCGGCGAACTCCTTGTACGACCCGGTATCGAAGTTGGCGTTGGTCACCGGATAGAACAGGGCAACCGCCTTGAAGGAAATGTCCTTTCGTTGATGGGCCATGAGATTTAGGGCGATTGCCATGTTTCCTCCTACTGAATCACCGGCTACAACCATTCTGTCACCCGCAAGACCAAATTCGCTGCCATGCTGGACGACCCATCTCGCCACGGTGTAGGACTGTTCGTTTTGTGTGGGGTACTTGACATCAGGGGCGCGGGTATACTCCGGGAAAACCACAGCGGCACCGGTACCAACACATAGATCGCGCACCAGACGGTCGTGTGTATGTGCACTGCCGAATACCCACCCCGCACCATGAGTGTACAGCACCACAGGCAGCGGCCCTTGGGCGCCTCGAGGTTTGATGATTCGGGTCGGCACTGGGCCAGTCGGACCGCCACGTACTGAGACCCATTGTTCATCGATTTGGGGCTTGTAGATGACTGAATCTTGGACGGATTCTACTGCTTTGCGACCGTCCTCGGGCGGCAGCTGGAAAAGGAAGGGAGGGGTAGATGTGTCTTTGGCGAACGCGAGCGCAGCCGGTTCGAGCGCATATTGATGTGGATTGGCCATTGATTGAAATAGTAGGGGACTTTGTTGCGGTGAACGAAGGGAAAGGAGGAACTACAATTTCGTCAGCTTATATGGATTCGACAACGAGAACACAGCAGGCTCAGAGAGGACGTTGCGCCTTGAATCCGTGGGAAATCCGTGGGACAGAAGGAGAGTCACACGTCACTAGAACCCGCGTCATCATTAGGGGTCATCAGCCGACGAACCGGTTAACACAGTAGACATATGAATAGATCTCGGGCAGTGACCGATTTGCAATTGTTATCAAGCATATCCCGGCATGCACACGTTTGCCCGGCACTTGAACTATTCCAATACTACGTAAATCACACCATTGCATTTCATGCCCGCACGAAAAGTAAATACATCCTGATGAACGCTTCCTTAGTAATGAGAGATCATTACCATGTAGCAGACGGGTCTCCAGCGTTTGACCGGCGTTTGACCGGCCAACGATAAGTTTTGCAATATGCATCAACGGCCCAACCTCTGTTTCGGCCTTCGGCCGAGCGGTCATTGATCATCTGAATGAGTTCAGCTGACAACGATGCGTCGCAGTTACATGTTGCTCCATTTCAACTTACAACTGCACTTTGGTCAACCTGTTGCGATCACGCCCAGCCTCATCAGCCCACATTGCACTCGATATCTCCTCCGAATCCAGTACAGCGTAAATCTTCATCGAATCTTGCCTTGCGCTAATCCGCTTTCCTCTGATACAATACAATCAACCTCATTTCCTCGACAATTGAAAAAGGGAGATTACACCACAACCCGACAACCACTATGGACGCGATCACCTACACACGCTATGGTGGATCGGAAGTCACACAAATCTCAACATTCCCAATACCAATTCCCCTCGAGGATGAAGTTCAGGTTCGCGTGGCTGCAGGAGGCTTGAATCCGGTTGACTGGCACCAGCGGGCCGGAGACTTTAAATTGGTCACTCCATTCAATCTACCAGCAATAGCTGGAAACGAATTCTCAGGCATTGTCGCCGCTGTCGGGCGAGGTGTTTCAAGGTTCCAAATAGGAGATCGTGTTGTTTGTCGGACGACAAAGTCAAAAATGGGCGCCTTGGGTTCATACGTCGTGATGCCCGCTGCAATATTGGCTCACGCGCCCACCACTGTAGGCCTTGTCGATGCTGCCGGCCTACCGCTATCCAGTCTCACGTCAGAACAAGGTCTCGATGCACTGGATGTCAAAAAAGGCGATCGACTCCTGATTACTGCTGGTGCTGGAGGTGTCGGATTGTTCGCCATTCAACTCGCTAAACTCCGTGGAGCTCACGTCACCACCACTGCGTCGGATGCTGGGCGGCCATTTGTGCTCAAGGCCGGTGCGGATCAAGTAATCGATTACCGAACACAAAAACTTGCGGACCTTGAAGATAAGTTTGACAAAGTCTTCGACCTGGCCGGGGGCGAGGATGCTCTGATCAATGATGTCATCCCTGCAGTTGCTGAGAACGGAAAGATCATCTCGGTTGCCGGCCCTCTGACACCGGGTGTGTTCAACGCTACTCTTCCTTTCTGGAAATCGAAGCTCATCGACCTTTTGCTTGGGTTCCGTTCTCGATCCCTCCGTAACGCTGCCGCCTCATACCGAGTCGACTACGAGTATTTCTTCATGCGACCTGACGGCCAACAAACAGCTCGAACGCCTCGTGCAACTCGTTGACGAAGGCAAGCTCGTCATTAATATTGACTCGCGTTTCAAGCTCGATGAATTTCCCAAAGCATTTGAGAGACTGGAGTCCGGTCGATCCAAGGGCAAGATTGTCATCGAATTTCCAGTGCAAAGCGAGCAGCCGACAAGCTAGACCTCAAATATCGTACCTGTTCTGTAGATTCGACATAGGAAAGCGTCGCGAGGCGCGGACGGGTCCCAGGGAATGGGCGAGGGAAGGGTGTTCATTGCGTGGATTGCTGGACACGATCTGGTTTAACAGTGATTGTACGCTTCGAGGCTGTAACCGACGGTCGTGAATAGTAATGTATTGCTTGGAGTTTACCCTTACATCCAATGTTGCATGCATAACACGTTCTCATTCGTTCTTGATACTCACCGGACTTCGATGATAGGTTGATCTGGTACAGTTCCTGTTCAGCCCTCGAGGACCATTGTTATCAGTGTATCCCCCGATTTGTTATCCTTGTCATCACTTGTGAGTGCACTGACCGAAGGGTGGTAATATAAAGTATATCAAAGGCTGTTTGAGTGCAGTTCTCCCGGTGCTGAAACAATTTCATCATCCAACCAAGAAGGATTCGCAAGAGAGTGCGGTGTTGTGATTGCACTTTCAGATCTCTAACATAAAGCTGTGCATCCTGAACTACGACAACTGGGAAACGAAAAAACAATTCGGAAACATCGTGTATTGCGACAACTGAGAAACTCCACAAATCAAGAGGCTTAACACGGGTCAGCACCTTTAATACCCGTCTGCTCCCTTTGGTCAATACCTCGCCCACGCCCTATTCCTTTCTGCGAGCTCTAACCCCACATATCCAGAACCATTATCTAAATCCTTCAGTCTGTCTTCGACGTCACTTCTCCCTCCAAAGTGCGGCATTTACTGAAACTAGCTCAATCGGACGAGCAAGCTTGAGCCTCGTGCCTCCTAGTTTGTCGCTGATGGAAGCCGGTGCATGATTCGCGAGGGTGTTCATCCACGATCGCTTTCGTGAAGTCCACTGTGCTCCAACCAAGAGACTTTGTGCTGAGTCATCGACAGCCGACCGAGGAAAGCATCATCTAACCGGCAAGGTCACTCCTCGTTTCGCGTACGGCGAGTCTTGTGGAGGAGGTTATGGCGCTGGACCGGGATGGCAAGGTGTCAGTGCGACTCATGTCGTGAGTTTAGCCATTTTTTGCGAGAACAATTGCATATTTGTTGATCATGAAACTGTATAGCACGGCACCAACACTCGAATGACCGACATCGAGATCGTCGAATGACGAATCCCTGTGATCCTTCGTCATGTCAAAATACGCCGGGGCACAGAGGGTCGGGGAGAGTATAACGGAGGTGATGGAATGAGTAAGTTGTTCGAAGCTAGACAACCCTGCAGTTTCTCCATCGTGTCTCAACGAAGGTTTTTTGCTCGAAAGGAGACAACGGAGGTGGAGATTGAGTCAAAGGGGCCAACAATTGGAGAAGACGATTGGAAGACGGCAGCTATTCTTCGGTGAATGTCGGCAGCAATGGCATGGGTCGATTGCTGAATGGGGATCAGTTCCAGGTTGACACTCCAGGCGGTGGTGGATGGGGATCTGTAAATCAGTCCGGTTCACAGGCATGTGATAGTTCCGGATGCATTTATTTTGATTATCAATTACTCACAGTCGCCACTGCCCTCCATCAGTCCTTCTGTCAACTTTCAGTGATCATGATAAACCAAGCCGAGGGTCATGCCACCTTTACAGTACCGTAGTATGCGACCATACTATTACATCAGAAGAAAGCTGCCGTCGGCATTGATATCGCTTATCAATCAGAGATAGGATGTTTTGATGGACGTGACTCAGCAGGCCTTCGGTCAACTATCTTATCTGTACGTGGTGCGATTTGTAATCGAGAATGTCCGCTGCGAGGATGTCAACGTTGGCAAGCGCTGCAGCAGTATATATACTGAACCACACTTGTTAGGATCACCAATTCCACACCACAAATGCAGCCCAACAGTAGTCACCACCACACACCATCGAAACAACACTTCAATAGCATGTCAAAAATCGCCATCATCTTCGGACTTGGACCTCGAATTGGACAGCCCGTAGCTACCAAGTTCCACAACGCTGGATACAGAGTGGCAACCGTTGCGCGTACTCCGAGAACTTTTACTACAGACGATTTTCTTCATCTCACTGCGGATCTCAATGACCCGAGTACTGTCAAACCAATCTTCGATCAGGTAGAATCTCACTGGGGTAAGCCCCCCGATGTAGTGATCTATAATGGTGAGTACAGCATTCATTCTGAGGCTGTACCATCACTGATTCAAATGTTGTATAGCCGGTGCACTCGTTCCTACTCCGACAAACCCACTCAGCGCCAAACTGGATGACTTTGTCAAGTCTTTCAACGTCAACACCTTCACACCTTACTCTGCCGCTTCCATTGCCTACGAGCGAAACCATGCAGTCACGTTCATGCTTACTGGGAACGCCTTCAACACCTTGGTGAACCCAAGATTCACCACCCAGGGCGTCGGCAAGTCTGCCACAGCCCATTGGATCCAGGCTGCAGCTAAGGCCGAGGGACTTAGACCCGCCAGGTGAGCTGAGCTCGCATGTGATGGATATGGTGCTGATTCACCCAGTATCAGGTTCTACTACTGCGATCAACGAACTCCAGAAGGCGAACCTTGCTACACCGGTTTGAAAGGGGATGCCCACGCCGACCTCTTCCTCAAGCTGGCCGAAGATCCGGAGCAAGGTGAACCCATCGTGGTGTTCCGTGCTTAGAGCTGGTAGTTTGACTAGGCTGTAGTCATGATTGGAGTCTTACATGTACCTTAGCATGCATAAAGGTGTACTGCTGCAGCTCCTCTCGACAGTGTCCAACAATCCTCTCGGTCCGATCGGTGTGATCGGTCTAAACTCGTCCCGGGTAGGTAACTATTAAGGAAGTCAAGTGATATTTATTTATAGAGCCTTGTGAATGTGATGGTCAATCTTCCCGTGCTCTGTTGAATACATCTGAGCTCATCGGTATGACTGCAACAATCGTCTGTCCCAGCGAAGCGGATGTAGTGATCTGTGGGGGTAAGCATCACGCTCGTGTTCGAAATGTTGTGTTGGTGTCGGTTAACGATGATATGTGCGTAGGTGGAGGAGCGGGGTGTGTCATAGCAACGCGTCTAGCGCAAGCTCGACCTGATCTGTCGATACTTCTGCTAGAACAAGGGCCAGACAATCGAGAAGTGAAACGGTTGAACCGTGGGTGAAATGCTCTGCTGGCGCTTTGAACTTGTATTCATGCCCCTGTGGATGTGTAGGTCCCCTCGATAGCCTTTTCTGGCTTTTCCAACAAAACCCATATCGTGAGAACGCTTCCCACATCATTCCTTAAATATATCATAAATGACCCCGAAGACAGTAAAATGGATCGACTGTGAGCCTGAGCAGGAGCTAGGAGGACGTCAGCCAAGGATACCCGTTGGGAATATACTAGGGTAAGTGTTATGCTATGATGCACCGGTGCGTAATTGATCATGTTGCTGCAGAGGTGGAACAAGTATCAACACCCTTGTAAGCTTTCGTTTCACTGTGTAGCGATAGACAAACACATCTAATTATGATCTCTAGATGTACAATACTCCTGCCGCTTCTGACTTTGACGACTGGAATCAACCTGGATGGAATTATAGAGACCTGGAGCCGTTGATTCGCAAAGTGAGTGATCGTTTGGCCATGCCAGCTTGTCCTATCAACTGACCACGATGAACACCCAGTCGATCAAATTCCTGAGCCCAGAGCAGCCTGGAAGCTCACCGCATAGTGATGAAGGAGTCTTCCATGTGTCTCGTGGAGGGTGAGTAAGCTTATATCTAGTGTATAGCGACAAGTGCTGATCACGCTGCAATAGACATTCCGTATCTTACGGTGAAGAGTACGCCAAGGCATGTAGATTGGTTTTAGGAGAGGCCGAGGAATGTGAGAACATCACAACATATAGAACGGGACATGGGTGTGAGTTGAGTTGTATCTTATATGTAGATAATGCGTACTGATCGATTGTGTCCCTCCATCCCCCCTCCCTCTTAGTCGGTCGACAAGTAAGCATCTTCATCATCTCCTGAACCCCTTCACTGATATTCCGCAGCCCAAACTCATCACTTCCGATGGCAAACGATCCAACGTAGCAGATGCTTACCTTCACCCGTGTCTGGCAAAGAACCTCACCGTCGTGACGGGTGTAACCATAGACAAGGTCATCTTCAAGGGAAATGAAGCAGTCGGTGTAAAGGTTATCGGGAACAATCTGCCTTCAGCGTCTTTCGGCACCAATGAGAAGTATACTAAGACCGTCAAGGCTAATGAAATGGTCGTCTTGACCTGCGGAGCTTTGGGATCGCCAGCAGTGTTAGAGAGAAGTGGTATCGGTAGTGCAGAGGTGTTGAAGGCTGCGGGTGTCGAGGTGAAGGTACATCTGCCAGGAGTTGGCCATGATTTGGACGATCATCAAGTGAGTGTCTATGGATAAACAGACCCGCTGACTCTCAATAGCTCATCTGCCCCATGTATCGAGCTACAGAAGGCTACTATGAACCTTTCGACAGGTATGCCAGAGGTGACAAAACCGTCAAAGAGCCTATAGATGAAGAATACGAACGGACGGGCAAAGGAATCGCTGCCAGTAACGGTTTTGACTTTGGGATGAAGATTAGGCCAACCAAGGAGGAGATTTCATCGATGGGTCCTGCATTTGAGAAGTACTGGAAACGCATCGGTGCGGAAAAGCCTGACAAACCTCTGTATTCTAACGGTGGGTCAAGTCGTACACCCTTGGTACATCGGCTGATCTGCCCTTAGTTATCCTTCCCTACTTCTACTCGTATCGTCCACCACCTGAAGGCAAGTACTTCTGCATAGGTGGTTTCCACAACTGTGAGTTGTTCCTGATGCACTGAGCGACTTCTTTCAGCTGAATCACTTGGAAGATCCCGCGTCCAGAGGATCCGTTCACATCAGAAGCACTGATCCTTTCGCTCTCCCTCGAGCTGTATCTGGGTTTCTGACGAGACCAGAGGACCTGCCTGTTCATGTATGGTACTACAAGAAGTGGGTGTCCTTTAGACTTGCTGGATCCTTGCTTGCTAATCGAATTCTTATAGACAACGTGAATTCTGTCGTCGATTGCCCTTTTACGAAGGCGAAGAACCCGACTCTCACCCTCGATTCGATCCGACATCTCCCGCTCGACTCAGAACTTCAGACGATCTCAATAGAACAGATAAGCCCGTAGAAGAGGATGCTATACCTTATTCAGCTGAAGACGATAGGGTGATCGAGCAATATGTGCGGGAGAATGTTGCGACAGCTTACCACTCTATCGGGACTTGTGCAATGAGGGGTCGAGAAGTGATGGGTGTGGTGGACGCTAGGCTGAATGTTCATGGGGCGAAGAAGCTCAAGGTGGCGGGTGAGTCCATCTTGCAGTGGTAACTACATCGACTAGACCTGGAGCTGAATGAACCATTGGTCAGATCTTTCCATATGCCCCTCGAACATCGGCAGCAATACCACGAGTATTGTGTTGCTGATAGCGGAGAATGCTGCTAGGATCTTCCTCCAAGATCTCGATGCGACAAATGGGGGTAGACATGGATCTGCGAAGTTGTAATACTGATGTATGCTTGGGTTGTCCGTAGTTGTATGGTGCAAGGTATTCATAGATGAATTGTACTGTATATTCTGATTGCATGCCACGTGATGGTACATATACGCTGTCCTGACCAATGACGCAACTTTACTATGGCGCTTTGCAGACATCTCCTCTGTCTGTGATCAACATCATCATCGTTCACTGGCCATTCTGGCGATTCACCCCCTTCACGTAACAACTCCTCCCCGTCTCGTGTGATTCCGAGTTCGGCATTGGAACATAGTAGTGACATAACCAGGGTTGTTCTCAAGTGATGTCAACGGTCCACGTATCTTATCCAACGCTTCTACCTCTGCTACATCACAACTGTCATATGTCCCAGAACATCCACACGCCAAGGTCCACCCATCTAGCACCTCGTATACTCCTCGTCCTGTTGATCAGTCAAAATGGGCAGCGAGATACCAGACACTCCAAGCAACAACACGTCGACAACATCCATCAACAGCACCTTGGATCCAAATGTCGTTCAGAAGAAGGATCATAGGAACAGAGGGTTATCTGTGGGAAGCAGTGAGTGTCGTTTCTGTCCTAGAAGGAGATCACCAGCATCTAGCAGCAGGATTACTGAGTAATGCAATTACACTCACGACACAGGTCGATCCACAACCAGCAAACCTCGTCTCCATCCCTCCCTCTCATCCTCCTCCTTATCCACCGTCTCCACCGTCAGTAAAAACGCCAGCGATAGTAACTTAGCACAGCGGCAGAATGAATTTGAGAAGAACTTTACAAAGAGAATGGACTTGGAACCTTTGACATCCTTCAAGGACCCGGCATCCACTTCCGAATCACTCACGTTGCCCGATGACTACATGACCATCCTCGCAACCCAAGCAGCAGATCTCCAATCCTCCATACTCATACACGGTCGATTGTGTCTTACACGCTATCACCTCTGTTTCCGTTCCAATATCATCGGCATCATCACGATGAAAGTACACGCGTTGTCCGATGTCACGAGTATCAGGAAGGGTACGACGGCCAAATGGATACAGAATGCTATTTATGTCCGGGTGTTAGAGGTGGATGACGAGGGGAACCAGGAGGAGCAGCACTATGGATACGGAAGCTTGTGGAACCGAGACTCGCTATACGATGCTCTCATGGACTGCTGGAAGGTGAGAGCTCCGGAGCGGTACGCAGAGTTTAGCAAGAAGGAGGCGATGGAGAATGGTGAGGTGGAGAGCGATGAGAGCGAGGATGAGGAGGATCAAGAGGTCGACTCGTCAGGTCCCCAGCTCAGGCGAACCACCGGATCTGGTGAAGAGTACAAGGAACTAGCACTCAACGTGAAGATCCCTTTAGAGCTGGAGCAAACTTATAATCTGCTATACCATAACGATCCGTTTACGACCAATTTCTACGTCAACGAGAAGAAGCTGACTGGTGAGCGGTCTACATCAGATACCGAATCTTGCTAACAAGAAACTGTGTAGACCTGAAGATCTCCGATTGGGTGGAAGATGAAGAAACAGGGGAGAGATCGCGAACGCTGACATACGTCATGCATATGGTGAGTGCATTGATCGGGTCACTTCGATATCGTCATTCCTGCCTGTCCGCACGCGCGACCTCGACCAACGCTCATTCTGCAATCCCAGAACAACACTCTCGGTCCCAAGAGCTCAAACTGCAATGGCTCGGAGACTATAGTGATCGCTGATCCTGAGACATCGTACGAGATCGTATCGGAGACACAGACACCTGATATACCATCGGGAAAATGGTGAGTCATCATGTCATAGAGTGTGCTAAATCATTCACAGCTTCATCATACGTACGAGAACCTGCTTGACACACGATATCTTGCATCACAAGCAAGCTACTCGGATTCACTGCACCACACAAGTCGACTGGTCATCATCCTCGATCCTAAAGGGAACAATAACACCCGCCGTGATCAAAGGTCAGAAAGAACACCATCAGCAGCTGATACGAGCAATAACCGAATGGGTTAAAGCACATCCCGACGAGTTCACAGGTGTGGAAGCTGAGCAAGTCGAGGTGAGGCACGAAGCGGAGATCGAGCAATCCACAGAGGAGGTGAAGGAGAAGATCGGGAAGACGATCATGGAGCATGCGGGGGAGATACCGGATAACCCAGTGATGGTGGTCATTACGGTGATGTTTGTAATAGTGTTATTGTTGTACATCAGGGGCTGATACCACATGCATCGTCAAGGAGCTAGGCCTGATTTCATACTTTTGCTCGAGCATCTCTCACCACTAAAGACCCTTCCAACTTTCTTAGCACAACTGTTTACATCAGGTATCCTAGTTGCAGCTATCACACTGGTATAGATCGATCTGTTTGGGAACAGTGATATCAGAATACACACGCAAACAGATGTGAGGTCTCGTCAGGTCATTGTGAAGTGGATAAATTTCATTATTATGTGCTATATCTGTGACGGGATCTACTGCTCGCAGGTTATGTCTTCAGATGCAAGATAGAGTCAGATGATATACATACACAAGGGGAACATTTAGCTGTGAAAGTGTTAGGCTTGTCAGAGTTCTCGGATACGAAGGCAAATAACTGGATGATGGATACCTATGAGGTCATAACCAACTCTATTTGTTGTCTGTTGTCTGTTACATCATTTTACTCTATTTTGCGAGTATTTCTTACTGTTTCACCGTGCATAACACTAGATAGCGGCTATAAATTGTCTTACACGATGGCAATCACTCTCACAGGAAGCTGCTTCTGTAGAAGCTTAGAGTTCAAGATCACGCTCAACTCAGTGGACGACGCGAGGACTACGCTATGTCACTGTGGGAATTGTAAGGTACGCTGAGAAGCATATCGTTCACCTCAATACTCGCCAATACATTCTGTGTTTGACAGGATCATCGGCTGAAATCTTCACGGGGGATGGGGGGGAGTAGAAAGCTTTTGGTACCAACTACGGTCTCACGTCGAAAATCCCCAAATCTGCGTTCCAGTATACTAAAGGGAAACCTAAAGAACATGCAATGGATAATGGTGGAGGGAGCGTAGTGACCAGAGAGTTCTGTAGGGAGTGCGGATCGTATATCTTGGAATATGGGGTGAGTGGAACTCCACAAAGGTTTACTCTACAGCACATGCTAAATTCTCAATCTACAGGCTCAAGCCAAGAACGATTTTCGATTCGTTACCCTCGGTTCACTAGATGACCCTACTGTGCTTCCTCCTAAAGGCGAGTTCTTCACTAAAGATAGGTTAGACTGGATGCCTCAAATTCCAAGTGAGCCTCGTCATCCTACCAAGAGGGCATTGCTTCTTTATCGACAGCTGACTGACTCTCTTTTATGTCAGACACTTTCCAGAAAAGAGAGATCAAGGAGTAATACAGAATCCGGTGTCACAACAACTATGATATGCAGGACGACATCAACCTGATGTCTTTCAGGACAGCTCCTATCATATTCTGACTCAGACAATGCACACGAATACATATACAACCGCCATCCTCAAGATTGATTGAGCAGTCATTGCCTCGCAGGATCCGAACATTCCAACAGTCCCGCTTCGAGCCGCTCGTTCACACGATCTTTCTGATTCTACCGGTCTCCACTTCATATACCCATCCACTAATCGGAACATCTTCTGGAATCAGAGGACTACCTTTCAGAAACTCCACATCGTCTTGAACTGCCGGTTCCAGCAAGGGAAAAGGTAGAAAATCCAAATTTTTCGACTTCAAGTCCTCGACGGCTTGTGTCCTGCCCGGAAGAGTGAGATCAGCTTGTCTCCATCTCAAACCTGTCGAACACCTCACCCCAGACTCTTCTCGACTAGAGCATAAGCGTCTTTGTTCTCGAACGTCAACATCCCACAATCCGTATGTTTGATCAACAAGATCTCCCGTGTACCGAGCAACTGTTGGGAGATGACAATAGACCTCAGAGCGTCTTTTGCGGATGCGCCAGCCTATGTTATACCCCGAAGCTTTTAGAGATCCACCTTCTTGTCAGGAGTGAATCTTTCACCCACGTTTCTAATTATATGGGCGTCTCCCAGATCTATCCCAATTGCCGCAGCAGGGTCAATCCTGGCGTCCATACATGTCAAAACTAGGTATTTCTTTGCCGGAGGTAAGGCAAGATGACCTTTATCGAAGGTAGCCGCATAGTCTCTATTCCTAGTCTCAAGGTTATCGGTAATCGCTGTCATGATAGCAAATCCTACATGTGATCCTACCCAGGATCGAGTAATTTCTACCTGAGCTCTGTTTTATACAGCGAAAGAGCAAGTCAGGATGGTCACGCAATGTTTTTGTCAATGTCGCCATCGATTAGTCAGTCACTTAGTGATTTGCAATGCGTGTGACAGTCTAGGTGATGTGGTACGTACTTCTTCCTATCGTCGAGCATGGCATAGGCGATTTCACTATTATGATTGTTATCTGATTTTTTTCTAAGGCGTTTTGCACCGAGCATCTTGGCTTGGTGATCTGGCAATCAGTTCGATCCTACTGTAAAGCAGTCTGCTAACGTGGGCCGAACCGACAGGTCAATTCTCTTCCTCCCGTTTCAGTCTTGATCACCTGCATTCAACGAGACTGCATTCGGCTTTGGGGCGAAACAGGTCACCATAGCTTGAAGTCAGAAAGACGCGCCTGATCTGCACAATCACATGTCGTTCTCGCACAAGAAACCAGGCCAATTGTGAACGTCCACCGGCCTACGAGTTCAGAGAGCGGTAACGATCAGGGAATTATTTGGCATACCTGTACATTTCCGGGGAACAATGCGTGATTGACAATATCTATGTATCATATGAGACGGTGGAGCCTTGCATCTTACATGAATTACGTTAGTTCGCACCGTTTTTGAAAAGAGCGTGAGACTCTCTGGCTCTAAGCTGCAGGTGACAGATCTTTCTGAGCGTATCATGATGCGGGGCCGGTTGGGAGATTGTAGGGTCAACCACGCGTCCAATCCCGATGGTCCTTATTCGCGGATTGACATTACTGCACTGATCACTTTCCAAATCCCATCAGGTCTACTTTAACTTACTTAATCATAAAGACATCGGCTGTTCAATGGGTGAATTGCAACGAGATGATCCCGCAGCAGCGGATGAGGATACTGGTCGAGTTGGTCGTGGTGGAAGACATGGACCCCAGAATTGCGCGGGTAAATGATCTACACATCAGAAGCTAGCTCTCACTGATTAAATCGATTCTGCACAGAATGTCGACGTTTAAAGCTGAGATGTGATCGCAAAGGCAAGTTGTACACCCTTGATCAATGTATGACTCTACCACTAAAGCATGGTATACAGCCCCTTGCAGTAACTGCATCAAGAGATCATGCGGCGATATATGCCCTCATGGAGTGCGTCCTAGTCGGAAAATGTGAGAGAGTATTTCTCCCAAGTCTTCAGTATCATTAATTCGACACTACCCACCAGCCCTGCACCAGCTCCGAACCAAGTAGATTCACATGGCTTCCTCAGATCTTTGAATGACTTGTTAACTTCCCATGGCATCAATCTACAAGGTGCGCTGGATCCTCCAGGTAGTATAGTGCAATCTTCCCCCGGCCCATCAGTACCTGCAGCTATAAGAAGGTCCTCACCGTCACAGCAGACTCGAGAACGCTCTCGGAGCCCGTCCGTTTCCCACCGCACCCGTCCGTTCGCGTACGAAGACGAATCTCTCCTCAACACGCCCTCTGCCATCCGTATGCATTCCCCCGTGCCTCCACCACATTTCGCTTACCAGTATGATGATCATCCGACTTCATTGAGGGCGACAACGGAGTCACCCAGTGAGGATAACTTCGGTACATTGGTTATTGACAAATCGGGGAGATCCAAATACCTTGGCCCTACAGCAGGACCAGAATGGAGGAAAGATGTGAGTGCCTCCTCTAGGTTGGGTTTCCAATGCTGACATAAACCTCAGCAAGCAGCAGCAGCCCGTTACGTCACTCAAGGAATCTCGCGCTCAATCACCTAGCCGATGCAATTCACGACCTCAACAATTGCGTTCCTACTTCCCATTCGAGGGGGCTCAGCCCTCGTCTATCAGTACGATTCTCACACACCTGCCGCCGTATGAGCATGCTCAAGATTTACTGCAATCGTATTATCGGTACTTTGCGTGGAAGTAAGCACGTTATACAGTGGATTCCTTCCTACGCCTGCTAACCCAATGTATCCAGTCACAGACCCGCATCTGAATCATCCATCCAGCTCATCTTCGACGCAGCTTACAATCCTGAAACGTCAGCGACGACAAGTAGGACCGAGTACGCCCAAAAGCTTGCATTGCTGTTTATTACCTTTGCCCTAGGTGCACTACATAATCTAGAGTTACCACCCAATGATCCCTCGGCTGAAGACTACTGCATGATTGCGAAAGCTTGTCTAGCTGAAGGAAATTTCATGAAAAGGCCTACGATAATGGGAGTGCAAGCGCTGGTCAGTGATCTAACCTCCCATATTCCTCGCTGGTCAAAGCTGACTTCGGGCTGCAGGTCACGATGGGTCATTATCACTTGTACGCACGGCCGGAGGGATCAACATCGCTTTCTGTTTGCTGACAGACTTGGTCTAGGGAGACGGAAGACGGTCGTAACGGAGATTCAGCCTGGCCGCTTTGGGGATTAGCGATGAGGCTCATACAATCGGTGAGTTGCAGTATAGTATGGCCTGTGACCATCTGCTCATCGCTCGTAGATGGGTTTGCATCGGGACGGCGAAAGATGGAATCTACCACCTGACATCGTGGAGGATCGAAGAAGGTTATTCTGGGAGGCCTACTGTATTGATGTCTTTCAAGTGAGCTGCTTTTTTCACTCAGAAGTGCTTGCTCTTCGCTGAGAATCCGCATCAGGCAAACTGCTTTTCCCGACCGTCAGTTTCTTTCTACATGGTGTGTGTGTGTGCATCAACTGAACGAAAGCTGTATGATCACAGGAGTGCAATACAGAGAAGACATGTCGACACGCTGTTCCCTCGAGAAGACAAGGCGTCGAACGATCAGAGGAAAGGTTTTTTGACAGCCAAATACGAACTGGCACAGATTTCACAAGAGTAGGCGTCCAGGTCGTTTAGTTGATCTAACTGATGTATCTAATGTCTTAGAATCCTCGACCAAGCAATGGATGTACGAGCAGCTGATTACGCAGATGTTCAGGCTTTACAGAATAAGCTGTGAGCGAACCTGAGTATCGCTCGCGATTGTGCTGATCGAAGTTTGGTAGAGCTTCTTTTGAGCGAGAATTGCCCTACGATTTACGATGTCGGGAGGCCCTCTTGGCAGCTACATCAATGTATCCGGACCCAGCAACGGCCAGAGATCAAAGCCCCGAGGTGAACAAAAGGAATCTGAGGGGGACGTTGGAGGTACGTGAAGTACCATGAAGTACCATGGTGCATTGCTGACGACCGCATGTTTAGCAATACACTTTGGCTTTGAACGTCTCTGAAAACTTTCTTTTCCTACAACGCCCGTATTTCATCGCTGCATCACAGGAGAGCCCTTCGGATCCTACCCTCTCACGGTTCGGTGCGTCATACCTATCTGTCATCGAAAGGTGTAATGTACGTGTCTTGGGGCTATTGATCACTGGTTTTATGGCTGATGTGGTACTTGTAGGTCATAATTCAGGTTGTCAGCGGGCTATACGAGTTATTCCCCAATATCACTTCTCGTCATTGGTTTTATTGGGTAAGGATATTCAAGTACCCCGTCATTCCCTTCGGCAAGCTGATACGGTTTTGTGGATGCGTTAGTACCATCTGTTCACTGCAGCAGTTTGTTTCGGAACAATCCTGATCAAGGACCCTCACAACGTGCTTGCACCTCTGGCACTGTTGCAAGTGGAAAAGTCGATCGAGGTGTTTGGGTCCATCTCCAAAAAGTTCGACTCGCCTGCCATGAAACGCAATCACGAATGGTTGTTGCGTTTGCGTAATCGAGTGATACATGAAGTGACGACAAAGACCAGCAGTATCTCTGCAAACGCTCCCGCGGACCAGGAACTCGATGACGAGGTGGTGGATTTGCTCACTTGGCGCACTGAATTGATAAACTGTGTGACTCAGGACCCTAGTCGGAGGAATCTTGCTCCTTCATCTACTGTCCCAGCTACTGAGCTTGATTCCACTGCTTTGAGTACGCTTCACGCTCTTGCACAATCTGCAGATCAGAGTTCGGATAACGCAACCTCCTCCATACCACAATTTTCTCTTGACACTTCCATCGATGACATTGTAGGTGACCTTGACCTGTCCCTGTCCTCGCTCGCTGACGTTATGTTCAGTTTCATCAGTTCTGGAACCCCATGATGACGGGCGATCCGCGCGCAGACCCAATGGGAATAGCTGTGAGTGACATGAAGATCGTGTCGAACTCGGCTGATCGCTGCTTTACGCAAGTCTCTGAACTGGAGTGATTGGGATTCTACTATACCTGCCTCATCTGAATCGAACTGTCTGTGATAGGTCTTCAACGTAAGACGGGTACCTTGTCAAAAGCTTGAATAATTAGTGCATGTTGATGAGACGCAGTATGTAATGATTCCATCTAAACAATTGGCTCTCCGTTTTCACCAAACTCAACAGGCTTTCCTGTATGATAAGACACGGTCAATGCTTTAGCAATGAGTGCCGCTTGGAAAGCGTCAGAAACCGTAGCCGGAACAGCTGCAAAACATATCAGATCGATCGCAGCGGTCGACGGGCTCAAGCACACTCACGTTTGTCATCCAACACTGACTCTACAAAAGCGTTAACCTCGTGAACGAAAGCTTCACCAAAACGTTCGATATACGTGGGTCTAGTCTAGGAGCATGAGTTGAGGTCGAGACAGTATATACCGAGCCACTTACGCTGATTCGACCCGCCTACCATGCCCATCGGTAATCTTGAGCTGGCTGGAAGCCGGGGTCTGAACGGGTTGGGGCGTATCACTTCAGTCGCAGACTCTTTGCCGGCGGACACATGACTCACATCAACCGTAAGCTTCTGCTCAGTGCCAAAGACCTCCACTAAACTCTCGTAACCTCCCATACCAGTTCTACTCAGATGTAAAGTGCACGAAGATCCGTTGGCGTACTCGACGATACCCAACGCGTTGTCGCAATCCTCTTGCTCTTTCAGTTCAGGATGGCGGACCGTGAGACCAGTAGCAAATACACGTTTGACCGTTGGCTTCTCGGTGGTCGCTGGGGCAGAAGATTGGTGAAGAGTTCCTTTCCCTTGGCCAGACTCTGAAACACCCAGGAGCCAGCGAGACATGTCAATGTCGTGAATCCCACAATCCATAAAAATCCCCCCGGAAGCTTTAGCGTAAGCGACAAAGAAGCCAGATGGGTCATAGGCATCCTGTGTAGTTGATTTAAGCAAGAAAGGCTGACCGGCTTGCGTTGACCCGATATGCTTATAAAGCTCGTTGAATGCGGTGTCGACTTGAATGGTGTTAGATCTGACAATACGGGCATTTACAACAACTCACATCGTCGCACAAATCCAATCATTACCTTAACCTTAGGATGGGCAGTGGCAGCTTCAAGTACAGGTCGAGAATCCTCTACATCGATTGAGATAGGTTTCTCCAGCAGCACGTGCTAAGGGTATTCCGAAATTAGAGACGCATCGAGCTAAGCGGCTTCCTGTTCCGACTCACGATACCCTTCTCAATTGCACGAATGGTCAAGGGAGCATGTGTGCTCGTGATGGTGGAGATGATCACAGCGTCGACCTCAGGGATCGAGAAGATCTCTTCGGGATCCGAGAAATATCTATAGAAAGTAATACAGCATCAGCATGAGTGCCATGAGATCAGTCGCTACTCACTTGACTCCTTCCAAATTCTCTGCAACCCATTGCTGAGCCGCCGGGGCAGGATCAGCGACAGCTACCAGCTCGGCTCGGGGTGTAAGGTGATGTACCTGTTGGGGAATCAGCTAGTATCTTCCGGTGAAACAAGCAGACCTACGTTATGAGCATGACGTTGTCCCATCCGACCGCATCCCAGAATGGCGATGCGGAGTTTCGTTTTTGACTGGTCGTCGGTACCGTTGATGATAGCGGGCATATTGACGATGGTATATAACTCCAGTAACAGTCTTTCTCAATCAAAGTGATGTAAATCAAGGACGAGATGAGTGGAAAATATGTTGTAGGTCTGTCCGTCTCAAGCTGGAAAATGCCATGGCATCGATCTTTGGAATGACAGTCATCGGTGTCTTGACGATATGCCCAATTTCCGATCGCGGATTGACATCGGATTGAATCTGGTCTAATGAATGACAATTTCAATCCGTTATAAACCGACGGTCCGGGTGTCGGTAAGCGAGAGATGGCCAGGCGATCGAATATCGTAGATAATAAGCTTCTTCCAGAGTTTATGAACAGTGGTTAGATTCAGTCGAACAGTCAACAAGAAATTTTGCGCAACCTCGTCACTTGACCTACTCTGACACAGACAACATGCCACCTTACAACCTGAGATGGGGGATCATTGCAACAGGATCGATCTCAAGCGAGTTTGCCAGGGTGAGTTTCCACCAGATCACAGCAGAGTAGTGGCACGACTTACATGATAACTCTCTGCAGGATCTGCTGGTCGATCCTGCTACCAGAGGTGTTGCTGACATATCTCACAACATCAGCGCTGTGGGATCTCGATCCGTTGCTTCTGCGCAGAAGTTCATCAACTCTCTCTCTTCAGCTATCCCCTCGGAAGGTTGGCACTGGGGAGTGGAAAATGGTAAATTGGGAGGGGTAAAAGCATGTGGATCGTATCAGGAAGTCTATGATGATCCGGTGAGCTCGCCAAGTCCTGATCTTGTCAGTTTGATCAACTGATCTCTGTGCATGCACCAGAATGTGGATGTGATATATGTGGGCACCCCTCCCTCAGCTCATCACCAAAACGTAAAAGACGCATTGTTAGCGGGAAAACACGTTCTCTGCGAGAAGCCATTCACCTTTGACCTGGAGGAGTTGGATGAGCTCATATCTATAGCCAAGGACAAGAAGCTCTTCCTGATGGAGTGAGTGATTTGAACAAATTCACAGCCGGCTCGAGCTGAACGTTTGTTTAAGAGCGGTATGGACTAGATTCCACCCTCTTGCAGCCAAAGTTGCTAAGGTTATCGATTCCGGGAAGCTGGGCAAGCCACAAAGATTCTCAGCGGATTTTTCAATGGACTGGAAGCCTGATAGTAAGCGGCCATACGTTGGCACGCACTCAACTGACCTGGAATTGTGGTAGATGAACCTGCGAGCCACCGAATGCTTGATCCGGCGTTAGGCGGGGGCAGTTTGCTTGACATGTGGGTCATATCCAGTGGACTGAGAATCGAGCTTATGATGCGTCTAGGGGACCTTATCCGTCTGTGTGGGCTATGCTTCTGGTTCAACGGAACCCTCATAACCGCGATCAAGATCCTCAAGTCCTTTTCTCACATCAGACTCTTTACGAGCGTACTCAAGTGGACTTGAACTCTCGATGGCTGGTCCAGTGGAAAGATTTGTGCCAAGGGTTGCTTCTCAGTGATCTCAGTGCTTCTGGGCAACGGGAGGCCACCGCGGTTCTACAATGCGAGGAAGGGGATCTGGTCATACATTGCATGTTCACGCCTTCGGCTCACCCATGTTCCGCTCTAGTGCTGATCCGTTCATGACTTGTAGATCCTCCTTACAAGGCTGAAACCTTTTCCATCGTCCCTCGCCCAGATCGTTTTGCTGGTAGTATCACCCAGAAGACCACACATCACCATCCAGTAGCTCAAGGTAACAACGGGTTATCATACGAAGCTGACGAGGTAGCAAGGTGTCTGAGAGATGGCAAGATCGAGAGTGAAAAGATGCCGTGGGCGGAAAGTAGGATTGTACAGGGATGGTTTGATGTGGTCAGAAAGCACGGCCCAACGCCTCTGGCTAATGTCAAGGGTACTGCGGGACAATGAACATGAGCTTTGACATAGAGAGTAGGGAATGTATATAGCAGCTCAACAGAACTGGAATGAACCAAGTTGAACGATATCTGCGACGAGCAATCATTTTCAGTACTCAATCTCTGAACATATCATCGTTTTAGTCGTCAAAGCAAGTATTTAGTATTCATGAGTCAGAAGCTCAAGCTCTCTCGCGGTTTGGCACTGCTCAAAACAAATTGTCATGTGTTCGCTTGTGCGCAAAAAGCGGCAAGTCTTTACTTCCGAGATAAATTTCCTCGATAATTGTACTATCCGATACAGATCGTTTGGTTGGTAAACTAGCGTATCTGACTGCCAGTTCTTACCGGTGGTGTAGCGGAATAACTCGGTTAAAACGTCGCATAACTCAAGACCCTCCGACACGGATTGAGAATTTGACTAAACCCCATGGCGGCTTGGTACATGTACCCCGAGTCGGACTGGCCCCTATTTGGTTGGTGTCACATGAACGACACAGGTCAACTGCCGCCCCCAGACGCCGCGCACGTCATGCATCCCCTGCATCCCCTGCATCGGGACTCCGGACCTATATCCTGGAAAGAATCCGCTTTGATTGGCTGCCCCACTAGGGGGGGTTTCCGGGGCAGCCATTCACGATACCGTATAAATATCACCCAGTCGTTTCTGGTCAAGTCGAACATCCTGTTTTTTTCAAATTGCGATCTTTAATTATTCACACTAAGATATATAACAACAATGGCCGATTTCAAAGGAATAGATCTTCACCATACTGATGAAGATGTCGAGCGAAATGAGAAACTCGAAGGCACGAAGAACATGTTTGCCAATGCCGCGGCGGCTACTGGTGAGTTTATCGGCACAGAATGTACCCCGATGTCAGCTTGCTGACTCTTGAGAGTGCAGATAAGGAACACAAGATGACCCTCTGGCAGGGATGTAAGCTATATCCCAAAGCCATCCTGTGGTCTGTTCTCATCTCTTCGTGTTGTGCTGTGGAGGGTTACGACATCTCCCTTGTTGGAAACTTTTGTGAGTAAAAACATATAACAACCCTCTAGACGCATCGGCTCAGTGCGATTTTTCCCACATTTTTAGACGCTTTTGATCCCTTCAACCGCAAATACGGTGTGCAAGGCGCGGATGGAACCTATCAAGTACCAGCTCGATGGCAGACTGGTCTGAGCAATGGTGCTCAATGTGGTCAGATTCTAGGTCTGATAGGTGAGTCACGGTCTGTCGGTGGTCGAAGCCGTGACGCTGAGATCACATCGCAGTGAATGGTCTGGCAACCGAAAGATTTGGATATCGGATCGTGATATTGGGATGCCTCTTATGGTTGACAGCTGTCACTGCCATCTTCTTCTGTGCTCCCAATATTCAAACTCTGCTCGCTGGTGAAATACTTGCCGGTATTCCATGGGGTGTATTCCAATCAAGTGAGTTCGGAAACTTGGGAGATACCGTGCAGGCTGACTCCTGGAACCATTGAAGTCGCCATTTCTTATGCCGCAGAAGTGTGCCCAGTGGCCCTGCGAGGTTACCTCACAACTTACGGCAATTTCTGTTGGGGATGGGGACAGCTTGTCGGGATCGGGGTGATTAAATCACAATTTGGCCGAACAGATCAATGGGCGTATAGAATTCCTTATGGATTGATGGTAGGTGATGAGGTTGAGCGGAGCGATAAGGGCGTTCTAACCTCTCTATTTTAGTGGATGTTCTATCCTCCCCTAATCATTGGGATCTACTTTGCCCCCGAGTCCCCTTGGTGGCTCGTTCGTAGAGGGAGACTGGAGGCAGCTAAGAAGTCACTCTTGCGATTGACATCTGCGAAAAGCGATCCGACCTTTAACGCAGACGAAACTGTTGATATGATCCGACACACAACGGAGCTCGAACAAGACATCACCTCGGGTGCCTCTTACCTTGATTGCTTCAGAGGTGTCGATCTGCGAAGGACAGAAATTGTTTGTATGCTATGGGCAACCCAAAACCTTGCTGGTAACACTTTCTCAAACTATTCGACTTACTTCTTCGAGCAAGCTGGACTCACTGGTCAGATCCCCTACGATTTCGCAATGGGTCAATACGCCATCAATATGGTGGGTACTTTCGGCGCTTGGTTCCTCATGACTAAGATCGGTCGACGAAATCTCTTCATTGGCGGACTCTGCGGTCTCTTCATCACCCTCCTTGTCATCGGATTCGTTGGACTAGTTCCCGAATCCCACAAACACTCCGCGAGTCTTGCTACAGGTGCATTGATGTTGGTATGGGCAGTGTTCTATCAATGTTCGGTTGGGTAAGTTAGCTTCGATCCGAATTTCGTATCTGTGTATATGCTCATCTCCCCGTGCTCCAGAACCCTTGCCTTCTCCCTGGTCGCGGAAATGTCCACTCGTCGACTGCAGATCAAGACCGTCGCTTTGGGCAGGGCCGCGTACAACGTTGCTGCTATAATCAGCAATGTCCTTACCCCGTACATGATCAATCCAACTGCGTGGAACTGGGGCGTGAGTGCGCTTTCCCTTTTGTCTTCTGAGGGTTACTTGCTGACTATCCCCTGATAGAACAAGGCCGGGTTTTTCTGGGCGGGATCGTAAGTGACATTTGAGTGATGATTTTGGGACGGCGGGACTGACCATGTGCAACCTGCAGCTGTGCGATTGTTCTTGTCTATGCTTACTTTCGGGTTCCGGAGCCTTCGGGACGGACTTTCGCTGAGGTGAGTTCTGTGCTCAGGGTATTGCCAAGTCTTCGTTGTTAATTAGTATCACTTGCCGTTCCAGATGGATATACTGTTCGAGCGAAAAGTCCCCGCTCGAAAGTTCAAGACCACACAAGTCAACGCGTTCGACGTTGCTCTTCATCACCAGATTGCTGAAGACAAACCTGAGGCCCAGATCGCCCATGTGGAGCGGGCTTGATTGACCTATCTATCTGGAGCAGTGGTTGTCAGAAAGGATCATGTCTAGGCGAAACGCGAGAATTTTCTGTTAGGTGATTGATTTTTATTCGTACCAGCGTTTGATTTGTACAGGTATGAATATTCTAGTATTTTGTAGTTGCAGATTCGGCAGAAGGTTCGACCGTCCTGAAGTCCGTCTAGGTGTTACACAGCAATTCAAGCATCTGTATGTGTGCTCCCGATCCGGATAGAACAAGTCGAATAGGTGGTCCAGGTCGCTTCTTAGATTCGCCTCCACGACTATTCAGTTTCAATGCATGTTCTCTGCATCGTGTAGCTGTTTGTACATGAAGGGCTGATTCCAGATTCATGAATGAAGGACTTCTACCCTTATTCCGCCCGCATCCTCGGCCCAAGATGCGACCCGATCGGCGACGCCCGACGCCAAAAATTACCTCATCCGGCAATTTCCCCCTTCCCGCCTCGATGTTCGCCTTGCATCTTCGACGTCGAGAATGCAACTCTGGTACCCCCGTCACTCCTTCTCGCCTTGCATCATCGGTTCAATTTGATAATCTTCGAGCCATCTTCTGTCCCATGGGACCTACACACGTCCTCTATCCGTCTATGCTTTGCTGGACCTCTGACAATCATTTCTGCGTTTCCTATCCCGACTCGCGTACCCGACCTCGCTCCTTCACCCAAATCGTTGCATCTTCTAACTGCTTCCTCTTCTCGTCGCCTTGCATCATCGGTTCAATTTGATAATCTTCGAGCCATCTTCTGTCCCATGGGACCTACACACGTCCTCTATCCATCTATGCTTTGCTCGACCTCTGACAATCATTTCTGCGTTTCCTATGCTGACTCGCGCACCCGACCTCGCTCCTTCACCCAAATCGCGCCAATCTCTAACTGCTTCTTCATCTCGTCACCTTGCATCATCGGTTCAATTTGATAATCTTCGAGCCATCTTCTGTCCCATGGGACCTACACACGTCCTCTATCCATCTATGCTTTGCTGGACCTCTGACAATCATTTCTGCGTTTCCGATGCTGACTCGCATACTCAACCCCCCTAACCCCCCCAACTCTGGTACCCCCGTCACTCCTTCTCGCCTTGCATCGTCGGTCCAGTTTGATAGTCATCGAGCCATATCTTGTACCAGACACCAAATATGATCAGCCAATATGTACCAATGTGTTATTGACGTCTGAACTTTGTTTCCCGTCATGTATCCACAATCATACCCTAACCCCCTGCTACCTCTGTCAGTAACACTACCCCGAGTCAATCATCGTAATTTCTTGCAACACCTCACAAAACTCACCTTCAACCGCCAGAAACATCTGTTCCTCCCCACCGTGAAATGAATCCGTTCACCATCGGGTGCACCTATTACGATTTGCACACGATCGTCTATGTACATCGTCACTCCTCGTCAGTCACCTCTTGTATGTCCCTTCAACGCTCATCTCGTCTCACATTTGTCCCTGTATCCTCCAACACCGACCCGAAACCCACTGTGCGACATCTTTTGCTATGGGATTGTCCTGTATGATGTCGTCTACTAACGTTCAGTACTATAGGTTGAATAAACTCCGTACTTATCTTATGGAACCATAGAATCGGGCACCTATCTATATATGTTCATTTTTACATGCATCACGTCTCCCACTTGCTCTGGTTCTCTTTCATGAATGTGGCTCCATCACCCCTGACCCTACCGGTCCAAGCTTTCGTCCCCCCTATCCATGACGCACCCCTATCCAGTCCTTTCTGTGCTCTCCAACCCATCGACCCACGAGTCACAATTTATCATAATATGCTCTTTGGACCTCTGACGTCCTTGACACCAGCTAGGACCCTCCGCACATTGTATGGTTTGGATAACAAATCATCACCGTTATATATCACAATCCTATCACCATCTCAAACTACACCTCCATCGAATCAACACACCTCTTGCTCTTCATATCAGTCAGATACGGGGTTACATACCGATTCTCTGAGGGGTGCCGATTTTGGGCCGAATTTCGTGCATGCATATTATCGTCCCAGATGGTAGAGGGGACGTCTAGGATGCTGGGAAAATTGATCTGAGGTCTCTACGTGATGTGTAGCGTGATTGAGAAAATATTCTGGGTCGGCACGGGAGCGACCCCCCAAGCCGGGATCAAATTTGGGTCTGAAAAAAAAAAAGATTACATCGGCCACGCACACATGCATGCTTCATGACATATATCACCTGGTAGAGGAGGAGTGTGTGAGCCAGGATATACCAGTTGCAGGACGATAGCATCGGTGTGTGACAAATGAGAAATTATTTTCACTCACAGCTCGGTCTGACCCCCCAAGCCGGGATCAAATCGAGGAAGAGTGAAAAACATTTTCCGTTTCGCGCATGCATGTATTCTTCCAAGTCCCTAAGACATTACCAGTACAGAATCGGCTGCTGAACCAGGATCTGAAGTCAGATTGTGCATAGCTGCGATGTGTGACGAATGAGAATTTATTTTCACTCACAAGACAGTCCGACCCCCTAAGCCGGGATCAAATCCGACTTGGTGAAAAACTTTTTTCAAATCGCCCATGCATGCATTCTTCAAGTTGTTCAAGATATTCCCAATACAGAACGAGCTGCCGATTCAGAATCTCAAGTCAGATCATGCATAGGTGCCGCGAGTGACAAATGAGAATTTATTTTCACTCACTCGACCTTCCGACCTCCTAAGCCGGGATCAAATTTCTGACCCAGGTTGACCCCTACAGAAACCCTCACTGAGCGTACGGCTCACCTGTTTGACGCGTCTCGTCTGACCCAAACCACAAGTCAGCTTATCGCTTACCGTGCATAGATCAAGCGACTCACCACCAAGTCCTGTCCTATCCTCATCTTCCATACCCTCGTCACCTCCCACGGCCCCCTGCTGGATTCCCAAGTCTGATATCCCCAAGACCTCGGCCGAGACCAATTCTGTCAACCACCTCAGCATCTTCACCCCATTCAGCTTATGGCGGCATCCCTTCTTACCGCAGGCGATCCTGAAAGGATGAGCGCTGTTCCTATGATATCCATGACCAGGTCCATCGGGATCTCTCTGACAGGGGAATCGACCATTGGGCATGATGCGTTTCACCAATCCAAACAGACCATCCAACTGTTCATCAGTCCGATACTTGTCAGACAGCAAGCTGAAGCAGGTCGGAACTACCTCCTCACCACCCATCCACCAGGCATCGGTTGACAGCGACTTGGTGGGTGAGCCATGATCTGAATTCCAGCCGAGAGAATTCAAGATGTCGACCAGGATCTGTCTTTGCTGTGGAGTAGGTACGTTGGATGCGGCTCCTTGAAACACGCTTCTGATCTGAGCTTGCTCGTATACCCAGTTGGCATTACTGAGGAAAGCCTCTCGGGTGACCAGCTTGGCATCCAGGTGATGTTTGCAGTGAGGACCTTCTCCTTGACCGAGCCAGTAGGAAGGATCAAGGAATGGAGTCGCTTCCACCAGACGGCGGGCTTCTTTCAAGCCGGGTGCCGTCACACTGACCTCTATCCGGAACCCTCCGAGACCTCTGTCGTCCTTGCTGGAAAGGTTGTGTATCATCCTTGACGCCTTCTCGACTTGATTCCTGACCCCGTACATGGTCTTGGGAATGCTCCCTTGCAGGTGAGAGTCGAACGACTTGATGACATGGACGATCCTTGGGTAGATTTTGAGCTTGAACTTGCGCCGTTTGTGGGTGGCTTTGATGCTGACCGTACCATAGTCCATCGACCCCGGCAACATGGTCCGATAGTGACGGAAGCCATTGTGTCTGCCTGTGGCCGAAGCAAACAGCCAGATGTAAGGAGATCCAAAGTTGACCCCAATGTCCCATTTGTTGTATTTCGCATACTTGTGATCGACCTGAGCTGGTTCCGAGCTGAGGAAGCGATCTGTGATGGGCATCTTCTGACCATATGCCTTGAGCCGTATGACACTGCATCCGGAAGCAATGAGGCAGTGAACAAAAACACTGGTCGGGAGATGAGCCCTGCCCAGACTGGCTTGCTCACGGAATCGACCTTTTTGGATGGCTTGGTACTTGTCGGCTTCTTCAATGAAAACGTCTCTATGTCGAGGATGGACCCATAACTGGTGGGTGGCTTGAGCGAGATACATGTACTGGCTGAAGTCTGGACCGTGGGACGTTTCAAGCCTCCTTGTAGGTGCCCGGTTGACGATCTGGACATCGGCCAGCGAGCTTTCAAACCTGTTCAAGTATTCCTCTGGTGAGATTGACAGTTCCCATCGGTCCACATCGGTAGGTTTCCTCTCCAACTCGTCCAGCCAGTCGTTCCCTTCCTCCTGATGTTCCACCAGCTTCTTGAATCCTCCCATGAAAGGTAACTCTGGGACAAACGACTCGAGCCATTCCACCCCACATCTTCTAATACTGGAGGGCTCCACCCTCTATCCCGTACATCCACACCCTCTTGTTCTCCCGTGACATCTTGTTCCGTACTAGCACGTATGCTCCCTCGTTCTTCTCCATCCTCATCCCCTCCCAGTAAGTCCCAAAGGTCATCGTCTATGTCCTCACCACCGTCATCTCTGCCCGCACCATCTTCCATTATCCCTTGACCATCCCGTCCATCAGACTCCTGGGGATCTATATCCATCCCCCCTTGGTCCGATTCATCTTCTTCTGGCTGCCATTGATATGATCCATCGTCACTCATCACTGATCGTTCCTCTTCATTCTCTTCATCGGACCATGGTCTGTCATCCCCATCCTGGGCTGCATCCTCGATCTCCTTGGCCCGCTTTCTCTCCCAATAAGCCTCATCCTCGATCTCTTCCTCCTCCTCCTCCTCCTCCTCCTCGTCGTCGTCATCTTCTTCTACTTCTTTACCAGCCCCGTCCTCTTCATACACTTCCGTCTCCTGACCATGACTGAATACGTCATCATCCGCCTCATCGTATACATAGAGGACGGGATTGGTAACTCTGGAGGAGGACCTACGGGTGGGAGTGAGTGGTGAGCTGTTGATCTGCAAGTGGTTGATGGACAGACCGTTGGGTGACAGAGACTGAGATGACCGACGGGTACTTGCAGGACTCAGACTGGGCGTTCCCACGACTGAACTCAGAGGGGATGACGTGGAGTTAGCTGGTGGGACATGGCCAGATGCAGAGTGCGCCGAGCTGAGCGGACTGCTGAAACGACTGGGGGTCTTTAGAGTGGATCTCCAAGGGGATGCTTCAAGGAGAGATGCTATCGAAGGGGCAGGTGTCAATGAGTTGCTGAGATATGGAGCTGCCCTTTGAGCTGGAGAGTAAAGAGATGCTGTCGAAGGGGCAGGTGTCAATGAGTTGCTGAGATATCGAGCGGCCCTTTGAGCTGGAGAGTAACTGGGACAGTTGAACCGTAGCTGATGTTTGTTGAGCCCACTCGCATTCAACACCAATCTCCCACATGCACATACCACCACCTCCGTGTCTGAAATATCATCCTTGGTGAATCGATCTCCCTTGTGTCTCTTCTTGAAGTGTTCCACCAGATCGACATAAAGAATCCCAGCACACCTATTGCATCTGCCTGAGGGGTTGGTCGTCTTTCCTCTGGGCATGGTATTTCTTATGTGATATGAATGTCTAAATGGAATCGCATCAAAGAAATCCCTACTGAGTAGAAGAAGTATGGTAAGTAGAGACGCGTCTGACTACTAAAGAAACCCCTATTGGGGGTTACATATCAAATTGTACAAGCAGACGCGTCTGACCCCTATAAAAACCACTACTGGCTGACCCCTAAAGAAACCACTACTGAGTCTGACCCCTAAAGAAACCACTACTGGGGATACGAAGGATCGTACATACTGTCTGGCTGACCCCTACAAAAACCACTACTGGGTATACAAAGGATCGTACACCCTTACTGGCTGACCCCTAAAGAAACCACTACTGAGTCTGACCCCTAAAGAAACCACTACTGGGGATACGAAGGATCGTACATACTGTCCGGCTGACCCCTACAGAAACCACTACTGAGTATACATAGTATGGTTGGTACATAATTACATAGCGCTTATGGCTTACACATGATGACTGGGGTATCGTTTACGGTGGTAGGATAACCCTCTCTCACTAGCTGTCACCTTTCCGCAGGAGCACACCCATAAGCCCGTCTCTGCCATCTCCTCTGCAGTGAACCTGTCCTCACCGTGTTTCTTCTTGATGTGATCGAGGAGATCCTTGTAGGTCTTATCACATTTGGGACAAGTATCCTGCCCTGACCTCGGCTTCCAGGACCTCTTAGCACGGGGTAACATGATTCCTTGCATGTCCAAGTAATCCGTTGTAGGCTCGCAGGTGAACATGGTGATCACCACTCGTTTCTTGGCATCTTCTGGCTTGAGAGCCACCACTCGATGAGGTAGGAGCCCTGGCTGGAAGAACACAACATCACCGGGAAAGACGGGTAAAGCGAGTCCTAACGTGGGAAGCAAGAGATCACCCCTACCATCTGTGTGATCCCAGTCTAAGTTCTCCCGACCCAAGACGAGGAGTGTGGTGTATAGACGACGGTCATCATGGTTATCCATGTGCAGCTTCTCTGATTGACCTTGGGTGATCGCAGAGCAGGTAGCCAGCTGACCGAAGCGGAAGAAATCGGCTACATGGTCAACCTGGACATCTTGAAAGTCGGAAGGGGACAATCCACGGAGATCGAGCTTTCCTTGGTCAACGGCAGACCTGAAACGGTCGTTGCTGGCTTTATGTGCCAGGCAGGTCTTACGATCCACCTGGTCGAGCCTGGCTTGAACCTTCTCCTTGACGACAGCATCTATGGCCAAGCATAGTCCCAGCATACATTGCCTTCTCGCTGCTGCGACCCGTTTGTTCGAATGTGGTTGTAGTGTGTCATTGGTGACCCAGGGTGTATGGATCTCGGAGGCACGGAAGAAGACACCAAGATGATGCGGGCTCAGTCCAGTGGTACGCTCGGTACCTTTGATGAAAGCTTGACACCCAGCGCTCTCACTTTTCCTGGCGGCTTCAAGTATGGTATCCTGATCTCCCTGTGATAGCTGACCGGAGATCCTGACCACCCAGAACTTGGGACCACCCGATCTATGGGGGCGCGGAATGGCCAAATCGCCATGCTCAGGCAGTCGACGGAGCGGCTGGTCAGCCGAGTCACCAAGTAGCCGTCTCACAGTTGCCTCGATGTTTGATCGGTTTGACCTGGTGTGGGTGCAGTAGTATGTCTGGACATGGGCCGGTGTGGGCGCTTGGATGACGGATGGGACTCGAGACATGGCTGCCTAAGGGATGATGGTGAGTGACGGTGGATCACATGACGGGAAACTCACGGTTTGTATCACCCGATGTCTGTACTGTACCTATTCAATCGGGGCGTTACGGTTTGTGATGTGATACGGTACCTAAGACAACCTACCGGTCAGCTTTCGACATGACCCTCCACCATACACAGCTCTGCCAGACCCGATGGGCACGGCATGTGCCGCCCACCGCAACCCTCATATGCATCATTAGACTATATACTACTTGGCCCTATATCCCCGTCCCAGCTTGGTCAGGACCATCGGGTCCATCTTCTTCTTCAATTCCTCCATGCGGAGCACCTTTCTGTGCGATGGTGCCGGTGCCGGTGCCGGTCTCGTCTTCCGCTTTGGCTTGAACAGGACGTTGCGACTCACTGTCAAATCGATGGGGTTGGATCGCGTACCGGTTTTAGCGTTCCTATCGGTTCAGAATCAGCGTACGGTACGATATGATGTCAACTTAGATTTAATCGTGTATGGGCGTTCGGTGGGTGGTGGGGGAATGTCCTCTGACCCCTAAATCGACCCCTGCTTATATAGACATCGACCTGCTCTGACGATGCGATATGGACGACACCATTGATCGCACCATACGACCAATATCGCATCGTTTATCGCATCATACGACCAATATCGCATCGTTATGACATCGTGTATCGCATCATACGACCAATATCGCGTCGTTTACGACCAATATCGCATCGTTATGACATCGTTATCGCACCATACGACCAATATCGCATCGTGATTCATCGTATGACATCGTTGTCGCATCGTTATCGCATCATCTATCGCACCATACGACCAATCTCGCATGGCATCACATCGTCGGCCACCCAGATGGTAAAAGTGGTATGGGGACTCATTCCTAACGAAATTTCAATGCGATTCTAATGGTAGGATCGGTTTAACTCTATCTGCAACGGTCAAGGAGTTAGAAAAAAAGGGCATTCCTAGACGCAAGTTTTTTTTTTGAGTGAGGGGTACCGTGAGGGGTACCGTTAGATGCGAAATTTCGAGAGGAATCTGATGGTACGGGCCACACTACTCTAACCGCGCTGGGTGTGGAGCAATTTGCCAAATCAGTATTATGCAATCCAAATGAAGTGGATCTACGTTGTCTGGGGTCATATGGTTTGTGGATAGGTAGCTGGTTTGAAAATTCGCTCGATATGGGTTAAATCTGATAAATTAGCAGTGAATGACAGATTCTGTGTGATGAGATTATGCGAAATCCCCAAGGGGAAATAGTGCTTGGAAGATGGTGGACAGCTGAGCTGCGACAGGTGATGACTAAGTATATTTCATGCAGACTGGAGCTGTTACATCTGAACGAGCTGGATTGAACAAAAACATCGGTTAACCCCCCCCCATTAACCCCCAGTCAAACGGGCGATCAGCCAGGTAGTTATGAAGGTATAGGTGGCGGGGACCACGTGTGGGTGTGTGTTAGGGGTTGGGTTACATACCGATTCTCTGAGGGGTGCCGATTTTGGGCCGAATTTCGTGCATGCATATTATCGTCCCAGATGGTGAGGGGACGTCTAGGATGCTGGGAAAATTGATCTGAGGTCTCTACGTGATGTGTAGCGTGATTGAGAAAATATTCTGGGTCGGCACGGGAGCGACCCCCCAAGCCGGGATCAAATTTGGGTCTGAAAAAAAAAAAGATTACATCGGCCACGCACACATGCATGCTTCATGACATATATCACCTGGTAGAGGAGGAGTGTGTGAGCCAGGATATACCAGTTGCAGGACGATAGCATCGGTGTGTGACAAATGAGAAATTATTTTCACTCACAGCTCGGTCTGACCCCCAAGCCGGGATCAAATCGAGGAAGAGTGAAAAACATTTTCCGTTTCGCGCATGCATGTATTCTTCCAAGTCTCTAAGACATTACCAGTACAGAATCGGCTGCTGAACCAGGATCTGAAGTCAGATTGTGCATAGCTGCGATGTGTGACGAATGAGAATTTATTTTCACTCACAAGACAGTCCGACCCCTAAGCCGGGATCAAATCCGACTTGGTGAAAAACTTTTTTCAAATCGCCCATGCATGCATTCTTCAAGTTGTTCAAGATATTCCCAATACAGAACGAGCTGCCGATTCAGAATCTCAAGTCAGATCATGCATAGGTGCCGCGAGTGACAAATGAGAATTTATTTTCACTCACTCGACCTTCCGACCTCCTAAGCCGGGATCAAATTTCTGACCCAGGTTGACCCCTACAGAAACCCTCACTGAGCGTACGGCTCACCTGTTTGACGCGTCTCGTCTGACCCAAACCACAAGTCAGCTTATCGCTTACCGTGCATAGATCAAGCGACTCACCACCAAGTCCTGTCCTATCCTCATCTTCCATACCCTCGTCACCTCCCACGGCCCCTGCTGGATTCCCAAGTCTGATATCCCCAAGACCTCGGCCGAGACCAATTCTGTCAACCACCTCAGCATCTTCACCCCATTCAGCTTATGGCGGCATCCCTTCTTACCGCAGGCGATCCTGAAAGGATGAGCGCTGTTCCTATGATATCCATGACCAGGTCCATCGGGATCTCTCTGACAGGGGAATCGACCATTGGGCATGATGCGTTTCACCAATCCAAACAGACCATCCAACTGTTCATCAGTCCGATACTTGTCAGACAGCAAGCTGAAGCAGGTCGGAACTACCTCCTCACCACCCATCCACCAGGCATCGGTTGACAGCGACTTGGTGGGTGAGCCATGATCTGAATTCCAGCCGAGAGAATTCAAGATGTCGACCAGGATCTGTCTTTGCTGTGGAGTAGGTACGTTGGATGCGGCTCCTTGAAACACGCTTCTGATCTGAGCTTGCTCGTATACCCAGTTGGCATTACTGAGGAAAGCCTCTCGGGTGACCAGCTTGGCATCCAGGTGATGTTTGCAGTGAGGACCTTCTCCTTGACCGAGCCAGTAGGAAGGATCAAGGAATGGAGTCGCTTCCACCAGACGGCGGGCTTCTTTCAAGCCGGGTGCCGTCACACTGACCTCTATCCGGAACCCTCCGAGACCTCTGTCGTCCTTGCTGGAAAGGTTGTGTATCATCCTTGACGCCTTCTCGACTTGATTCCTGACCCCGTACATGGTCTTGGGAATGCTCCCTTGCAGGTGAGAGTCGAACGACTTGATGACATGGACGATCCTTGGGTAGATTTTGAGCTTGAACTTGCGCCGTTTGTGGGTGGCTTTGATGCTGACCGTACCATAGTCCATCGACCCCGGCAACATGGTCCGATAGTGACGGAAGCCATTGTGTCTGCCTGTGGCCGAAGCAAACAGCCAGATGTAAGGAGATCCAAAGTTGACCCCAATGTCCCATTTGTTGTATTTCGCATACTTGTGATCGACCTGAGCTGGTTCCGAGCTGAGGAAGCGATCTGTGATGGGCATCTTCTGACCATATGCCTTGAGCCGTATGACACTGCATCCGGAAGCAATGAGGCAGTGAACAAAAACACTGGTCGGGAGATGAGCCCTGCCCAGACTGGCTTGCTCACGGAATCGACCTTTTTGGATGGCTTGGTACTTGTCGGCTTCTTCAATGAAAACGTCTCTATGTCGAGGATGGACCCATAACTGGTGGGTGGCTTGAGCGAGATACATGTACTGGCTGAAGTCTGGACCGTGGGACGTTTCAAGCCTCCTTGTAGGTGCCCGGTTGACGATCTGGACATCGGCCAGCGAGCTTTCAAACCTGTTCAAGTATTCCTCTGGTGAGATTGACAGTTCCCATCGGTCCACATCGGTAGGTTTCCTCTCCAACTCGTCCAGCCAGTCGTTCCCTTCCTCCTGATGTTCCACCAGCTTCTTGAATCCTCCCATGAAAGGTAACTCTGGGACAAACGACTCGAGCCATTCCACCCCACATCTTCTAATACTGGAGGGCTCCACCCTCTATCCCGTACATCCACACCCTCTTGTTCTCCCGTGACATCTTGTTCCGTACTAGCACGTATGCTCCCTCGTTCTTCTCCATCCTCATCCCCTCCCAGTAAGTCCCAAAGGTCATCGTCTATGTCCTCACCACCGTCATCTCTGCCCGCACCATCTTCCATTATCCCTTGACCATCCCGTCCATCAGACTCCTGGGGATCTATATCCATCCCCCCTTGGTCCGATTCATCTTCTTCTGGCTGCCATTGATATGATCCATCGTCACTCATCACTGATCGTTCCTCTTCATTCTCTTCATCGGACCATGGTCTGTCATCCCCATCCTGGGCTGCATCCTCGATCTCCTTGGCCCGCTTTCTCTCCCAATAAGCCTCATCCTCGATCTCTTCCTCCTCCTCCTCCTCCTCCTCCTCGTCGTCGTCATCTTCTTCTACTTCTTTACCAGCCCCGTCCTCTTCATACACTTCCGTCTCCTGACCATGACTGAATACGTCATCATCCGCCTCATCGTATACATAGAGGACGGGATTGGTAACTCTGGAGGAGGACCTACGGGTGGGAGTGAGTGGTGAGCTGTTGATCTGCAAGTGGTTGATGGACAGACCGTTGGGTGACAGAGACTGAGATGACCGACGGGTACTTGCAGGACTCAGACTGGGCGTTCCCACGACTGAACTCAGAGGGGATGACGTGGAGTTAGCTGGTGGGACATGGCCAGATGCAGAGTGCGCCGAGCTGAGCGGACTGCTGAAACGACTGGGGGTCTTTAGAGTGGATCTCCAAGGGGATGCTTCAAGGAGAGATGCTATCGAAGGGGCAGGTGTCAATGAGTTGCTGAGATATGGAGCTGCCCTTTGAGCTGGAGAGTAAAGAGATGCTGTCGAAGGGGCAGGTGTCAATGAGTTGCTGAGATATCGAGCGGCCCTTTGAGCTGGAGAGTAACTGGGACAGTTGAACCGTAGCTGATGTTTGTTGAGCCCACTCGCATTCAACACCAATCTCCCACATGCACATACCACCACCTCCGTGTCTGAAATATCATCCTTGGTGAATCGATCTCCCTTGTGTCTCTTCTTGAAGTGTTCCACCAGATCGACATAAAGAATCCCAGCACACCTATTGCATCTGCCTGAGGGGTTGGTCGTCTTTCCTCTGGGCATGGTATTTCTTATGTGATATGAATGTCTAAATGGAATCGCATCAAAGAAATCCCTACTGAGTAGAAGAAGTATGGTAAGTAGAGACGCGTCTGACTACTAAAGAAACCCCTATTGGGGTTACATATCAAATTGTACAAGCAGACGCGTCTGACCCCTATAAAAACCACTACTGGCTGACCCCTAAAGAAACCACTACTGAGTCTGACCCCTAAAGAAACCACTACTGGGGATACGAAGGATCGTACATACTGTCTGGCTGACCCCTACAAAACCACTACTGGGTATACAAAGGATCGTACACCCTTACTGGCTGACCCCTAAAGAAACCACTACTGAGTCTGACCCTAAAGAAACCACTACTGGGGATACGAAGGATCGTACATACTGTCCGGCTGACCCCTACAGAAACCACTACTGAGTATACATAGTATGGTTGGTACATAATTACATAGCGCTTATGGCTTACACATGATGACTGGGGTATCGTTTACGGTGGTAGGATAACCCTCTCTCACTAGCTGTCACCTTTCCGCAGGAGCACACCCATAAGCCCGTCTCTGCCATCTCCTCTGCAGTGAACCTGTCCTCACCGTGTTTCTTCTTGATGTGATCGAGGAGATCCTTGTAGGTCTTATCACATTTGGGACAAGTATCCTGCCCTGACCTCGGCTTCCAGGACCTCTTAGCACGGGGTAACATGATTCCTTGCATGTCCAAGTAATCCGTTGTAGGCTCGCAGGTGAACATGGTGATCACCACTCGTTTCTTGGCATCTTCTGGCTTGAGAGCCACCACTCGATGAGGTAGGAGCCCTGGCTGGAAGAACACAACATCACCGGGAAAGACGGGTAAAGCGAGTCCTAACGTGGGAAGCAAGAGATCACCCTACCATCTGTGTGATCCCAGTCTAAGTTCTCCCGACCCAAGACGAGGAGTGTGGTGTATAGACGACGGTCATCATGGTTATCCATGTGCAGCTTCTCTGATTGACCTTGGGTGATCGCAGAGCAGGTAGCCAGCTGACCGAAGCGGAAGAAATCGGCTACATGGTCAACCTGGACATCTTGAAAGTCGGAAGGGGACAATCCACGGAGATCGAGCTTTCCTTGGTCAACGGCAGACCTGAAACGGTCGTTGCTGGCTTTATGTGCCAGGCAGGTCTTACGATCCACCTGGTCGAGCCTGGCTTGAACCTTCTCCTTGACGACAGCATCTATGGCCAAGCATAGTCCCAGCATACATTGCCTTCTCGCTGCTGCGACCCGTTTGTTCGAATGTGGTTGTAGTGTGTCATTGGTGACCCAGGGTGTATGGATCTCGGAGGCACGGAAGAAGACACCAAGATGATGCGGGCTCAGTCCAGTGGTACGCTCGGTACCTTTGATGAAAGCTTGACACCCAGCGCTCTCACTTTTCCTGGCGGCTTCAAGTATGGTATCCTGATCTCCCTGTGATAGCTGACCGGAGATCCTGACCACCCAGAACTTGGGACCACCCGATCTATGGGGGCGCGGAATGGCCAAATCGCCATGCTCAGGCAGTCGACGGAGCGGCTGGTCAGCCGAGTCACCAAGTAGCCGTCTCACAGTTGCCTCGATGTTTGATCGGTTTGACCTGGTGTGGGTGCAGTAGTATGTCTGGACATGGGCCGGTGTGGGCGCTTGGATGACGGATGGGACTCGAGACATGGCTGCCTAAGGGATGATGGTGAGTGACGGTGGATCACATGACGGAAACTCACGGTTTGTATCACCCGATGTCTGTACTGTACCTATTCAATCGGGGCGTTACGGTTTGTGATGTGATACGGTACCTAAGACAACCTACCGGTCAGCTTTCGACATGACCCTCCACCATACACAGCTCTGCCAGACCCGATGGGCACGGCATGTGCCGCCCACCGCAACCCTCATATGCATCATTAGACTATATACTACTTGGCCCTATATCCCCGTCCCAGCTTGGTCAGGACCATCGGGTCCATCTTCTTCTTCAATTCCTCCATGCGGAGCACCTTTCTGTGCGATGGTGCCGGTGCCGGTGCCGGTCTCGTCTTCCGCTTTGGCTTGAACAGGACGTTGCGACTCACTGTCAAATCGATGGGGTTGGATCGCGTACCGGTTTTAGCGTTCCTATCGGTTCAGAATCAGCGTACGGTACGATATGATGTCAACTTAGATTTAATCGTGTATGGGCGTTCGGTGGGTGGTGGGGAATGTCCTCTGACCCCTAAATCGACCCCTGCTTATATAGACATCGACCTGCTCTGACGATGCGATATGGACGACACCATTGATCGCACCATACGACCAATATCGCATCGTTTATCGCATCATACGACCAATATCGCATCGTTATGACATCGTGTATCGCATCATACGACCAATATCGCGTCGTTTACGACCAATATCGCATCGTTATGACATCGTTATCGCACCATACGACCAATATCGCATCGTGATTCATCGTATGACATCGTTGTCGCATCGTTATCGCATCATCTATCGCACCATACGACCAATCTCGCATGGCATCACATCGTCGGCCACCCAGATGGTAAAAGTGGTATGGGGACTCATTCCTAACGAAATTTCAATGCGATTCTAATGGTAGGATCGGTTTAACTCTATCTGCAACGGTCAAGGAGTTAGAAAAAAGGGCATTCCTAGACGCAAGTTTTTTTTTTTGAGTGAGGGGTACCGTGAGGGGTACCGTTAGATGCGAAATTTCGAGAGGAATCTGATGGTACGGGCCACACTACTCTAACCGCGCTGGGTGTGGAGCAATTTGCCAAATCAGTATTATGCAATCCAAATGAAGTGGATCTACGTTGTCTGGGGTCATATGGTTTGTGGATAGGTAGCTGGTTTGAAAATTCGCTCGATATGGGTTAAATCTGATAAATTAGCAGTGAATGACAGATTCTGTGTGATGAGATTATGCGAAATCCCCAAGGGGAAATAGTGCTTGGAAGATGGTGGACAGCTGAGCTGCGACAGGTGATGACTAAGTATATTTCATGCAGACTGGAGCTGTTACATCTGAACGAGCTGGATTGAACAAAACATCGGTTAACCCCCCCATTAACCCCCAGTCAAACGGGCGATCAGCCAGGTAGTTATGAAGGTATAGGTGGCGGGGACCACGTGTGGGTGTGTGTTAGGGGTTGGGTTACATACCGATTCTCTGAGGGGTGCCGATTTTGGGCCGAATTTCGTGCATGCATATTATCGTCCCAGATGGTAGAGGGGACGTCTAGGATGCTGGGAAAATTGATCTGAGGTCTCTACGTGATGTGTAGCGTGATTGAGAAAATATTCTGGGTCGGCACGGGAGCGACCCCCAAGCCGGGATCAAATTTGGGTCTGAAAAAAAGATTACATCGGCCACGCACACATGCATGCTTCATGACATATATCACCTGGTAGAGGAGGAGTGTGTGAGCCAGGATATACCAGTTGCAGGACGATAGCATCGGTGTGTGACAAATGAGAAATTATTTTCACTCACAGCTCGGTCTGACCCCCCAAGCCGGGATCAAATCGAGGAAGAGTGAAAACATTTTCCGTTTCGCGCATGCATGTATTCTTCCAAGTCTCTAAGACATTACCAGTACAGAATCGGCTGCTGAACCAGGATCTGAAGTCAGATTGTGCATAGCTGCGATGTGTGACGAATGAGAATTTATTTTCACTCACAAGACAGTCCGACCCCCCTAAGCCGGGATCAAATCCGACTTGGTGAAAACTTTTTCAAATCGCCCATGCATGCATTCTTCAAGTTGTTCAAGATATTCCCAATACAGAACGAGCTGCCGATTCAGAATCTCAAGTCAGATCATGCATAGGTGCCGCGAGTGACAAATGAGAATTTATTTTCACTCACTCGACCTTCCGACCTCCTAAGCCGGGATCAAATTTCTGACCCAGGTTGACCCCTACAGAAACCCTCACTGAGCGTACGGCTCACCTGTTTGACGCGTCTCGTCTGACCCAAACCACAAGTCAGCTTATCGCTTACCGTGCATAGATCAAGCGACTCACCACCAAGTCCTGTCCTATCCTCATCTTCCATACCCTCGTCACCTCCCACGGCCCCTGCTGGATTCCCAAGTCTGATATCCCCAAGACCTCGGCCGAGACCAATTCTGTCAACCACCTCAGCATCTTCACCCCATTCAGCTTATGGCGGCATCCCTTCTTACCGCAGGCGATCCTGAAAGGATGAGCGCTGTTCCTATGATATCCATGACCAGGTCCATCGGGATCTCTCTGACAGGGGAATCGACCATTGGGCATGATGCGTTTCACCAATCCAAACAGACCATCCAACTGTTCATCAGTCCGATACTTGTCAGACAGCAAGCTGAAGCAGGTCGGAACTACCTCCTCACCACCCATCCACCAGGCATCGGTTGACAGCGACTTGGTGGGTGAGCCATGATCTGAATTCCAGCCGAGAGAATTCAAGATGTCGACCAGGATCTGTCTTTGCTGTGGAGTAGGTACGTTGGATGCGGCTCCTTGAAACACGCTTCTGATCTGAGCTTGCTCGTATACCCAGTTGGCATTACTGAGGAAAGCCTCTCGGGTGACCAGCTTGGCATCCAGGTGATGTTTGCAGTGAGGACCTTCTCCTTGACCGAGCCAGTAGGAAGGATCAAGGAATGGAGTCGCTTCCACCAGACGGCGGGCTTCTTTCAAGCCGGGTGCCGTCACACTGACCTCTATCCGGAACCCTCCGAGACCTCTGTCGTCCTTGCTGGAAAGGTTGTGTATCATCCTTGACGCCTTCTCGACTTGATTCCTGACCCCGTACATGGTCTTGGGAATGCTCCCTTGCAGGTGAGAGTCGAACGACTTGATGACATGGACGATCCTTGGGTAGATTTTGAGCTTGAACTTGCGCCGTTTGTGGGTGGCTTTGATGCTGACCGTACCATAGTCCATCGACCCCGGCAACATGGTCCGATAGTGACGGAAGCCATTGTGTCTGCCTGTGGCCGAAGCAAACAGCCAGATGTAAGGAGATCCAAAGTTGACCCCAATGTCCCATTTGTTGTATTTCGCATACTTGTGATCGACCTGAGCTGGTTCCGAGCTGAGGAAGCGATCTGTGATGGGCATCTTCTGACCATATGCCTTGAGCCGTATGACACTGCATCCGGAAGCAATGAGGCAGTGAACAAAAACACTGGTCGGGAGATGAGCCCTGCCCAGACTGGCTTGCTCACGGAATCGACCTTTTTGGATGGCTTGGTACTTGTCGGCTTCTTCAATGAAAACGTCTCTATGTCGAGGATGGACCCATAACTGGTGGGTGGCTTGAGCGAGATACATGTACTGGCTGAAGTCTGGACCGTGGGACGTTTCAAGCCTCCTTGTAGGTGCCCGGTTGACGATCTGGACATCGGCCAGCGAGCTTTCAAACCTGTTCAAGTATTCCTCTGGTGAGATTGACAGTTCCCATCGGTCCACATCGGTAGGTTTCCTCTCCAACTCGTCCAGCCAGTCGTTCCCTTCCTCCTGATGTTCCACCAGCTTCTTGAATCCTCCCATGAAAGGTAACTCTGGGACAAACGACTCGAGCCATTCCACCCCACATCTTCTAATACTGGAGGGCTCCACCCTCTATCCCGTACATCCACACCCTCTTGTTCTCCCGTGACATCTTGTTCCGTACTAGCACGTATGCTCCCTCGTTCTTCTCCATCCTCATCCCTCCCAGTAAGTCCCAAAGGTCATCGTCTATGTCCTCACCACCGTCATCTCTGCCCGCACCATCTTCCATTATCCCTTGACCATCCCGTCCATCAGACTCCTGGGGATCTATATCCATCCCCCTTGGTCCGATTCATCTTCTTCTGGCTGCCATTGATATGATCCATCGTCACTCATCACTGATCGTTCCTCTTCATTCTCTTCATCGGACCATGGTCTGTCATCCCCATCCTGGGCTGCATCCTCGATCTCCTTGGCCCGCTTTCTCTCCCAATAAGCCTCATCCTCGATCTCTTCCTCCTCCTCCTCCTCCTCCTCCTCGTCGTCGTCATCTTCTTCTACTTCTTTACCAGCCCCGTCCTCTTCATACACTTCCGTCTCCTGACCATGACTGAATACGTCATCATCCGCCTCATCGTATACATAGAGGACGGGATTGGTAACTCTGGAGGAGGACCTACGGGTGGGAGTGAGTGGTGAGCTGTTGATCTGCAAGTGGTTGATGGACAGACCGTTGGGTGACAGAGACTGAGATGACCGACGGGTACTTGCAGGACTCAGACTGGGCGTTCCCACGACTGAACTCAGAGGGGATGACGTGGAGTTAGCTGGTGGGACATGGCCAGATGCAGAGTGCGCCGAGCTGAGCGGACTGCTGAAACGACTGGGGGTCTTTAGAGTGGATCTCCAAGGGGATGCTTCAAGGAGAGATGCTATCGAAGGGGCAGGTGTCAATGAGTTGCTGAGATATGGAGCTGCCCTTTGAGCTGGAGAGTAAAGAGATGCTGTCGAAGGGGCAGGTGTCAATGAGTTGCTGAGATATCGAGCGGCCCTTTGAGCTGGAGAGTAACTGGGACAGTTGAACCGTAGCTGATGTTTGTTGAGCCCACTCGCATTCAACACCAATCTCCCACATGCACATACCACCACCTCCGTGTCTGAAATATCATCCTTGGTGAATCGATCTCCCTTGTGTCTCTTCTTGAAGTGTTCCACCAGATCGACATAAAGAATCCCAGCACACCTATTGCATCTGCCTGAGGGGTTGGTCGTCTTTCCTCTGGGCATGGTATTTCTTATGTGATATGAATGTCTAAATGGAATCGCATCAAAGAAATCCCTACTGAGTAGAAGAAGTATGGTAAGTAGAGACGCGTCTGACTACTAAAGAAACCCCTATTGGGGTTACATATCAAATTGTACAAGCAGACGCGTCTGACCCTATAAAAACCACTACTGGCTGACCCCTAAAGAAACCACTACTGAGTCTGACCCCTAAAGAAACCACTACTGGGGATACGAAGGATCGTACATACTGTCTGGCTGACCCCTACAAAACCACTACTGGGTATACAAAGGATCGTACACCCTTACTGGCTGACCCCTAAAGAAACCACTACTGAGTCTGACCCCTAAAGAAACCACTACTGGGGATACGAAGGATCGTACATACTGTCCGGCTGACCCCTACAGAAACCACTACTGAGTATACATAGTATGGTTGGTACATAATTACATAGCGCTTATGGCTTACACATGATGACTGGGGTATCGTTTACGGTGGTAGGATAACCCTCTCTCACTAGCTGTCACCTTTCCGCAGGAGCACACCCATAAGCCCGTCTCTGCCATCTCCTCTGCAGTGAACCTGTCCTCACCGTGTTTCTTCTTGATGTGATCGAGGAGATCCTTGTAGGTCTTATCACATTTGGGACAAGTATCCTGCCCTGACCTCGGCTTCCAGGACCTCTTAGCACGGGGTAACATGATTCCTTGCATGTCCAAGTAATCCGTTGTAGGCTCGCAGGTGAACATGGTGATCACCACTCGTTTCTTGGCATCTTCTGGCTTGAGAGCCACCACTCGATGAGGTAGGAGCCCTGGCTGGAAGAACACAACATCACCGGGAAAGACGGGTAAAGCGAGTCCTAACGTGGGAAGCAAGAGATCACCCCTACCATCTGTGTGATCCCAGTCTAAGTTCTCCCGACCCAAGACGAGGAGTGTGGTGTATAGACGACGGTCATCATGGTTATCCATGTGCAGCTTCTGATTGACCTTGGGTGATCGCAGAGCAGGTAGCCAGCTGACCGAAGCGGAAGAAATCGGCTACATGGTCAACCTGGACATCTTGAAAGTCGGAAGGGGACAATCCACGGAGATCGAGCTTTCCTTGGTCAACGGCAGACCTGAAACGGTCGTTGCTGGCTTTATGTGCCAGGCAGGTCTTACGATCCACCTGGTCGAGCCTGGCTTGAACCTTCTCCTTGACGACAGCATCTATGGCCAAGCATAGTCCCAGCATACATTGCCTTCGCTGCTGCGACCCGTTTGTTCGAATGTGGTTGTAGTGTGTCATTGGTGACCCAGGGTGTATGGATCTCGGAGGCACGGAAGAAGACACCAAGATGATGCGGGCTCAGTCCAGTGGTACGCTCGGTACCTTTGATGAAAGCTTGACACCCAGCGCTCTCACTTTTCCTGGCGGCTTCAAGTATGGTATCCTGATCTCCTGTGATAGCTGACCGGAGATCCTGACCACCCAGAACTTGGGACCACCCGATCTATGGGGGCGCGGAATGGCCAAATCGCCATGCTCAGGCAGTCGACGGAGCGGCTGGTCAGCCGAGTCACCAAGTAGCCGTCTCACAGTTGCCTCGATGTTTGATCGGTTTGACCTGGTGTGGGTGCAGTAGTATGTCTGGACATGGGCCGGTGTGGGCGCTTGGATGACGGATGGGACTCGAGACATGGCTGCCTAAGGGATGATGGTGAGTGACGGTGGATCACATGACGGAAACTCACGGTTTGTATCACCCGATGTCTGTACTGTACCTATTCAATCGGGGCGTTACGGTTTGTGATGTGATACGGTACCTAAGACAACCTACCGGTCAGCTTTCGACATGACCCTCCACCATACACAGCTCTGCCAGACCCGATGGGCACGGCATGTGCCGCCCACCGCAACCCTCATATGCATCATTAGACTATATACTACTTGGCCCTATATCCCCGTCCCAGCTTGGTCAGGACCATCGGGTCCATCTTCTTCTTCAATTCCTCCATGCGGAGCACCTTTCTGTGCGATGGTGCCGGTGCCGGTGCCGGTCTCGTCTTCCGCTTTGGCTTGAACAGGACGTTGCGACTCACTGTCAAATCGATGGGGTTGGATCGCGTACCGGTTTTAGCGTTCCTATCGGTTCAGAATCAGCGTACGGTACGATATGATGTCAACTTAGATTTAATCGTGTATGGGCGTTCGGTGGGTGGTGGGGAATGTCCTCTGACCCCTAAATCGACCCCCTGCTTATATAGACATCGACCTGCTCTGACGATGCGATATGGACGACACCATTGATCGCACCATACGACCAATATCGCATCGTTTATCGCATCATACGACCAATATCGCATCGTTATGACATCGTGTATCGCATCATACGACCAATATCGCGTCGTTTACGACCAATATCGCATCGTTATGACATCGTTATCGCACCATACGACCAATATCGCATCGTGATTCATCGTATGACATCGTTGTCGCATCGTTATCGCATCATCTATCGCACCATACGACCAATCTCGCATGGCATCACATCGTCGGCCACCCAGATGGTAAAAGTGGTATGGGGACTCATTCCTAACGAAATTTCAATGCGATTCTAATGGTAGGATCGGTTTAACTCTATCTGCAACGGTCAAGGAGTTAGAAAAAGGGCATTCCTAGACGCAAGTTTTTGAGTGAGGGGTACCGTGAGGGGTACCGTTAGATGCGAAATTTCGAGAGGAATCTGATGGTACGGGCCACACTACTCTAACCGCGCTGGGTGTGGAGCAATTTGCCAAATCAGTATTATGCAATCCAAATGAAGTGGATCTACGTTGTCTGGGGTCATATGGTTTGTGGATAGGTAGCTGGTTTGAAAATTCGCTCGATATGGGTTAAATCTGATAAATTAGCAGTGAATGACAGATTCTGTGTGATGAGATTATGCGAAATCCCCAAGGGAAATAGTGCTTGAAGATGGTGGACAGCTGAGGCTGCGACAGGTGATGACTAAGTATATTTCATGCAGACTGGAGCTGTTACATCTGAACGAGCTGGATTGAACAAAACATCGGTTAACCCCATTAACCCCCAGTCAAACGGGCGATCAGCCAGGTAGTTATGAAGGTATAGGTGGCGGGGACCACGTGTGGGTGTGTGTTAGGGTTGGGTTACATACCGATTCTCTGAGGGGTGCCGATTTTGGGCCGAATTTCGTGCATGCATATTATCGTCCCAGATGGTAGAGGGGACGTCTAGGATGCTGGGAAAATTGATCTGAGGTCTCTACGTGATGTGTAGCGTGATTGAGAAAATATTCTGGGTCGGCACGGAGCGACCCCAAGCCGGGATCAAATTTGGGTCTGAAAAAGATTACATCGGCCACGCACATGCATGCTTCATGACATATATCACCTGGTAGAGGAGGAGTGTGTGAGCCAGGATATACCAGTTGCAGGACGATAGCATCGGTGTGTGACAAATGAGAAATTATTTTCACTCACAGCTCGGTCTGACCCCGCCGGGATCAAATCGAGGAAGAGTGAAAAACATTTTCCGTTTCGCGCATGCATGTATTCTTCCAAGTCTCTAAGACATTACCAGTACAGAATCGGCTGCTGAACCAGGATCTGAAGTCAGATTGTGCATAGCTGCGATGTGTGACGAATGAGAATTTATTTTCACTCACAAGACAGTCCGACCCCTAAGCCGGGATCAAATCCGACTTGGTGAAAAACTTTTTCAAATCGCCCATGCATGCATTCTTCAAGTTGTTCAAGATATTCCCAATACAGAACGAGCTGCCGATTCAGAATCTCAAGTCAGATCATGCATAGGTGCCGCGAGTGACAAATGAGAATTTATTTTCACTCACTCGACCTTCCGACCTCCTAAGCCGGGATCAAATTTCTGACCCAGGTTGACCCCTACAGAAACCCTCACTGAGCGTACGGCTCACCTGTTTGACGCGTCTCGTCTGACCCAAACCACAAGTCAGCTTATCGCTTACCGTGCATAGATCAAGCGACTCACCACCAAGTCCTGTCCTATCCTCATCTTCCATACCCTCGTCACCTCCCACGGCCCCTGCTGGATTCCCAAGTCTGATATCCCCAAGACCTCGGCCGAGACCAATTCTGTCAACCACCTCAGCATCTTCACCCCATTCAGCTTATGGCGGCATCCCTTCTTACCGCAGGCGATCCTGAAAGGATGAGCGCTGTTCCTATGATATCCATGACCAGGTCCATCGGGATCTCTGACAGGGGAATCGACCATTGGGCATGATGCGTTTCACCAATCCAAACAGACCATCCAACTGTTCATCAGTCCGATACTTGTCAGACAGCAAGCTGAAGCAGGTCGGAACTACCTCCTCACCACCCATCCACCAGGCATCGGTTGACAGCGACTTGGTGGGTGAGCCATGATCTGAATTCCAGCCGAGAGAATTCAAGATGTCGACCAGGATCTGTCTTTGCTGTGGAGTAGGTACGTTGGATGCGGCTCCTTGAAACACGCTTCTGATCTGAGCTTGCTCGTATACCCAGTTGGCATTACTGAGGAAAGCCCTCGGGTGACCAGCTTGGCATCCAGGTGATGTTTGCAGTGAGGACCTTCTCCTTGACCGAGCCAGTAGGAAGGATCAAGGAATGGAGTCGCTTCCACCAGACGGCGGGCTTCTTTCGCCGGGTGCCGTCACACTGACCTCTATCCGGAACCTCCGAGACCTCTGTCGTCCTTGCTGGAAAGGTTGTGTATCATCCTTGACGCCTTCTCGACTTGATTCCTGACCCCGTACATGGTCTTGGGAATGCTCCCTTGCAGGTGAGAGTCGAACGACTTGATGACATGGACGATCCTTGGGTAGATTTTGAGCTTGAACTTGCGCCGTTTGTGGGTGGCTTTGATGCTGACCGTACCATAGTCCATCGACCCCGGCAACATGGTCCGATAGTGACGGAAGCCATTGTGTCTGCTGTGGCCGAAGCAAACAGCCAGATGTAAGGAGATCCAAAGTTGACCCCAATGTCCCATTTGTTGTATTTCGCATACTTGTGATCGACCTGAGCTGGTTCCGAGCTGAGGAAGCGATCTGTGATGGGCATCTTCTGACCATATGCCTTGAGCCATGACACTGCATCCGGAAGCAATGAGGCAGTGAACAAAAACACTGGTCGGGAGATGAGCCCTGCCCAGACTGGCTTGCTCACGGAATCGACCTTTTGGATGGCTTGGTACTTGTCGGCTTCTTCAATGAAAACGTCTCTATGTCGAGGATGGACCCATAACTGGTGGGTGGCTTGAGCGAGATACATGTACTGGCTGAAGTCTGGACCGTGGGACGTTTCAAGCCTCCTTGTAGGTGCCCGGTTGACGATCTGGACATCGGCCAGCGAGCTTTCAAACCTGTTCAAGTATTCCTCTGGTGAGATTGACAGTTCCCATCGGTCCACATCGGTAGGTTTCTCTCCAACTCGTCCAGCCAGTCGTTCCCTTCCTCCTGATGTTCCACCAGCTTCTTGAATCCTCCCATGAAAGGTAACTCTGGGACAAACGACTCGAGCCATTCCACCCCACATCTTCTAATACTGGAGGGCTCCACCCTCTATCCCGTACATCCACACCCTCTTGTTCTCCCGTGACATCTTGTTCCGTACTAGCACGTATGCTCCCTCGTTCTTCTCCATCCTCATCCCTCCCAGTAAGTCCCAAAGGTCATCGTCTATGTCCTCACCACCGTCATCTCTGCCCGCACCATCTTCCATTATCCCTTGACCATCCCGTCCATCAGACTCCTGGGGATCTATATCCATCCCCTTGGTCCGATTCATCTTCTTCTGGCTGCCATTGATATGATCCATCGTCACTCATCACTGATCGTTCCTCTTCATTCTCTTCATCGGACCATGGTCTGTCATCCCCATCCTGGGCTGCATCCTCGATCTCCTTGGCCCGCTTTCTCTCCCATAAGCCTCATCCTCGATCTCTTCCTCCTCCTCCTCCTCCTCCTCCTCGTCGTCGTCATCTTCTTCTACTTCTTTACCAGCCCCGTCCTCTTCATACACTTCCGTCTCCTGACCATGACTGAATACGTCATCATCCGCCTCATCGTATACATAGAGGACGGGATTGGTAACTCTGGAGGAGGACCTACGGGTGGGAGGAGTGGTGAGCTGTTGATCTGCAAGTGGTTGATGGACAGACCGTTGGGTGACAGAGACTGAGATGACCGACGGGTACTTGCAGGACTCAGACTGGGCGTTCCCACGACTGAACTCAGAGGGATGACGTGGAGTTAGCTGGTGGGACATGGCCAGATGCAGAGTGCGCCGAGCTGAGCGGACTGCTGAAACGACTGGGGGTCTTTAGAGTGGATCTCCGGGGATGCTTCAAGGAGAGATGCTATCGAAGGGCAGGTGTCAATGAGTTGCTGAGATATGGAGCTGCCCTTTGAGCTGGAGAGTAAAGAGATGCTGTCGAAGGGCAGGTGTCAATGAGTTGCTGAGATATCGAGCGGCCCTTTGAGCTGGAGAGTAACTGGGACAGTTGAACCGTAGCTGATGTTTGTTGAGCCCACTCGCATTCAACACCAATCTCCCACATGCACATACCACCACCTCCGTGTCTGAAATATCATCCTTGGTGAATCGATCTCCCTTGTGTCTCTTCTTGAAGTGTTCCACCAGATCGACATAAAGAATCCCAGCACACCTATTGCATCTGCCTGAGGGGTTGGTCGTCTTTCCTCTGGGCATGGTATTTATGTGATATGAATGTCTAAATGGAATCGCATCAAAGAAATCCCTACTGAGTAGAAGAAGTATGGTAAGTAGAGACCTGACTACTAAAGAAACCCCTATTGGGGTTACATATCAAACAGACGCAGACTGACCCCTATAAAACCACTACTGGCTGACCCCTAAAGAAACCACTACTGAGTCTGACCCCTAAAGAAACCACTACTGGGGATACGAAGGATCGTACATACTGTCTGGCTGACCCTACAAAACCACTACTGGGTATACAAAGGATCGTACACCCTTACTGGCTGACCCCTAAAGAAACCACTACTGAGTCTGACCCCTAAAGAAACCACTACTGGGGATACGAAGGATCGTACATACTGTCCGGCTGACCCTACAGAAACCACTACTGAGTATACATAGTATGGTTGGTACATAATTACATAGCGCTTATGGCTTACACATGATGACTGGGGTATCGTTTACGGTGGTAGGATAACCCTCTCACTAGCTGTCACCTTCCGCAGGAGCACACCCATAAGCCCGTCTCTGCCATCTCCTCTGCAGTGAACCTGTCCTCACCGTGTTTCTTCTTGATGTGATCGAGGAGATCCTTGTAGGTCTTATCACATTTGGGACAAGTATCCTGCCCTGACCTCGGCTTCCAGGACCTCTTACGGGGTAACATGATTCCTTGCATGTCCAAGTAATCCGTTGTAGGCTCGCAGGTGAACATGGTGATCACCACTCGTTTCTTGGCATCTTCTGGCTTGAGAGCCACCACTCGATGAGGTAGGAGCCCTGGCTGGAAGAACACAACATCACCGGGAAAGACGGGTAAAGCGAGTCCTAACGTGGGAAGCAAGAGATCACCCCTACCATCTGTGTGATCCCAGTCTAAGTTCTCCCGACCCAAGACGAGGAGTGGTGTATAGACGACGGTCATCATGGTTATCCATGTGCAGCTCTGATTGACCTTGGGTGATCGCAGAGCAGGTAGCCAGCTGACCGAAGCGGAAGAAATCGGCTACATGGTCAACCTGGACATCTTGAAAGTCGGAAGGGGACAATCCACGGAGATCGAGCTTCCTTGGTCAACGGCAGACCTGAAACGGTCGTTGCTGGCTTTATGTGGCAGGTCTTACGATCCACCTGGTCGAGCCTGGCTTGAACCTTCTCCTTGACGACAGCATCTATGGCCAAGCATAGTCCCAGCATACATTGCCTTCGCTGCTGCGACCCGTTTGTTCGAATGTGGTTGTAGTGTGTCATTGGTGACCCAGGGTGTATGGATCTCGGAGGCACGGAAGAAGACACCAAGATGATGCGGGCTCAGTCCAGTGGTACGCTCGGTACCTTTGATGAAAGCTTGACACCCAGCGCTCTCACTTTTCCTGGCGGCTTCAAGTATGGTATCCTGATCTCCCTGTGATAGCTGACCGGAGATCCTGACCACCCAGAACTTGGGACCACCCGATCTATGGGGCGCGGAATGGCCAAATCGCCATGCTCAGGCAGTCGACGGAGCGGCTGGTCAGCCGAGTCACCAAGTAGCCGTCTCACAGTTGCCTCGATGTTTGATCGGTTTGACCTGGTGTGGGTGCAGTAGTATGTCTGGACATGGGCCGGTGTGGGCGCTTGATGACGGATGGGACTCGAGACATGGCTGCCTAAGGGATGATGGTGAGTGACGGTGGATCACATGACGGAAACTCACGGTTTGTATCACCCGATGTCTGTACTGTACCTATTCAATCGGGGCGTTACGGTTTGTGATGTGATACGGTACCTAAGACAACCTACCGGTCAGCTTTCGACATGACCTCCACCATACACAGCTCTGCCAGACCCGATGGGCACGGCATGTGCCGCCCACCGCAACCCTCATATGCATCATTAGACTATATACTACTTGGCCCTATATCCCCGTCCCAGCTTGGTCAGGACCATCGGGTCCATCTTCTTCCCTCCATGCGGAGCACCTTTCTGTGCGATGGTGCCGGTGCCGGTGCCGGTCTCGTCTTCCGCTTTGGCTTGAACAGGACGTTGCGACTCACTGTCAAATCGATGGGGTTGATCGCGTACCGGTTTTAGCGTTCCTATCGGTTCAGAATCAGCGTACGGTACGATATGATGTCAACTTAGATTTAATCGTGTATGGGCCGGTGGGTGGTGGGGAATGTCCTCTGACCCCTAAATCGACCCCTGCTTATATAGACATCGACCTGCTCTGACGATGCGATATGGACGACACCATTGATCGCACCATACGACCAATATCGCATCGTTTATCGCATCATACGACCAATATCGCATCGTTATGACATCGTGTATCGCATCATACGACCAATATCGCGTCGTTTACGACCAATATCGCATCGTTATGACATCGTTATCGCACCATACGACCAATATCGCATCGTGATTCATCGTATGACATCGTTGTCGCATCGTTATCGCATCATCTATCGCACCATACGACCAATCTCGCATGGCATCACATCGTCGGCCACCCAGATGGTAAAAGTGGTATGGGGACTCATTCCTAACGAAATTTCAATGCGATTCTAATGGTAGGATCGGTTTAACTCTATCTGCAACGGTCAAGGAGTTAGAAAAAAGGGCATTCCTAGACGCAAGTTTTTGAGTGAGGGGTACCGTGAGGGGTACCGTTAGATGCGAAATTTCGAGAGGAATCTGATGGTACGGGCCACACTTCTAACCGCGCTGGGTGTGGAGCAATTTGCCAAATCAGTATTATGCAATCCAAATGAAGTGGATCTACGTTGTCTGGGGTCATATGGTTTGTGGATAGGTAGCTGGTTTGAAAATTCGCTCGATATGGGTTAAATCTGATAAATTAGCAGTGAATGACAGATTCTGTGTGATGAGATTATGCGAAATCCCCAAGGGAAATAGTGCTTGAAGATGGTGGACAGCTGAGCTGCGACAGGTGATGACTAAGTATATTTCATGCAGACTGGAGCTGTTACATCTGAACGAGCTGGATTGAACAAAAATCGGTTAACCCCATTAACCCCAGTCAAACGGGCGATCAGCCAGGTAGTTATGAAGGTATAGGTGGCGGGGACCACGTGTGGGTGTGTGTTAGGGTTAGGGTTAGGGTTAGGGTTAGGTTAGGGGTTAGGGTTAGG